>NC_083369.1:87246910-88454410 GCF_030254825.1 Meriones unguiculatus | reverse complement strand
CCCATGGAATGTACAGAGGGATAAATAAGAAAAAAAAATAGGTAGGTAAACCTCAGGAAAATAGAGTTTGAGAAAAGTGATTGGAGAAAAGGCAATTTTCTTTTTTTATTTTTAAAATTATTTTTATTTTTATTAATTACAGTTTATTCACTTTGTATTATGCCCTGTAGCTCCCTCCCTTCTCCTGTCCCAATCCTACCCTCCATCCCTCTTCCCCACCTATACCCCTACCCCAGTCCACTGATAAGGGAGATCCTCCTCTCCTTTCCTCTGACCCTAGTCTATCAGGTCTCATCAGGAGTGGCTTCATTGTCTTTCTCTGTGGCCTGATAAGGCTACCCCCCCTCAGGGGGAAGTGATCAAAGAACAGGCCAATCAGTTTCTGTCAGAGACAGTCCTTGTCCCCATTATTATGAACCCACTTGGACACTGAACTGCCATCAATTTTCAAACACAAGGAACTGTATGAGCAAAGATATGTAGAGAAGCCTAAGTGTATATTATATGTGTGGGGAACAGTTTAGCGTAATTGTGAGACAGAAGTTTATATATGTGGAGTAATTGCAAATAGATCTAGAAATCAAGGCTGAAGCTTGGACATGGGGAGCTCTGTATGGCATATTACAGAATGTAGGATTTATTCTGTAGTTATCAGAGAGTATTTTTCTGCCATGTATCATGGATTGGGCTTTCTTGATGACTTCAAAGTACTGAGCTATCTTATTTTGTTTTTGTTTTCTTTTTAAAAATTTTGTCTTTATTCTTATTCATTGTCACAATTTATTCACTTTGTATGTCATATGTAGTCCCCTCCTTCAACTCCTCTGGGCCCCACCTTCTCTTCCTATGTCCCCTTCTGCCCCTATGTCCCTCCTGTAGGCCACTGAGAGGAGAGGTTCTCTGCCCATACCATCTGACTTTAGCCTATCAGGTTTCATCAGGACTGTCTGAATCTTGATTCTCTGTAGCCTAGTTAGGCCATCTTGCCAGGGGTAAGTGATCAAAAAACCTGCCATGAACTGAGTCCATGTCAGAGACAGCCCTCAATCTCCTTACTAAGAAACCACCATAGAGACTGAGCTGCCCATGTGCTACAACTGAGCAGGTTGTCTAGGACCTTTCCATGCATGGTCCTTGGTTGATTCATCACTCTATGAAAGACCTCCTGAGCCCAGATATTTTGTCTCTGTTGGTCTCCTTGCGGAGTTCTTCTCCCCTCAGGTCTTTCTATCACCTGTTCTTCCATAGGATTCCCTTCACACTGCACAATGTTGGGCTGAGAGTCTCAGCATCTGCTTTGATACACTGATGGGTTGAATATTTCATAGGGCCCCTGCAGAAGATTCCTGTCCTGTTCGCTGTCTTCTCCTTCTTAAGATGTCTATCCTGTTTGCCCTTCTGAATGAGGATTAAGCCTCTACCTTAGAGTCTTACTTGTTGTTTAGCTTCTTTAGGACTATAGAGATTAGTATGTTTATCTTATATTGCTAATATCCACTTAAAAGTGAGTATATACCATGTGTCTCTTTCTGCTTCTGGGTTACCTCAGTCAGGATGCTTTTTTTTTCCCTAGTTCCCACCATTTGCCTGCAAATTTCATGATTTCATTGTTTTTAATTGCTGAGTAGTATTCCACTGTGTAAATGTGCCACAATTTCTGTATCCATTCTTCATTTGAGGGACATCTCAGTTGTTTCCAGATTCTGGCTATTATGAATAAAACTGATATGAACATGGTTGAGCAAATGTTCTAGTTGTATAGTTGAACATCTTTCATATATATGCATAGGTGTGATATAGCTGGATCTTGAGGTAGCATTATTCCTAATTTTCTGGGGTAAGTACCAGAATGATTTTCAAAGTGGTTGTACAAGTTTACATTCCCACCAATAGAGGAGAGTTCCCATTTCTTCACATCCTCTCCAGTATGTGGTGTCACTTGAGTTTTTGATCTTAGCCATTCTGAAGGGTGTAAGGTGAAATCTCAAGGTTGTTTGATTTGCATTTCCCTGATGACTAAGGATGTGGAACTTTTCTTTAAGTGTTTGTTGGTATAATGTTCTTTTGGAATGTAAACACCTTACCTTGTTCATTCAAATGCTGATATCTCTCTGCCACTATCTGTTTTCAATTCAGATATTGCATTGTGATGTTATTCTAAGCATCACCTGTCTCAAGTTTGTGTAAACATGCCATTTGTTCTCTAAAATGTCAATTTTAACAACCAGCCACAATGTTGAGCAATGGAGAGGATATGGTGGGACACCCTGATTCAGAGTGGAAGGAGAAGAAGGAAGGAGTGGGAGACAGAAAAGGAGAAATGGCAGGACCAGAAGTTGGAAGAGCAGAGGCTGTAGAGGAGGTCTTGGAACAACATGGAGAAATAAACTGAACTTAAGAAAGCACTAAAAGCTAGTATAATCGATGAATCTGAATGGTAGAAAACTATGTGGGTTTGGAGGTTTAGGATGGAGTAACTATTGCCCAGCATTGTGTTCTAGGTTAACTAAATAAATCTTAGTCTCTGTGTGGTGATTTGGTTAAACAACTGTTTAGGATTAACCTCAGCTTTACTAAAAGATATATCAATATCAAATATTAATGACCTAATGCAACAAATTCTGTAGGTCTCTGAACCTTGATTCAAATACAACAGTGTTTCTCTACCTTTCAGTGTTCCTCTGATGATAAATCTCTGCTTAGCTCTGCACCCCATTTTTTAATTGGAATGTTTAGTTTGTTGGTTTCTAATTTCTTGTGTTCTTTATATATTCTGGATATTAGCTCTCTGTCAGATATACAGTTGTTGAAGATCCTTTTACAACCTGTAGGCCTTTGTTTTGTTCTTTTGATAGTGTCCTTTGCTTTACAGAAGCATTTCAGTTTTATCAGGACCCATTTATTGATTGTTGATCTTAGAGCCAGTGCTGTTGATGTTCTGTTCAGGAAGTTGTCTCTTGTGCCAATGAGTCCCATGCTCTTCCCCAATTTTTCTTCTAACAGGTATAGTGTGTCTGGTTTTATGTTGATGTCTTTGATCCACTTGGACTTTATTTTGTTCAGGGTGGTAAATGTGAATCTATTTGTATTTTTCTACATGTAGACATCCAGTCAGACAAACACCATTTGTTGAAGATGCTATCTTTTTTCCATTGCATGGTTTTGGCATCTTTGTCCAAATCAAGTATCAATAGGGATGCAGTTTTATTTCTGGGTCTTCTATTTGATTCCTTTGATCTACTAGTCTGTTTCTATGCCACTACTATGTGGTTTTTATTACTGTTGCTCTATAGTGTAACTTGAAATCAGGGATGGAGGAGATACCTCCAGAAGATCTTTTATTGTACAGGATTGTTTTATCAATTCTGGGGTTTTTGTTTTCCCATATGAAATTGAGAATTATTCTTTCAAGTACTGTAATGAATTGTGTTGGTAGTTTGATGGGAATTGCAGTAAATCTGTAGACTGAATCTGTAGGATAGCCATTTTCACTATGTTAATCCTACTCATCCATGAGCATGGGAGATGTTTCCATCATCTGATATCTTCTTCAATTTCTTTCTTCAGAGACTTGAAGTTTTTTTTTTTCATACAAGTCTTTCACTTGTTTTGTTAGAATCACACCAAAGTATTTGTGGGTGTTGTGAATGATATTTTCCCCCTAATTTCGTTCTCAGCCTTTTTGTCTTTTGTATACCTGAGGACTCTGCCTTTTTTGAGTTAATTTTGTATCCATCCATTGTGCTGGAGGAGTTTTTCAGCTGAAGGAGTTCTCTGGTAGAATTTTTGGGGTAGCTAGCATATACTATCATATAATCTACAAATAGTGATACTTTTACTTCTTCCTTCCCTATTTGTATCCCCTTGATCTCCTTCGTTTGTCTTATTGCTTTAGCTAGGAGTTGAAGTACTTTTTTGAAGAGATAAGGTAAAAGTGGTCACCCTTGCCTTTTCCCTGATTTCAGTGGGATTGATTTAAGTTTCTTTCCAGTTAGTTTGAAGTACTAAGATATCTTGAAGACACAATATGTTTGCTTGTTTGTTCATCTTGATAATAGTCCTGGCTGATTCTATTTTATGTTACCTTGACACAATCCAAGCTAAAGTCAGAGGGAACAAAAACTAAGCTAAAGAGGAGGGAACCTCAATATAAAAACTGTCTCAATCTGCATAAGGTGGAGCTGTAGGTGGGCAAGCCTCTATAACATTATCTAAATTAATGATTGGTGGGAGTGGGTCCAGACTATTGTTGATGGGGAAAAACTAACAGGTGGACCTTGGATCTATTAGAAATTAGGCTGAGCATGCCTTGAGGAAGAAAACAAAAAACAGCATTACTCCATGGACTCCAGAATCCTGCATTGTGTGAGTTTATTCCCTCACTGCTAATAACATAAATAACATATAGTTATTTATGACTATTGCACAGGCTATTGTTTCCCTAATTTTTTTCTCAGCTTGCTTGTCTTATGTATATATGAGGACTTCAGCTTTTTTTTTTTTTTTTTTTTGAGTTAATTTTGTATCCAGCCACTTTGCTGATGGTGTTTATCAGCTGAAGGTGTTCTCTGGTAGAATTTTTTTGGTCATTCACTTATACTGTCTTATTGTCTTCAAATAGTGATACTTTGACTTCTTTCCAATTTGTATCCTTTGATCTACTTTAGTTGTCTTAATTCCCTAGCTAGGATTTGAAGTACTTTATTGAAGAAATAATGTAAGAGTGTTCAGCCTTGCCTTGCCCATGATTTCTGTGAGACTGATTTAAGTTTTTCTCCATTTAATTTGATGTTGGCTATAGGCATACTGTATATTGTGTTTTCTATGTTTCAGTATGTGTCTTATATCCCTGACCTCCACAAAACTTAATCATTAATGGGTGTTGGATTTTGTCAGTTTTATTTTTTTAGCATCCAAGCAGATGATCATGTGGTTTCTTTCCTTCATTTTGCTTATAAGTTGACTGACATTGATAGATTTCCAAATATTGAACCACCCCTGCATGACTGGGATGACACCTACTTGGTCATGGAGGATGATATCTTTAATGTGTTCTCAGATTCAGTTTGAGAGTATTTTTGTGTTGATGTTCACACCCAAGATCGGTCTGAGGTTCTCTTTCTTTTTGTGTCTTTTTGTGGTTTAGGTATCAAGGTGACTGTGGCCTTATAGAATGAGTTTGATAATGTTCTTTCTGTTTTTATTTGTGGAATTATTTGTAGAGTATTGGGGTTAGCTCTTCTTTTAAAGTATGGTAGAATTCTGAACTGAAACCTTCTGGCCCTGGGCTTTTTTTTTAGATGGGAAACTTAATGACAGCTTCTATTTCCTTAGGAGATATAGAACTTTTTAATTTCTTTAACTTATCTTGATTTCGCTTTGGTAAATGGAATCTATCAATAAAATTGTCCATTTTATTTACATCTCAAATTTTGTGTCATATAGGCTTTTGAAGCAGGAGCTAATGATTCTTTGGATTTTTTCAATGTCTGTTGTTATGTCCCCCTTTCCATTTCTGATTTTAATGATTTGCATAGTGTCCCTCTGCCTTTTAGTTAGTTTGGCTCCGAATTTGTTCTTGTTGATTATTTTGTTGATTTTCTGATAGAATCAAATCTTGGTTTTGTTGATTCTTTGAATTGTTTTATTCATTTCTTGTTTATTGATTTTAGCCTTGAGTTTGATTCTTTCCAGCCATCTACTCCTTTTGCGTGTACCTGCTTCTTTTTTTTTTTTGTAGTTCTTTCACATGTGACATTAAGTTGCTTGTATGAGATGCCTCAAATTTCTTTATGAAGGCACTTAGTGCTATGAACTTTCCTCTTAGTTCTGATTTCATTGTGTCCTATAAGTTCATTTGCATTGAGTTATAGGAAGTCTTTAATTTCCTTCTTCATTTCTTCCTTGACCCAGTTGTTGTTGAGTAGAAAGTTGAGCCCCGGATACCACGATCTCGACCAAGAGACCTGCCTGTAAGTGAGTGCACCCTTGAGAATCTGCAGTTCCCCAGATCCTGGGTCCTTCTAAATCAGAAGCCAGGCATCGAACCCCCCTCCCACCCACATACCCACTTTGGGAAACAGAGGGGCACTAGGGACATTGAAGTTCCTGCCCTGTGGGCCTGATTGAGGAGCTAAGACAGTTAATGCCAGAAATTGCGCTGCGATCATCATTAGCGCCTGCGACATATACAGTGCAGAGCCCCTCCCACACACTCAAGGGTTCAACATTAGCCATCACTCTGTCCCTCGAGAAACTCATCCACGCACACTTGCACACACAGACACACACGCGCGCGCGCGCACACACACACGCTTGCATTTGCCCCGTTTGCGCCTGCGTACTTTCCTCCCACAGGTACAGCTAGTCCTCAGCACACGCTCAGAGTGCTCAGCTTCCTGAAGAACTCTCCAGACACCAGAGAGAGACAGCACCAGTCTGATCTGCAGAATCCAAAAACAAACAGGGAAGGTTTCAGATAAGCCAATGGCCAGAGGTAGGCGAAAGAACACTTCCAACATAAATCAGGACATCATGACTTCACCAGCAAACCCCAAAATCGATGGATACACCAATTCAGCAGAAGCACAGGAAAATGATTTTAAAGCCATGCTTGCCCAATTATTTGAGGCTCATAAGGAGGAAATGAACAAGTCTTTCAAAGAGATGGCCAGTCAATTGGAGGCAAAGAAAGAAGAAATAGACAATATCCTTAAAGAAACACAGGCAAACATAGCCAAACAAATAGATACACAAGTAGAGGAAAAATTAGTGGCATATAAGAAGGAAATGAAAAAAGAAATAGAGGCCATCGTAGAGAGACAGGAATCCAAATTCAAACACATGAAAGAAATGGTGCAAGGCATGAAAACAGAATTAGAATCAATAAAGAAAACACAAAATAAAGAAAACACAAAATGAGAAAACCCTTGAGCTGGAGAACTTGGAGAAAAGATCAGGAACCACAAAAGTAAGCATCACCAACAGAATACAAGAGATGGAAGAGAGAATCTCTGGAGCTGAAGACACACTTGCAGAAATGGATACTTCTCTCAAAGAAAAAGTAAAATCAGAAAAGTTCCAATCACAAAATATCCAAGAAATCAAGGATGCTATGAAAAGACAAAATCTAAGAATAATAGGAATTCACGAAAAAGAAGACTCCAGACTCCAAGGTCCAGAAAATATTTTCAAGAAAATCATAGAAGAAAATTTTCCCAACTTAAAGAAAGAGATGTCCATAAATATACAAGAGGCCTACAGAACTCCAAATAGACTAGACCAGAAAAGAAACACATCACGTCACATCATAGTCAAAACACTAAATCTACAGAACAAAGAAAGGATATTAAAAGCAGCAAGGGAAAAAGGCCAAGTAACATATGAAGGTAGACCTATCAGAATCACGCCCGACTTCTCATCAGAAACTATGAAAGCCAGAAGGGCCTGGGCAAGTATCATGGAGACTCTAAGAGATCACAAATGTCAACCCAGACTACTATACCCTGCAAAGCTTTCAATCAACATAGATGGAGAAAACAAAATATTCCATGACAAAACTAAATTTATACAATATCTACACAGCAAACCATCCCTACAGAAGATACTAGAAGGAAAACTCCAATCCAGTGAAAACAAATTCACCCAAGAAAACAGGGCATACAGATAATGTCCCAACAAAAATGAAAAGAAAACAAGCAATGAAACAGGGTTAGTTCATCGACTCCATTACAAAAGGAACTAACATGCATTGGTCACTATTATCTATCAATATCAATGGACTCAACTCACCAATAAAAAGACACAGGCTAACAGAATGGTTAAGGAAACAGGATCCAACATTCTGTTGCATCCAAGAAACACACCTATGCAACAAAGACAAACACTACCTCAGAGTAAAGGGCTGGAAAACTGTTTTTCAAGCAAACGGTTCCAGAAAACAAGCTGGAGTAGCCATCCTAATATCTAATAAAATAGACTTTCAACCCAAGTTAATCAAAAAAGATAAGGAGGGCCACTATATTCTCATCAAAGGAAAAATCCACCAAGAGGACATCACAATCTTGAATATCTATGCCCCAAATACAAGAGCACCGACATTCGTAAATGAAACATTATTAAAGCTTAAATCATACATTGATCCTAATACCTTGATAGTGGGAGACTTCAACACTCCACTCTCACCAAGGGACAGATCAACTAGACAGACACCAAATAGGGAAATAAAAGCACTCACAGAATCCCTAAATCAAATGGACCTAATAGACGTCTACAGATCATTTCACCCAAACTCAAAAGAGTACACCTTCTTTTCAGCACCGCATGGAACCTTTTCCAAAATAGACCATATAGTGGGCCACAAAGCAAGCCTCAACAGATACAAAAGGATTGAAATAATCCCTTGTATACTATCTGACCACCATGGACTAAAGCTCGACCTCAACAACAACAGAAACAACAAAAAGCCGACACGCACATGGAAACTGAACAACTTACTACTCAATGACAGCTGGGTTAAGGAAGAAATAAAGAAAGAAATTAAAGACTTCCTAGAATTCAATGAAAAGGAAGGCACAACATACCCAAATTTATGGGACACATTGAAAGCAGTGCTCAGAGGAAAATTTATAGCACTAAGTGCCTGCAAGAAGAAATTCGTGACATCACATACAAACAACTTAATGGCCCAACTGAAAACCCTAGAAAAAAAAGAAGCAGATACACCCAAGAGGAGCAGACGGCTGGAAATAATCAAACTAAGGGCTGAAATCAATCAACTAGAAACAAATAAAACTATCCAAAGAATCAATGAAACAAAAAGCTGGTTCTTTGAGAAAATCAACAAGATAGACAAACCCTTAGCCAAACTAACTAAAAAGCAGAGAGAAACTATCCAGATCAGCAAAATCAGAAATGAAAATGGGGACATAACCACAGACATTGAGGAAATCCAAACAATTATTAGGTCATACTACAAAAGCCTATATGCCACAAAATTTGAGAATCTGAATGAAATGGATAATTTTCTTGAAAGATTCCATCTACCAAAACTAAGTCAAGATCAGGTAGAAAGACTGAATAGCCCTATATCTCCCAAGGAAATCGAAGCAGTCATTAACAGTCTCCCCTCCAAAAAAAGCCCTGGACCAGACGGCTTCAGCGCAGAATTCTACAAGACCTTCAAAGAAGTGCTAACTCCAATTCTCCTCAAGCTATTCCACAAAATAGAAACAGAAGGAACACTACCAAACTCATTCTATGAAGCCACAGTCACTTTAATACCTAAACCACACAAAGACCCAACAAAAAAAGAGAACTTTAGGCCTATCTCTCTTATGAACATTGACGCAAAAATACTCAATAAAATACTTGCAAACCGAATCCAAGAACACATCAAAGATATCATCCACCATGACCAAGTAGGCTTCATCCCAGGCATGCAAGGGTGGTTCAACATACGGAAATCCATCAATGTAATCCACTACATAAACAAACTGAAGGAGAAAACCCACATGATCATCTCCTTAGACGCCGAAAAAGCATTTGACAAAGTCCAACACCCATTCATGTTTAAAGTCTTGGAGAGATCAGGGATACAAGGCACATACCTAAACATAGTAAAGGCAATATATAGCAAGCCTATAGCTAACATCAAACTCAATGGAGAGAAACTTAAATCAATCCCACTGAAATCAGGGACAAGACAAGGCTGTCCATTGTCCCCATATCTCTTCAACATAGTACTTGAAGTCCTAGCCAGAGCAATAAGACAACTAAAGGAGATCAAGGGGATACAAATCGGAAAGGAAGAGGTCAAAGTGTCACTATTTGCAGATGATATGATAGTATACATGAGCGACCCCAAAAATTCAACCAGAGAACTCCTTCAGCTGATAAACACCTTCAGCAAAGTGGCAGGATACAAAATCAACTCAAAAAAATCAGAAGCCCTCCTATATACCAAAGACAAAAAGGCTGAGAAAGAAATTAGGGAAACAACACCCTTCACAATAGCCACTAATAACATAAAGTACCTTGGTGTGACCCTAACCAAGCAAGTGAAAGACCTGTTTGAGAAAAACTTCAAGTCTCTGAAGAAAGAAATTGAAGAAGATATCAGAAGATGGAAAGATCTCCCGTGCTCATGGATTGGTAGGATTAACATTGTGAAAATGGCCATACTGCCAAAAGCAATCTACAGATTCAATGCAATTCCAATCAAAATACCATCTCAATTCTTTACAGACCTTGAAAAAAAGATTCTCAGCTTCATATGGAGAAACAAAAAACCCAGAATCTCCAAAACGATCCTGTACAACAACAGATCATCTGGAGGTATCTCCATTCCTGATCTCAAGCTGTACTACAGGGCAACAGTAATAAAAACTGCATGGTACTGGCATAGAAACAGAAAGGAGGATCAATGGAACCGCATAGAAGACCCAGAAATAAATCCACACACCTATGAATACTCGATATTCGATAAAGAAGCCAATTCCCTTCAATGGAAAAAAGACAGCATCTTCAACAAATGGTGCTGGACCAACTGGATGTCTACATGCAGAAAAATGAAAATAGATCCATATTTAGCACCCTGCACAAAACTAAAGTCAAAGTGGATCAAGGACCTCAACATAAAACCAGATACCCTAAATCAATTGGAAAAAAAAGTGGGGAACAGCCTAGAACTCATTGGCACAGGAGACAACTTCCTGAACAGAACACCAACAGCACAGGCTCTAAGAGCAACAATCAATAAATGGGACCTCATGAAACTGAAAAGTTTCTGTAAAGCAAAGGATACCGTCATCAAAACAAAACGACTGCCTACAGATTGGGAAAGAATCTTCACTAACCCTTTATCTGACAGAGGACTAATATCCAGGATATACAAAGAACTAAAGAAGCTGAAAAGCAGCAATCCAAGTAATCCAATTAAAAAATGGGGAACAGAGCTAAACAGAGAATTCTCGACAGAGGAATATCGAATGGCAGAAAAACACTTAAAGAAATGCTCATCCTCATTAGCCATCAGGGAAATGCAAATCAAAACGACCCTGAGATATCACCTTACACCCATCAGAATGGCCAAGATGAAAAACTCAAGCGATAACACATGCTGGAGAGGTTGTGGAGAAAGGGGAACCCTGCTCCACTGCTGGTGGGAATGTAAACTGGTACAACCACTCTGGAAAGCTATCTGGCGCTTTCTAAGACAAATAGGAATAGTGCTTCCTACAGACCCAGCTATACCACTGCTAGGTATATACCCAAAGTTTGTTCAAGTACACAAAAAGGACACTTGCTCAACCATGTTTATAGCAGCTCTATTTGTAATAGCCAGAACCTGGAAACAACCCAGATGTCCATCAACGGAGGAATGGATACAGAAATTGTGGTATTTTTATACAATGGAATACTACTCAGCAATCAAAAAGGAGGAAATCATGAAATTTGCAGGCAAATGGTGGGATCTAGAAAAGATCATTCTGAGTGAAATATCCCAGAAGGAGAAAGACAAACATGGGATATACTCACTTATATAGACCTATAAGATATGATAAACATAATGAAATCTATACACCTAAAAAAGATAATCAATTGAGCGGACATGGGGTAAGATGATCAATCCTCATTTAGAAAGACAGATGGGATGTGCATTGAACGTATGACAGGAGTCTACTGAGCGCATCTGAAAGACTCTAACTAGCAGTGTTTTCAAAGCAAAGACTCATGACCAAACCTTTGGCAGAGTACAGGGAATCATAAGAAAGAAGGGGAGTTAGTCTGATGGGGAAAGGATAGGAGCTCCACAAGGACCAAATATATCTGGGCACAGGGTCTTTTCTGAGACTGACATTCAGTCAAGGACCATGTATGGATATAACCTAGAACCTCCACTCAGATGTAGCCTGTGGTAGCTCAGTAACCAATTGGTTTCCCAAAGTGAGGGGAACAGGAACTATTTCTAACAGGAACTCAATGACTGGCTCTTTGGTCTCCCCACCCCCGAAGGGAGGAGCAGTCCTGTTAGGCCAGAGAGGAGGGCTTTGCAGCCAGTCCTGAAGATACCTGATAAAACAGGATCAGATGAATGGGGAGGAGGTCCCCCCTATCAGTGGACTTGGAAAGGGGCACGGTGGAGATGAGGGAGGGAGGGAGAGAGGGAGGGACTGGGAGGGAATGAGGGATCGGGACACGGCTGGGATACAGAGTTAATAAAATGTAACTGATAAAAATAAAATAAAAAAAAATTAAAAAAAAAAAAAGAAAGTTTTATGTTCCCATGTATGTGGGGGCTTTTTATTATTTCTTTTATTGTTGAGGTCTTGTTGTTTTAGACCATGGTGGTCTGATAAGATACAAAGTATTATTTCAGTCTTCTTGTATCTGTTAAGGCTTTCTTTGTGTCCAAAATGGTCATTTTGGAAAAGGTTCTGTGAGGTACTGAGGATGTATACTGTTTTGAGTTTCAGTGAAAATTTCTGTAGACATTTATTCCGTCCATTTTATTTAAGACCTCTGCAATTGTCATTATTTCTCTGTTTAGATTATGTCTCAATGATCTCTCCTTTGGTGAGAGTGGGATGTTGAAGTCTCCCATTATAAGGTGTTGGGATCAATGTGTGACATAAACTTTAATAATGTTTCTTTGACAAATGCAAGAGCCCTTGTGTTTGGTGGATAGATGTTCCGGATTGTGATGTCCTCATGGTAGATTTTTCCTTTGATGAAAATCAAGTGTCCCTTCCCATTTATTTTGATACTTTTTGTTGAAAGTCTATTTTATTAGATATTAGGATGAGTACTCCAGCTTGTTTTTTGCATCCATTTCCTTGAAAAGCCTTTATCAAGCCTTTTACTCTGAGGCAGTGTCTATCTTTTTTGCAGAGGTTTGTTTCTTGAATGCAGCAGAATGTTGGATCCAGTTTCTGCAACCCTTCTGTTAGTCTGTGTCTTTTGGTTGGAGAGTTGAGACTATTGAAGTTAATGGATATTAGTGAGCAGTGACTGTTATTTCCTTTCATTGTGGGGATGGTGGTGATTATGTGTTTGTTTCCTTTTTTTTTTTTAAGTGATAGAGTCTTTATCCTGTGTTTCTTGGGTGTAGTTGGAGTTTTCTTTTTAGTATCTTCAATAGGGCTGGATTTCTCCATATATATTGTTCATATTTAGTTACGTTGTGGAATATTTTTTCTACATCTTTGTTGATTTAAAGTTTTGCTGAATATAGTAGTCTGGGTTGGCATCTGTGGTTTCCTAGTATCTGCATTATATCTACCCAGGCTCTCTGGCTTTCATTGTCTCTGTTGAGAAGTCTGGTATGATTCTGATACATCTGCCTTTATATGTTACTTGGCCTTTTTCCTTTGTTGCTTTTAATATTTTTATTTGTTCTGTAGATTTAGAGTTTTGATTATTATGTGACAGGAGGAGGGTTTTTTTTGGGGGGTGTCTGGTCTATATTTGGTGTTCTCTTGGCCTCTTGTATGTTTAAGGATATCTCATTTTTAAGGTTGGAGTAATTTTCCTTTATGATTTTTTTGAAAATAACTTCTGGGCCTTGGAGCCTGGAATCTTCTTTTTTGTCTATTCCTATTATTCTCAGGTTTCGTCTTTTCTTTGTGTACTTTATTTCTTGAATATTTTGTGTTTGTAAGTTTTCTGATTTTTTTTTTTGAGAGATGGTATCAGTTTTTGCAATTGTATCTTCAGAGTTTTGGATTCTTCCCTCTATCTCTTGTATTCTATTGGTGATTTTAATACTTGTGGTTCCTGGTCTTTTCTCCAATTTCTCCAGCTCCAGGGTTTTTTCCGCTTTTGTTTTCTTTACTGATTCTAACTCTTTTTTCATGTCTTGCACCATTTCCTTCATCTGTTTGAATGTGGATTCCTGTCTGTCCATGAAAGCCTCTATTTTTTTTGTTCATTTCCTCTTTATGTGCCTCTTTTGTTTTTGTTCATTTTCTCTTCATGTGCCTCAAATTATTGTAAAATTATAGATATCAGATCATTTTCCTGTGCTTCAGCTGCAATAGAATATCTGTTGATGTTTGGAGATTCTGGTGAAGCCATGATTTCCTTTTTGCCTGTATTCTTATGCTGGCCTCTAGCCATCTGGTTGTCTGTAACCTTGACTGATTGTTCCTGTAGCCTGTACTGCAGACTGGGTCCAACTGCCTTTGGAGTTTCGAGTAGTCTCTGATGGATTCACTGTTTCTGCTGGCTTACTGTTTGTGACCCAAGTATACTAGGTTTCTGGGGCACAGGGGGAAAGGTCTCTGAGCCTAGAGCTGCTTCCGTGCCCCACAGGCTTTCTGAAGATGGTGGAGAATGGGATTTATGTCCCAGGCCTTGGTCAGTTCCCCTGGGTTCACTGGCTGTGCTGGTCTCTTTGTTTCAGATCTCCATGGGCTAGGCTGCTGGTGTGCAGGCAGAAAGATCTCTGAGCCTAGTGCCCCAGTGCCCTAGTGCTCCAGTGCAGGCAGAAAGATCTCTGAGCCTAGTGCCCTAGTGCTCCAGTGCCCCACTAGCCTCTTTGAGAAGGAGGACAATGGAACTTGTGTCAGGTACCTAGGTCAGCACTTCTGTGTTTTCTGTCTGTTCTCGCTTGCTGTTTCTGGCCTAGGTGTGCCAGGCTGCTAGGAACTGGTGGAAATATCTATGTGCCTAGAGCTGCTCCAGTGCCCCACAGGTTTCCTTAATTGATAGAGAATGGGACTTGAATCCTGTGCCTAGCTCACTCAACTCAGCTGTGTTCACTGTCTATTCTGTGCTGGCTTATTATGACCTGGGTGAGTCAGGCAGGAGGGGAGCAGGCAGAATGGAGCCACACCTCCCTCACAGTACCAGAATGTATTTCCTTTATAGACATTTAGAGTGAGCACCACTAGCAGCTGCAACCAGGAAGTTGTCCACAGGTTTGTGAGTTTGAAGCTGGTACTACTCAGAAGATGTCCACAGGACTGCGAGAGTAGGCACCTTTGTTTGGAGCATCACCCTAAATACAGAAAGGTATTCACTCCACAGGCGATGAGAGTGAGTGCCCAAGGTCCGAGACACCAGCTGCTGCTCCAAGGAAGGTATGCACAAAAAGTGGACTTGGGTAGAGAGGTCTAGGACTGAGGGTTTTGAGCCTTGAGCTGTAGTCCCAGGAACATATCCTCAGAAGTTGGGATTGGGCTGGTAGTCTATGCTGCAGGATAGGTGCAGGCTGCCAACTCTAGTCCCAGGAGGGTATTGTAAGATGTTGGGATTGAGTAGGCGGCCTAAGCTGTGGGATAGGAGCCATGTGCACCTGTGGCCAGACCCAGGAGGGTATCCACAGATGGCTGGATTGAGCGGGTGGCCTAGGGATGTGGCAGTGCTGGGCAGGAGCCTGAGAGTTTTTCTTGTATTAGCCGGGTGGCCTAAAGATGCACCTTTCCATATCCAGGTGAATTCTCCTCTAACCTGAGAAACAGAGATGTTGGGGTTTTGGGTTCCACAGTATATCCTGCAGGTCACTCTGCACTCACTGCTGAGCTGCTGTTCAGATACCCTGTGTGGTCCACGCCACCATCTTGGATCTCTCCCATGAGTTTCTTTAAATTTAAAATATAAGTTAACCCCAAATGTTATTCAATGTATATTTATTAATAAATGTATGTTTCATATTTTCATATATGTATATTATTGCATTTTTCTTATACTCCCTTATGTGCATCCCCTCATTGGAATGTGCTTTCCCTGGTTTGCTTACTCTTAACTAATAATACACCTTGTATTTTCATTTTATTTAAAGTCAGATTTTATATGATATAAAAATGTGATCTTTATCTGTTTAAGATTCATTTTAGTGAGGAAAAGCAAGTGACTTTAAAACATACCTAGGTTTTTTTTTTTTTTGCATCTATCTATCTATCTATCTATTTATTTTTATTTATTACAATTTATTCACAATGTATCCCAGCTGTAGCCACCTCTTTCATCCCCTCCCAAACCCACCCTCTTTTACTATTCTCCTCCCAAGCTCATCTTCCAGTCCACTGATAGGGGAGGCCCTCTTCCCCTTCCACCTGACCCTAGCCTACCAGTTCTCATCAGGACTGCTTGCATTGTCTTCTTCTGTGGCCCACTAAGGCTGCACCACCCAGGGGGAGGTGATCAAGGAACCAGCCACTGAGTTCATGTCAGAGAAACTCCCTGTTCCCCTTACTAGGGAACCCACTTGGAGGCTGAATATTTGATCAGGGGTCTAAGTTAAATCCATGCATGGTCCTTGGTTAGAGTACCAGTCTCTGCAATCCCCCCTGGTCCCAGATTCTTTTGATTCTGTTGATCTCCTTGTGGAGCTCCTGTCCCCTCCAAGTCTTTCTATCTTCCCTTTCTTTCATAAAATTCCCTGCATTCTGCCCACAGTTTTTCTGAGTCTCAGCATCTGCTTTGATACCCTGCTAGGTAAAGTCTTTCAGAGGCCCTGTGCGGTAGGCTCCTGTCCTGTTCTCTGTTTTCTTCCACTTTCCATGTCTACCCTTTTTGTCTTTCTGAGTGAGGATTGAACAGCTTGCCTAAGGTCCTCCTTCTTGCTTAGTTTCTTTAGGTAACAGATTTTAGTATGTTTATTCTATAGTAGTGCTATCTGAAGATCCAGCTATACCACTCCTAGGCTTATATCCAAAATATGCTGAAGTATACAAAAAGGACATTTGCTCAACCATATTCATAGCAGCTTTATTCATAATAGCCAGAATCTGGAAACAACCCAGATGTCCCTCAATGGAGGAATAGATACAGAAATTGTGGTATACTTACACAATGGAATACTACTCATCAATTAAAAACAAGGAAATCATCAGATTTCCAGGCAAGTGGTGGGAACTAGAAAAGATCATACTGAATGAGGTAACCCAGAAGCAGAAAGACACATATGGTATATCCTCACTTATAAGTGGATATTAGTCATATAATACAGGATAAACATGCTAAAATCTGTATATTCATTGTTTTGAAGTATACTTGTCATGGTTCCCTTGCTAGCAAAATTTACAGACTAAACACACAAGCATTGAATCTGCTACGCCGTCTTCACCATGTCAAATACCTGCAATTATAGTTGTAATTCTTAAGATTAGATGTTATCAGGGGTAGCCTATGGCAGTTCAGCACCCAAGTGGCCTCCATAGTAATGGAGACAAGGACTGTCTCCAACACAAACTGATTGGTTTGCTCTTTGATCACCTCCCCCTGATGGGGGTGGGGGGGGAGGCAGCCTTACCAGATCACAGAAGACAATGCAGCCACTCCTGATGAGACCTGATAGACTAGGGTCAGAGGGAAGGGGAGGAGGATCTCCCTTTTCAGTGGACTGGGGGAGGGACATCAGTGGGGAAGAGGGAGGGTGAGATTGGGAGGGGAGGAGGGAGGTACAGAGGGGATACAAAGTGAATAAACTGTAATTAATAAAAATAATTAAATTAAAAAAAGATTAGATGCTATAATAAAGCACTCCAGTTGTTAACCATGGTGTAAGAAAGCATTGTAGGTTAGGGGCACAACATGGGGAGAAAAGAATCCTTGAAATGATCATGCCTAATAGCTATCTGCTAGGCTTTCCATCACTCTGGCTATGTGATTTTGTAGGATATAAGTTAATTTCACTGTACTGGATTATCTCCAACTGTTGTCTAGATTTTTTTTGTTAATATAGTTAAATCAAAACATCTGAATGTGTTGAAGAAGAATACCCTTCAGCACAACAATTTGTCAATTTGTGTCTAGTGAATTTTTCTCATTATCACTTGCTCAGCTTATTTGCTTTGGACTAGTAGAAACAAAACCCACACCAAAATTTGCTGCTTCTATTGAAGATGTGAGTCAGTTCCTAAGAGTAAGTTCCTCATTGAAACCTTTGTCTTAGTCACCACATCATACTTCTTCAGTTATTCACTCTGGAGTGATCTAACCCACTGTGGAACAAGGTTTTTACAACATGTATATTTTAGTTTGACTTCTCGCCTAAAATTGAGATTTGATTTTCAATTGCTTATGGAATATTTTTTGTGTAGACACCCTGCAGGCATTTCAAACTTTAATTGTCTTATAAGTGAACTTTTCCCTATCAAATGATAACAGCAATGACAAAAATAAGCAAATCCCCAAAACAACTATTTTGCTAGTCCCTAAATCACTGAATAGTGTCTGACATGTAGCAGTAACAGTAACAGGGCCCCTTTTGAAGCTTTAAACCTAATTAATTACAGATGCATCAACATCTTTCATTTGTTTCTTCTTTTCTATTGTCACTACCCTTAGACCTTAACTGTCTAAGTTTTAGTCTGTTGCAGATACTTAAATGACTCTACTCTTCCTACTTCTATCTACACTCTATATTCCTATCATAGTTATCTTCTAAAGTACAGCTGTTATCGTGTCACCTGCCTCCTCATAAACAGCCACTGTCTCTATTCTCATTGCCTACAGAATAAAATCTAAGTGGTTCTAATTGATATCTGAAACCCTCCACAATATGGTTTCACTGTGCTCCTCCAGACTTATCACTCTCTTGCATCCTAAGCTTGGCATATGCTATTAATTTTATCCTCTGTGCCTTTGTTGATGTACTACCTCCTGCCTACACTGTATTTTTGTCTGTTATTGTTAGTGAAAAGCCTTGTCCTTCATTGTAACCATTGCTCCTCAAATATTCTGTGATTCTCTATTTTGAAATTATCTTTATTGACAAGATGGCTTGCTTCATCTGTTGATACTTCTGTTTATGCTAGTCCCCATAAAATGCCTGTACTGTTTTCTGTGCAAGTTGAAATTGTCTAGCAATTCCCTCAATGTGTTGTTTGGAAGATAGTTTTCACAGTTTGCAATCAGAACATAACCACTCCTCTTTCCTTTTGGAAGTTACCTGACTCCATGTACACTGTTATGCATGTGTATAAAACTAGGGATCCCCACTGCTGTTGCTTGACTCATAATAAGGAAAGTACAAGGAGATACACAGAAGTTGACTGCTGTAATCACTTCACTGACCTTTTAAGCAATTGTTTTGTTTTCTCTTGTGTCAAGCTCCTACTCGGGTTCACTGGCTCTCAAAAATGGAGTTCCATTTTTGTTCTTCTTACCTTTTGTGAAAATAGCTTCTGGTACTTAATTTGTACATGCACTAGGCTGCCATTACCCACTTTAGTTTGATCTGTTGACTTTCAGGTTTTCAAGAATTTTTCAGAATCCAGTGTCCTTATAAGTCTTTTCTTGGTTTTGAACATATATTTACTGTATACTCAGTCACATACACATACATATTGGCTATGAAGGAGAAAAAAGACAGACAGAATGGATTTAGCAAGTAGTGAAACTCCCACAATGATTTACTATTTTGGATATTTTTCCTTTTTATTTATTTTTTTATTTATTACAATTTATTCACAATGCATCGCAGCTGTAGCTCCCTTCCTAGTCCCTTCCCAACCCAAATCTCCCTCCCTTTTCTCATCCTATGCCCCTCCTCCAGTCCAATGATTGGGGAGGTCCTTCTCCCTTATACTCTAGACTATCACGTGTCATCAGGACTGGCTGCATTGTTTTCTTCTGTGGCCTGGTAAGTCTACCCAGCCATCAGGGAGAGGTCATCAATGAGCCAGTGGCTGGCTCTTTAATTTACAGTTTTGAACCTTGATGGAATACTCTCATTTTTACCGCAAATTGTTTCCTTTCTCCTAGTCTTTTCAGGAATCTTCCAGGGACTTCCAAATCCCCAATTACTTACTCTTCTTTATAGATGATTTGGGGATACCTAAAAGAATGCAGCTATTACTCTATGGATTATACCAGCAAAAAGAACATATCTTAGAGCATGAAAGTCTTGGGTGAACACTGAGAAGGTTGGTCATTATAGTAGGGGATGAATGAGAGTTGATCAAGAGAGCCTACTATATCAGCTTTATTGGAGGTTGTGCCAAAAATGACCACAAACTGAGTTTTTGGACACTGAGGAACCAGAACAGAGTGCTACAAAACAAGTCCCATTCACATAAAAGTAGAATAAATTTTTGCATAGTGATTAGGTTTGTATATGGAGAATTTGTTAGTAAAAATTGGAGCTTTCTTTTCAGTATTTGAGATGAGAAAATTTTACCTTTCATCAAATGACACTATGAGATTTATAATTAGGTAATAGTAGCTGTCTTCTGAAGGAACTGTCGGTTTGCAAATGATTCTCACCAGATTATGGTGGAATCAATAGGAGCTGAATAATTAAAATTTGGTATTACTACATCTCTCTCAATAACACTGGGGAGAATGATGTATGACAGATTTAATTGAATTTGTCAGAAACCTTGGCTACATGCATAGATCACAGGGGATATTTTTAGAATTATGTGTTTGATTTTCTGAAGAGACTTACAATAGGCCTTTCAACATCCAAGGTTTTTCCTGTGTCCTGGGCTGCTGTACTCTGCAAGTGCTGACAAGGCCACAGAACCCTGACCTGACTTTGTGCTGAACGTCAAAGAGTCAAAATGTAAAATGGTGTTGTTGAAGAGGCATCCAACCAAATGCATAGAGAAAGTTGATTTAGGGAGAAAAGGTCATAAAAGAGAAAAATTATGTACTAATAAACACTTTTTTTCCTCAGAGCATTTAGTTACCACAGAAGACACAACTTGGGAATAATTCTGGAAATATTGGGTAATATCATCCAAATGCCATTTTTTCCTTCTCATTTTATCAGGAACAAATAAGATTAAAATGTTTTAAAGTAATTTGTAAACTCAGATGTAGCATGAAGCACTGTGAATGTGTAAAATGTTATGTCTTGTTTTTGTTAATATAGCCACCATTCTTTCTTTGTTCATTCATTCTTTAACCTGCTTATTTAACCATTTAACCACCCACCTAACGATCTCTTAATTCAGTGAATCATTACTAAGAATGAATTATCTCAATATCATGCATGGTCACTATTTTTAGGAAGTGTTATATCTATTGGGACCCATAAATATGTATACAAGTTAAGTACTGTGCTTATTATGATAAAAATCATATCCTAGCTATGGCGACATAATGAATTTGGTTATAATAATGATGTCAGGACAGGTTACAAAGAAAAGGCAAACATGATCTGACTGTCAACATTGGGGTTCATCAGCATGCTGGCAGGTCATAAAAGAACGTTTTGAGTGGTGGAAGCGGCATGAACAAGGCCATAGCAAAAGAATTCCAAGAATTTTGGTGTGCAGAGAGATGAAGTGCTAATGAAATGACTGGATATTATAGCAGTGACGGGTTTACTGAAGAGTTTGAAGGAAGGAAATTCTGTAGAGAGATCTGTGTTTGAGCTAGAATTTCTGACACCAGGTAGAGAAACAGATTAAGAAGCAGGAAGATAAAATAGGTTATTGTATTAGTTCAAAGAAGTAATTATGTAAATCTGAGTTGTAGATTTAAATACTAGGTGAATAATGTCTGATAAGTCATTTCAATCTATATGCCCAAGACTGGTGTAAAGTTTCAGATAATTTTTTCTGTGATAGTCTATAAAGTTTTCATCATTGGCTTTGTATCCTATATTTACTATTTTGGGGACTAGTTTTGTCATTTTTCATTGCAAAAGCCAGAAACCTTCCCCTTTGTAACTTTTGCTACCAAGTTGTGTTGATTGTATCATCAACATCTTCAACTCTGGCTACCACCATTTAATTTTAGCCTCCTGATCCTACCCTGCCACATTTGTCTAACCTGAGTTCCACAGCATGGCTTCAAAGGCACAGAGTAAAAGAGAAAGGAGGGAATACATCTTTATATTGTAGGAAACACAAAGCAAACAAGGTAGAAAAGTGTAACACTTTTGATTCAGTTGACAGAAAAGTTATTGCTCATTTTTGGTTCATTTAGGTGCTTGAAGACAGACTTCTTTCTTCTCTTGAAGGAGGAAGCTCAGAACCTGAGCTTCCATGTAGCTTTTCCCATTCTTTCATAGGAAGGGGGGGGGAATGTGTCAACTTATTTTTTAATTTAACCTAAACAATTCCCTTTAATGATCTCTGTCTCTGTTGCTCTCTGTGTATGTCTGTATGTATGTATGTAGGTTGATACTATGTATCTGTATTCCTCTCTTGACTCTACCTTATTTTTTTTTACCTTATTTTTTGAGATGAGGCCTTTCATTAAATCTGGACGTTGGATTTTTGCTGGACTGGTTCATCAGCCATCCCTGGCATGCATCTCTCTGTTCTATCATATGTGCTGGGATACACATGTACACCATGCCAATG
The DNA here is from genome assembly GCF_030254825.1 of Meriones unguiculatus. Taxonomy (NCBI): domain Eukaryota; kingdom Metazoa; phylum Chordata; class Mammalia; order Rodentia; family Muridae; genus Meriones; species Meriones unguiculatus. Next base: position 88,432,142 of record NC_083369.1, on the reverse strand, counting down.
CTAAGTTTCAAATGAGTTCTAGGGACTCATGCTCAGCTCTTTGTGCTTATACAGCAAGCACTTTACCCAATGAGCCATCTTCTCCAGCTCCCACAGTTTCCTTTAATGAGATTCTTGTTTCCTTACTGTTAAACTCAGGCACTAGCTATCCGTTACCCTATAGCATTCATTTATAATATCCCAACTTCTTTTTCACAAATGTTTATGGACTTGGCACCTTAAATGTGGAGTAGACAGCTGTGTACACTGTAGGATTTCATAGACTCATGCGTTATTAATGTTGGAAGGAGCTTTAAGGATTATCTGAGCCAAGCCCCTAGAAGCATCCCTCTTCTACCATGTTCAAGCTCTGTGGATTTGGGCTAGTCATATAATCTCACTGAACCTACTATTTCTTATCTCTAGAGTCAGCATTGCAATAAGTGCTTGAGAAGATTAAAGGAATAATTAATATAAATAGCTTTGAGCACAGGGTCTAGTACATGTTAAGAGCTGTATAAATTCTAGTTCCCTTGATCTTCTTTACTTTCATTTTATTAAAATGATAAATTTAGGACACCTAGTATAAGGGTATTGGGACTAAGATAAAAGTTACATTTCCAAGGTGGCATAGCTAGATAGAGTTCAGGTTGGAGGACAGTGCCATCTTTCCTTATTCATATTTGTGATGATGGCTTAGGAACCCTTCTGCTGTAGTGGAAGAAAAGGTATAAATGGGAATTTGGGAGTCCTCACATTGCTACCTTAGGAGAAGGATGGTAAAGCTAGTAAAGTGTCCCCTTAACATCCTTTTAGTTTTCCTAAGGGCCACAATTGCTAATCACAATTGTGAACTTGATTCAGTCTCATTATCGTGGATGAGTTCTGATTACCATGAATTTACATACTTTCAGCAACTGCTTAACACAGGGACACACATCATCCTTGGAGCAGTTCTTCCTAGGGCATGTAGGATATAAGAAATCTCTTGGGAGGAGTGATCAACATCAAAGGGATCACTGAGAAATGGCTCAATTCAGAGGTTGCTATAAAGAAAAACATATGCATAAATTTTCAATTAATAATAAGCAGAATGTAGTTGTTTAAAATGAACTTCCTTGGGGTCTTTCAAATATTCTCTTTTGTACTTCAAATGTGATCCCATTAGGAAATTGGAATTTATCTTAAGGGCTGTTATTTAGAACTCAAAGCTATAACAAATGGCAATGGTGTTCAATGTTTCCTAAGGTTATTGCTCTCAGGTATTTATCGTCTGCTCTGCTTATAAATATCTACTTTTTTAATATTTTACACCATGGTTCAGTTATTCTTTTGCCAATATGGGCATAGTCAGTTATGTCAACAAGCATAGTAAAAAGTAAATCTTGCTATGGTTGACAGTGAGGCTCATGCTTTAGATAGAGGGGGTTCTGCTTGTTTAAGTTAACTTTACATCTACAGAGACACTTTGCTGTCCATTTTGCTATGCCCACTCTTACCACCTTTTACTGGTGAATTATAAATTACTGTTGCCAATATGATATACTTCTTACAGTGAGGTAGCACTGCTGATTTATAGTCAAGTAGATAAGATGTGACCTGTGTACCTTGCTCCTGTTAGTTGGCCAGTTGGCCATGTTCTTTTTTTTTTTTTTTTTTTCTGAATCTTTTCCTTGTTCTTTACATGTTGTCCTTTCCCTTTTTGACCCTCTTTCTGCAACAGGGTCTTACTATGTAACCCTGGCTGGCTCAGAACTCACGATTTAGACCAGGCTGGCCATGAATGTAGAGCTGCCCAGCTCGTCTTTCAACACTTCCTTTTTTCCTCCCTCTCCCCTTCCTTCTTTTCTTTGTTTTTAATTCCCCATCCTTCCTCCCTTTTATTCTCTTCCTCTGCCTCCCTTTTCAGACATTTTAGCTTCTAACCTCAACAAAGTGTCATATTATGAGAAGGGATGGAAATCAATCTGTGGTTAGTGTTAAGGGCTTAGGTTTGGGACCATGGTCAGCTAGGTGCTAGGTAACACTGGAAGTAGTTCAGGTTGGACTCCTGTTGACTGAACATTACTTGCAGCAAAAAGCTTGTTTATGTATATGTTCTAGTATTGACTAAATTGTACTCAGATAGTGTGATCATGAAGGAAGATGAAAACTTCCTGGAAAGTAGAGACCAAGGAAGGGTGTAAAGGTAAAGATCTAGTCCATACTAAGGAAATAGATGCAGAAGCTTCTTCTGGGGACAGGCTAAGAGCATTATGTATTGGTAAATTGACAATGCTAGAAGAAAGTGTAGATACCTAAGGCTTGAGAAACAAAGCTCATATACCTGATAACTTTGTCTTTGCAACTCTCATAGAATTCAGCATGATTTTCTAAACAGATTTAAAAAGAGGCATTTTGGAATACAGTTTGTAGAATTACAGGTAAGATGTTCGTTATCTCTTTCTCTTAGACACATGGTCTAAGAAGTATTAACCACCTTGCACAGTCTCCTGGCCGTATCAATAGTCAGGACCTCTGCATGTGGGAACTTCAAGTCTGGTCACATCTGATGTTTACCCTAAGGTCTGAACCTTCTGCCAGACCTTTTGCTTTAGAGAGGACCAGCCTTTCACTCACTACAGAATGTGCTGCTGGATGTGATAATCAGAGACAGTACAAAGAGTCTCAGAGGAAAACCTTTTAAAGGCATCCAAAGTTAATGTCATTAGAGATGCCTTGTGTAGCTTTGTAAAGACGACAGGAAATGCCCTTGGTGTCTTCCAGGGATCATGAATTAGGCAGCAGCTGCAAAAGCAGCCAAGTTAACAAGATGCTGCAGAAAATCAGGCAGTCCAAGAGGACAGTGGCAGAGGACTGTTTGAAAGCAATAATACTCAAAACCCTGACTATCCCATTAGCCCTAAAGGAGAATAAGGGCCAGGAAACCTGGGCAGTTAGGTGTTTCAGGTTTCTTTTATTGTTGTTGTTTATGTGTTTTATTCACTTTACAACCTAATAGCCCCTTCACTCCTTCCCTTCCAGTCCCACTCTCTCTCCCATCATCCCTTCCATTTCCCATTCACCCCAGCTCATCAAGTTGCATCAGGTCCCTATTCCCCTCTGACCTGTCAAGGCAGTCCCATGAAGTTAAAGTAATCTAAAAGCTAGCAAGTTAGTCCATGTCTGATGCAGTGCCCACTTCCCTTACTAGAGTACCCACTTGAAGCCCATCTGCCCATCTGCCACATCTTTGTACGGGGCCTAGGTCCTGTTCATTCATAGTTCTTGGTTGATGCTTCATTCTCAGCATACCCCTCTGGGCCCTAGTTAGTTGTCTGTGTTGTTTTCTTGTGGAGCTCCTGTCACTTCCAGGTCCTTTTCTCTTTCCTCCCACTGTTCCCCAAGGCTCCCCACATTCAACCAATGTTTGGTTGTGAGTCTCAGCATCTCTCTTGAGGTGCTACTGGGTAGAGCCTCTCAGATTTTTTTTTATAGCATTGCTACATAAGAGTACTGAATTTACAAGTCATTATAGTTATCTTGAATTCAGTGTTTTATTCATTGTATTGTGAATCAAACTGAAGAATTTGATATTATTTGAGAAAACATGGTTGCTTTAATAGTAGAACACTAATCAAATTAAAAACAAACATAACAATTTAGTTATATAAGTTATTCTGCTTCTGTAAGGATCATGTTTGCAAACTCAGACCACACACTAGTTCTCTGCAATAAAATTAATGGTGTATGTGCATCTCTAAGGTCTTTTCCATATTTTGTGATACTTTGTATAAGGTCTTATGCACAATGTTCACATCTCCAAATTTATGTTGTTAAATAAATGAATAGAAATCCACTTTTGGCATACAGACATGAGTTCATAATTCAAGTTGACTTCCCTCAATTCGTCCAGATGAATAACAAACTATAGTTGAATTAGGTTCCATGAAGTAATGAGTACAATGAAATAGAATTATAAAGGTGGACTTCAAATAAAGAAATTGTGTTTTTCTTTACTTTTTGGTTGTGTGCCTACCCATTAATGGCTGAGACATCTTTCCAGCCTGGAATTGTATTTTTCTTGATTTGGATATTGCTACCAGTTTTCTCCCCAATTTTTTTTCATCAATTCCAAAGGATTAGAAGCCAAAAAAGGGAAGGGGAGAGAATGAGTAAGTAGTAAGTAAGAGGTGGAGAGAGAGACAGAGAGACAAACAGAGAGCAAGGTGTTTCAGGAACTTGCAGACCCTGAACCCACCTATGAGTCTTTGGATTTCTTCTGTTCAGTGATATCATACAGAATTGGTCAGTTTTTATCTATGTGATTACCTTTTTGTGTCTAGACCTAATGTGATGTATGTAGAAAGAGCTGGAAATAGCAACATCTAGCATTCATCCCAACCACAAAACATCTTGTGCAACCCATATACTTTAGGCATATCACATCTGTCCATCTATTAGAAAAGGTGCTACTCAAAGATAACTGTCTATTTCATCAACCTTGAATAGTGACAACTTTCCTGCCCCACAGTCCAATGGTTGTAGGCCTAATAACCTACTTCTTCCAAGGAGGGTTGTCAATGTAGATGGCTATACTTATCTGGCTGCAAAATTCATGAGAAAAAATGTGATCCTAGAGTAGGGAATCCTGACTAAATCATACCTAGGAAATGTGTGTCTTTATATTGCATACAAGTGATGGGAAGGATAACTTGTGTGTAAATGTGGTTAGGGAAATACAGAGTTTCCTAATTGCTGTCTACATCCACAAACTAGAAGAAATTACTAGCTTAAGATGGAGGATACAAGGGATTGTGGGAAAGATAAAGGAGAGTTAGTTTCATAATTTCAAAAATTGTAGGTGTCTTTTATTGGGAGAATTTTTATAATAGAATCTCTCCATCTCTAATGGAAATAGAATCACTCAAAGATCTTATTTAAAATACAGACTGTGGTTGTGTATTATTGAGAAGGTTATGATATCCTTCTGTGGCATGGATTATGCAAGAGAGAAGGCTTTAAAAAAGTAGTAGTTCTTGAATGGGGTCTTGCTGTAGTGATGTTTGGTAGATGGAGAATAGAAGTATGGACATACTATGGTTCAGGATTAGGAAAGATATACTATTATAAACTGAAGGCAGAGAAAGCATGACATATGCCTAGGAGAAGAAAAAAAGGTGTCTGTAGGAGGAAAAGTTCATCAGTTGAAGATAGGATTTTGTAGGTAGAATTGACACATTTCATGGGTGACCTTGAGTGTGAGCCTGAGGGAGTTGGGCATTACTGTATCAGTAGAGTTGGTGAAAGATTTGAACAGAGCAATATCACATGTAAATCTGTTCCTACAGATGAAATAATCTTACAGTCACACATAGGAAGGAGCAGATGGAAGAGAACTTTTATGGGATACAAATATCAGTTTTAGTAATTCCAATATGAGAAAATGATGCCTGGGATCACACTAGAAATAGAGGGTTTGTCAAGCGATAACACATGCTGGAGAAGTTGTGGAGAAAGGGGAACCCTCCTCCACTGCTGGTGGGAATGTAAACTGGTACTCTGGAAAGCTATCTGGTGCTTTCTAAGACAAATAGGAATAGTGCTTCCTCCAGACCCAGCTATACCACTGCTAGGTATATACCCAAAGTTTGTTCAAGTACACAAAAAGGACACTTGCTCAACCATGTTTATAGCAGCTCTATTTGTAATAGCCAGAACCTGGAAACAACCCAGATGTCCATCAACGGTGGAATGGGTACAGAAATTGTGGTATTTTTATACAATGGAATACAACTCAGCAATCAAAAAGGAGGAAATCATGAAATTTGCAGGCAAATGGTGGGATCTAGAAAAGATCATTCTGAGTGAAATATCCCAGAAGGAGAAAGACAAACAAGGGATATACTCACTTATATAGACCTATAAAATATGATAAACATAATGAAATCTATACACCTAAAAATGATAATCAATTGAGCGGACATGGGGCAAGAAGATCAATCCTTGTTTAGAAAGACAGATGGGATGTGCATTGAACGTATGACAGGAGTCTACTGAGCGCATCTGAAAGACTCTAACTAGCAGTGTTTTCAAAGCAAAGACTCATGACCAAACCTTTGGCAGAGTACAGGGAATCATAAGAAAGAAGGGGAGTTAGTCTGATGGGGAAAGGATAGGAGCTCCACAAGGACCAAATATATCTGGGCACAGGGTCTTTTCTGAGACTGACATTCAACCAAGGACCATGTATGGATATAACCTAGAACCTCCACTCAGATGTAGCCTGTGGTAGCTCAGTAACCAATTGGTTTCCCAAAGTGAGGGGAACAGGGACTATTTCTAACAGGAACTCAATGACTGGCTCTTTGGTCTCCCCACCCCCAAAGGGAGGAGCAGTCCTGTTAGGCCACAGAGGAGGGCTTTGCAGCCAGTCCTGAAGATACCTGATAAAACAGGATCAGATGAATGGGGAGGAGGTCCTCCACTATCAGTGGACTTGGAAAGGGGCATGGTGGAGATGAGGGAGGGAGGGAGGGACTGGGAGGGAATGAGGGATCGGGACACGGCTGGGATACAGAGTTAATAAAATGTAACTGATAAAAAAAAATAATAAAAAAAAAAAGAAATAGAGGTTTTGGTAAGAACTCATCATACTAGGAAAGAAACACAATTCTGACCAGCTAAAGGGCCTTTTCTTCCCAACTGACTCATGTGGAAAGGCTCAAAGGATATGCAGCTAAGGGTTATCTCATTAGTATAATTTTTAAGCTCTTGTTAAAAATCCTAAAATCAGAATTAAAAATGAGATGTGTATTATTCCTTGTGGGTGAACCAACCTTTTCTAATATTGCAAGGGGTGTGAAAGAGGAGCTTCTAAATGTTATATAAAACTGTGAAGAGATGGGCCAAATGGATGGCAAAACGCCTTGTGAGAAAGTAACTACACAAGGTCATAGACAGAATTTGTAGAAGTGAAGCAAGCAATTTTAGCTGGATTTTCTTTACAAGAGTACATGTCACTGGAGACCACACTGACAAAAATTCAGGCATAAACTCACATTTCATCTAGAAGCTATTCAAGGACAATATCTGGTATGTTGTGGGAATGAAGAGTTAACAAATGTCAGTAATTATAGACTTTGTCCTTTTAGAACTTTTGAGGCTAACGCCATATAGAACAGATTTTGTTTGCTCTTTCAAACACCTAAAATATATCCCCCCACCATGAAAATCATCCTGTGTCCATTTCACTGTCCAAATATGTGACAGATTACCTATTTCTAGCTTATGGTTTAAACATGTATCCAAAGTCCCCTTCTTTCATCTGTAATCTTTCTATCATTTGGCTTCTATGAGACCTCACTTATGTACTGTGAAAAGTATGTTTTTCAAGTACAGGGCTTTCAGAAAACACAAGGGAATTATGCTCGTTAGCAAAAGAGAAAGGAATGAGCCTTTAGAGTCTCTAGAGGCAGAGAAGTGTTAGATGAGGAGCTGGTACTAAGTGAAGGTTCCTCAACTTGGTGGCTCCAGGTAACCAAGAGACACTTCTGAGTTTGGAAATGTGAGAGATTTGTGTCAATTCCTTGAGTGCTCCTAGGTCAGTCTGCAGTAGCTCTGTACTTGAGCAGAATTCTTCAGAAAGTCTTCAGATTTGAAGGTCTGGTGAGTGAAAGTTTTATATTTAAGGGATATTGGTAGCAAGTAATGGATAAGGGGCATCCTGCCAGATGTTAGGCTTATGGGAAAACAGTGATGATTCATAAGACAACTCTTTCTGCTTGGATAAAAAATAACCTGTTGTGCTTTAATGAAAACAATTTAACAACCCAGGATTAATATATGCAGACTGTCTCATTGACTATAGATTCTGTCTAAACTCCAAGAGTTGTTACTGAAGGGGAATTTTAAACTGAACTTGAGAGCTCCTACTGCCTGCCACAAAGTCGGCATCCAATATACGTTTGTTGAATATAAGAAACAAATGATTGAGTGTATAAAATATAAATATTTTGAAGGAAGGCACTTAATTTAAAGTTGTAAGACTTGAGTTCAAATTTTTCAAAGGTCAGTTATAAACTTTTCCCTCTTTGGGAAATTTTTGTTGCTTTGTTGGCCTTATTTAACATATCATAAAATAGAAATGAGAATATCTATCCTTCTGTGCAAACAGTATTATACAAAGTGGCAAAGAATATATAACAGAAATAACCTTTGGAGAACCTCTTGGGTAAAAATCCACAGAGATATCCTAGACTTAACAAGGATGGTTGCTTTTGAGGATGCTATACTAACAGTATCCCAGGAGGTAATAATGAAAGGTCATTCTCCCTGGCTCTGGTCCCAGATGCATCTCCCTGCCTAGAAACTTTTGGGTTGCCTGTGATTCAATCTGAGATTCTTCTGAAGCTAGTAAAAAATTAGGTTCCTCTTCCATGTGGTTGAGACTCCCTCCTGAGTGACTAAGAGCACTGGAAGCATCATGAACTTTGTATGCAGCATCTTTGGGAGCCATTATCTGCATGTCTGAACTGTTTCCTTCCCTGGTTATAGCTGTGCCTCTGCAGAAAAGAAAGATCCACTTAATCTGTCCCTTTATCTTGCACTGTCTCAACGAAAGCATTGTCCCAAAGGGAAACTGATGAATGAATGGTACAGAAAATAGCCAGTCCCTGCCTGTTTCTCTGGCCTGTCTCTCTCTCCATTCTCCTAGTGATTTATAAGAAGCAGCTGAACTCACTTTTAGTCTTTGTCTTGTCTTTGACTCTTTCATCTGAGGGCTTACTCCTCACCTTGGGCTTTTCTCAGTTGATCTCAAAGAAAGCTCATTCACGTTCCATTTTGAGGACACATTGTGTAGGGTCCTTATTTAAATGGATGCTTTGTTCTGTGGACTGGGGTCGAGAAGGCAGGATGATTTAAAAATCCTGCAGGCAGTCCTTGAGGAAGCAACTGGAGTAGTGTTTGCAGAAGTCAATAGGCTTGTTGTAAACAGGCATTGTGTGTTCCAACATATGCTGCTGAAACAAATCAATTTCAATTTACTTGTCCAGTAAAAGGAGCCATTATTTAGAACTGAATAGCCAGAGCTCCCATAATATATTGTGAAAACTTATTGTAGTTTTTACTGAAAACTAGCTTATGATGAAATTATTTGTTTAGACACAAAGTGTGAATGTTTACAGAATATAAATTCTGGAAGTATTGATTAGAGGCAGTTGAATAATGAGCCGTATTTTGTTTCTAAATGTGGTGGTCAAATGATATCCATATGACATTGATAGTAGGGTACATTGCTAGCTGGCAATAAGATTCTAGCAGAATTCTTATTTTGACAACAAACAAAATTAACATCAGGGGAGAATGTTTGCTAGTATGGAAATACTATAGTCAAAGTTGAGGTTCATTCACCTTTAAAGAGCATCTTGGCTCATAAATTTGGCTCACTTACGAGAATGTCTGTCACTAGATCTATATTTTATGTTAGCTATAGGGCTTGGCTTGGTGTACTCCTAGCAAATTGTTGAAATTCCCTGTTGGAGTAACATTTAAGGCTTGATTCACTGAAGTTTTAAGTTTCCCTTTTTGCACAGTTTACATTTAAGAAGAAAAAACAAGCAAGACATTTGTGCTTGAGACATGATTTATGTCTCTCGCCCAAATTGGCTGATAAGATATATTTTTAAAAATTTACCAGGCCTATCTGTATATCTTGTATCACATCTTATTACCACTGTTTTGGAAAATGGCTTTAGTATAAATTGTGAATTTTTTTCCACTGAAGTACTTCTCCTGGTGCAAGTTTTCATACACTTTACAAAGTTCAGGTATGTTTGTCTATAGAAAAGCATATCACCACCACTATCATCCTCTCAGTTAATCCATGACAATTTTCTTTTCTTTTGTAAGTACCTACTCAAGTGCCATGTACTAAGTCTCTGCTTCAGCCATCACTGTAGTTTAGCAAATCTTTTTATCTCATTGGTTTGCTTATTTGGATAGAACATTTGTTTGTAGAATGGTAACCAATGACTAGTACTTCCTTGATCATTGTTGCTGTTGCTCTCGACTTATCAAACATCTTTTCTTGCTATTAATGGTGCTTCTTGTCAGAATAAGGATCCTGTAAGATTTTTAGCCAGCAGTCCATTCATATCAGAATTATACAGAAATTATCCTCTCATTTAAATGTCTACTTCTGGGAGTTTGGAGGTTATTTCTTGCCATTACTTTTGTATTCTTCTTTGACTCATGTTCTCCATATCTCATCTGTCTCTATTTTCTACCTTGAGGACTTTATCAATGGTACCTTACATAGGACATGAATTTGGTATGTAGCCATTAATATTGGCCTATGGGACAAATGAAAGCATGCCACAGGGTGAAAAGTTACATGATGTGTTATAACAAAGCACAGATGATCAAATTTATATGTTTCTTTGTTTAGATGGTGAGAACTTTAGACAGAAAAACTCTCCCTGTGATGGTCCATACATAACAATTAACTCATATACTATATGAAAACTGAAGGTGTGTCATTTCTCTTTCTCTCTCCTTTAAAATCTTTTCTTTCTTGATAGTGCATTTAGCTTTGAAAGAATAAATGAATATTAAATTAAATACAGAGTTTAGTCAAGACTGAATAATGTTTTTTTTTTTTTTCATCACAGTATTCAGGTATTGGTAAGCAGAGAGAAGTGGCCACTTTAACCCCGTGCTGCTGAATGATCCATTAAAATACACAATTGACTTGTTTCATGTCATCTTTTGTTGTTTTATTTTGGTTGTTGCTGAGGGTTAGTGTCTTTTATTTTTCTTTCAGTTATTCCTTGCATCGAACCAATAAAATATATTTATAAAACTAGATGACTCATTAACCTTGTAATAAGTTTTTCTTTTTTAATTAATTTTTTTATTTTTTTATATTAGTTACAGTTTATTAAATTTGCATCTCAGCTGTAGCCTCCTCCCTCATTCTCTCCCAATTTTACCCTCCCTCCCTCATCTCTTCCCTGCAACTCTCTAAGTCCACTGATGGGGGAGTCATGTCATTTTGCATTATCAGGCAGTGAAAAGCAATATTTCAACAGCACTGCTTTAATGCACTGCAAACATAAATGGGCAATTAGAATAGTTCAGTGCACAGACCTGAACTATTGCTGAACTATAGCAACCTAGTTAAATTGACAAGTAGAAGAGAACACAGAGTTGATCAATGTATTTTGCTTGTCTATAGTGTTGTCACATAAGCATAGTAGCTCTTCTTGTGGGGCTTGACAGTAATCAGTATAGTGAGCATACTTAAGACTTCCATGAAGTCATCTTTGAAAGTCACTATTTGAAATAATCTAACAGAGCTCTAATACTTTACCCTTCATCTTCTGTTACTTTGTTGTACTATGATCACCCTTATCTTCCCGCCTTTGTGTGTTTACCTAACATTGTTTTGGTAGAATTTGTTTCCATTAACTTTAACAAATGTTTCTTGGGGAGTTCCTCTTAAATATCTTGTTGTCCCCAACAAGCTCAAATAAAATTTGAATAAATGATTGTCTTGAAATGCAAAACAGTTTTAAAATTTTCATTCTTTTTTTCCAAGATGTAAAGATGATACTAAAATAGATTCTACATGCACATAGTAATAAATAATGGTGAAAAGTCTTTTTGTGTAGCACTCTAAAACTTTGCATCTATTATCTCATTTAATCTTTACAATGATCAACACTTTGTAAAGAAACACTGACTCCTAGATGATATATTTTCACAATGTCTATGTCCATGATTCTTAAACTATGGGTCAATTTCCATGTTGTTGCATAATTGAATATTGGTGTTTATAAAAACTGGATACACATTAAAGGCTTCTGAAAGTAGTATAACTAAAATTTAATTTAAACTCACATAAGTGATGAATATGAGGTATGTCTAGCAGTAGCATGTAGCCATGTTGCATTGAACAACTTCACTGTAACCTCACTTCTAATTATACAACATGAACACTCTAGATTGTTCATGTCCTCATAGAATGCAATGATAGCGATTAAATACTAGCTGAAAATATCTCATCTTAAATTTGAGACTGTTGCACAGTATAAATTGCGTTGTTTTTATTATACATAGTTTTCTGCTTTTATAGAAGTATATAGTTAAATTATTGAAAACAAAAACAATATCCACTACAAATATTTTTAAACAAAGAACTCTCAGATTAGTATATTGTTGGATTTTTATCATGCTAGAAACTTAAAAACCTACAGTTTGAATGGGTGACATGTGTTTCATAAAAGGAAACATTTTATATACAAAAAAATGGCATTCTCAATATTGACAATCATAAAATCAAAATATTCATGAATGCTGAAAAATGTTGAAGATTCTCTGTATGCTGCATCATCAAATGATTCACCATGATTTAACTCTTCATGTAAAAATAAATAAATAAACATATTAATCTCATTAGTATATTAGTTTGCTTTCATCTTTAATATATAGTAAAATTATAAAATTATTTATCTGTATATATATATAATATGTGTTTCTAAATAAATGCCTTTATGATTATTATAGAAAATGTTTTGATTTGTGGACATATTTTATATACCTGTGTATGTATAACTGGTGCCCCCAAAGGTAAAAGAAGGAAATTGGCTACCCTGGAACTCTAATTATTCATAGTTGTTATCCATTCTATGGATCTGGGAAGCAAATCCAGATTTTCTGAAAGACCAAAAAGTGCTTTTAACTACTGAGCCATCTCTCTATTTCTTTTTACAGTGTAGATTCTCACATATTATCATTCTGTTTCATAATTTCATGTGTGTATTTATGATGCCTCTTTAGCTTGGGATGCCTTTCCCAACAGTTAACTCTATTTTTAAAAATTTAGTGTGTGTTTTAGCACCTTTAGATATTCTCCATCAAGAGTATTCTTTGAATCTTCACATTCTATGTTCTGATAGTATATAAATGCAAGTTAGCCTTAAATATTAATGTAGTATTCAAATGACCTGGTTATATGTTTGTCTTCTTATCTAGATTTTTTTGCCACATTTCAAAGACTCAGTGAAGATCATTAAAGACTCAGTGAAGATCTTATGAATTAACCTGGGTCAGAATCCACACCATAGAAATTTGAATTGAGATTTTGAGAAAGAGGTAGCTTGTGAATGGCTGGATCAGTGGTGTATATGCAGGAATCACCAATGTTTTCTACCATGTTACTGTCCAAGGTAGAGGTATTGAACTGAAGCAGGAGACATAAAGATTAATATTCCATTCCTCAAACATAACTGTATTTCCTTTATTGAGTTTCATGTGACATCTTCATGTCCTTTTTATTAAGTCACCAATTGTAATTAAGTTTCTCATATGGATTTCTGTGGCTTAACATTAAAACAGTCCTAAAGAATACGACTTTATTTTGCCAGATGATGCTTTTTGAAATGGGCTTGAATTGGAAGGCTTGCCTTAAGCTAGCTTCCTACTATTTTTGTTTGGTAAGCAAAACTAAATTACACTGAATTATTGCATAACAAGGCAAAGCACTGTATCATCAAAATTTTAGTCTTTGGGTGTAGGCTATCTGCACCACAAAAGTACAGAGAAAATGCTGGTCAGGTGGTAATAAGGTTAACAAAGAAAGCCTTCATGAAGTTTGTATAACTTGCCTTGGCCTTCTCCATGGTCTTAGTATTTCTACTTCTTACAAATTCTTGTGTGAAAACTCTAAGAATGCCAAGCTGGGCCCTTGGAAGATGGTTAGCCCATCTGGTCAGAGCCTACATGAAGGGGATTTGTGCCTACATAAAAGATACCTAAGAGAGACCCACCCTTCATCCCATCTCAAGACTCAGGAGGAAGGCTTTATCTTTGAGCCAGAAAGTAAGACCTCATCAAACAATGTCAATATTTATCTTGAATTCCCAAGCCTCTAGAACCATGAAAGGTAAATCTTTCTGCTTCTAAACAACTCAGTTTATAGTGCTTTGACCCACTATGTTCCTGTAGCCAAACAGATCTAAAGCTGCCTTGAAAAGATGGTGAATTTTATTGCTGTTGTCATTGTTGTTGTTTAAGAGAAAGTCTTAAGATAGACTCTCTTATGGCCTCAGATATTTTCTACACAAGCCTAGGTTATTATGGTTTTGACAAGGATATGATTAACTTCAAAGTTACTAGGGATAAAAATAAGCCCCCTAAAATGTAAACTGGTACAACCACTTTGGAAGTCAAATCTGGCGCTTTCTCAGACAATTAGGAATAGTGTTTCCTCAAGACCCAGCTATACCACCGCTAGGCATATACCCAAAATTTGCTCAAGTACACAATAAGGACATTTGCTCAACCATGTTTGTACCAGCTTTATTGGTAATAGCCAGAACCTGGAAAAAACCCAGATGTCCATCAATGGAGGAATGGATACAGAAATTGTGGTATTTTTACACAATGGAATACTACTCAGCAATCAAAAAAGAGGAAATCATGAAATTTGCAGGCAAATGGTGGGATCTAGAAAAGATCATTCTGAGTGAAGTATCTCAGAAGGAGAAAGACAAACATGGAAGATACTCGCTTATATAGACATAAAAGATATGATAAACATAATGAAATCTATACACCTAAAGAAGATAATCAAGAAAGCAGACGCAGGGTATGATGATCAATTCTCATTTAGAAAAACAAATGGGACATGCATTGAACGTATGACAGGAGTCTACCGCAGAAGGCATCTGAAAGATTCTACCTAGCACTGTTCCAAAGTAGATACTAAGACTCATAACCAAACCTTCGGCAGAGTGCAGGGAATCATATGAAAGAAGAGAAGTTTGATGTGGAAAGGATAGGAGCTCCACAAGGACCAAACATATCTAGGCACAGGGTCTTTTCTGAGATGGACACTCAACCAAAGACCGTGAGTGGATAAAACCTAGAACCTCTGCTCGGATGTGACCCGTGATAGTTCAGTAATCAATTGGTTTCCCATAGTAAGAGGAACAAGGGCTATTTCTAACAGGAACTCAATGATTGGCTCTTTGACCTCCCCACACCACAAGGGAGGAGCAGTCCTGTTAGGCCACAGAGGAGGACTTTGCAGCCAGTCCTGAAAATACCTGACAAAATGGAGTCATATGAAAGGGGAGGAGGTCCTCCCCTATCAGTGGACTTGGAAAGGGGCAGGGAGGAGATGAGGGAGGAAAGTGGGATTGGGGAGGGAATGAGGGAGCGGGATAGAGCTGGGATACAGAATTAACAAAGTGTAACTAATAAGAAAAATAAAATAATAAATAAATATATAAATAAATAAGCCCCCTAAACTGACTACAAATGAACTGTACTGGACTGTAAGGGTCTTCAACTGTACAGTAGGAAATACCTTGGAGAGAGGTCCTAGGGATCTAGAAGCCTAGAGTTACTATTTGATTAACCACTTTCTACAGTGAACCTTGAGAATAGCTCTTCATCCAAGTCCTGAGGTCTACATGACAGTGAGTATCTAGGCTTTGCTAACTTAGAATCAGTATCTGTGAATTTGAAAGACTCTGTTGTTAAATATGCCAGGCCCACTTCTTGCAAGTGACCTGGGATGAGGGCATAGAATGCTTGCATGAGTCATAAATGTCTGTTCTTTTTTTTATCCACTGCAGTTTAATTGCATCATACATAAAGACCATTTATTTGCTCTGCTTCCCTTGCCACATAGATTTATAACCTTAGATTTGAGAAAAGAAGTCTGTTAGCCTTAGCTTTGGCTGTTACCCAGGAAGCCAAATTTTATGTAGCCTTTCATCTAGTAGCATGAAGGTTTATTAGATATAAAAAAAATGCATTTGCTATTCCTTCAGAGTAGTTAATGGAGTTACTACATATAAAATCCTGATAATATTTTCTATTTCCCAGAAAAATTATACATTAGAATGCAGGCTACAATAGGTCCACATCAATAATTTTTATTCACATACAATCTTTGTTCTATTCACTTTAGACATCTAGTATTTACTGTGTTATAGTTGTGAACTTAGCATTTTAAGACATTATATTAAATACAAAGGTCATTTCAAGAAGTAGATAAAATATGTAAAATATATCAAAAGAGATAAGGACAAAATTTACAAGATAAAGTTTGAAAACAATGAAATCATAGGTGAATGTACATAAGAGGTTAGGAAAGACTCCTATAATATACATGCCAGGAACAGATTATCCAGAGCAATACAGAACAATGAGGTTTGTTCTAGGAAACCTAGTTATTCAGAAATGGTAAAGCTTGAAAGAAAAAGGTTTGGTTTGGGACTATGAAGATAGAGATGCAAACTGAAGTATAATCAAGTAAATTATTATAACTTTCTTTTTTACATGGCAAGATATAACAGATGGGATTTAAGCAAGAGAGATATATAAGGCAATTTGCTGTCAGTCAGTCAGCCAGAATTTATTGAACTGCTACTATATTCCAATCTTTTGGCCATGCACTATTGGTAAAATCTTTCTCTTTATAGAGTTTAAGACCAAGTGTGAAATACAGATATGGGGAAAAAAAAACAATCCAAATGTAATGAGAATTCTTAAGGAGAAGAGAAGAGTATAAAGTAAACTGACATTATTTGGAGGGTTGAGTATTATGGAAAATGTGATAAAATATTAGGAGATGTTAAGATAATGGAAAAGGGGAGGATCAAAATGACAGAAGGATGTGCATAAAACTGTTCAGGTAGGAAGACAAACAACATTCTGTCTCAGAGTAAATGAAAGAACACGAAAGTGACTGAATTTTGACATGAGGTGGGTAGTATCTTAAGGGACTGAAAGATCAGAAGAGGAAAGGAGTATTGCTGTTATCTAAATGAGATGAGATACGGTCATGATTTAGGGTTATGATACTGGGAAAGGCAAAACAGGGGGTGACTAGAGAGCTACATAGATTGCAAGATTCATAGGATCTAATAATTGAGTAAATCTGAGTGCTAAGAAATAGAAAGGGGTGGAAGATGATTGGATTCTCTGGAAAAATGGAGCAAAAGCTCAAGGTCCTTAATCATCAGTGCAATGCAAATCAAAACAATCTTGCTTACACCCATCAGAATGGCTAAGATAGAAAACTCAATTCACAACATATGCTGGAGAGGATGTGGAGAAAGGGGAGCCCTCCTCCATAGCTGGTGGGAGTGCAAACTTATAACCATTTTGGGAATCAATCTGATGCTTCCTCAGAAAATTAGGAATAGTGCTACCTCAAGATCCAGGTATGCCACTCCTAGGCTTATATCTGAAAATTGCTCAACTATACAAAGACAATTGCACAACCTTGTTCATAGCAGCTTTATTTGTAATAACCAGAATCTGGAAACAACCCACATGTCTCTCAATTGAGGAATGGATACAGAAAGTGTACTACATTTGCACAATGTACTCAGCAATTAAAAACAAGTATAATGAAATCTTATGTAAGAAGTGGAAAACAGTAAGAGCTGGAGAGATCAGGAACTCCACAAGGAGAGCAGCAGAACAAGAAAATTTGAACACAGGGAACTTCCCAGAGACTCAGACTTCAACCAAGGACTATTCATGGAGATAACCTAGAACCCCTGCACAGATGTAACCCATGGCAGTTCAGTGTCCAATTGGGTTACATAGTAATGGGAAGAGGGACTGCCTCTGACATAATCTGACTGGCCTGCTCTTTGATCACCTCCCCCTAAGGGGGAGCAGCCTTACCAGGCCACAGAAGATGACAATGCAGCCACTTCTGATGAGAACTGATAGACTAAGATCAGAAAGAAGGAGAGGAGGACCTCCTCTATCAGTGGACTTGGGAATTGGCATACATGAAGAAGGGGGAGGGAGAGTGGGATCGGGAGGGGAAGAGGGAGGGGCTTATGGGGGGATACAAAGTGAATAAAGTGTAATTAATAAAAGTTAAATAAAAAATTAAAAACAAAAAACAAGTATATCATGAAATTTGAATGCAAATGAATGGAACTGAAAAGATCATCCTAAGTGAGGTAACCCAGAAGCAGAAAGACACATATGGTATACACTCACTTATAAGTGGATATTAAACATACAATATAGGATAAACATACTAAAATCTATAGTCCTAAAGAAGCTAAACAACAAGGAGGACCCTATGGAAGATGCTCAATCCTCATTCAGAAGGGCAAATGGGTTAGACATTGGAAGCAAGAAAAGAGAGGGAACAGTACAGCAGCCTACCACATAAAGATATTGAGACAGATGCTAAGACTCATAGCTAAACTTCACATTGCTTTATGTCATCACTACCTAATACTGTTCTTTGCATCGTTTTCTTTTGTTATCAACTTGTATGAAATTACTTTAAATGGAAGCATAGCTGTTTGTCAGTTATACTGAAAACATATTTGTTGGTATAGTGTACTTTTGGAATGTATACAATTCACCCTTCTTCATTCAAATGCTGATTTCTCTACCCACTATCTGGTTTCAATCAGGACATTGCATTGTGATGTTTATTCTAAGAATCACCTGTCTCAAGTTTGTATAACATGCCACCATTTGTTCTCTGTATTGTCAATAAAACACCCAGCCCAGAGATGAGCAATGGAGAGACTAGGGTGGGACATTCTGGTCTGGAGGGAAACAGAAGGAAGCTAGTAGGAGGAGAGATCGTCAGGAGAGGAGAAGGAACCTGCAGGAGAGATGAACTGGCCCAAGATATGACTAAAAGTAAGTATAATGTGGGAAATCTGAATTGGAGGAAACTATGCAAGTTAGGAGGTTTAGGATAGAGTAACTATTGCCCAGCATTGTGCCCTAAGTTAACTAAATAAATCCTAGCCTTTGTGTGGTGATTTGGGTATACAGCTGGCTTAGGAATAACTTCTGTTTAAATAAAAGATGAATCAATAATAAATATTAATATTCAACAACACATATTTTTCAGTCAATCTGTCTTTTATATTTGTTTATGACATTCTCATCATTTGTGATGATTATGGTTTATATTTATGTGAAAAATTTTGAGTTTTTCTTTAGTGTCTAAAGTTTTGTATCTGGTTAGGAAGTACTTCCCACTTCAAGTTTTTAAAATTATTCCTATTATGTTTTTATCCAGCAATTTTAAACATTTTACTTTTTATTAAAACCTTTGATCTATTAGGGATTTTTTTTTAGTATAAATAATAAGGAAGGAACTCAGACTGATTTTTGACATTGCGCAGGTTTTTGATGCTCATATGAAATGTGAAATTCATCAAATGTTTCCTTTCCATATATATAGCAGTCTAATAGAGTCTGTACTCTATTATGTTCTTTTGATCCAGATATTTTTTTAATCAAAATCTTTCAAAGTTGACAGGAACATAATGCTTTTAATTCCATTTTCTTATGATATTTTTCCAGATTTTTCATAAATATTTTTGCTTATTTTTTAATTTACTTCATCAGTCACAGATGATAGAAATCTAAGATTAAATATTGCTACTGTGTTTTAAGAGGTTTTTGCTTGCATCTTATGTAGTTTATGTTGTACTTATTCTGATTTTGTTATTTGGTACATGAATATTTATGGAAGCTATAGTCTCACTGTGGATGGTATCTTTTATCAAAATACTTCCCCTTGAATAGTCTTTGCTGATATGAATATAATAACCCCCATTTTGTTCTTTCCTAATTTTCATGATATGTAGTATGTTTTATAGTTCAGCAGTGCTGTTTTGCTTCTCAATATGTTTTCTTACTTGGTCTCTCTTTTCATCTTATGCCTCACATCTCATTGTTTCATCATTTTTCTTTGATACAATGTTTCAATGACTATATAGTCTCTTGCTTTTTTTTTCTCTCCTGCTCAAGAAATGTTTTCTTCAAAGTATGATTTAATCTGCATTCTTTTCTTTCCTCCTTACTCTCTCTTTTACTCTTGAACCATATTGATTCTTATAATATATTTATAAAGCTGTCATTCCATATCTGTTCATAGCATTCATGCTTATGTTATAGAATATAGTTTCTTAGAAACTAGAATAGCAGCATGTATTCTTTTAAGTTCCTTCTTGCTTTGTGGCTTATGAAGAACCTTAGTTTTAGGGCTAGACATTGGGGTTGCTGTCACATTTTCCTATGAGGATAGTCACATTTAATAGAACTTTCTACTTTGCTGCTGTATTTTTTCCTAAAATGCCTATAACAATTAATGATTACTGAACCCTGTTAAGCCTCACAGTCATCTTGATGTAAGAACCCCCCTTTTAAAACAAAAACTAAGTTTGAGCCTCACAGCCCAAAATTCTGATTCATGTGCTCTGTCCTAAGGATCAAGGATGAATCTTGTAGCTCTGTGAATGGTGAGTCTAAGACACAACTCAGACTAGAAGCCACTGATTCCAATGTAACAGCATACATTACATGTAGAGTTTTTTCAGTGTGGAGGTCAGTGTATTCTCCAACTCCAGGTAAAGCTGGAGAAGACTTCTTTTTCTAACAAACACAACCCATATCAAAAGTTAACTTTTCCTCATTTATTTTCCCATTTTAGGCAGTAGAGAAAACTGCACAGGACTTTTGGATCTTTGCTAACAGTGATATTATCCTGTATTGCTGAAGGGGAAATTCATCCTTACATGGCCAATAACATCTTTCTTATCCTTTTTACTTGGCACACAGTCTTGTTATGTCATACACATTGACCCAGAACTTGTCATTTAGTCCAGGCTCATGTCAAACTTGCAATTCTCATAACACAATCATTCAAGTTGTGGGGATAAGAGGTCTGTATGTCATCTCATCTAGCTTACATCTAACTTAACTGCTTCTTTCTGAGTTTTTCTCTCCTTCAAATGATTTTTGCCTTTAAAATTTTTTATTTGTTTTGTTGTTGTTTATACTTTGCCTTTTCTCAGTTAGTGATAGGAAATATTAGTTTTGTGTGATTGTGATTGTTAGGTCTTCTCTCAAGGTCGTCTGTCCTGACATGCAAAAGTCAAAATGAAGGCTCATTGATTTTTTAAAGTCTTTGAAGAATATCCTGAGGTTAGTAAGTGATAATATCTGTTCTTAAGAGATTTTCCAGATCTTTCTTTCAAGCTTCTTTCAGGGTTTTAAAAAGTACATTTGCATTCTTTCTCCTACAACAATTAATAGGCGTGAAACACAAGATGAAAGTTGTATCAATAAGAAACTTTTTTTTTTTTGGTTGTACCTTTCCAGATAGTGGAATGTTTATAAATGATTATTTGGTCACTGCTTCTTTTTTCCACATTTTGTATTGCCCCTTTCATTAAAATGTGGAGAAATGCATTGTGTGAACATGGAAAGTTAATGACTGCCTCATTAACTTGGCTTTATTTACATAGGAACTCAAATAATTCTTGGTCCTTTATCTTCCCTCATTATAATAGTCCAGGATTCCCCAAAACCTATGTTTTCTAACCTGTGATAGATATTTAAGATATTTATAATAATACCAGAATGGCATTGATTTAAAGAAATTGGTCACTACAAATTAAGAGCATAAGCAGTTTAGCTTGTAACTGTGTTACTAAACCTGGAAATACCCTATTTTCATGTTTTTTAAGTGATGTAGTTTTAGATTCTTAGACACAGACATATTCCAGAAACTTCTCAAGATAGAATAAATCTCAGTGTTTGACATTTTTAACCTCATTTTTATTAATTATTTTTATTTTTATTAATTACAGTTTATTCACTTTGTATCCCCCCTGCACCTCCCTCCCTTCTCCCCACCCAATCCCATCCTCTCTCTTCCCCACCCATGTTTCTCTCCCAGTCCACTGAAAAGGAAGGTCCTCTTCCCCTTCCTTCTGACCTTAGTCTATCAGGTCACATCAGGAATGTTTGACATTTTAGGACATTTTAGAGCACTACACTTCACTCTGCTTACAATGTAATTAGGAAAGGCTGCTTTGATCCTTTGAAAGATTTGTGTGTGTGTGTGTGTGTGTGTGCTTTGAATGATATTTGATAGTATTAGTCATTTGGACACTTGGTCTCAAAATGCTTTTTTTTTTTATCAGATGACCTGAATGGTGTTATATAAAGTATTTAGGATGTTTACTACTTCAACATATATCTGCTGTATTTTAGCCACTTTTCTATACAGCAGAAACTACAGCAATGGTAGAAAAAAATAAGTCCTACTCTCATGGGATATATATCCTAGTTAGGTATATAGAGAAAAAAAGAGACAATATCTTAGTCAAGTTATGATAAATCCCAGGGGAAAAAATATAGGTGTCTCAAAGCATAGGTATATAGAGTAAAAACAGAGGTTATCTTAAACAAAATGGTCAGGGTAGTCTTTTGAATTCTGTTGGAGTATCTAGTAGGGTCTGAATGTGGATGGGCAATTGCTCTTTTTGTATGCAAAATAATGTACTATTATGTAAGTATTTGAGATTATGTATGCTAGAGTTTCCTCTTAGAGTTTTTACATGAAAATTAAGAGTCAAGGTACTTAGAATTCAATTGATTTTTTTCTTTCTTTTCTCTTTTTTATTAGTTCTTTGAAAATTTCATAAAATGCATTTTGGTTATATTTACCCACCCACTTTTGTAGTTAGTGATTCCCATGTAGTTTTGCATTTGTGGTTTTTCACCAGATTGTGGTCAATCCACAGGATTCCGTGTTCTTAAAGAAACCTGACTCTCCCTCTCCCAGAAGCTATCAACTTCTGATATTTCCTTAGTTAAGAGTGGGACGTCATGGCCAATTCTCTTCTTCATGCTAGAATTTTGTCTGGCTTGAACTTGTTCGTGTTTTGTGCATGTTTTTTTTTTCAACTGCTGTGAACTCATATGTTCAACTTTACCACTCTGTCCAGAAAATACTGTTTTCTTGTAGTCATCTACTGCCTCTGGCTCTTACAATCTCTCTGCCCTATTTTCTACAATGATCTGTGAAGCTTGGAAGAATAGGGTGTAATAGAAATCTTTAGTGCTGAGTACTTTGAACTTTATTATTCTCTGTAACTTCGCAAGTTGTGGGTCGTTGTGTTGGTTATCATGTATCATGTATTTCAAGAAGCTTCTTTAATGAGAGCTGAGATGGGCACTAACCCATGGGTCTAACAATAGTACTTTAAGAATTGGTTAAACACTATCCCCCTTTAGCAGACTGATAGTAGTCAGTTCTTCCTTAGGAACTATGCTCTGTCTAGACACAGGGTCTTGGTCTTGATAATTAGAACCAGATTTGTGTTTCAAGTAGAACAATAAAACAAGTGGAAGAAATAAAAGAAATAAAAAGAGTGAAGCTGGAAGTCAGAGTATCATAATTTGCAGATTATCTGGTTTTATACATAAAATACCCTACAGGTTCTACCAGAAATCTTCAACAGCTGATAAGCACATTCAGCAAGGTAGCAGGATATAAAATTAAAGCACAAATAAAATAGCGTTCCTTTACACAAAGGAAAGAAATCAGAGAATCTATCCCATTGACAAACAGTCTTAAAAATTTTAAATACCTAGGCCTGCCTGCACACGGACATGGAAGACAGGCTCATTTGCCCACAAGACAACCAACTTAGCTGCTACCCAAGCCCATATCCAGAGCTTTGTGTCATTTTTCCACAATATCTACTCTATCTACAATCTGCTGGAGTGGAGGAACCATATGTCATTACTGACTAGGGCCAGTCTTAGGCACACTGGACAGCCCCCAACATGGAGCCACTGTGGCTGCAGCTGCAGCTAGAGCTGCTTGCTCTTCTGGGAGGAAGAGAGCAAGGGACAATGGTACTGCCTGTAGCCTACAAATAGAAAGATGGAGACAAAATACCTCCAGGTGGCCTATGTAGAGGGCAAAGGGCTGGGAGTTGTGCCCCAGCCTAGAGCTCATCTGGAACCTGCCCCAGATTCTCTGCTTAGCTGTAAGATCAACCTGATTCTGGGCAACATCAGGATATCCTAGAGGAGTCTCAGCAATAATCCAGTATTTATGGTGCATCAGAGACCAGAAACCTTGAAACAGACCAACATGTTGCAATGAATATTTGCTTGCAAAGCTGCTTGGACACACATGCCCCCCCCCCAACATACTCACACATTCAAATACTGTGTAATACACTGAAGTTTCCAATGGCACTAAGATAAATTAATGTGGGATGGAGAGGTAGAAGAGATGAATGAGTAGAGCTGGAAAGGTGATGGCAGTGATAGGAGTGAGAAAGGACTACAGTGAATGGTGGAACATATCATTGCCAAGTGGGGCCGGCAGGGTGGTGTGCAGCAACCTGGAAGACTCAGGCTGCACCCCCCCCTTGAAGACAGCACTGTCCTGATGCATGAACACCGTGGTTCTGAGGATGTCCAAGCTGAAGAGTGATACATTTTTCTGGATCGGACTTCCTCAAAAGATTTCTATGGTATGTGCTGCCCCTGGAGTCCATTGATATCTGTGGTCTGCCCTAGACCATGTTGAAGCCAGAGGCTTATGTAGTTGTCAATGGTTCTTCAGGAGCTGGGAGCTGTGTGTCCCTGGTTCATGTTACCACCAAAAAACATATGGATGTCCTTGCTTTGGGCCATTCACTGCCTGAGGCCATCCTGATGTCTATTGGCAGTGCTTCCACAGGAGGCCATGTTGATATGAGTATCCTGTGCAGACACCTGAGACCATGTTGACATCCCTGGTCCTTGCTGAGACCAAAGGTTGTGTCTGGGTCCATATATCTCCTGGAGCCAGGTCTGTGTTGATTTCCATGGCCTGAATTACCGCCAAAGCCCAGAAAAACATTGATGTTCTGTGCTGCAGCCTGAAGCCTCGTTGGTGGACATGGGCTATGCTGTCACTGGGTACCAAATTGATGTGGGTGGTCTGAATTAGAACCTGAGGCCATATTGATATTCTTGGCTTGTGCTGCTGCTGCAGGTTGTGAAAACATCTGTGGCTTGTGTAGCAGCAAAGGGCTCTGTTGATGTCCATGGTCTATACTGCCACCAGAGAACATGCTAAGGTCTGTGGTATGTGCTGATGTCAGAGATCATGTAGATATCTGTGGTCCATGCTTCACATATAAGTCCATGATCATGCTCACTCTGACTATAAAGGACAAGAAAGCTACTTTTGCCATGACATTGACGACTTCAGACTCACAGTTGAGAAAGAAGAACATAGAAGGCTTCTGGGACAGCTCCTACACCTATTTTCCCTAAAAGATAACAGCTTGGAGAGAAAGTCATCAAAGAGAACTATTGAAAACTGTGATAAGGATTCTGAAGTGTAGCTCTTCACAGCTTATATCTTTGGACCAGGGGTGCAAGTAGAGAAGGACTCAATTTTCTTTAAGGGGCTAGCCACAGCGAGTTGAGCCATGCTTCAGTCACTATATGGGCAACACAATTTGGACTTGTTTTTTGTTTGCTTGTTTGAATTTGTTATTGCTTTCTTTGGGGAGGGGAAGAAGGTCCCAAGGGTTGGGCAGTGTAACAAGGAGGACTGGGAAGTGAGGGCACTCAAGGTTAATGATGTGACATTCTCAAATAATTAATAAAAGTACTATGACAAAAGATGAAAAAATGTACACACCTTGAAATAAATCTAATCAAAGAAGTAAAATAATTGTATAATGGAAACTTTAAGACACTGAGGAAAGAAATTGAAGACAATATCAGGAAATAGAAAAGGCTCTCACATGTTTATGGATTGGTAGTACTAATACTGTAGAAATGGTCATGCTATCCAAAGCAGTTTACAAATTCCACACAATTTCCATCAAAATTCCAACTTAACTTTTCACATACAATGCAAAATAATTTCAAAATTCATATGTAAACATGAAAGACCCAGAGCATCCAAAACAATCTAAAACAATAAAAATGTTGTATGGGTATAACCACCTCTGATTTTAAGTTATATTACAGAGCTATAGTAATAAATCAACATGGTACTGGCCTAAACCTAGTACTTTCATCAGTGGAATAGAATTGATGATCCACACATAAGTTGAATCTCTTACAACCCTCTGACTTTTGAACAAGAAGCCAAGAGTTTACACCGAAGAAAAGATAGCATATTCAGTAAATAGTGGTTCTCAAACTGAATACCTACATATGTTAGAATGAAATTAGACACTCATCTTTCAGTCTGCACATAAGACAACTCCAAATGGATCAAGGACTTCAATCAGAAACCTGATATTTTGAATCTGATAGAGAAAATATTAAGAAAATAATTCATTTGCACAGAAAAGGACATTCTGAACAGGACCCCAGTAGAACAGCCATTAAGGTCAACAAATAATAAATAAGACCTCATGAAACTTCTTTGTTTTGTGAGTTAAATTCTTATGAAACATAGTCTAGGCTGTCTTGAAACTCACTCACTACATAGCCTAGGCTAGGATTAGACCTTCAGAATTCTCTTGTATAAATCTCCAGAATTCAGAGATTATGGACAGGAGACAATATATTTTGCCCAGTTCACTTTAAAAAAATCTTATTTTATTAGTGAATATAATTATACATAGTAAATTCCATTATGATATTTTTACACTGAATACAATGTATCTTGATCATATTTATCTCCAGGTTTTATCTTTTGTCCTCTTTCCATGCCAACCTATTTCCTTTATCTTCCCAACTAGTCCCTTTCTACTTTCTTTTTAAGAAATATCATTTTATTATTTAACAGTAACATATATGTATATAATGGATTTTAGTTGTTTTCACCTTACATTTCACACTCATGTGCCTTCTTGTTTCTATTTAAGCCCTTCTCAACAACTCCTCTTCCTATCTTCACCTCTTTTTTGCCAACTAAATGAGTTTAGTTAGGGCTGCTTACAGGAGCAAAGATAACTACTATAAATACTAAGGGAGGAGTGCAGCTTCATGAACTCTCTTCTATCATGCCAACAGGCTATCTTTTTCCCCATCATGAAAATATGCTGATTGGCTCAATCTTGTGAAGATCTTGAATAGGTGATCAAAGCTGTTGCAAGTTCAGATAGAACTATGTCATGTCTGGTAGACATGACAACTCTCTACTCTGTCCTCCAGTTCTTAAATTCATTCTGTCTTCTCTTCTAGGAAGTTATTGAGCCTTGAAGAATGTGCTATTGAAGTCTTGTTTGGGTCTGCGTATTAAAGTGCCACTTACTCTCCTCACTTTGACCACTGAATCTCTGTAATTACTACTGTCAATTGTAAAAAAGAAGCTGCTTCTATCAAGACAGAGAGCAACATTGATCTATGGAGATAAACATAATTACCTAGCTGGCAGTTCTATGTGACCAAGTTAACATTTTATGTATGTATGTATGTATGTATGTATGTATGTATGTATGCTGGCCTTCAACTTACAAGGATTTACTTGCCTCTACGTTCCCAAGTTCTGGGATTACAGACGTGTTCCACAGTGTCTGGCCCAGTTAACATTTTTTTTTAAGTTTTAAAATATTTTTTGTTCAGAGAATTATTATATTTTTTTATTTTTTTTTCTTATTAGTTATATTTTATTAACTCTGTATCCCAGCTGTATCCTCCTCTCTCATTCACTCCCAATCCCTCCCTCCCTCATCTCCACCCTGCCCTTTTCCAAGTCCACTGATGGGGGGGGCCTCCTCCCCATTCATCTGATCCTGTTATATCAGGTAGCTTCAGGACTGGCTGCAAAGTTCTCCTCTGTGGCTTAACAGGACTGTTCCTCCCTTGGGGGGTGGGGAGGTCAAAGAGCCAGCCATTGAGTTCCTGTTAGAAATAGTCCTTTTTTCCCTTACTATGGGAAACAATTGGTTACTGAGCTACCACGGGCTACATCCGAGCAGAGGTTCTAGGTTATATCCATACATGGTCCTTGGTTGAATGTCAGTCTCAGAAAAGATCCTGTACCCAGATATATTTGGTCCTTGTGGAGCTTCTATCCTTTCCCCATCATACTAACTCCCCTTCTTTCATGTGATTCCCTGTACTCTGCCGAAGGTTTGGTTATGAGTCTTTGTATCTGCTTTGAAAACACTGCTAGTTAGAGTCTTTCAGATGCGTTCAGTAGACTCCTGTCATATGTTCAATGCACATCCCATCTGTCTTTCTAAATGAGGATTGATCATCTTACCCCATGTCCGCTCTCTTGATTATCTTTTTTAGGTGTATAGATTTCATTATGTTTATCATATCTTATAGGTCTATATAATTTTAAAACTAGTATTTTTTCAAACTTATTTGATAACACTAGAGTATAGTTCATGATCCAGGGAAGTTTTCTTTGGAAATATTGTGTAGTAGGTACATGAATTCACAAATAAAGAAGAACTCCACTTCTTTATCTTCTTACTGTTTTATACCAAATCAACTTGGGGGAAAATGAGGTAATAGTATAGAGTGAGGTAGAAAATATAAAGACTCTGAAAAATGAAAAATGTTTGAATGTTAATAAAACCAATGACTATATTTTTATTGAATTCACAGGACTAAAATGTATCTAGGCCATTATGCTGTCATTGCTTTATATACAGCCTTATGCAGAATTATGGGTACTCAAAGACAAATTAAGATGTTTACAAGTGTAGGGTTTTGTAGATACAAAAACAGAAAGGCACATTGGGATTTGCATACCAACTTTATTTCATATCTTGCTAACAAGAAATTATGACAAGCATTCAAACATGGCCACAAGTAAATAGATAGGGTCATGCTATTTTATTCTTTACGCCACAGTCCAAAGATCATCTGTGAGAAAAGGCACAGGCATCTGAAAATATAGTATGTAATATATAAGCTCTAATGTTGAAGAACAGAAAACTTGGAGTGCTGAGGATTTTGCCTCTAAGATACAGTACATCTGTTTAGATATGTTTCTATGTGTTTGGGTGCTCTTTTCTTTCCAGAATATATTCTAAAAATGAACAAAGTTTCTTTTCAAATGTCTTTGGCAAAAAAACAAAAACAAAACAAAACAAAACATAGTATCAGTTAACTTTCAGAATCATTAATTTAGTGGTTTCCAAACTTGGCTACATCATATAGTCCTTACCTGAGGTGATTGTTAAAAATATGGTGTCCAGCATTTTCCCGCAGTAAAGATTATGGTTCACTATCATTGCTCTGTGGTCTTCTACCTGCATTTGTTATAACTCCCTGGTGATTCTGAAGCATTAAACCTTAACTCCATTCCATACTCCCCCACCCCGCCCCAGAAGCCTCCATTCTGGAGGGCTGCCATTGAGATTCACCTGATTCACGAACCATGGAGCTAGCACTTTAGCACTGTTTCTTCAACAGTGAGGGTTTTTTTTGTTTGTTTGTTTGTTTTTTGTTTTTTTTTGTTTTTTATGGAATTGTACAACAGGAAAGCTATGTTACCATTTCTTTGTTGGGATTTTAGTATTTGACAACATGACATCTCACTCCACTTCACTATATAATAAGTAGCCATTTCATATTTCAGTGTTTTTTGAGAAACTATGAGGTTTGAGGCCAGAGAATTTTATAATATTAAAGCATAGTTACTAATGAGTCCTCTCAGAACTTTATAACTGGACTGATCTCTCAAAAGTTGCAACTTTAAGGGCTTTACAAAACAACTTTAGAATAAATACTGAAAGTTTTGTCCTCAAAACTCTGCTTGGAAATTGCATAATAATGTAAAATAATTAAACAGAATATGTCTACTTTACTGCTCTAGTTGGCAGCATAAACCAGAGAGATCAGGGCCTAAAAATGAATGAAGTGAACTAGAGTCTCATGCAATAGCCAAGTTTCTTCAGAGCATGTGAGTTTGTGTGTGTGTGTGTGTGTGTGTGTGTGTGTGTGTGTGTGTAGAATCTGAGGGTTAAAAATAATCATATTAGTAATGGGTTCCATCACATAACAAGCTGCCCAGGGCAAAAACATGTTTTTCCACAGAGGCACACAGAAAACAACAGCTGAAGTAAAATCACTCCTGTCTACTGAACAGTTCTGGGTTTTGAAGAAATTGAGATCATAAGACTCTTGTCTTTTTTTCTTACAAGTGCTCAGAATTCTCACACAACTCCATTGTTGGACTGTGTTCTGACAATGTCTTCGTAAAAATTGCTTAATATTCTGAGCAATTTATTTTTAAAGAGGAACTGTCAGTCTTTTGACAAGCTTCCAGTTAACTTACTCTTAGAAGTTTCAAGGTTGGGAATCAAGCTTATCTCATCAATTTTTGTAGTGTTACAACTGGGAAGGAGCTTGCTAACATTGTCTTAGAGTCATGAGTGAGTAGATGTGAACTTTTCTCTCTTTTATATATTTCATTTTAGTTCTTGAACACAAAATATGGTGTCTGAGTATAATTATGTTGTTTTGGAATGTTAACATGCATTACAGAAAATCTAGAGCCTTGGAGGAATAGATGCACAAATACAATTTCTTTTGTGGGAGAAAACCCAAACATTAAAAAGTGACTCAATTTAGCAGTATATAAGTTATATCTTAAAGGTTGAAAATTGAACTATCAGAAGAAGGAGAAAAGAGGGAACAAGTCAGGAGCCTGACACAGAGGACCTCTGAAAAGCTCTGCCCTGAAGACTATCAATGTAGATGCTGAGACTTATGGGCAACCTTTGGGAAGAGCGCAGGGAATCTTAGGAAAGAAGGGTGAAACAGTAAGATCTGGAGAGGACAGGAACTCCACAAAGAGAACAACAGAACCAAAAAATCTGAGCACAGGGGTCTTTCCTGTGACTGATATTCCAACCAAGGACTATTCATGGAGATAACCTAAGAACCCTGCACAGATGTAGCCCATGGTAGTTCAGTATCCAAGTGGGTTCCATTGTAATAGGAACAGGGACTGTCTCTGACATGAACTGATTGGCCTGCTCTTTAATTACCTCCCCCTGAGGGGGAAGCAGCATTACCAGGCCACAGAAGAAGACAATGCAGCCACTCCTGATGAGACCTAATTGACTAAGATCAGAAGGAAGGAAAAGAAGTCCTCTCCTATCAGTGGACTTGGGGAGGGGCATGCATGCAGAGGGTGGAAGAAGGGAGGGATTGAGATGGGAGGAGGGAGAGAACCACAGGGGGATACAAAGTGAATAAAGTGTAATTAATAAAGAAAAAAATGAATTAAATCTATTTTTCTATTATTCTCCTTATTTTCTTTTAAATTTTATTCATCTATTATTGAAAAAAATGAAACGAACAAACAAAAAAGAATAATTTAGGCAGCATGTAAGATAGCTGCACCAATAAACGTGCTTGTCATCAAGTCTGATGACCTGAGGTCAATCCCTGGGACCCACATGGTCAAAGGAGAGAACTGACTCCAGCAAATTGTTCTATGACCACCACAAATGTGTCATGGTATACATGTGCATACTCACATGCTAAATAATAATTAAATAAAAATTTAAAAGAATAATCTAATGCCTGAAGACAATATTTATATATTGGGCATTGATGCGTCTAAAACAAAAAGGGGGAACTGTAGAGATCTGCGTAATGCTGTGCCTTAAAGATGGAGCTGGTTTCTGCCTTCCACCTTCCCGATGGTGAGTGCTCTCTGTCACAAACAACTCCACATTTGGCTAAGGCTGAGGATCTGGCTTGCTTCCATGTATGTGGACCTATCTGCATTGCCCACGTGGCATGCTGGGGTTAGCTACCCAGAGGCTATTTAAGCTGTGGGCTGGCTTTCCCCAGGGCCAGATGATTGTTCAAGGTTCCTGAATAAAGTGCATTGAAAAAAAAAAAAAAGAAACATCAGAGACAACAAACCAAGCATCTCCACTGGAAGTCACATGCGTGTGTGACAGAGACACCAAAAGATGAAAATAAAAGCTACCCAGGTGCTGTGAACAAGTTTCAGCTTTAAAAAAAAAAAGAAGTCACAATAAAATATTTTGTTGTTGGTATAATGTTCTTTTGGAATGTATACACCTTACCCTTGTTCATTCAAATTCTGATTTCTCTCCCCCGCTCTCAAGTTTCAATCCGGACATTGCATTGTGATACTGATTCTAAGCATCACCTGTCTCAACTTTGTGTAAACATCCCAAAATAAAACAACCAGCCACAATGTTGAGCAGTGGAGTGGAAGTAATAGGCAGGAGAGAGGGAGAGCCAGAAGACAGGAAGGAGTAGGAGGTAGAGTAGGAGAGAGAGCAGAGGCTGGAAGTACAGAGGCTGGAGGAGAGGTCTCGGAACGAGATGGAGAGATGGACCGAAACTAAGATATCACTAAAAGCAAGAATAATGTGGGAAATCTAAATGGTAGCAAACTATATGGGTTTGGAAGTTTAGGATGGAATAACTATTGCCCAGCATTGTGATCTAGGTTAATTAAATAAATCCCAGTCTCTATAATTTGGTTAATCAGCTGTTTATGATTAACTGCAGTTTTACTGGAAGATATATCAATAGTAAATATTAAAAATTTTTTTTCAACATTTTGTTGAGAAAATTATGCTTATTTGTGATTAATGAGAGAGGACAAGATAGAAGAGAGAAATGAGAGTGGTGATTAGACCTGGAGGTGAGCAGGGGGACAGAGGGACTAGAGAGAGAAGAGGAACTGTGGGAGATTACATTTCTGTGACAAGCTGGAGACTTAAGACAGAGAAGGCTTCTGGAAGAATATGGGGGTGACTCAAGCTTGGAACCCTAGTAGCAGGGGAGACTGAATAGGTCACCCTTTAACTAGACAGTTCTCCTAGTGGTGGTATGGGAACAACATCTCACCCACAAAAACTTCAATCCAAATTTTACACTGTCTACAAGATGTACAGGGATAAAGATAGAGCAGAGATTGAGGGAACGTCCCATCAATGCCTGGCTCAACTTAAGACCTACCCCATGGTAGAGAGCCAACCCCTGATACTATTAACTATATTTTACTATGCTCACAAGCAGGAGCCTTGCATTGCTGTCCTATGAGAGGCTCCACCCAGAAGCAGACTGAAACAAATGCTGTGACTCAATGTAAATATTGGGCTACATGTAAGGAGTTTTGTGGAAAAATGGGGGATAGAAGTCTCTGGATATGACAGGCGCTCAATAAGAAGACCAAGAAAGCCAACTAACCAGAGCCCAGAGGGGCTTGAGGAGACTGAAGCACCCAACCAAGGACCATGCATTGACTGGACCTAAGCCCCTACACAGATGGAGTTGATGGGCAGCTCAGGCTTCAAGTGGGTTCCCCAGTAAGGGGTATAAGGGCTGTCTCTGACATAAATTCTATTGCCTGATTTTTTTATCACTCCCCCTTGGAGGGCCTGCCACACCAGACCACAGGGGAAGAGAACATGCTCAGTGCTAATGAGACTTGATGAGCTGTGTATTGTAGGTTGGTAGAGGGGGACCCGTTTTACCAGGAATAGGGGAGGGAAGAGGAGGTAAGAGAGAGGGTGGGACTTAGAGGAGAGGAGGGAGGAGCTATGATCAGGATGGGACTGCTGAAACATATAGCCTTATAGATCGAAAAGCTACTAAGTTCTCAGCCTTTCCAGTGTCTAGACAACCATTGTTCAACTACACAGACCATATCATATATACCAATATGGTAAATCATCTGTATGAAGTGTTACATTATTTGTACTTTTCCTATACAGAACCCTGACAAATATACTTTTTTCTTCAAACTATTGCATATGTTTTAATATACCTTGTACTTACAAAGTAAACTATAAAATCAGAATTTGTCAAGTGCTGGGCTGTGCATCAAGCGCTTCTGCAAATGTTGTAATGATTATAGCTAGCAGTACCTCCATTTTACAATATATACTTCATTTTAATTTATTCTTTAAATAAGGAATATATTGTCATACAGGCTATCTTACCATGCCCCAGGGTAATAAAATAAAGCGCCATAAAAACGATGACTCAGAAGGTTGCAAGCCAACTTATCTAGACTTATTTAAATGTTCTGAGTATGAATGTTGGGAAGTACTGTGAAGTCCTTTCTTTAGAGCAAATGTGCAAATTTAAATGCATTTTTCTAGCTTCTTGCCCATCCCAAATCAAATCATTGAGCCCTGATACTTAATAAAATTGGATTTTCTTACATTAGGTTCCTTAGAATTAAATCTGAAGGCATGTAATTCCCAAATAAGGAACTTTGTGAGGTAGAGATAAAATTTAGCATTTGCATTATTTTATGTAAGGGAATCTGATCTTCATGTGTTGTTTTAGTGCTGCATGGATGTTTTATCCATCACACAATCTAGCCTTTATGATTAGGAGTCAGCAGCCTGCAAACTGAAACCCAACAGGGTTACTGAAAGGCTATCAGCTGCAAAGGAAAACTTAAGCAATTAAGGGTTTGAAAGAAGAATAAAAAGCTTTCCCTAGCCACTCAGTGTCACATAATCCAATCTGTGTCTGTCAATTGGTACAGTTGATCTTGGAGTTTGTCTACGAATATGTAATCTGAAACTCAGAATGCAAAAACAATATTAAAAAGAATACTTGAGAAAATGAGCATGGGTACTATACAGATTTTGCAATTGCTTTTCATAAGTTACCTCCAAATAATTAAATATAGGGAGGAGGAGAACTAAGGAAGAAGAGAATAGGCACTTCCATTTATTGTTTTCTCCATGAAATGATGGATTGGATAGTGATATATATATATATATTTTAAATCTGGTGAGAGATCTTACCTCTGCCACTTGCAGATGGGAAATAAACAAATAGTGCTTTCTAAAGCCTATACATTGGTCCAAACTACTCCACAGCCACACATTCCCTTTTCTCTAATGAGCTTTATTTGACTAACTCTTTCATTTTGCTTGATAATGATAGTCTTTGGTTCTTTGGGTTTGCCACCTGTCAAAGGCAAGTGTGGAAAAGGTACAATGGGTAACATAGAACCTCATCTGTTTAGTATTTCCTTGGAAGATGAACATATTCATGCCAACAAACCTGTGCAGAATAACAGGGTCCCTGCCCTGTAACTTATTCTTGATTCCTGTGTCAAGGAAATCATTATCCACAATGTATAGATCTTACTCTCTTGGTCTAAACAAAAGTTTTATGTTAGCCATATTGGCAAAACACTGTTGACATAAATTTTATGTGAGGATAAAAATATGCTACGAGAGTTGTAAATTTCATATGGATATATAGATTTCAGAATTCAAAACGTGACAAATTGATGAGATGGCTAGGGAGAAGGATTTCCTTCTTTAAAAGGTGATAAAAATAACTCAAGGGCTGTAGACTAAGATAAAAATAAAGGCACTACATAATGTATTTGATTTAATTTATGATGTCTTTCCCATGGCTGTTCTTAAAGGACTTAAAGAAAGTGGGGCTATAGTGACAGTGGGCAATGTTTCCAGCCAACAGGGATACTATTGATCCTTGACTAGGAGACACCTATAGAATGAGGGTAAGAAATGCAACGAAAACTGTAATCCACTGTCTGGATCCTTTTTCAAGGAAGGAATTTCTGGGAGTGAGATCACCACACAGCGTCCATCTCTGAGCCTCTTCAAGGTTTTCTTTAGCTTGATAAAGTTACTTCATCTTAGGTCATGTTTATCTACTGTGTTGAGGTAATAATCTTGATAATCTCAAGTCAACCTGACACAACCCTGAAAGGCCATTGTACATCTAGAGTTCCCTGTACAATTGACTAAGACTCTTCTTGAGTAGGTCTTACAGAATAACTGTTCTCTCTCTTTCTTTGGATTTTCTTTTCTCGCTCCTACAAATGCCGCAGATGCTTTTTCACTGTATCTTTTACATGCTAAAGTTTTTTTTTCTTTGAACACTGATTTTTAATTTCGCAGCTTCCAGAAATGTGATAAATACATTTCTGCTGTTGATAAGTCATTTAGATTTTTGTGGTTTGTTATAGAAGCCTAAATGAACTAAGGTACTCAGAACATTTGTCTCATTTAATACCATCACATGAACAACATTTCACATCCCATCAAAATAAAAAAAAAAAACATTGACATGCTTAAAGAAAAATAATAACTTGGTAATTGCCGTGCCACAAACACTTAGTTTTTAACCTTCTAGATACTTTCTGATGCACATACCCAGAGCTGCTTCCACGGCACACACACACCCCCTCCCTAAAGCTATACTTTTGCTCTAGGGAGTATGCCTCAGGTTTCTGGCACAGGTGAAAAGTTGTAGAAAATCCATTTGGTCTCTATACTTGGATGTTGCTGTCTTTCCCGTTTGTTCTTTCTTTGTCCTTCAGATTTCCAATTCTCTTCTAATAAGTGTACTGTGGTATATGCACAGGTTAAGGTTGTTTCCCAAAAGTCCATAAACTAGAATATTGGTGTACAGTGCAACAATATTAACAAGTAGTAAAAGTTCTGGGAAGTAAATATTGAAGGAGATGAGGGGAGAATAGAGGAAGTAGTAGGACACAGGTGACTGATAGGAGAAAAGGGAAGGGGATGGCTCTTTAGGGTGGTGAGGAACAGAAAACAAAAACAAAAAGGAACCAAAGTACCCTGACCAGCAGGAAAGCAGCTAAGAAAGAACTGTGCCCCCTCTCCCACTCACCGTTTCTCTCTTCTACCTGGTGTTGGGGTGTTGGAAGGGATTGGGGTGGAGTAGGGAGAAAAAGATATAAGAAACATAAAGAAAGGTTTTTTTTTTAAAGTATGCCAACAGATCACTCATTCATAAACATTCATATTAAAAAAAAAAAAAACAAAGCATTCATACTCAGACTCCCAAAAACTGCTTTGCCATTGCTTTTGAGCCTGGTTTATCTAGACAAAGACTTCACCAGTTTTCCATGGGTCAAAACTGTAAAACAGCCTCTGACTTACATCACAAACAAACTGAGCAATAGCTATAACCATGTTCAACCTACCTGCTTCCTGCCCATGCTTACATCCTGACTCTCCTTGGTAAAATTATTTTTTTCTGTATGTTTTTACTTCACCCAAAAGTTAATACTTTTAGTTATAATCACTTTGTTTTTGTCTCTTTTCTATCATAATACTGACATACCTTTTTTTATTTTTTCATCAATTACACTTTATTCATTCTGTATCCCCCATAAGCCCCTCTCTCCTCCCCTCCCGATCCCACCCTAACTCCTCCCTCTGCATGCATGCCACTCCCCAAGTCCACTGATAGGGGAGGTTCTACTCTCTTTTCTGATCTTAGTCTATCAGTTCACATCAAAAGTGGTTGCATTGTCCTCTACTATGGCCTGGTAAGGCTGCTGCCCTCCAGGGGGAGGTGATGAAAGAGCAGGTCAATCATATTATGTCAGAGGCAGTCCCTCTCCACATTACTATGTAACCCAAATGGACTCTGAACTGCCCTGGGCTACATCTGTGCAGGGGTTCTGGGTTATCTCTATGAATAGTCCTTGGTTGGAGTATGAGTCTCTGGGAAGTTCCCTGTGTTCAAATTTTCTTGTTCTGTTGCTCTCCTTGTGGATACCCTGTCCTCTCCAGCTCTTACTATTTCCCAGTTATTACCTAAAATTCCATTCACTCTGCCCAACAGTTGCCCATCAGGCTCAGCATCTGCTTTGATAGTCTATAGGGCAGAGGCTTTCAGAGGCCCTCTGTGGTAGGTTCCTAGGTTGTTTCCTGTTTTCTTCTTCTTCTGATGTCCATCCTCTTTGCCTTTCCGGATGGGGATTGGACATTTTAGTTAGGGTCCTCTCTCTTGCTTAGTTTCTTTAGATGCACAGGTTTTAGTGGGTTTGTTCTATGTTGTATGTCTATATGAGTGAGTATATACCATGTGTGTCTTTTTGCTTCTGGGACAACTCACTCAGGATGATCCTTTCCAGATCCCACCATTTACCTGCAAATTTCATTATTTCCTTATTTTTCATTGCTGAGTAATATTCCATTGTGTAGATGTACCACAATTTCTGCATCCATTCTTCAGTTGAGAGGCATCTGGGTTGTTTCCAACTTCTGGCTTTTACAAATAAAGCTGCTACAAACATGTTTGAGCAAATGTCCTTTTTGTGTACTTGAGCCTCTTTTGGATATATGCCCAGGAGTATGGCTGGATCTTGAGGAAGCACTATTCCTAGTTGTCTGAGAAAGCGCCAGTTTGATTTCCAAAGTGGTTGTACAAGTTTACATTCACACCAGCAGTGGAGAACGGTTCCCCTTTCTCCACAACCTCTCCAGCATGTGTTGTCACTTGAGTTTTTGATCTTGGCCATTCTCATGGGTGTAAGGTGAAATCTCAGGGTTGTTTTGATTTGCATTTCCCTAATGGCTAGTGAGGTTGAACATTTCTTTAAGTGCTTCTCTGCCATTCGGTATTCCTCTACAGAGAATTCTCTGTTTAGCTCTGTTCCCCATTTTTTAAGTGGATTACTTGGTTTGCTGCTTTTCAGCTTCTTTAGTTCTTTATATATACTGGATATGAGTCCTCTGTCAGATAAAGGGTTGGTGAAGATTTTTTCCCAATCTGTAAGTGGTCGCTTTGTTTTAATGACGGTGACCTTTGCTTTGCAGAAGCTTTTCAGTTTCATGAGGTCCCATTTATTGATTGTTGCTCTTAGAGCCTGTGCTGTTGGTGTTCTGTTCAGGAAGTTTTCTCCTGTACCAATGAGTTCTAGGGTATTCCCCACTTTTTTTTTTCTAGCCAATTTAATGTGACTGGTTTTATGTTGAGGTCTTTGATCCACTTGGACTTCAGTTTTGTGCAGGGTGATAAGTATGGATCTATTTTCATTTTTCTACATGTAGACATCCAGTTGGACCAGCACCATTTGTTGAAGATGCTATCTTTTTTTCCATTGAATGGTTTTGGCATCTTTGTCAAAGATCAGGTGTCCATAAGTGTGTGGGTTTATTTCTGGGTCCTCTGTTCGGTTCCATTGATCCACCATTCTGTTTCTATGCCAGTACCATGCAGTTTTTAAAACTGTTGCTCTATAGTACAACTTAAGATCAGGGATGGAGATACCTCCAGAAGATCTTTTATTTTAGAGGATTGTTTTAGCAATTCTGGGTTTCTTGTTATTCCATATGAAGTTCAGAATTTTTCTTTCCAGGTCTGTAAAGAATTGTGTTGGTAATTTGATGGGCATTGCATTGAATCTGTAGATTGCTTTTGGTAAGATGGCCATTTTTACTATGTTAATCTTGCCAAGCCATGAGCATGGGAGATCTTTCCATCTTCTCATATCTTCTTCTAATTCTTTCTTCAGAGATTTGAAATTTTTTTCATATAAGTCTTTGACTTCCTTGGTTAGGGTTACTCCGAGGTACCTTATGTCATTTGTGGCTATTGTGAAGGGTGTTGTTTCCCTAATTTCTTTCTCAGCCCTTTTGTCTTTTGTATACAGGAGGGCTACTGATTTTTTTGAGTTAATTTTGTATCCGGCCACTTTGCTGAAGGCCTTTATCAGCTGTAGGAGTTCCCTGGTAGAGTTTTTGGGGTCACTCACATATACTATCATATCATCTGCAAATAGTGATAATTTGACTTCTTCCTTTCCAATTTGTATCCCCTTGATCTCCTTCAACTGTCTTATTGCTCTAGCAAGGAATTCCAGCACTATGTTGAAGAGATATGGAGAGAGTGGGCAGCCTTGTCTTGTCCCTGATTTTAGTGGGATTGCTTTAACTTTCTCTCTGTTCAGTTTGATGTTGGCTATAGGCTTGCTGTATATTGCCTTTACTATATTTAGATATGTGCCTTGTATCCCTGATCTCTCCAATACTTTAAACATGAATAGATGTTGGATTTTGTCAAATGCTTTTTCAGCATCTAGGGAGATTATCATGTGTTTTTTTTTCTTTCGGTTTGTTAATATGGAGGATCACATTGATAGGTTTCCATATATTGAACCACCCCTGCATACCTGAGATGAAGCCTACTTGGTCATAGTGGATAATATCATTGATGTGTTCTTGGATTCGGTTTGCAAGTATTTTATTAAGTATTTTTGCATCAATGTTCATAAGGGAGACTGTCCTGAAATTCTCTTTCTTTGTTGAGTCTTTGTGAGGTTTAGGTACCAAGGTGACTGTGGCTTCATAGAATGAGTTTGGTAATGTTCCATCTGTTTCTATTTTGTGGAATAGTTTGAAGAGAATTGGTGTTAGCTCTTCTTTGAATGTCTGGTAGAATTCTGCGCTGAAGCCATCTGGTCCTGGGCTTTTTTTGGATGGGAGACTTTTGATGACCACTTCTATTTCTTTGGGGGATATAGGTCTATTTAGTTGATTTACCTGGTCCTAATTCAGCTTTGGTAAGTCAAATCTATCAAGAAAATTGTCCATTTCATTTAGATTGTCAAATTTTGTGGCATATAGACTTTTGAAGTAAGTCCTAATGATTGTTTGGATTTCCTCAGTGTCTGTAGTTATATCCCCCTTTTCATTTCTGATTTTGTTGATTTGGGTGGTGTCTCTCTGCCTTTTAGTTAGCTTGGCTAAGGGTTTGTCGATCTTGTGGATTTTCTCAAAGAACCAGCTCTTGGTTTCATTGATTCTTTGAATTGTTTTATTTGTTTCCAATTGATTGATTTCAGCCCTGAGTTTGATTATTTCCAGCCGTCTACTCCTTCTTGGTGTGTCTGCTTCTTCTTTTTCTAGGGTTTTTAAGTGAGCCATTAAGGTGTTTGAATGAGCTGTCTCGAATTTCTTCTTGAAGGCACTTAGTTCTATGAACTTTCCTCTTAGCACTGCTTTCATTGTGTCCCACAAGTTTGGGTATGTTGTGTCTTCATTTTCATTGATTTCTAGAAAGACTTTAATTTCTTTCTTTATTTCATCCCTGACCCAGCTGTCATTTAGTAACAAGTTGTTCAGTTTCCATGTGTGTGTAGGCTTTTTGCTATATCTGTTATTGCTGAGGTCCAGCTTTATTCCATGGTGATCAGACAAGATACAAGGGATTATTTCAATCTTCTTGTATCTGTTGAGGCTTGCTTTGTGACCCACTATATGGTCTATTTTCGAGAAGGTTCCATGAGGTGCTGAGAAGAAGGTAAATTCTTTTGTGTTTGGGTGTAAAGTTATGTAAATGTCTGTTAGGTCCATTTGATTTATGACCTCTGTCAGAGACAATGTTTCTTTGTTTAATTTCTGTTTTGCTGACCTGTCCTTTGTTGAGAGTGGGGTGTTGAAGTCTCCCACTGTTAATGTGTGGGGATCTATATGTGCTTTAAATTTTATCAATGTTTCTTTCACAAATGTGGGTGCCCTTGTATTTGGGGCATAGATGTTCAGGATTGTGATGTCTTCCTGGTGGAATTTTCCCTTGATGAGTATGAAGTGTCCTTCCCCATCTCTTTTTATTAATTTTGGTTGAAAGTCTATTTTATCAGATATTAGAATGGCTACTCCTGCTTGCTTCTTGGGTCCGTTTGCTTGGAAAGTCGTCTTCCAACCCTTTACCCTCAGGTAATGTCTATCTTTGTGCCTTAGGTGTGTTTCTTGTATGCAACAGATTGCTGGGTTTAGTTTACGTATCCATTCTGTTAATCTGTGTCTTTTTAGTGGAGAGTTGAGTCCATTGATGTTGAGAGAGATTAATGACTAGTGGCTGTTAAATCCCTTGATTTTGATATTGGCTGTGGTCATCAAGTTGTGTGCTTGGTTGCTTTTTGTTTTACTGAAGTGAGGTTATTTATTTCCTGTGTTTTCTTGAATGTAGCTAGTTTTCCTGGGTTGTATTTTCCCTTCTAGTGTCTTCTATAATGCTGGATTTGTTTGTAGGTATTGTTGAAATTTGTTTTTGTCATTGAATATCTTGTTTTCTCCATCTATGAGGACTGAGAGTTTTGCGGGGTATAGTAGCCTGGGCTATAGACATCTGTGTTCTCTTAGGGTCTGCATGATATCCGTCCAGGCCCTTCTGGCTTTCATAGTCTCTGTTGAAAAGTCAGGTGTGATTCTAATGGGTTTGCCATTATATGTTACTTGGCCTTTTTCCCTTGCAGCTTTTAGTATTTTTTCTTTGTTCTGTATACTTACTGTTTTGATTATTATGTGGCGGGAGGATTTTCTTTTCTGGTCAAATTTGTTGGGTGTTCTGTAGGCCTCATGTATTCTAATTGGCCTCTCCTTTAGCTTGGGGAAATTTTCTTCAATGATTTTGTTGAAAATATTTTCTAGGCCTTGGAGGAGGGAGTCTTGTTTTTCCTCTATACCTATTATTCTTTGGTTTTGTCTTGTCATATTGTCTTGGATTTCTTGGACGGTCTGTGTCAGGAATTTTTTAGATTTAACATTTTCTTTGACAGATACCTCAATTTCTTCCATTGTATCTTCTACACCTGAGATTCTTTCTTCCATCTCTTGTAGTCTGTTGGTTATGCTTACCTCTGTATTTCCTGTTTTCTTCCCTAGATTCTTCCTTTCCATTTTTTCCTCCATTTGTGTTTTCTTTAATTTTTCCAATTCTTTCTTCAGGTCTTCAGTTGTTTTGTTTACTTCCTTCACCTGTCTGATTGTACTTTCCTGTTTTTCTTTTAGTTCCTTCAACTCTGTTTCTTTCATTTCATTCAGTGCTTTAAGCATTTCCTTTCTAAAGGCCATAAACTGTTTGGCTGCAGCTTCCTCAATTTCTTTAAGGATGGCAATATTCTGTTTGCGTTTATCTTCCTCTATGTCTTTACGTATCTTATTTGTTTCCTCTGTTATCATCTTCATGAGCATAGTTGTTAGGTCATCTTCTTGGATTTCAGTTATGCTGGGGTGTTCAGGGCTACTTGCCCCTGGGTAACTGGGTTCTGGAGATGCCATATTGCTCTGTCTTTTGTTGCTTGAGCTTTTATGCTGGCATTACCCATTGTGCTATCTTAGGTGTTTGGGGTTATTTTCTGGTGGTTCCTGGGGATCCTGTCGTGGAGAGAGTCCCCTTTGCAGAAAGCTGGTTTTTCCTGAAGGATGTCTTCTCAGCTTTTTGAGTATAGTCCCTGGATGGCTGGTGTTTTTTCAGGAGTTGCTCACCTCAGGGATATAGACCTGAGTGGTAACTGTGGTCTTTGTTAGTCGAGAGGGTTCTCCTCTCACCCAGGGAAGTCCTCAGGGCAGCTGCCTTGTTTCTGGGTTTCTTGTTGTAAATTTAATGATCAGCTGCTGTGACCCAGTTTGACATCAGGTGCGCAGCAACTGTTTGTGCCTGTGTCTGGAGCAAAGCTGAGTGATCACGCCTTGGCCCCACTGGTCTGCTAGACTTTTTCTAGGGAAGGATTGGGTAATTTAAGTCAGTACAGTTTCCTTCCTTCCCTGTGGATTCTCTGGAGACACGGACTCCCAGTGTTTTTTTTTGCCCTGGTGCACACAGCTCAGTGTCCGCCAGCTGGCTGGCCGCAGAAACTGCCTGTGCCTGGAGCACAGCTGATTGATGGCGGCTCAGTCTCTGCCAGCTGTCTGGTGCACAGAAACTGCCTGTGTCTGCCTTTCTGGCCTTTGGGAGCCTGGGTGCCTCCCAAAACTGGGTAATTTTCCGGGGACCTTTTCAGGCTGGGGGTGTCGGCTGAGTTCTCTGAGATCAGACCAGCCGTTTCCCTCCCTGTGTGTTTGCACCGGACAGTGAAACTCATTTGCTGGTGCCCTGGTGCCCACAGTTCTATCTCAGGTGGCGAATCAGGTGTGCAGGCAGGCAGAGCTCTGTGGTGCTGGAGCCTGGGTCCCCAGCTCTGGCTCCGGGCTGGCTCCTGGGGTGCCCGTGGAACCCGAGTCTTTTCCAGGGGATATCTGGGTGACCTAAGGCCGGTCCCAATCGTTTCCTGTATCCTGGGGTTATCTCTCGACTGAA
The DNA here is from genome assembly GCF_030254825.1 of Meriones unguiculatus. NCBI lineage: Eukaryota > Metazoa > Chordata > Mammalia > Rodentia > Muridae > Meriones > Meriones unguiculatus. The sequence continues at coordinate 88,388,543 of NC_083369.1, read as the reverse complement.
AATTCGAGTCTCTGATAGTGTGGTGCGCACGGTTCAGTCTGGGACTGTGACCAGAGACACTGGCTTGTGGCTCTGGGCTGGAGCTGGGGCTGGTGGCCAGCAGCCAAGCATCTGGCGGAACCGGGATCTCTTCGTGGTTTAGCTGGGTGAGTTAAAAGCTGATTGAATCCCCCACCATGGGGTATCCTCTCACCTGGGAAACACAATGACTGTGTTTTATGGCCGCGAGTTCTGATTACAGTTCACTGTGCTGATCCTGCTGCTGCTGCTCAGAATGAGAGTCCTCCTGGTGCCGCCATCTTGCCCCCCCTGACATACCTTTTAATGGAATTAGAATATTAAAGGATGCATTCAAAACCACGTTTATTTAGCTTATGGTTTTGGAGTCTGGAAGGCCAAAAAGCATGCCATAAACTGTGATAAAGGAAGCCATGACTGCATTATCAGATCATGGGTGATATCACAGAGGGAGGCTGTGCAAGAGAAGAGATTACATGATGAAAAAAAGATGAGAGAAGTGTGTGTGTGTGTGTGTGTGTGTGTGTGTGTGTGTGTGTCTGTGTGTGCAGGAGATCATTTGCCTTTTAAAAATTCTACCACTTCATGCTAAACTTTTTTTCATTTTTGCTTCCTTATAAAACAACCCGAGACCAGTTCCATTATATGACTTTTATTGATCCATAGGAATATTTGCCTTTGCAGTCTTCTTCCATCAGAAGAACATATTTAAAGTCACTTTACTACCATACTTAAATATTAATATTACATGATAAACCATTATTGACAGGTCTAAAAGAAACAATTGCTAACTGTAATGCCTATTAGTATACTGAAGCAAATGCAGCCCTCCAGTCTCATTCACTACCTATGGCTTCTCTCAGCTCTGCTTACTCTGTGCACTCCTACCCACATAAATTTCTATAGCTCATGGAATTTCCTTCCCCATGATTTTCCTTCCTATATAACCTTGTCATTTCAGCCATGTCCTGTCTCTGCTCTCTAGGTCCTCTTGGCTCTTTCTTATATACATCTTAAAATTTTAAAATATTTTATTACTTATTATTTAATACAATTTATTCACTTTGTATCCCAGCTGTAGGCCCATCCCTTGTCTCTACCAAGTCACAAACACCCCATCTCTTTGCCCCCTATGCCTCACTTCTAGTCCACTGATAAGGGAGGACCTCCTTCCCTTCTGTCTGATTATAATCTATCAGGTCTCACCAAGGAAGTCTGCATCATCTTTCTCTGTGGCCTGGCAGGGCTGCAACCCCCAGAGCTAGGTGATCAAAGAGGCAGCTACTATGTTCATGTCAGAGACAGCCCCTGCTCCACTTACTACCCACATAGAAACTGAGCAGCCTATGGACTTCATCTGTGTAGGGGTCTAGCTTCTCTCTATTCATGGTCCTTGGTTGGAGTATCAGTCTCTGCAGGCCCCCCTGGGCTCAGGTTTTTGGATCTACTGATCTCCTGTAGAGCTCCTGTCCTCCTGTCCTCTGAGTTTCTTCTATCTCCTCCTTCTTCCATAATATTCTCTACACTATGCCCAAAGTATGGCTATGAGTCTTAGCATTTCCTTTGATACTCGGATGGGCAATCTTTCAGAGAACCCTGTGGAAGGCTCCTATCCTATTCTCTGTATTCTCCTTCTTCCTATATCTATTTTGTTTGTTCCTCTGAATGAGGTTTCAGCCTCTTCTCTAGAGGTTTGCCCCTTGTTGTTTAGCTTCTTTAAGACTATTGACTTTAGTATGTTTATCCTATATTATATATCTAATATCTACTTAAAAGTGAATTTATAATATGTGTGCCTTTCTGCTTCTGGGTTACCTCACTTGGGATGAACTTTTCTACTTCCTTCCATTTGCCTACAAATTTCATCATTTCCTTATTTTTAATTACTGAGTAATATTCCATTGTGTAAATATACCAATTTATGTATCCATTCTTCAGCTGAGGGACATCTAGGTTATTTCCAGATTCTACCTATTATGAATAAAGCTGCTATGAACACAGTTGAGCAAATGTCCTTGTTGTATGGTTGAACATCTTTCAGATCTATTATCCAACCCTACATCTGACAGAGGGCAAATATCCAGAATATATAAAGAAATTAAACACCACTGAACCAAGTAATCCAATTAAAAATGGGGTATAGAGGTAAACAGAGAGTTCTCAACAGAGGAATATCGAATGGCTGAGAAACAATTAAAGAAAGGCTCAACATCTGTAGTCATCCAGGAAATGCAAGTCAAAATGGCCCTGAGTTTCCATGTCAGACCCATCAGCATGGCTAAGATAAAACAAACAAACAAACAAACAAAACCCTCAAGGATGACATATGCTGGTGAGGTTGTGGAGAAAGGTTCCTCCATTGCTAGTGGGAATATAACTTTGTAATTTTGGAAATCAATCTGGCTCTTTCTCAGAAAAGTAGGAATAGTGCTACCTCAAGATCCAGTTATACCACTATGGGGCCTCTTGGCCCTTTCCTCTTTGCTCTCTCTCTCTCTCTCTCTTCCTCCTTGCTTCATGGCACAGTTCAGTCTACTGGTCATGTTCAGTTTACTACTTTTCTACATGCTCTGTACTATTCCATATGCTTCTGACTGAACCCTTATTTATATCTACAATAAAAACCTTTTCCTCAGCCATACCTTAGAGTAGTCATATCCTCAGTTTACATAGTTATATTCTTTTGAATATCTATTTTCTCTCTTTCTTCTTTGTTACTAAAATAAGTAAAAACACCCAGCCATAAACCTTTTGATATACAATGTGATATATTACCTGTACAATATGCTAGTGCAATGGCACAAAGCTTGTGCGAGTAACCAATCAGTATCTGGTTCGACCTAAGACCTACTCCACAAATAGGACCCATACCTGACACTGATTGAGTGACCAAGAACCCAGGACTAAATTGCCCAAGGACTAAGAATAAACCTTTGGGCAGAATGCAGGGAATCTTAGGAAAGAAGGGTGAAACAGTAAGATCTGGAGAGGACAGGACTCCACAAGGAGAGCAACAGAACCAAAAAATCTGAGCACAGGGGTCTTTCCTAAGACTGATATTCCAACCAAGGACTATGCATGGAGATAACCTAAGACCCCTGCACAGATGTAGCCCATGGCAGTTCAGTATCCAAGTGGGTTCCATTGTAATAGGAACAGGGACTGTCTCTGACATGAACTGATTGGCCTGCTCTTTAATTACCTCCCCCTGAGGGGGAAGCAGCATTACCAGGCCACAGAAGAAGACAATGCAGCCACTCCTGATGAGTCCTAATTGACTAGGATCAGAAGGAAGGAAAAGAAAACCTCTCCTATCAGTGGACTTGGGGAGGGGCATGCATGCAGAGGGTGGAAGAAGGGAGGGATTGAGATGGGAGGAGGAAGGGAACCACAGGGGGGGATACAAAGTGAATAAAGTGTAATTAATAAAAAAAAAAAAGTTGCACAAAAAGAGTAAAACAAAATGTTACTGTTCTAAAAACAAAATAAAATAAAACAAACAAACAAACATGATGAAAATATAGCAACAGAATGATTCCTAAAGACATTCTGCTATACTCATAGACTGGTTCCTTGCTCAGCTGTCATCAGAGAAGCTTCCTCCTACAACAAATAGGAATAAATACAGAGACATAATATTGTTACCAGACATCATGCAGAGAATGAGAGATCATGGAATACTCAACCATATTTGGAATATATCCAACATTACTCACTCTTAAAGCTCAGTGAACCCCAGAGAAGATGAAGCAAAAACAATTAGACAGAAGTGATGGAGGATACCAAGAAAACAAGGCCCTCTAAATCATCATTATAAAATCTCATAGGAACTCACAGAGATTGAGGCATTGTGCACAGGACTTGCACTGGTCTGCTACTGATAGGGTTCTAGAGATAAAAGGAGAAGTAGACATATGCTTCCACCCCTAACCTGGAAGCAATCTACAATTGATAACCACTTGCAAATAAAAATTTGTTTTCTTCCAGAGTCTCACTGGGGAAACTGATATTCTTTAGGATAGGCCCCATGCCCAAGAGTAGATGGCCAACAGAAAATTAAGTCAATGGCATCTTTGGAGTTTTCTTGTCTTATAATATCATATCAGGGCTTTTCCTTTTTTTGTTTCTAGCTTTATCTCTTTATTTTCTTTTATTTATATTTTTCTTTGTTTTACCCCTATAAGTCCTTTGAATATATTTCAGCTTCCAATATACTGCTTTTATGGAATTCCTGAGTTTTGAAACAAGTTGATCTCTCTCTATATCTGTTTCTTGTGCCTTTTCTTGGGGTCTTTTCCTTCTTTTTGTTTTGTCCTATTCCAATGTGTTGGGTTTTTTGTTTGTTCATTTGTTTTTTGTTATTATGTTATATATGATGTTATTGTTAACCCTTATCAGGCTATTTATATTCCAGTGAGAGACAGAAAAGAAGGGGATCTGGATAGAAGGGGAGATTGGGAGAAACTGGGAGAAATAGAGAGAGGAAAACCATAATCAGGATGTATTATATGAGAAAAAAATCTATTTTCAATAATAGAAGAAAAACCTAAAATAACCATTTCTGCAGACCTTCATAACTATGCCTAGTGTAGATAATGGATCAATCAGTCCTTCCTATCACAGATACCACTGTTTAACAAGTACAAGACAAATTATGGGAAAATTCCATGTGTTTCATTTTTTTTCCAAATTTTGATTGTTAAAGCCATTATCTATTTCTCAGGAAAAACAATATAAGGTTATTCCTCCTTTTAGAAAGGATGATAATATAACATGTCAATCATTAATAAGTTTGAGGTTTAAATTATTTTAATTCTACAAAGGGGCAGTGGTATGAAAGTTTGCTTTTTAAAAAATAGTTTTAATAATTATGACCATTTCTTTTTTGTATACAGTATATTTTTTTTGCTACATTCTTATCTCTAGTACCTTTTCTTATGATTCTCCCATTCTTCCTGACCCTCTTAAAACTACAGGATTATGCCTCCAAACTTTTAAACTCTGAGTTTATTGCTTTCAGGAATCAAGGTAGAAGCATTAACATTGACATTGTTAATGGTATTTAACTGTGATTGATTCTAAACCAAATTCCTCTGTGGAGAGGTTGGACATTTTTCATTTGTCTGGAGGGATCCTCCTTTTCTGTATGGGATGTAGTTTGCTTCATGAAGCTGCTATCTGATATCGTGTAGGTTTACAGACACAAAGCAGTTCTCTAACTAAGGCAGGCTGTACTTTTATCTAGAGCTTTTTCATGATGTCAGAAGACAGAAGCAGAGTCAGTGCTAACTTGTGGCAAGAAAATATCATGGCTAACTCAAGCTTCCTGGTTACCCATGCTCCCTCCAACAGTTTTTGCCACATATGTGCACGCTGTTTTGTGTAAGCCCAAGAAGAAGCTTGAGCTGAACTGTGAAGATCAGTGGCCATCATTTCTCAGACTGCTTTTAGTTAATAAAATGCTCAACTAATTCACCTTATATACACTGCATACCAGACCAGTTGTGACTATTGTTATGGTTCTCCTCTAAGTGAGCCTGTATTTGAAGACAAAAATTTAGTAGAAAGCCAGCATATGGAGACCTTATCATAAACAGGCTTTTTAGGCAGACAACGGGATATAAAGTGTACTCAGAAAGGGGAAAATGTAGGGGTCAGTAAGTGATAATTTCAAACAAACATCTTTGCCAAAATGAAATAATTACTGTACTTTGATTAAGTAGACGAAGTTGGAACAAGCAAATGTTCTTGGCAGGAAGTTGATCACATGCTGCACAATTCAATTTATGGGCAGCTACAGACATATTTAAAATATTCTTTTGGCTTCATATGGTGTTGAATTATTGACTCCCCTTTTGTTAAACATTTATTAACAATCCAAAAATACCAATAAGTGGATCACCAGTTTATTTGTTTTATTCTTAAATAATCCCTCTTCCTTTCTGTCAACTTCATTTTTCAGAATTGTCGTTACTACATATCGCGAAAACATTGGAGAAATAAATTTCTTTTGTATGATATCACAGGAAATCTGACTTTCCCTTTGCCAGTAGAGCTGCTAGTTTAAGGTGACTTTGAAAGACATTGCAACCAACATTTAACACAAATCTCTCATAGTCTAAGAAAAAAAAATGTCTTCCTTGCTTCCTACAATCTGATTATTCCTTTTTCTTCTCATTTTAATATTTCAAGTACCTTATATTCATTGTCTTTGTTGTCAAAACTTTATCCCCTCTCCATGCTACTGTAAACTGTCTCCTTCTGTCATTATTGATGGAAACTATACTTGCCAAGGTCTTTGCCCTCACTGGCCAATGTCATCTTCTTATCACCTATGTACTGATAATTCCCCCAAGTACATTTTTAGCCTAAACATATCCTAAATGTCAGGCTTATATATTTGGTGTCATACAGGTTGAATGTCTCACAGGCAATTCAACTCTGTGGGTCTTAAAATCAAAACTCACCTTCCTACCTCTCAAGCCCATTCCATGTGATATCTACTTTGTTACCCTATTGAAAAGATGTATCTTATCCCCATCTTTATTTTACCTCCCATATATAGGATATCTCCCAGGCTACCTGACTTTCTCTCCTACATATTTTTGTATCTGTCTTTTCTACTTCATCCCTACTAACTTCTGGATAATTATAATAGTTTTCTAATTGACCTCTGTTATTTTCCCTCTAATCTACCCAGCTTGTTGTCAACAGTGACACTTCTAAATTACACCTAACCTTCTCACTACTGTACTTTAAGCTGCAAATTTTCCCTATTACTTAAAAGATTTCAGCTACCTTATATGGCATATGACCTTATGCTTCTGATGTTTCCAGTCTTAATTTGGAAATGTTTTAATTCTTCCATTTAGACAATTCCTGACTTTTATACTTTGATTATGCTATTCGTTTTGGCTAGAACAGCTTTCTTTCCCCATGCCTTCCAGGCCTATTTGTGTTGAAGTTTCAACATAGTTCCATGTTTCAAAGAAAAAGTTTCTGCATGATCCTCCACTCCTAGGGGAAGTTAAAACCTCTTTTTAAAAGCCTCTAAATATCATACTAACTCCCCTTCTTTCACGTGATTCCCTGCACTCTGCCAAGGGTTTGGTATGAGTCTTAGTGTCTGCTTTGAAACACTGTGCTCAGTAACCAAGTAGTTTTCCAAAGTAAGGGGAACAAGGACTATTTCTAACAGGATCTCAAGGGCAGGCTCTTTGATCTCTCCCCCCCGCCAGGGGAGGAGCAGTCCTGTTAGTCCACAGAGGAGGACTTTGCAGCCAGCCCTGAAGATACCTGATAAAACAGGGTCAAATGAAAGGGGAGGAGGTCCTCTCCTATCAGTGGACTTGGAAAGGGGCAGGGAAGAGACCAGGGAGGGAGTGTGGGGTTGGGGAGGGAATGAGGGAGCGGGATACACCTGGGACACAGAGTTAACAAAATGTAACTAAAAAGAAAAATAAAATAAAAAAGCCTCTACATATCATAACATTTGTGAATATATTTCTCAATTAAATCTACTTTTATAACAATTCTTTGTTTATATCTTTATTCTTCACCTACTTCATGAATTATAAGAGCCCTAAAAACAATGACTACATGCTCATAGGTTCCCTGATCCTTCAGTACCAGCTCTAGTGTGTACACTGTTGTTTATGAAGTGATGGGTAGATAAGCTAATAACATTAGTGGATGGCAATATCCACTAATGTTGCAATAACATTATATTATGTGTAAAGATATTTTCTTTTTTTATTTTTTTAATTACACTTTATTCACTTTGTATCTCTCCATAAGCCTATCCCTCTTCCCCTCCCGATCCCACCCTCTCTCCCCTTCTTCACACATGCCCCTCCCCAAGTCCATTGATAGGGGAGGTCCTCCTCTCCTTCCTTCTGATCTTAGTCTCTCAGATCTCATCAGGAGTGGCTGCATTGTCATCTTCTATGGCCTGGTAAGGCTGCTCCCCACTCAGGGGGAGGTGATCAAAGAGCAGGCCAATTAGATTATGTCAGAGGCAGTCCCTCTTCCCATTACTATGTAACCCACTTGGACACTAAACTGTCATGGGCTACATCTGTGCAGGGGTTCTAGGTTATTACCTCCACCCATGGTACTTGGTTAGAGTATGAGACCCCTGTGTTCAAATTTTATGGTTCTGTGGCTGTCCTTGTGGAGTTCCTGTCCTCTCCAGATCTTACAATTCCCCACTTCTTACATAAGAAAACTCAAGCGACAACACATGCTGGAGAGGTTGTGGAGAAAGGGGAACCATCCTCCACTGCTGGTGGAAATGTAAACTTGTACAACCACTCTGGAAATCAATCTGGCGCTTTCTTAGACAACTAGGAATAGCACTTCCTCAAGACTCAGCCATACCACTCCTAGGCATATATCCAAAAGAGGCTCAAGTACACAATAAGGACATTTGCTCAACCATGTTTGTAGCAGCTTTATTTGTAATAGCCAGATGATGGAAATAGCCCAGATGCCCCTCAACTGAAGAATGGATGCAGAAATTGTGGTACATATACACAATGGAATATTATTCAGCAATGAAAAATAAGGAAATCATGAAATTTGCAAGTAAATGGTGGGACCTGGAAAGGATCATCCTGAGTGAGCTGTCCCAGAAGCAGAAAGACGCACACGGTATATACTCACTCCTATAGACATGTAATATAGGATAAACCTACTAAAATCTGTACATCTAAAGAAACTAATCAAGAGAGAGGACCCTGACTAAAATCTCAATCCCCATCCCAAAAAGAAAAGATGAAGGACATCAGAAGAAGAAGAAAACAGGAAACAAGCTAGGAACCTGCCACAGAGGGCCTCTGAAAGACTTTGCCCCTGCAGACTATCAAAGCAGACGCTGAGACTTATGGCCAACTCTTGGGTACTGTAAAGATATTTTCAAGGTACTATTTCTATATACAGATTAGAAGTTAGTATTGAATATTTCCCACAATGCAATACTTAATTGCAGATTTATATGAAATGAAAACTATCCTAAATGGAAACAGTATAACTGAGTAGGTAAGAATTTAGGTTTTAGAGTTACACAGGTATAGCTTTATGGTATCCTTTTGCCAGCTAGCTTAAGCTCCTGAGCAAATCATTTGGCCTCCTAAAGAGTTCTTCCCCTCCTGATATGTAAAGTGTAGATAATAATTTTAAAATAATTATTTGTGCGTGTGTGTGTGTGTGTGTGTATAACATGCTACAGTGTATATGCAAAGGATAGAGGGCACCTTTGTGGATTTAGTGCTCACCTTTCACCTTGTGTAGGTTCTAGGTATTGAACTGATGTGGTCAAGACTCCATGACAGGTGCCTTTTCCTGTTATTCCAACTCACCAAATAGCTTATCAAATATATGTACACATACACTTTTCACTTCTTTTATTTTTATTTTTTGGTTCATGCATGGGGCACAAAATACCAGTAGTCTTGGATTAAAGGTATTTTTCTTTTGACTTATGCAAAGACAAAATAATCAATTGTCCTATTCATACTAAGACAGCACAACACTGATGAAATTTGAGTCAGTGGCAAATAGCAACAAAGAATCATTTTCTCAAAATCATTTTCACAAAGAATTAAGAAGCGATGATTTCTTTTCTTTTAATTAATTGAGTATTTTTTTATTCACTTTAATTCTGGTTATAGCCCAATCCCTCTTCCCTCCCCAGGCCCATCCTTCTTTCCTCCTCCTTCCACCTTTACCTTTTTCTTAGAAAAGGGGAGCTCCCTTTCTCATCTACCCCAGCTCACCAAATTGCATAAGAATTGAGCATGTCCTCTTCTCCTGTGGTCTGGTAAAGGCAGTCCTGCCAGGCGGAAATGATCAAAAAGCTGGGAAGTGAGTCTGTGTCTGATATAGTCCCCACTTCCCTTAAAGGAGGACCACATGAAACCTAAGCTGTCTGTCTGCTACATCTTTGTAGGTGGCCTATGTCCAGTTTATGCATGGTCCTTGGCTGATGCTTCAGTCTCAGCAAGTGCCTTTAGACCATGGTTAGTTGGCCCTGTTGGTCTTCTTATGGAGCTCCTGTCACCTCCAGGTCCTTTTGTCTTTCTTCCCACTTTTCCACAAGACTCTCTAAGCATTGCCCAATGTTTGGCTGTAAGTTTTCAAAAATTTAATGTAAAATAGTTTTTTCCTAAGTAAGATTAAAGACTCAATTTGTCTATTGGTCAAATAGTTGTTGAAGACAAACATTGTACACTATGGTTTATGTGTAAAATGTTGCATATCTACTCATATTTGAACATTTTGTCATTAGCTAATGGTGCTACTTTGAGATGTTATGGAATTTCTGTGAGGTGAAGAGTTCCTGGAAAAAAATGGGTCACTGGTGCTGGGTCTTGAGCGTTCTAGCCTAGCTCTGTTTTCTGTTGACCTTAGTTTGCTTTCTGTTCCACCAAGATTTGAGGACATGAGGAAAGCTGGACTTATGCTTCCGTATCCACAATCTTTCCTGACATGATGGACTATACCTTTGAATCATGACCTGAAGCAAACAATTCTTTGCTTAATATGCTTTTTGCCAGGTTTTGGTTATCCCAATGAAATAAAGTAGTTGTTACCAAAACCTAGTAGCAAGGAGTGAAGTTATTCCTATGACTGACTGAATATGTCATTTATGGATGCTTTACAGGAGGAACAAGAAAGAGTTTGGATCTATAGAACAGAGATATAGATTTTTTTTGTTTGTTTTTAAATTTCAGTTTTTACTTTATATCCCAAGGGTACTCCCTCTCTCCTCTCCTCCAATTCACCCGTCCCCTTTTTCCTCCTTCCCCTCTCCCTTTCTTCACAGAAAAGGGGAGCATCCCTCCTCCCATATCAACCCTCCCCAGCATATCCAGTCACATCAGGACTGAGGATATCCTCATCCTCTGAGGCCAGGAAGCCCTACTTGAAGTGATCCAAAAGAAGGCAATATCATCTATATTAGAAACAGCTCCTCCACCACACACCTGCCAGGCGACCCAAATGAAGACCAAGCCATCCATCGGCCACATATGTGCAGGGAGCCTAAGCCAGCTCCTGACACTATTAATGATGCTCTGCTATGCTTTCAGACAGGAACCTAACTTGACTGCCTTCTGAGAGGCTCCACCTAGCAGGGGATCTAGAAAAATGCCAGGACTTGACGCTAAGCATGGGGCAGAGTTCCCAGAGTCCTGTGGAAGTGTTGGCAAAAAGATGGAAAGACCTGGAGGAGACAAGAACCTCACAAGAAGACCAAAAGAGATAACTAAACGAGATCCATGAGGGCTTCCAGAGACTAAGAACATCAACTAAAGGACAGCAGGGTCTGAAGATACAGAATTTTACAATCAGAATTTAAAGGGTGATTGCAATAGGAATGTCGAAGACTCTAGTGTTAATAGAAATGTGGCCAGGAAAGCTGGACATTATGAGGTTTCTGTTGGTATCAATACCTTTAATAGGAAATTGTGATATAGGCCTTGGTCCTTTGCAGACAACAATCTGATTGTGCTCTTTATGTGTGCTAAAATTCAAAGTGAAACTTAATTTAGAAGTAATAGATCAAGATTTTTGAGGAAATTTCAAGGCAACATGAAGTCTGAGATGTAGCATCGTTTCTGCTAACATCCCTTACTCAGACTGTGTATGTGTGTGTATGGAGGGGTGTTGAAGAAGAAGAAGAGGGTGAGGAAAAAGAAAATATACAACAATAGTAACAACAAAAATAATAAAGATGTGCATTTTGGCAAGGAACAGAGTGTGTGGGTAGTGAAAACTGAAGACAAGGTAGATATGACATAGTGGTTGTAATTACTAAAGAGATTGGTACAACTGAAAAGAAGCTTCACATTTTATACCCATGCAATAGGAGATGTTCCCTGGTGGCAAGATCCCACCCCTGCTCCAAGATATAACATTACAAATCCACTTGTAAAGTTTTATTAAGAAAGCCATCTGTCAAAGGAAATATCTGGAGTATCTTACTCCAACAGGACTATGAAGGAAAGTTTTTCCAGGTTAAGCCAGGAAAGTACTCAGAGGCAACTGGAGCTGTCCTCTAAGAGAACCAGACTACATTCGCATTGTGTATAGAACTTGATGTCATTGTATACATGGTGTTAATTTTTTTTTTTTTGCAAATTACAAGTAACTATAATTCACTATAAGAATATTGATCAACAAGGAGAGTGATGGATAAAATTTAAATGAATCAAACAATATAGAGATTATAAAAATCATTTCACGTTTGCTAACTATAAACAATAGGGAACGGAAACCCAGAAGTCTCCTCTCTGGGAAGGTTACTAGTTTTGCAAGCATACAAAATGCAAGAGTTATGGGATCACAGAGGTTTGAACCAAGATTCTAGAAAGCTGCTGAGGCCAAAAAATGTATAGCACCTTCAGATTCTCTGCATGGAGCTCAAGAGCTATTAAGGAGGAGTGTAGGCTGTAGTACAGAAGTCATCGCAGAAAAAAAAAAGGCATCTGCTCAAGAAAGCTGCTGGTATAGGATGGTTCTGTCTCAAGAGAGATAACATGTGTTGTGTATAACTTAACTAAAGGTACAGACTACCCAAGCCTAGAGCACAGATGATGCCATCAACAATCCCAGAAACCAGACATTTACTTGCAGGATTTGATGTTCTTCCTCCTGGCTTTTAGTCTTGTTTGTTTGAATCATTCTTTCTTTTTTTTTTTAGTTCTTTTTTACTCTTTTTTTTCCATAATTTTATTTTTCTCATTAGTTACATTTTGTTAATTCTGTATCCCAGCTGTATCCCTCATTCCCTTCCCAATCCCACCCTCCCTCCCTCATCTCCTCCCTGCCCCTTTCCAAGTCCACCAATAGGGGAGGACCTCCTCCCCTTTCATATGACTTGCTTTTGTCAGGTATTTTCCGGACTGGCTGAAAAGTCCTCCTCTGTGGCCTAACAGTACTGCTCCTTTCTTGGGAGGTGGGGAGGTCAAAGAGCCAGTCATTGAGTTCATGTTAGAAATAGTCCTTGTTCCCCTTACTATGGGAAACCAATTGATTACTGAGCTATCACGGGTCACATCCGAGCAGAGGTTCTAGGTTTTATCCTCTCATGGACTTTGGTTGAGTGTCCATCTCAGAAAAGACCCTGTGCCCAGATACGTTTGGTCCTTGTGGAGCTCCTATCCTTTCCACATCAAACTCCCCTTCTTTCATAAGATTCCCTGCACTCTGCCGCAGGTTTGGTTGTGAGTCTTAGTATCTATTTTGGAGCAATGCTAGGTGAATCATTCTTTCTTATGGTACACTTCTTTTCTTTTGAAATGACATGTCTATTCTGAGACTTGGGACTTTTGAACAACTTTTAATTGTTAAGAGAATAGGAACTTTGACGTTGTACTGACACAATTTGTATTAGGAGATGACTACACAAAAATTGTTTTGTTTTCCATTTGTAATGTACCACATAGTCTCCTGTGTATTGAAGTAATGAGCCTTGGGGAAGATAACAAGGAGAGGCAGAGGTAATTTCCAATTTCCCTTATTATTTTGTAAGGTTAGATATTTTGTGTTCTTTAAAATATATTTATCTTTTTTTATATGCATTGGTGCTTTCCTTTCATGATTATCTGTGTGATGACACTGGATTCACTGGAGCTGGAGTTACAGACAGTTGTGAACTGCCATTTGAGTGCTGGGAATTGAGCCCAAGTCCTGTGGAAGAGCAGCCAGTGGGTGCTCCTAACTGCTAAACAATCTCTCACCCCCCCACACACAATTTCAACGACTCTCTTTTAACTTTCTCTTTCCCTGCATACTCCAACGAAATACCAGGCATGGAGATAACCTAGAACCCCTGCACAGATGTAGCCCATGGCAGTTTAGTATCCAAGTGGGTTACATAGTAATGGGAAGAGGGACTGCCTCTGACATAATCTGATTGGCCTGCTCTTTGATCACCTCCCCCTGAGGGGGGAGCAGCCTTACCAGGGCACAGAAGATGACAATGCAGCCACTCCTGATGAGATCTGATAGACTAATATCAGAAGGAAGGAGAGGAGGACCTCCCTTATCAGTGGACTTGGGGAGGGGCATGAGTGAAGAAGGGGGATGGTGGGACTAGGAGGGGAGGTGGGAGGGGCTTATGGGGGATACAAAGTGAATAAAGTATAATTAATAAAATAAAATATAATTAAAAATAGAAAATGGAGGGGGCAACATTGCACACTCTGATTGGGCACAAATGCCAACCAACAATTAGGTTTTTGTTTTTTTTTTTTTTCCATATCTATGCTCTAATATGGGGTGGGTAATTGCAACTGTTTCTGTGATCCCAAGAAAAGGGACCGTATTTGCAGAAAAATGGCTACATAGGAGAATGAAATCCAAGCCTCATGCCTGAAATGGCACATGAACCCCTGGAGACCAATAAAGGAAGGGAGAGAAATAACTGTGAAGGGCTAGTAAAACCCAAGGAGAATCTAGGCCGTCCTAATGTCAATGGACTCTCAGCTCCGGGACCAGACCTTAATCAAGGAGTATCCTATTGTCAGTAAACTTGAATCTGTAGAATGCTTTTGGCAGTGTGGCCATTTTCACAATGTTAATTCTACCAATCCATGAGCACAGAAGATCTTTCCATCTTCTTCAATTTCTTTCTTCAGAGACTTAAAGATTTTTTCAAACAGGTCTTTCACTTGCTTGGTTAGAGTCACCTCAAGGTACTTTATGTTATTAGTGGCTATTGTGAAGGGTGTTGTTTCCCTAATTTCTTTCTCGGCCCTTTTTTCTTGGGTATACAGGAGGGCTTCTAATTTTTTTGAGTTGATTTTGTATCCTTTCACTTTGCTGCAGGTGTTTTTCAGCTGGAGGAGTTCTCTGGTTGAATTTTTGGGGTCGCTCATGTATACTATCATATCATCTTTGAATAGTGACACTTTGACCTCTTCCTTTCCAGTTTGTATCCCCTTGATCTCTTATTGCTTTAGCTAGGATTTCAAGTACTATGTTGAAGAGATATGGAGAGAGTGGGCAGCCTTGTCTTGTCCTTTATTTCAGGGGATTGATTTAAATTTCTTTCCATTGAGTTTGATGTTGGCTATAGGCTTGTTGTATATTGCCTTTACTATGTTTAGGTATGTGCCTTGTATCCCTGATATCTCCAAAACTTTAAACATGAATGAGTTTTGGACTTTGTCAAATGCTTTTTCGGCATCTAAGGAGATAATCATGTGGTTTTTCTCCTTCAGTTTGTTCATGTGGTGAATTACATTGATGGGTTTTCGTATGCTGTTACACCCTTACATGCCTGGGATGACGCCTACTTGGTCATGGTGGAGGATATCTTTGACATGTTCTTGGATTCGGTTTGCAAGTATTTTATTGAGTATTTTTGTGTCAATGTTCATAAGAGAGATAGGTCTGAAGTTCTCTTTTATTTGGGTCTTTGTGTGGTTTAGGTATCAAGGTGACTGTGGCTTCAGATAATGAGTTTGGTAATGTTCTTTCTGTTTCTATTTTGTGGAATAGTTTGGAGAGAATTGGAGTTAGCACTTCTTTGAAGGTCTGGTAGAATTCTGCTCTGAATCCATCTGGCACAGGGCTTTTTTGGAAGGGAGACTGTTGATGACTGCTTCTATTTCCTTAGTGGATATAGGACTATTCATTTTTGCTACCTGATTTTGACTTAATTTTGGTAGATGGACTCTATCAAGAAAATTGTCCATTCCTTTCAGATTTCTGAATTTCGTGGCATATAAGCTTTTGTGGTAAGCCCTAATGATTGTTTGGATTTCCTTGGTGTCTGTAGTTATCTCTTCCTTTTCATTTCTGATTTTGCTGATTTGGATAGTTTCTCTCTTTCTTTTAGTTAGTTTGGGTAAAGGTTTGTCCATCTTGTTAATTTTCTCAAAGAACCAGCTCTTGGTTTCATTGATTCTTTAAATAGTTTTATTCGTTTTTAATTGTTTTCCAACCTGAGTTTGATTATTTCCAGCTGTCTGCTACTCTTGGATATATTTGCTTCTCTTTTATTCCTAGGGCTTTTAGTTGGGCTATTAAGTTGCTTGTATGTGATACCACAAATTTCTTCTTGAAGGCACTTAGTGCTATGAATTTTCCTCTGAGTACTGCTTTCATTGTGTGTCATAAATTAGGGTATGTTGTACCTTTGTTTTCATTGAATTCTAGGAAGTCTTTAATTTCTTTCTTTATTTCTTCCCTAACACAGCCATCCTTGAGTAGCAAGTTGTTCAGTTTCCATGTGCCTGTAGGCTTTTTTCTAATTCCATTGTTATTGAGGTCACACTTTAATCCATGGTGGTCAGATAGAATACAGTGGATTACTTAATCTTCTTGTATCTGTTAAGGCTTTCTTTGTGACCAAATATATGCTCTATTTTGGAGAAGGTTCCATGAGGTGCTGAAAAGAAGGTATACTCTTTTGAGTTTGGGTGGAAAGTTCTGTAGATATCTATTAGATCCATTTGATTTAGGACCTCTGAGGTAAGTGCCTTTATTTCCTTATTAGGCTTCTGTCTAGATGATCTGTACCTTGGTGAAAGTGGGGTGTTGAAGTCTCCCACTATTAAGGTGTTGGGATCAATGTGTGATTTAAGTTTTAATAATGTTCCATTTATGAATGTAGGCACTCTTGATTTTGGGGCATAGATGTTCAGAACTGTGATGTCCTCTTGGTGGATTTTTCCTTTGATGAGAATGTAGTGTTCCTCCTCATCTTTTTTGATTAATCTTGGTTGAAAGACTATTTTATTAGATCTTAGGATAGCTACCCCAGCTTGTTTTCTGGGTCCGTTTGCTTGAAAGACATTTTTCCACCCCTTTACTCTGAGGTAGTGTTTATCTTTGTTGCAGTGTTTCTTGGATACAGCAGAATGTTGGATCTTTTTTCCACACCCATTCTGTTAGTCTGTGTCTTTTTATTGGAGAGTTGAGTCTATTGATGTTGATATATAATAGTGACTTTAGTTCCTTTTATATTGGAGTCGATGGTCTTACTGTGTTTCATTGCTTGTTTTCTTTTAATTTTTGTTTCGATATTATCTGTATGCTATGTTTTCTTGAGTGAAGTTGTTTTCATTGGATTGGAGTTTTCCTTCTAGTATCTTCTGTAGGGCTGGTTTGCTGTGTAGATATTGCATAAATTTAGTTTTGTCATGGAATCTTTTGTTTTCTCCATCTTGTTGATTGAAAATTTTGCAGAGTATAGTAGTCTGGTGTGGCATCTGGGGTCTCTTAGAGTCTGCATGACACCTGCCCAGGCCCTTCTGGCTTTCATATTTTAAGATGAGAAGTCTGTTGTGATTCTGATAGGTCTACCTTCATATGTTACTTGGCCTTTTCCCCTTGCTTCTTTTAATATCTTTTCTTTGTTCCGTAGATTTAGTGTTTTGACTATGATGTGACGTGATATGTTTCTTTTCTGTTCTAGTGTATTTGGTGCTCTGTAGGCCTCTTGTATATTTTTGGACATCTCTTTCATTAGGTTGTTAAAATTTTCTTCTACGAATTTCTTGAAAATATTTTCTGGACTTGGAACCTTAAATCTTCTTTTTCCTCTATTCCTATATTCTTAGATTTCATTTTTTCATGGTGTCCTTTATTTCTTGGATATTTTGTGTTTGGGATCTTTTCTGATTTTACTTCTTCTTTGAGAGAAGTGTCAATTTCTGAGAGTGTATTTTCAGCTCCAGGATTCTCTCTTCCATCTCTTGTATTCTGTTGGTAATGCTTACCTTTGTTGTTCCTGATCTTTTCTCCAAGTTCTCCAGCTCCAGGGTTTTCTCAGTTTGTGTTTTCTTTTATTGATTCTAATTCTGTTTTCATGCCTTGCACCATTTCTTTCATCTGTTTGAATGTGGATTCCCTTTCCTCTACGATGGTCTCTATTTTTTTCTTCATTTCCTCTCTATATGCCACTAATTGTATCTCTACTTGTGCCTCTATTTGTTTGGCTATGTTTGCCTGTGTTTCTTTAAGAGTTTTGTCCATTTCCTCTTTCTTTGCCTCCAATTGACTGGCCAAATCTTTGATAGATTTATTCATTTCATTTTTAACTGTCTGAATTTGTATGGCTATTGTTCTGAGAGAATTGTTTGTTTCCTCTTTATGAGCCTCAAATAATTGGGTAAGCATAGCTTTAAAGTCATTTTCTTGTGCTTCTTATGAATTGGAGTATCCATCAATTTTGAGGGTTGCTGGTGAAGTCATGATGTCCTGATTTATGTTGGATGTGTTCTTTCGCCTACTCCTGACCATTGGCTTATCTAATGCCTACCCTGTTTGTTTCTGGATTCTGCAGTTTAGACTGTTACTGTCTCTCTCTGGCATCTGTAGAGTTCTTAAGGAAGCTGAGAGTGGTCCTGTGGCCTCAGCGTGTATGTTGGTCCACTAGCTTACCTGTGTGTGTAAAGTACGAGGGTGCAAAAGACAAATGTAGGCGTGTGTGTGTGTGTGTGTGTGTGTGTGTGTGTGTGTGTTGAAGTGTGTCTCGAGGGCCGGAGTGATAGAGAACGTTAACCCTTGAGGGTGTGGCTCTGCCTTTCAGGCTTCTAGGGGATTATTTGTGCATGCACTGTATACATAGCAGATGCTGGTGATGGTTGCTGCCCAATTTCTGGCATTATCTACCTTAACTCCTCAGTTGGACCTGCATAACAGGGGCTTCAATGTCCCAAGTGACCCTCTGTTTCCCACAGTGTGTATGTGGGTGAAGGGGGTCCAATGCTTGGCTTCTATTTTAGAAGGACACTGGATCTGGGGCTCTGCAGACAATCAAGGGCTCACTCACTCTCAGTCAGGTCACATTGGCAGGGATGGGGGTATCAGGGCTCTCTGCTCTCTGGTTTGGCCCATCTTGGTTTTATGCAGGAGGACTGACATGCTCTGCCAGCTCAGTGCTGCTGCAGCTGCCAGGTTAGGAAGTGCAGCTGCAGCTGGAGACTGGGATACCAGTCCAGATGTCTTCTGGGAAGTCCTGGGTGCTCTCCATTGTGCTCTCAGGCCTGGGAGGCCAAATGCCTGGTGCGTCTAGCTTGTATGGCGAGTCTGCCGGGCTTTGGTGGATGTATAGTGTACTATCTATCACTGAGGGTTTGAGTGGGCCATACAGCCAGTGCCTGAGAGACCCTGCAGAGCCAGTATGGTGGCTAGCAGACCTGGGACCCTGAGAGGTTGGTGCTGCAGGTCTGGGATTCCAAGATCAGTACAGCTGGCAGTTGCTGCTAAGGGGCTAGGAGCTCCATCTCAGCTGCTATAGACCCCAAGCAGTGAGCTCTGAGCTGAGAATCTTGGTGAGTTGGCTGTGCCAAGGAGGAGGATTGTCCGAGAAAAGGGAGTGCAGGGAGATCAAAATATTGTTTTTCTCCTTCCCTAAACAAGTCCAAAGGTGACAGGAGACCGAGACCAAAGTTCTCACCTAGTGCGATGTTCCATGTCATTTAGAAAGCCTCACTGTCGTTTCCATGGCTTCAGAAGTCCTTTCACTCACCAACTCAGATGTGCAGCTCTTCCACAGCTCAGAAACTGTGCTTGTCAGTCGCTATCTTCGCATCCCAGTATTTTCATTAAATTTCTAACGACACATCTCAAATATAACATACTTAAAATCTGCTACTTACATTCCCTCTCCAAAAAATAATTCTTCTTCTCCCCATTTCAGTAGTTAATAATTCTAGAAACTCATGCCTAATATGCTTCCTACCATCTCTACCAACATTCTTCAATACTCCAGATCAATCAGTCATGAAATCCTATGATACATTAAAATGTAAATCCAGAAACTTAACACTTCTTGGTATCTCTATTGATACTCTTTTGATACTAGATGACATCCATTTTAACTAGATTATTTTTACTTGTTAAACACTAGGACTCATTTTGTAAGGTATTAATTAGTGAGTCAAAGTGTATACAGAAATAATAAATAAAAGAGCCACACATGAATGTGTAATTTTTCAGTGTTTACTGTACATTGTATCTATTATCTCACAGAAAAGTAATGGGTAAGAAATCAATTATGTAGATCATCATTGTACACAAAAATATTTAGTGACATTGAAAGGAACAAAAAAGAAATCGACTTCCCAAAGTAGCTATTTGATTAACTGTGTATTTTGAGAACTAGCTTGGATTTATAGTACATTCCCATTATTGGGTGATAAGCACATAGGTAGAAAGTGATAATGGAAGATAATGGCCCATGTGTTCAACATGACAGGATTAAAAAAAAAAAAACACACAAAACATGTGAAAAATGAAGTAGTATACAGAAGATTTAGAAGCAATTATTAGAACAAATGATTTCAGAAGATTAGCAAATGAAGTATACAACTAGAAAAGAAAAATAAATAATAGATCACTGGTGACAGAATCCTGAGATTTTAATTGGGATATTACCTAAGAGATGGGTTCACGTTAGTAGGAAAGAAGGCTAGGAATCACTTTTCTCTTCTTTTTTTATTTATAATGCAACCAGAATTGATTTCTGAATAAACTCCCCAAAGTGAAGAGCTTGATATAATTAATATTGAAGTCATTTACTGACATCAGAAAAACTGCTTGTTGTTTCCTTCTATGACAGCAGTGAGAGAGAAAAACTTTGTGGATGATTAGCTTTCAATAAAAGGAAGGCCATCAGATTTAAAGTGATAGTTTCATCCTTTGTCTTTAGCCAATAAAGCAAAAATTGCATAGAAGGAAACAGAGATGTGAAGCAAATAAAGTAGGAAACATGAATTTAGTTTAATACTTATGATGGTGCTGGCTGGTACAATTCAATCCAGTACATATTTATTAGACATCAACTGTGTGATAGGCATCATTTTAGAGGCACCAGGGGATGTAGAAATGACATAGCTCTTGCTTGAAGCTGCTTGTAATTATACTAATGGTAGAGGTAATAGAATAAAACATTTATATATAGAGAGTTTATGTATGACCCTAGTACAAGTTATTGCTCCTGCATGGGCTAAAAGTAGGGTGTAGTTTATGAAGAGGTGTTTCCATTGCTTTCAGCTTGGGGCCTACTGAAACTGGCAAGAAAAATGATAAGGAGGAAGCATTTCACAGTGGTACACAGATTTTCTGGGCCATAGTTTTGGTATAGAGGCCCCATGGGAATGCACAGTAAGGTTGTTTCTCAGTTGTCAGGCGCATTGCTACTTTTTATGATCATATATTTGATCCAGAGGTGAGAGACCTAGAAGTGTTGAAGCTTCAATAGGTCTTGGGATTGCTGTGTTTGTGGCTGAATTTCCCTCTCACTTGTGATCAAGATCAAGTGTTGGTTCACTGAGTAGAAGATTATTTAAGAGGCCTTTGTGAGACTTGTCTTTCTTCCTTTTCTTTTCTTTTCTTTTCTTTTCTTTTCTTTTCTTTTCTTTTCTTTTCTTTTCTTTTAATACACTTGTGTCCCCAAGTTCTTCATAGTATAAATCCTTGGGGCATAGGATGTGCCTGGTGTAATATGATGCAAAGAGTGAAAGGACTCAAGAAATACTTACCTGCATAAATTACAACATATACATTTAAATTTAAATTAAATTCTTATTGTTGCATTCAATTAGTTGTGTCTATACTGTGGATACTTTGTCAGATGCATTTGGAGATGTCAGTGTATATAGAAAATAATCAAGTGAGTCCTTTTTGCTAGAAAAAAAATAAGTTGAAGAAAAATTCAAAGAAGAGTAGAGGGCAAGCTAACTCAGAAGGAATCAGAAAACAAGAATATTGAAAATAAGAGGGAATGGCAAAGGAAATAGATGGTAGCATAGTAGTGCTGGGCTTGTTGATAGATAAGCAGTCATTTCAGTATATAACACAGTCTAGGTTCAATAAAATAAGTTCAGGGAGAAAAGAGATGAGAAGGAGCATCAGTAATACAAAGAATAAAAAGATAAGGAATGCTTGATTATTTTGCCATCTATAGGCTGAAGCCTTAAGGCTGATATAAAATTACTAGGTTTCCTTTGGGACCAAAGACAAGATTTTAGGGCTTGCATACAAATATTTGAAGCAGCTCCAGTGACATTCTGCTTTGACGTGCCAATAATATGATTCGTGGATAACAGCTTTTATTCATTTGGAGATTATGCAAGTTATCAAAAAACAAAACAAAACAAAACAAAAAAAACAAACCTAATAGAATGGACAACGTTCCTTGATTGCAACAAGAAATTTGTCTGGTCTCCCAGGTGGAAGAGTTACCCCATAATGTACAGCAGTTCACAGGAGTCGAAAGAGAAGATTATAAATTATACTTTTTAACGTAGCCTTGAAGCACCCATCTAGACAGCTGGGCTAGGCTGAAGCAAACTAGAATTCAGCACAGGAGAATAATGTTAAAAAATATCGTTTGCTAGTCTTCTCTGTCAATAATAGAGCTCATCTTGTTTTTGTGCCAGCAAGACATTGCAGGCAGCCCACATTTCAAATTCAGTTAATCTCAAAATAATTCAAAAATCAAAGAGCTTATTCAACCATCAAGATATGTCAGATTGACTCACTGCGTACTCATAGAGGAGACTGTGTTTGTAAGTCGGGGAAGGGAAGAATCCAATATCAGAATCAGTCAAAGAAGCACTAGTTTTTGTTCAGTTTAAATTGTTTTCAGACCACACAACTGTGCTCTGAATAGTAAGAAGTATTGCCAAAGAATAGTCAATGATGACCTTATTTACATTCTCAGCTGGAAGTAAGGGGTAACACTTTGATTTCTCCAATTAAATGGTCCTTGCTTCTCCCTCACATTGGTATATTTCCATCTCAGTCTTTTTGCATTTTTGGTGGGGGTTGGTCTGATGCTTGTATTTTGATGCTAATTGATAGGGTATCAATATCTGGGTACCCTATCTTTGATGTGTAAACCTGCCTAAGATATTATACCTGATTGGTTGATTAGAAGGCCTAATACATTGTCAGGGCAGAATGGGGTAGGCGTGGGTAAGGTTCCAGGGCTTTGGGAATAGGAGAATCATGAGAAACAGACAGACTGACAGGAAGAGAGGAGGAAAGGAGGATGCCACAATGGGTTAGTATAGAGAAGATGCCACATGGGCCTGGAGGAAGAACCCAATGGTGGTGTGGATGGGAAAAAATACCATATATAGGCAAGTATTCATAAGATTATGGATGGAAAGTAGCCCAGATGAGGATGGTAAAGAAGGATGGCATTGGATGGGGACTTGGAAGTAGATGGTGAAGTTATTGAGAGATTATAGGTGAAATATCTGCCCAGCCCAAAGGAAATAAGGCAATTATAAAATTTAATAGGTGTCTGTATCTTTTTAATTGTGATAGCAGGTTAAATAATACTACTGTGATAATCATAGGATAAATAATAAATAAGCATTATTTAGCCCAACACCGTTTTGATTTACAACATCACCTTTTAGTTGTTAATTTCACACCCTATTCTTGTCAAGGCTGCACTGGCCTGCTCTGCTACAAAGAGTTAGCAGATACATGGGCAGAGGCACTGTGTCTGTCACTTGTTATAATGTTGTCATCATTATTCTGTTTTGCATTCTGGCAGCTTGGGGTCTTGCCAGATTTCCTCCCTCCATTCTTTCAATTGTCTCTTTCTCAAGGGAGAGGAAAAGCGCTTGAATCCTGTATCCTTTGAGGCCCAGCTCCTTTATCTGTGAAAATGTTGGTGAATGAAATACCCTGAAGAAAGACTATGAGCTATCTATCCATATGTAAAGTGTGTTTTTTACTCATTTGAAAGAAGAAGATAGGTCACTTAAAAATTGTGAAGGTCAGGGCTAAAGAGATGGCTGAGAGGGTAAGAGCAATGTCTGCTCTTCCAAAGGTCCTGAGTTCAATTCCCAACAATCACATGGTGGCTCACAATCATTTATAACGAGAAATAGTGCCCTTTTCTGGTGTGCATGTGTACATGTAGACAGAACACTGTATACATAATAAATAAATAAATAAATAAATAAATAAATAAATCGCTCTTAAAGGAAAAAGATTAGTGAATGTTTAAGTAAAGTGATGGTTACAGGTTCTGCTCAACCTCATGAAGAATTGAAGGCAACTAGGAAATACTGAGAATAGGAGAAATAGTCTTCCCCAAGGAAAATCACAACGATTGGTTATTCAATACCAAATGATCAGGCCTGTCTATGAATAACATTATATAGACTGAGCAGGTAATATACACCAAAAATGAAAAAAAAAGAGGCCATGAATTTGAAGAGAAAGGAGGGGGATACGGGAGGATTTGTGTGGTGTAAATGGAAGAGCGAAATAATATATTTATGTTATAACCTAAAAAATAGAAGAATGGTGAAGGATCTTCCTCAAGGTCACAGTTCTGTGCATGCCAGAGTTGAGTTACCAGCTTTAGCTTTGTAAGTGTATCCACTATTCTTTTATTCTGTATACTTCTTGATGCTAAAAAATGAATAAAGAAAATTGACTCTCTTGGAAGACATATTGAATAAGGAATGTCTGTGACCATTGGATGTTATTTGTTCAAATTTGATGAAATACTTAGAAGGCCATCCTGACCAAGGAGTTAGATAAGTGTAATGTTTGTACATTTTCCTGCTCTAAAATGGATCTTGAGGGCAAAAACTGTTTGCCTCCACGTATTTTATATAATGCAGATCCATATGCCTAGCCACAATCTTAAGGTCTAAAATATGTTGCTTACTTTTGTTTTTGTAAATTTGGTAACACCACTCATTTGCTAGCAAAGTGTCATCTGTTTTATGAGTCATTTTGTATGCTTCCTTAATCCAGTTTGAAGTGAATATTTATTATTTGACTACAGGGCGATTAATATGTTGAATTATTGCTGCTGCTCTAGATAAATCTTGCTGGAAGTTTTATTGTATATACTACACTCATGATATCTTTCTCAAACTTAAAAGATATTCTAAATTCTAAAATACTTATGGACCCAAAGATTTTAGGAAATTTTTAAGCTCTTGTAAATAAACATGTAGGGCCTTTTATGCTCCAGATGCATTGTTAGTTATAAGAAATATGACTAGAAATAAGAACAATGAAAATGCAGCTAAACAAGTGTAGAGAGAGCAATTAATATATTCTAACAGCTTACTTGAAATCTTGTGTATAATGGGGTTATAATCCTGCTAATTAATACTAGTCCTTTTTTAGTGGATGCTGCTGTAAGGCATGATTCCTGCCCTCTGTGAGCTTATAGCCCCACCATTAAAAAACAAAAACAAAAACAAAATCCTCACTTTGTGTGAGTAATGCTTAAAAGACAAAATTATAAAAGGAAAATGTATGCACTTAAACTGGTATTTCTAAGAGTTCTACAGTCAGGATTAGCTATTGTCACACATATATTAATAACGGAGTTTAAAATGGCTGAGGACAAAGGAGAAAGGACTTGGCAAATGTGAAAAAGGCTAGGAAAGAAGTGTCAGTTAATTCAATAAACCATAGGCATCAAGATATAACATTTAATGGCACATGCCAGCCAGGATTTTAAATTGAAATCTGATGACGTTACTTACAATGGAGTCATGGTTGTGAGCCTTTAATGCTCTATGATAAGCAACGGTGATAGCTAAGAGCTTCAACAGGTCAGCATGTTAACTTTCAGAAGGGGACATTTTGATATGTAGCAATTCATGTTTGTCAGCAACTCTTTTCTGAAGATATGTCAAGATGTGAAAGAGGCAGGAGTCCTTACACCTAAGACCTGAAAACTGATGATCAAACTCTCAAAATGAGGTTAGCTTCTCTCATGAGCACATCAAATAAAGCATTTCCAGGCTACAGGGCTATGGTCAAGTTTGAAAAAGTGAGAGAGAATCCAACCTGATGTAGCACCTGCCTGTTTCCAGTACAACTTTCATTTTAATTACTCATCCTTAATGTGAGACCTGATTTATGCTATTTAGGTGACTATCAATTACAGATTGTCCCTGGCATCTGGCCATGCTGCCTGCCCTCCCTTGGCAATAATTAATGGAATGAAGCAAATAAGTGTGATATGCTACATCACAAACATCATTCCCATAACCAAGAAGACATGAGCACACAAAACATCCTCATTCCTTTATTGATAATTCTCATGAGCTGTACAGACAGGACTCATTTATATGTTTGGTGCCCTCATTTCTCTCTCCCTAAAGTTAGATGTTGCAGCTGGTAGGGCCATTAGCCTCTTGTTCCTGCTGGTGAATTCTGGCTTTCAACCTGATTGTCTGTCAGCACAGAATGCTCAAGAACACAGGGAGTAGTAGAATAGGAAAGGTAGAACAAGATCTGAGAATAAGCAGTCCCTGCCTGGTGAGCCAGAGACATTGCCACTAACCTAACTGTAGGTGAAATGATCATGAAACTCTGGGCTGATAGAAGGGGAAAAAGTAGCAATTATAATATTAATAGCAATTACAAAAGGTGTTTTTTGCTGTGGCTTGAAGGTGACCTATAGATTTAAGTTTTTATTTTAATTTTAATTTTTATATTAATTACAATTTATTCACCTTGTATCCCAGCTATAGCCCTCATTCATTCCCAATCCCACTCTCCCTCCCTCATCTCTATCCATTCCACTCTCCAAATTCATGGATAGGGGAGGTCCTGCTCCTCTTCCTCTGACCCTAGCCTATTAGGTCTCATAAGTACTGGCTGCTTTGTCTTCCTCTGGGGCCTGGTAAGACTGCATCCCCCTTGGGGAGAGGTGATCAAAGAGACAGCCACTGAGTTCATGTTCCTTATGGGAACCTAATTGGATACTGAGCTGACATGGGTTAGATCTGTGCAGAGGTTCTAGATTATCTCCATGCATGGTCCTTGGTTGGAGTATCAGTCTCAAAAAAGACCCCAAGGCCCAGATTTCTTGGTTCTTTTGCTCTTCTTGTCGAAGTCCTGTCCCCTCCAGGTCTTACCATCTCCCCTTTATTTCAAAAAGATTTCCTGCACTCTGGCAAAGTTTGGCTATGAGCCTCAGCATCTGCTTTGATACACTGTTGGGTAGAGTCTTTCAGAGGACCTCTGTGGTAGGCTCCTGTCCTGTTTCCTGATTTCTCCTCTTCCAATGCCCATCCCATTTGACTTTCTGAGTGATGACTGATCATCTTACCCAGGGTTATCCTTCTTGTTTAGCTTCTTTAGGTGTACAGATTTTAGCATGTTTATCCTATATTATATGTCTAATGGCTACTTATAAGTGAGTATATACTATGTGTGTCTTTCAGCTTCTGGGATACCTCACTCAGGATGATCTTTTTAAGTTCCCTCCATTTGCCTGCAGATTTCATGATTTCCCTGTTTTTAATTGCCGAGTAGTATTCCATTGTGTAAATGTACCACAATTTCTGTATCCATTCCTCAGTTGAGGGGCATATGGGTTCTTTCCAGGTTCTGGCTATTATGAATAAACCTGCTACAAACATGGCTGAGCAAATGTCCTTGTTGTGTACTTGAGCATATTTTGGATACATGCCTAAGAGTGGTATAGGTGGATCTTGAGATAGCACTATTCCTAATTGTCTTAGAAAGCGCCAGACTGGTTTCCAAAGTGGTTGTACAGCTTTACATTCCCACCAGGAGTGGAAGAGGGTTCCCCATTCTCCAGATCCTCTCCAGCATGTATTATCTCAAGAGTTTTTGATCTTAGCCGTTCTGTAGGGTGTAAGGTGAAATCTCGGGGTTGTTTTAATTTCCATTTCCCTGATGATTAAAGACATTGAGCATTTGTTTTTATGCCATTCGACATTCCTCTATAGGGAATTCTCTGTTTAGCTCTGTACCCCATTTTTTAATTGGATTACATGATTTGTTGCTTTTTAACTTCTGGAGTTCTTTATAAATCCTGGATATTAGCCCTCTCTCAGATCTAGGGTTGGTGAAGATCTTTTCCCAGTCTGTAGGCTGTTGTTTTGTTCTTATGGCAGTGTCCTTTTTCTTTACAGAAGCTTTTCAGTTTCATGAGGTCCCATTTATTGTTTGTTGATCTTAGAGCCTGTATTGTGGCATTCTGTTCAGGAAGTTGTCTCCTGTGCTAATGAATTCAAGGCTTTTCCCCACTTTTTCTTCTAAGAGAGTCAGTGTGTCTGGTTTTGTGTTGAGGTCTTTGATCCACTTGGACTTTAGTTTTGTGCAGAGTGATAAATATGGATCTATTTGCATTTTTCTACATGTAGGAACGCAGTTAGACCAGCAACATTTGTTGAAGATGCTGTCTTTTTTTCCATTGTATGGTTTTGGCTTCTTTGTCAAAAATCAATTATGTGTACATTTAATTTGTTGAAAACCAAATCCAGAAAAATTGTGGCCTTTTGGAGGAAATTAAAGAAACCATTCCAGTGGAGCCCCTATGATGGAACTGATGGTTTTACAATAAGAAAGACCCAGACTAACTTTTTAGCCATATCTCACTGTGTGATGCTTTCTGCCATGATATGTGGTGGTTACAAGGCTCTCTCTTGTTGCTAAGCAGATGCCAGTGCCATGCTTTAGTACTTTCCAGCTTTCAAATCTTTGAGCCAAGTAGACTTCCATGTAAGTCATCCAGTTTTAGGAGAGTATCATGCAGTGGATGTAATGTACTTAGAATTCTCTGTGAGCACAAGTATATTGAGGGAAAGCTTAGCCAGATGGTTGGCCTGAGCAGCAGGCTCTAAGAGATGCTGATAAAACAGTAACAAGAATGTTGGACATAAAGAACCAGTTAATTCAGTGAGTCCTTATATTTTTGACTCTACCTCCTGTAGAGAGTCTTTGAAAAGAAAATAAATAAAAGAAAGCCATCTCCTTTGAGATTGAGCATATACTCATTGAGTAATTTCAAAATGTATATATGAATTTTAAGAAGCACAGGAACCCACAGAGCAGCCCTAATGTGACAATGGCAGTCAGCTGAAAATATGAAGGAATAATGCATGGCCTATTGTTGTGTGCCAAGAATAAGTATGTTATTTTATTTTATAAATTTTAAATAGGTTGACTCTTTCTAGCACACTTCTGGTTCAGAAAATAGCATTTAATACAAAGCTGTGTTAATTTTGACAATAGGAAATCAGTTAATGTTCACTTTCTTATTTATTTGCACTGTTTTCTTTCTACCTGACTTTTGCCCACTCTCCTCTTTCCTTGGACACTTTAATTCTCCTTTCCCTCTTCCTACTGCTTGTCTGTGCAGTCACAACAGTTTACCTTTCAGCATTTACCCTTGTTAATATTAACTCATGTGAACCCTATGCAATTCGTTATGTGGATGACGTTTGGCATCTCCATTTCAGTATCTGGCACCATTCTTTGCCACAGGAGCAGACAGTCTGTGCTGTCTAAGCCTTCCAGAAGATAAAAGACTATCAGTATAAAAAATAAATGTGTCCTGGGTAAGAGCCACTGGGCACTCAGATAGTATTCTGTTATTTACAAAGCAAGCCTCTAATGACAGAAAGAAAACGCATGTGGCTTCGCTGAGGCTGAAAATTAATCCTTATATCTTGATATATTCTTGCCATTACTTCACTCTCATTCTAGTATCCGTAGAAATCTTCATTTGTCAGTAGGTTAGGCTTTTAAAATTCTTTTAGAACCCAACCTAATAAAGAAGCACAAGTTTCAAAATATGGAAATGGCACCATACTTATTGATGCTTGATTGATATTAGCATCCTCCTGTCAACTGGAATCACTGAGTGAAACTAAGGAATAATGTTTTAGTTAGAGTTTCTATTGCTGCAGCAAAACACCATGACCAAAGTAAATTGGGGAGGAAAAGGATTATTTGGCTTACTTTCAAAGCATTGTTCATCATCAAAGGTCAGGGCAGGAAGTCAAGCAGGGAAGAAAACTGCACTTAGGAGCTGATGCAGAGGCCATGGTGGGGTGGTGATTACTGGTTCGCTTTATATGGCTTGCTCAGACTGCTTTCTTTTAGAATCCAGGACCACAAGCCCAAGGATTGCACCACACATAATAGGATGGATCCTCCCCTATCAATCACTAATTAAGAAGAAATAAAACCCTACAGGTTTGCCTGCATCCTGATCTTGTAGCGACATTTTCTTTATCAAGGCTGCCACCCCTCAAATCACTTTAGTTTGTGTCAAGTTGACATAAAGCTCTCCAGCACAGATAGGGTCCGTAAGCAATTCTAGTAGCATAGACAGGGAAGTTTGCAAAGAACTAATATATTGCAAAACTCAAGGATAGAACATGGATATGTTTAGAGCTAAAAGGGTTCTTAGAAATACCTAAATTCCTCTCAAACAGGAGAAGCAGAGGTCTAGGGATGAAGGAGTTTACTAAACACACATAATGAGTTAAGTTGTTTACAGAAATTCTGATACCCTAGTTTCAAGGGTATTATTTCTACTTTTTCACCAGCATGGAGAGCTCTTAAGCATCTGAATGCAATTGCATGGGACTGTTGCTCTGACCAGCAGCTATTAAAACACAAAGTCCCCTGGATTTTCTTTCTATGTGTGCAAACTCTGTCCTCCTAAGATCAAAATATGATCTACATAACTCACTGATCTCCTTAGGAAAAGGCTTTGCTGTTAAAGAGTATTCTAGAATTCAAGTATCTAAGATTCATACCAATAGAACTCTCTTGGTTTTTTAACTGTCATCCCTTAGTAAAAGAGAGTGGAGATGGTTTAAACACAAATTGTTTACTGGTACTTGCAATATTAATGAAATAGGAAAAAGCAATATTTAAAAAGGCAGTGGCACCTGTGGACAGAGTCCTGGCTCCATGCTTATTGATTTGTCTCTAAATCCCTGCATATAATAGTGGAAATGACATTATCTGACATTGGCTTGGTGCATTTTTGTGGGTCTTTGTTCTCCATAAGATTCAGTTTGTTATTTCAAAAAATGTCTGGGTGCTTTTCTCCATTATGTGGTAGGCTATTCAACCATTTATAATATGGTTGGTTTACTTTCCAATCAGCACACTTTTAAAAGCAGCAGCAGCAACAAAAACAACAGCAACAATAAGCACAACAAAACAGTTAAAGAATTTAAATCGATCTTCATTTTTGAGTACAGGGCCAGGGCACAGACATGATTTGTTCCTTTATTGGGTCTAACTTATCACAGACCTTCTCATTCTGCATAATTAAAAATGTGTGTGTGTGTGTGTGTGTGTGTGTGTGTGTGTGGTGTGGTTGGTTATATGACTGTGTTTCCTACATGCAAGCAAATGTGTGCATACGTGCACATTTGACAAAAAAGTCAGAGGAGAATATCCTATGTCTACCTCAATAATTTTTTTTCCTTGATTGTTTTGAGACAGGTCTCTGAACTTGCGGCTTGCTTTTTTGCCTGGGATGGCTGGCCAGCGAGGTCTTAAAATCTTCTCCTTGTCCGAAATGATGGGGCTACAAACAGGTACAATCATGACTGGTGTTATATGTGTACCTTAAGGATTTCAACTTGGGCAATCATGCTTGGAAAACAAGTGCTCTTACCCATTGAACAATCTTCCCACCCCCCTCATCTGCTACATTTAAAAACAGTTTGTTTATAATTAGACTAAAGATCAATGTATTTCATTACATTGTTTTGGTTAATCATTCTTCTTCTCTTCATCAAATCACTCTCTATACCTGGTATCATTCCATTTCCATTAACCCCTTTCTACTGTACTATCACTTGTACCTTGCTACCATTCCCACTCTCTTTGTTAAAGCCCCCGTTCCCCCTATCTCTGTTCCCATTCTAATTTCAAGATTGTAGCCACTCTCTCTTCTACATAAACACACACACATATAGGTGTGTGTATATATACTTTGAACACAATATGATAAATAATATGAGATATTTGGTTTTCTGAGACTTGACAATCCCATACATTCTTGAAGATTTTTCCTCACTGAAACTCTATCTCATGTGTGTATAAGAAGTGGTAAATTATTTCCAAGGTAGCTTTAAGATAAGATATTTATGGTTATGCCCTTAATCTATTTTGTAATGTGTGGTTTCTTAGGTGAACAGGAAGGTATTACTGAACCAGGATTAGCAATTCGATTTCACAACTCCTTAAATTAAATATTTCCAGCCTGTTTTGTATAACAAATATCCATACTTTGGTGATACTATTACATGGTGCAGTTAGAATTGTTTGGGCCCAGATGGCAGATCTTATGCCTGCTAGTGACCTGTGTGAGACCTGTAGCAAGTCATTTATATTTTTTGTCTCATTTCCTTCTTTTGTCAAAATAATAAACAAATACCTGCTTCATGTAGTTCATCTGAATTTTGGAAGTCTCCAGATAATGGGAAAGTGAAATTCAATATGCTGCAAATAAAATTTTAACAGTATCAATGAGTTTAACACCCCCAGAAGAGTTTTACAATCAGAAATGGCAAACTACTGGTGTTTTAAGACAGTGAGTTATTCCAGGAGTAGGTAGTTTGAGCTTCATTGATCCTTTTATCCATAAAATATTAAAATAAATCTTATTACTGTGTTGTAGATTGACAATATGTATTACAGATTTATCTTTTAGTAAAACAGAGGTTATTCCTAAACCAGCTGTATAACCAAATCACCACACAGAGACTAGGATTTATTTAATTAATTTATTAATTTAGGATTTATTTATTTAATTGCACAGTGCTGGGCAATAGTTACTCCATCCTAAACCTCCAAGCCTGCATATTTCTTACATTATACTTGCTTTTAGTCATATCTTAGGTCCTGTTCATCTCTCTTTATGGTTCCAATTCCTCTCTTGCCAATCTCTCCTCTCCAACTCCTCCCATTCACTTCATTCAATAAAAAGCTACCTTTCTTTCAATATAATAAGAATTATAAAAGTTATGAAAAGTATTAGGTAAAATTTACATGTGCAATGTCCAGCCCATGTTTATTTAGCAACTTAGGAGAAAGTATCTGATTATCCTATCTTGACAAGTTTAGAGTTCTATACCTAAATTAACTTTTATCCTTATTAGTATTACCTATATAAAAACATTTTCTTAAATTCTAAACAACTTAAGTTTAATTGTGGAACTATAACTATTTGGTTTTCAACCCCACCAGAGACTTGAGAAAGAATAAAATTAGTTACTGGAGTAAATAGGAAGTGCATGTTAACAGCTTAAAAAAATAAATAAAAATAAAAAGATAGAGACAGTTTACTGCCTGCACAATCACCCAAAACTCTCTATAATGTTGAAGTATCATCTTCAGCCTTCCTGCTTAGTATATTTGACAGACATATTTGGGAAGTAGGAACTATTTAAGACTTACTTACCCTGTCTTGGCAGATTTTGGCAGTCGACTTGTCCTGCATTTGAGCTTGCCCATTTTTGGTAGATTCTGTCTTTCGTGAAACAAGGACATTTTCTTTTTGCCCAGTTGGCTCTTTTGTCACATTTGAAGCTATCTTCATATGGAGGTTCTCTGATGCTCATTATCTTCTTTGAGGTACGCTGGGTGCTGCCAGGAGATAACCTGTCTCACTCTCAAAGAATCTTTAAAATAAAGACATTTTTAAATGGCATATTCTGTAGGTTTCTGAAGACTTACTTATCTTTATATAATCATATCTATCTGTTAAACCTATGATGTATACTCCGGTGATAAATTAGACTAGTGTCTGATATGACTATGAGTTAATTAACAATTAACTTGCATTACCAAATATCCTAACCTTATTTTTTCTCTGAATAAGATCATTAACAACTTTTTACCATCTACTAATGACAATAAACATTCATAGCCACAGAAAACAACAAAACACCTTCCTGACTCCCCTTAAAGGAAATTGGTCATTGTTTTAATGAATTTTTTTTAACTGATTCTTTTGGACATGCAGAAATCCTGTTGGGGGTCCAAATGAAACTGGGAAAATGGTTAATTAAGCAAGCATTAACATTTTTGATCCAGCCTTTTTCAGGCTTAATAGAAGTCCTGTTTGGAACAGTCTAAAATGCTAGAATAATTGAGATTAGTAGCTTTCTTCAAAACTCTCTTACAAACAGGGTTTGATGAGAAACAGCAATTGAAGCAGTTGAGGCAGGAACAAGCAGAATGCTTGTCACAGCTTGCTGGAAGGATGAATTCTGTCAGATTTGATCCAGCTTCTCTGGTGTCAAGTCCTTTTGTTTTGTTCTGTTTAGTCTTCTTGATTTCTCACTTCTTGTATATGGCCAAGATCTTCAGGTTGTCTTCCTCTATCATATTTGTTTATTGCTTTTGATGGAATCTGTAATTTCTCTTTTCCTGTATAAACATATGCAAAATCTCTTCCCAAGCATAACTTATTCCTTGTTCTCCATTCTGAAATTAGGACCTATACATGCTGTTGTAAATTCAGAAGTCCTTTCTAAATTCCATTGTGTCTTAGCAGGTGTGCTACTTATACAATTCAAACATTTTAAAATTGATAGGTCATTATTTAATCTATTTTGGGGAGATATATTTCTCTTCTGTTTTATGACCATCTTTTAAAAGTTACCATTAGATATTTTCATAATTGTTTGACATGTAGTTTTATAAGTTATATCTGTAACATGTTTCATGTCATGTCTAAAATATTGTTGAATTCCAGTGGATATACATGCTGAAGCACCATCAGCCCCAATTTGCAAGGGAATCTCCAAAACATTCATCATCTCTAACAAATTTGTAACCTAAGGATCATGTGCTTCAGAATTTAAGGCAAAAGCCCACTGGAAATTTCAATATGAATCTATGGCGTGGTGCATGTATTTCAGTTCTCTAAATTCTGTAAAATGGAGCACACCAGCCACTGTATGACCTTGTTCCAATAAAATACTAAATAGGATCTGAATTTAGCATATAGATCTTTATCCAGTAATTGAAACTTAGGAATACTCATACAATATCCATTCTGACCAAGTTGGCCTACAGCTGAAGACTTTTTCTCTAGCATCCCAGTGGGCTGCCATTTTGCAATATATTCAAGCCTCTGTGGACTTTTCTCATCTGCAACCACCTCTTTTGGTGTTATTGTAAGTACCAGATTGGATTCCTCTGAAGGCTCTCTATTTTAGCTCAATGATTTCCCCCAGCCTTTGTTCTATGGCCTTTAATTTATTTTAGTTTAATTTATTTTAATTTAATTAATTATTTTTTTCAGTCTTTTCTTTCTCCAAGTCTGTCTTATCCTGATATCAAACAGAAGATATACAAAACTGAAATCATCAATGAAAAAATTATTTATATGCTAAGAGAAACAAACTCAAATGGTATCCAGAAGTATATATGTGCATATATATACTCTTAAATAGGAGCTTATCAGTCTGTGTAATGTTACTAATATATAAGTTTTTAGGCCCAACCATTTGGTATTTTATAAGCAATTCATGTGGTTGTCTTCTCTAGAAATGACTATTTCAGTCTCAGCATTCTTTATTTTCATGTAGTTCTTTCTATAGTGTTGAGGCATCATGGGCTTTGCCTCATCCATGTTAGCATGTTTATTGTTGTCCTTGTTCAGCGCATGTTTAGGCAGTCATGTTGGTGTATTTTTTTTCCTAAAATTGATTTGATTTTATATATGATATCTACTAGTTTCACCCTATCCTGTATAAGAAGAAAAGAAGAAGAAAATTGGACAAAAATAATATTCATTTTGACATAATGGCTATCCAAATGAAGAGCTAGGAGAATTACAGTCAGGGAAACAAACACACTCACACCACAAGAAGTGTGTGTGTGTGTGTGTGTGTGTGTGTGTGTTTGAGTACATGAGCAGGTTCATGTTCTTGTGTGTGCATGTATGAACAGAGGCCAGAGATGATTGTTGGTAGCTGTCTTTATCACTCCCCACTTTATTTTTTACATGATCATTTTATTTCATTTTTACTTTTTCTTTATGGATACACCCAGATGCAAATGTGTGCTCACACACATGCAAACACACAGACACACAACCTGCTGACTGAATTTAGTGTTACTTGTATATATATATATATATATATATATATATATATATATATATATATATTTAGAGCTGACTACTTGGTGTTAGATAAACTATTTGGGTGATCATTTCTGAAGAAGTGTGCTTCTCCTTCTCCTTTCAGTTACTTCCAGTAACTCTTAATCTAGTAGTAAGGCCTCATGAAATTTCCAGTCTATTCCAACTAGTATTGTCATTGCTCAGAACTTTCCAAAATATCTTTATTAATTTTTTGAGAGTTTCATACATTATGTTTTGATCAAACTCACCCCTATCTTCTCCCAACTCTATCCACAATTATATACCAACCTAATTTTGTGTCCTTGTTTTTCAGAATGCTTTTAATAGAGTTCTACTAGTGCCTCAAATATAGCCTTAGGTTTGTGTCTTTGTTGAAGTAGGTGTGGCCTTATTGGTGGAAGTGTATAACTGGGGTGGGATTTGAAGTCTCATCTACTTCTCCAGCACCACTCCTGCCTGCTGTTATGCTCTTAACCATAATGATAATGGATTAAGCCTGTGAAGGCATAAGAATGCCCCAATTAAATGCCACCTTTTATAAGAATTACATTGGTCATATTTTTTGCACATCAATAAAAGAATGACTAAGACAGGTCTATGTCTGATGTAGAACACAATAGTCATCTTTATAAAGCATGATTAAATAGGATATTTATGGGAATAAGAAAACCCTAGGTTTTATATTTGAATGCAATGATAAAAGACAAAACAAGTTTATAGGATAAATGACAAGTTTTATAATAGTTTATTTATTTATTACAATATTTCCTTTTTATCCCATCTTTAGCCACCTCCTCCACTCCTCCCAGTTCTACACTCTCTCCTTCTTCTCTTCCTATCCCCCTACTCTAGTAAATTGATAGAGGAGGTCCTCCTCCCCTTCCATCTGACCCTAACCTATCAGGTCTTATCAGAACTGGCTGCATTATTTTCCTCTATGGCCTGGTAAGGCTGCACAACCCATTGGGAAGTGTTCAATGAGCCAGCTACTGAGTTCACATCAGAGAGAATCCCTGTTCCCCTTAATAGAGCACCCATTTGGAGACTGAACTGACATGGGCTACATATGAGCAGGGGTTCTAGGTCTTTCTATTTGCCCCTTCTTTCATAAGATTCCCTGCACTCTGCCCAAAGTCTGGCCAAAAGTCTTGGCATCTGCTTCAAAACCATGCTGGGTAGAGTCTTTTAGAAGCCGTCTGGGGTAGGCTTTCCTCCTGGTCCCTGTTTTCTTCCTCTTCAGATGATTATCTTATTTGCCTTTCTGAATGAGGATTGGACATCTTACCCATGGTCCTCTTTCTTGCTTAGCTTCTATAGATGTACAGATTATAGTATGTTTATCTTATATAATATGTTTAATATCCAGTTATAAGTGAGTATATATCATGTGTGTCTTTCTGTTTCTAGGTTAGCTCACTCAGGATGATCTTTTCTAGTTCCCACCGTTTGCCTGCAGTTTTCATGATTCCTTGTTTTTAATTACTGAGTAGTATTCCATTGTGTTAATATACCACCATTTCTATATCCATTCCGCAATTAAGGGACATCTTGGTTGTATCTAGATGTAGGCTATTACAAATAAAGCTCCTACAAACATAGATAAGCAAATGTCCTTGTTGTATACTTGAATATATTTTGGATGTAAACCTAGGATTTATAGAGATGGATCTTCAGGTAGCACTACTCCTAATTTTCTGTGAAAGTCCCAGATTGATTTCAAAAGTGGTTGTAAAATTTTAAATTCCCACCATCAGGAAAGGAGAGTTCCCCTTTTCTCCACATCCTCTCCAACATGTGTTGTCATTTGAGTTTTTGAGCTTAGATGTTCTGATGGGTGTAAGGTAAAATCTCAGGATCATTGTGGTTTACATTATCCTGATGTTTAAGGACACTGAGATTTCTTTAAGTATTTCTCTGCCATTCTGTATTCTTCTATTAAGAATTCTCTGTTTAGCTCTGTACCCCATTTTTAAAATTTTTTATTTATTACAATTAATTCCCATTGTAACCCAGCTGTAACCCCTCTCAAACCCACACTCCTCCTTCTTCTCTTTCCATGCCCATCCTCCAGTCCACTGATGGGCTACTTCCTCCTACTCCTCCATCTGACCCTAGCCTCTCAAGTCTCATCAGTACTGATAGCATTGCCTTCCTCTGTGGCCAGGTAAAGTGACTCCTCCCCTCCTTGGAGGGGGGTGATCAAAGAGCCATCCACTTAGTTGATGTCAAAGCAGCCCATGTTCCACTCACTAGAGAACCCACTTGGAGACTGAGCTGCCATGGGCTACATTTGTTCAGAGGTTCAAGTTTATCTCCATGCATAGTCTTTAGCTGGAGTAACAGTCTCAGAAAAGACAACTGGGCCCAGATTTTTTGATTTTGTTGATCTCCTTCTAGAGCTGCTGTCCCCTCCAAGTCTTTCTGTCTCCCACTTCTTTCATAAGATGCCCTGAACTCTGCTCAAAGTTTGGCTATGAGTCTCTGCCTCTGCTTTGATAGACCACTGGGTAGAATATTTCAAAGGAACTCTGTGGTAGGCTCCTGTCCTGTTCCCTGATTTCTTTCTCTTCAGTTGTCTATCTCCTTTGCCTTTCTGAATTAGGATTGAGCATTTTACCCAGGATCATCCTTATTGCATAGCTTTTTAGGTATAGAGATTTTATCATATATTATATGCGTAATATCCACTTACAGGTGAGTATATACCATGTGTGTCTTTCTGCTTCTGGGTTACCTCACTCAGGATGATCTTTTCTAGTTCCCAACATTTGCCTACAGATTTCAATATTTCCTTGTTTTTAATTGCTGAGTAGTATTTCATTGTGCAAGTACAATTTCTCTATCCATTCCTCAGTTGAGGAACATCTGAGTTGTTTCTAGCTTATGACTACTATAAATAAAGCTACTATGAACATGGTTAAACAAATGCCTTTGTCTTATACTTGAGTATATTTTGTATAAATGCCTAGGAGTGGTATAGCTGGATCTTGAGGTAGTACTATCCCAAGTTATGTGAGAAAGCAACAGACTGATTTCCAAAGTGGTTGTACAAGTTTACATTCCAACTAGCAATGGAAGAGGGTTGCCCTTTGTCCACATCTTCTCCAGCATGTATTATCTCAAGAGTTTTTGATCTTAGCCATTCTGAAGCATGTAAGTTGAAATCTCAGGTTCATTTGCATTTGCATTTCTCTGACTGTGATTGTTAAGGATGTTAAACATTTCTTTAAGTGTTTCTCTGCCATTCAACATTCCTATATTGAGAATTCTCTGTTTAGCTCTGTACCCTATTTTTAATTGGATTATGTGATTTGATCCTCTTTAAATTCTTGAGTTCTTTATAAATTCTGGGTATTAGCCCTCTGTCAGATATAGATTTGGTGAATATTCTTTTCCAATCTGTAGGCAGTCTTTTCGTTTTGATGATGGTGTCCTTTGCTTCATAGAAGCTTTTCAGTTTTATGAGGTCCCATTTATTGATTGTTGCCCTTAGAGCCTGTGCTGTTGGTGTTCTGTTCAGGAAGTTGTCTCCTGTGCCAATGAGTTTAAGGATCATCCCCACTTTTTCTTCTAACACTTTTACTGTGTCTGGTTTTATGTTGAAGTCTTTGATTCACTTGGACTTTAGTTTTGTGCAGGGTGATAATTATGGATCTATTTGCTTTTTTCTACATGTAGACATACAGTTAGAACCCCGCCATTTCTTGTGGATGCTGTCTTTTTTCCATTTTATGGTTTTGGTTTGTTTGTCAATAATCAGGTATCCATAGGTGGGTAGGTTTATTTCTGTGTCTTCTATTTGATTCCATTGATCCACCATTCTGTTTCCTTGCTAATACCATGCATTTTTTTAATGTTGATTCATATTACAGCCTAAGAGCGGGGATGGAAATAACTACAGAAGATCTTTTATTTTACAGGATTATTTTCGCTATTCTGGGCTTTTTTTTTTCCATATGAAATTTGTAATTGTTCTTTCAAGGTTTGTAAAGAATTCTGTTGACAATTTGATGGAAATTTTATTGAATCTGTAGATTGCTTTTTGTGGGATAATCATTTTCACTATGTTAATCCTATGGATCCATGAGCATGGGAGATCTTTTCATCTTTGATATCTTCTTCAATTTATTTCTTCAGAGATTTGAAGGTTTTTGTTTTGTTTTTGTTTTTGTTTTTCATGTGAGTCTTTCAATTGCTTGGTTAGAGTCACACCAATGTACTTTATGTTATTTGTGGCTATTGTAAAGTGTGTTGTTTTCCCAATTTCTTTCTCAGCCAATTTGTGTTTTATATACAGGAGAGCTACTGATTTTTTTTTTTGAGTTAATTTTGTATCCAGCCACTTTGCTGAAGCTGTTTATCAGCTGTAGGAATTCCCTGGTAGAATTTTGTGGTCACTCAGGTATACTATCATCTGCAAATAGTGATAATTAGACTTCTTCCTTTCTGATTTGTATCCCCTGACCTCGTTAGTTGTCTTATTGCTTTAGCTAGGACTTAATTACTATTTTGAAGAGTTATGGAGAGTTAGGCTGCCTTGTGTTGCCCCTGATTTCAGTGGGATTGATTTAAGTTTCTCTCTGTGTAGTTTAATGATGGCTATAGGCTTGCTGTAAACATGAATGTATGTTGGATTTTGTCAAATGCTTTTTTGGCATCTACAGAGATGATCATGTGCTTTGATTATATGGTGGATTACATTGATGGATTTCAGTATATTGAACCACCCCTTCATACCTGTGATGAAACCTATTTGGTCATAGTGGATGATATCTTTTATGTGTTCTTTGATTTCATTTGTGAATCTTTTATTGAATATTTTTGCATCAGCATTCATAAGAGAGATAAGTCTGAAGTTCTCCTTTTTTGTTGGGTCTTTGAGTGATTTAGGTATCAAGGTTACTGTGGCCTAATAGAATTAGTTTGGTAATATTCTTTCTCTTTCTATTTTGTGGAATAGTTTGAAGAGTATTGGTGTTAGCTCTTCTTTGAAGGTTTGGTTGAATTCTGAGTGGAAACCATCTGGCCCTGGGCTTATTTTGCCAAAGAGACTTTTGGTGACTGCTTCTACTTCTTTCATGTAAATAGTAATATTTAATAAATTTACCTGACATTGATTTAATTTTGGTAAATGGAATCTATCAAGAAAACTGTTCATTTCATTTAGATTTTCACATATGTTGGCAGGTAAGCTTTTGTATTAAGAGCTAATGATTGTTTGGATTTCCTCAGTATCTGTCATTATATTCCCCTTTTCTTTTCTAATTTTTCTGATTTTTTTATTTTCTCTCTGCTTTTTGGTTAGTTTGACTAAGGGATTGTATATCTTTTTAATTTTCTCAAAGAACCAGGTCTTGGTTTTATCCATTCATTGAATTTTGTTTGTTGTTGTCTTTAATTTATTGGCCTCAGCTCTGAGTTTTGTTATTTCCAATTGTCTACTCCTCTTGGAGGTGTTTGCTTCTTTTTTTCCTAAGGTTTTTAGGTGTGATGTTAAGTTGCTTGCATGAGATGTCTCAAACTTCTTTTTGAAGGCACTTAGTGCTATGAGCTTTCCTCTTAGCACTACTTTCATAGTGTCCCATATGTTTGGGTAAGTTGTGTTTTCATTTGTTTTTCCTTCCCTGACCTAGCTGTCATGGCATAGAGGGTTGTTCAGTTTCCATGTGTCTATAGGCTTTTTGTTATTTCTGTTGTTGTTGAGGTCTAGTTTTAGGCCATGGTGGTCTGAAAAGATACAAGGGATGATTTCAATTTTTTTGTATATGTTGAGGCTTGCTTTGTTCCAGACTATATGGTTAATTTTTCAGAAGGTTCCGTGAAGTACTGAGAAGAATGTTTATACTTTAGAGTTTTGTTGAAAGTTCTTCAGACATCTGTTATGTCCATTTGTGAATTAAGCTTTAATAATGTTTCTTTGACAAGTGCTAGAGCCCTTGTGTTTGGTGCATAGATATTCAGTATTGTGATGTCTATGCTCCTTACAGTTATCATAATGGATTAAGCCTCTGAAACCGTAAGAATCTCCCAATTAAATGCTATCTTTTATAAGAATTACTTTGATCATTTGTTTTGCACATCAATAGAAGAGTGACTAAGATAGATCTATCTCTGATGTAGAGCTTAACATTCATCTTTATAAAGCATGATTAAGTTTGAAATTTATGGGAATGAGAAAACCAAGAGTTTTATTATTGCATGCAATAATAAATGACAAAACAAGTCTATAGGGTACAAGCATTAAGCCACAAATACCTCAGGGATAAAAATCATCCAAGGAGAGGTAATGCTGTGCTCATGAGGAGGCAAGGAAATCTGATGGTTCACTGAACGTCATCTCTGCAGTAGACTTAGGATCATTTACTGTTTGAGAATGTGAGAAAAACTATTAACATTTGTTCCAGAAAATACATGGATTCGTGTATAAAGGAACTTTTGACTACAAAAAATAAATAAAAAATACGTAAATAAACTTTTGCACCTGCACTGTCACAAATGCATTTCTGACTACAAAAGAGTTAAATAATCTCTTAATTAAGATTTATCCAAAGAAGTTTTTAAGCAGTTTATTAGTAGTCCACATGTACTTTTGAACAACACTTGACAGTTTTTTTTTTAAAATCTTTGTCTAAAAGTTAGCACAGATTCAGTTTAATCCTCGTCCCAAATAATATAATTTCTAAACACGGAATTTTCATTAATAAACAATGCTCAATATTTTATTTTATTTTTTTTAGTCTCTCAACTAGCCATTTAAGAAAGCTGATACTATAAAAATAAGTTTTGAGTGTGGGCTGAAGAGAAAACTAAATCATTTTTCTTTATGCTTTGAAAATTTCATACACATATACAATGTGTTTTGAGATATGCTTGTCTTATTTTCTGAGAAAAAAAAACCTCATGTTTGAAAGAATGTAATTTGTTTCTTTTCTTTCTAAGCTAGCCGAGCTATGACTAAGAGTATGAGAAAGGAAAAAAAAAAAAAAAAAAAAAGAGAAAGAGGGAAAGAGATTAAAAATTATTATTTTAGAGACAGTTTCAACTGAATGTAATACAAATAATCCCATTTGACAAACAATCAAGGTATGTTTAATGGCCACTAACAACACAGACTTTTCTGCCCCTTCCCTTTATTGCTTCCCTCTCATACCTTCTTTTCCTAGATATTAAGTGCTTCCCTAGGAAGCTGTCATTGCTTTGAGTAATCTTGTTGCTTTTTAAAATATGCTCTTTTGCATTATTGTGGCCTCCAGTGGGAATTAACTTAGCCCCAAGATAACGTTTTATGGCCATTTTAGTATTCTCCCAAAAGGCTCACTTATTTTCCTATGACCTACAACATAGGTACTATCATTTAGATGTGGGGGTGGGTCATACCATTAATTCAGGGAATTTGTATTTTCTGGGTTGTTGCATTTCATAAATCATGTGTAGTCACATTTCTTAATGTGCATTACAAATCCTTGTTAAATGGAAATTACAAAATTTGACTGTGCCCCCTGACAAAAATGGGCACAAAATGAATAGCATCTTACTGAGCACCGTCTACATGAGGAATGCACATTAAGAGCTGAAGGGAGATAGAAATGAAAGCACAGCAGGGGATTCTGTCTTTACAGGAGTTTATAACCAAATAGGGGAGAATGTTATGTGTGAAGAAATGGTGTGTGGCCTTTCCTTTGCTCTATATTTGGACTTCATCTCTTTAATTCCTACTGTGCTTTACAGTGTCTGTTGTATTTTAGCCACTCAATAGTGGGATGTTAAGTACATTAGCAATCTGAATTAGTGTGAGTACTAATTCAGCATTAAGCCACAAATACCTTAGGGATAAAAGTCATTCAAGGAGAGCTAATGCAGTGCTCATGAGAAAGCAAGGAAATGTGATTGTTCACTGACCATCAACTCAGCAGTAGACTCAGGATCATTTACTGTTTGCAAATGTGAGAAACACTATTAACATTTGTTCCATAAAAATACATGGATACATGTATAAAGTAACTTTTGAGTATAATTGGGGCTACCCATAGATTCCCTGATGTCCCTAGTCATCTTATTGGATGTCTCTGTTTTACTGAGTAGTATTATGAATCAGATACTATGTACTGAATATGTTAGGGTGTTCTGAGAGACCGGGAGAGAGGGAAAGGGATGGAGGAGAGAGAGAGAGAGAGAGCTCCTAATCTGATGATACAGGAGCAGCTTCTGGAGAGGTGAAGACAGAGTCTTAAATCTGTGGGGTGAAGAAAGTAATATTAGCAGAAATTAACATAACATACTTACAGATACATTTCTGCATTTATTGGTGAAAGGAATGACGTCTTTCCTATCTTAATCCTCTCCCTTCATTTCTCTGAGTTATTATCATGACACTTGT
The DNA here is from genome assembly GCF_030254825.1 of Meriones unguiculatus. Classification (NCBI taxonomy): domain Eukaryota; kingdom Metazoa; phylum Chordata; class Mammalia; order Rodentia; family Muridae; genus Meriones; species Meriones unguiculatus. Next base: position 88,344,243 of record NC_083369.1, on the reverse strand, counting down.
AATTACATTAGAACACACACACACACACACACACACATATATATATATATATATCTGCAATGTCCGAAACAGTGAAAGTCACGCTCAACTATTTGCTAACTAAATGAGTGTTTTCTAGGTAGAAGAAACAGCTTGAACAGGCATAAAAAATTATGTGAACATTAAGCAATTCAGTGTATCAAGGGAAAATGTAAATGAGAATGACGACAGATGAGATTAAAGAGGAAAGGAGTAAACATGTCATGTAGGATCTTGTTAAGGCAAGTGATCTATATAAGTCTAATGTGGGAAACATATCCATATAGACACTCATGGGAACAATGTTCTAACTTAGAACATACCTCTAACTTAGAAGTAAAAGAACTGAGACACTGAATAAGGTTGTAATAGCAAGGTATATGTGATGGTTAATATTGATTATCAACTTGACAGGATCTAGAATCATCTAGTAGGCAAAACATTGTCCATATGTGTAAAGCAATGTCTAGATTGAGTTAACTGAGATGAGGAGATCGACCTAAAATGTGGGTTGCACAGTTACATAAGATGAAGTCATGTCCCAAACTGAATAAAAGGGAAAAACTGAACTGAATACCGGAATTCATCTCTGCTTCTGATTGTGGATGCAATGTGACCTCAAGGTAGTGCCATAGAGACTTGCCTTCCATTGTGGTATATACTATTAAGCTGTAATCCCAAACAACCCTTTCTTTCCATTAAGCTGTTTCTATCAAGTGTTTTGACAGAGTAGGAAGAATAAAGCAAGCCCAAACACAGGTTGACCTTTAATGCTTTATCACAGGAACTCTATACCCTTTTTTCTTTTTTCTTTTTCTTTTTTGCTTTTGATATTGGTTTAGATCTCTAACTAAATGCTGGTAAGTACCTTAATCTGTATTAATGAGAAAATCATGGTGATGATCCTGAAGAGTAAAGTTGAAAGTTGTTACATACACTGCAATGAACCATGTAGAAGGATTTTGTTGTTTCATCTACAAGGCTACCCTATAAAGGAATTTTTTTTTGTTACATCAATACCATGATTATGTAATAAAATTAATATTTTGGTAAACATTTTCACTTTAGCAAGCCAGGAATAAGGTTTAAAAATTAGACATTTTGAACCTAATTTCAACAATTTCTGCTGCTTTCTACTAGACTTTGGTGGTTGTCTTCATGCTTAGTCTTTGGTGTCTTCATGTTTAGTCCTTGGACTTGATTTGGATTCTTTTCCCTTTAGTTTCCTTCTTTAATACTTCAACATAACCTCAAGGTCTTTAAGGCAAAGTACTTCCTTAATCTATAGTGTGTGTGTCAAAATGATGTCACACAAAGAATAAGGTGCCTAATGACTGATATTCAACTTTGAATTCTCAAGAGGTAGTTTGAGTGGATTAATGATTATTTGGTCCAACTCTTGATTTCAAGTTAGTATTGATGTTGTCACTTTTAAGCGCATTTTTGACTGAAATAGGATATTTGATTAGCCTAGTCTCTAGAAGACTTTTTATTAATTACTTTTCTGTCACTGGCCTGTTCCAAAGACAGTAAGAACTACAGTCTATGAAGCTCTTATATGAACCAATCCATACCATAATTAATGTGCAAGTATATACTTATAATAATGACTATTACCAGTGATGAGCTGAGTACTACTTCTCAGACGTTGCTTAAATCAGATAAACTTTCAAGGCAGGGGTATTTGTTATTTTTACTTTATAAATGTATAAACTTAAATACAAATATATTGTTATTTAAATTATTCAAATTCAAAGGCCAGAGTGGTAAGGCTACAATATGATTCAAGGCAAATATGAATCCGAAGTCTGTTCTCTTAACTAAACAGCATAAACATGTTATTAAAAAATGTGTACTAATTGCCTATGATGTGCATAGAGAAGGGCAAAGAATTGAATTAAAATATCATTGTATGAATCAAGCTTCTACTAGGGTACTGAGGAAAGGTTTGGAAGGAAAATGACAGTAAAAAATATTATGCAAAATTGAATTTAGTGACTTTTGAGTTATATATGGCATGGAACATGTTTATATAGAGTATGTGATAAAGTAAAAGTGACTTGGAACATTTATCTAGTGTAATAGAGGCTCTGAGTATTATCTCAAATAATTGTATCCATTACTCCTATAAAGACTACAGAATTGTTAGCTGTTGCAGGGATATTAATGGGGAAAATTAGTAGATATTTAATTAAACCTGATGCTCAGAAGTACATGAAGAAAACCAGAGTAAAATTTGTCCATTTAGTTGAGGAGAATAGAGTGAGGTAAAGCAGCTAAGGTGTGAATTTTACAAAGCCACTATGTTTCGGGAATATACCATGTGAGAAGATTCAATAAGTGAGACTAAAAATCAATGGAAAAGGCTTTGAGATGAGAACTAAAAGAAAGTAGGATAATAAGCCTTTGGTGGAATAAAGATGAATATCCTTTGAGTTTTTAGAAAATACCTTTGGGTAGACAGTTATGAAAACTGTATTTACATTTAAGAGCATGCTGGTCATGATGGAGACAGATGGTTAACTTGAGGGGGTAAATTGCAGGCATACAGGTAAGGAAAGAAACCAGCAATATTAGACTAATCTTTCAAGAATCTGGCAGGGGGGTGGTGGATCCAAGGTGGCAGTGCCGAGAGGACAGTGTCTGATGAGAAAGACAGCAGTGACCATAAAGCAACCAACAAATGAACCTCTGGGCTTAAAGCACCAATGACTGTGTTTCCCAGGTGAGAGAAAACCCCAAGGTATCAGAAGAAATTAGGTCCTTTCTCAGGTTACACAGCTAAACCTCAGAAGAGTTCTTAGGTCCCAGGAGGAACTCTGTTGCCAGCCCAGAGCTACATGCCTGCATGCTCTGATCACTATCCTAGGTAGAACTGTGGGCCTCACAACAGCAGAAACTGGGTTTCCCTGTCAGGAGGAAATCCCAAGGTGAAGGAAGCAATCAAGGCAGGCCAAACTCAGGTCACCTAAATAATCTCTGGAAAAGGTCTGGGCTCAAGCAGGTGCTCAGCTGCCAGCACAGAGACATTCCTACTCACCATCCCAGACAGAACTGTGGTCCCCCAAACACCAGAAACTTTCCCTGTCAGGAGGAAATCCCACAGTGAAGGAAATATCAGGTCTGAACCTCAGTACAACAAACTGACACATTCCTTCCCAGAAAAGTTCCCAGGAAAAGTTCCTGGGTTCATGCAGTCACCCAGTTGCCATCCCAGAGCCACACGCTTGCACCTGCATGCTCTACACACCACCCCAGACTGAACTGTGGGGAGATAAAAAAAAAACAAAAACAAAAACATCACAGACTAGGTCTCCTTGTTGGGAGGAAACCCCACTGTGAGGGAAACATCAGGTCTTTTCTCAGGACATCCAGTTAATCCCCGGAAAACTTCCTGGGTTCCTTCGGGGTCCTGGCTTAGCCTCTAGCCACATGCCTGAGTGCTGCTCTTACTTGCCACTGATTAGCACGTGTATACTGGGATACAGATCTCCAACATCAGACCTACAGAAGCCTGGAAAACACTGGATCAGCCTCCAGACATTGCTTCAAATTGCAACCTGTCTCCCTAGCTAAACTGACCCTTGTTGTTCAAGAGGGCTGTGCCTAGCAAAAACAGTGTAAGAACAGAAGAAGCAGCTCACTAAATTCATAGCAAGAAACTCAGTAGCAACACAGTTGTCTCCAGGAAGTCTCCTGGTGAAAGGAGAGCCCCCCCCCACCGACAGTCAGGACTCCAGTTACCCCACAGGACCATATACATTAAGTGAACTGTAGCAATTTCCTGAGAAACATCGCCCATTCAGTGACCTATTTGAAAAGCTGAGGAGGCCTCCTTCAGGAACAACACTCTTCTGCCAAGGGGATCCTCCCCATCCCAGGATTCCAAAAGGCACAAAAAAACTAACAAACAACACCTGAGACAGCCAGATGGGTAAAGGCCAGCATGAAAACACATCCCAAAAAGCCAAAGCAATATGGCATCACCAGAACTCAGTTATCCAGGGGCAAGTAGCCCTTGACAACTTAACATAAGTAAAATTTGAGAAGATAACCTTACATGTTGCTTACAAAGAGGATAAGGGAGGAAACAAATAAAATGTGTAAAGACATAGAAGAATATAAAGTCACACAGATTATTGCCATCCATAAAGAAATACAGGAAGATGCAGCCGAACACTTTGTGGATTTTAGAGGAAATAATTAAATCACTGAAATAAATAAAATAATCAGAGGAATGTTCAAACAAACAGGTGAAGGAATTGAAGGAAAGTATAGTCAGACAGGTGAAGGAAATCAACAAAACAGTTCAATATCAGAAGAAAGAAATGGAAATATGAAAGAAAACACAAACAGAGGAAATCAGAGAGGGGGAACTTAGTGAAGAAAACAAGAACTACAGAGATAGGCAGAACCAACAGACTAAAAGAGATGGAAGATAAAATCTCAGATGTGGAAGATATAATGGAAAAAAAAAAACCAACGATGTATCCATTAAAGAAATTGTTAAATCAAAAAACATCCTGATAGAAAACATCCAAGAATTCCAAGACAACATGAAAGAACAATACCTAAGAGGAATGGAAGGAAAATAAGATTCCTATCTCCAAGGCCCAGAAAATATTTTCAATAAAATCATTGAAGAAAATTTCCCTAATTTAAAGCAGAAACCTATAAGCATACAAGAGGCCTACAAAACACCTAAAAAAATTAGACCAGAAAAGACAAACCTCCTACTACATAATAATCAAAACAGTAAGTATACAGAACAAAGAAAAATTACTAAAAGCTTCAAGGGAAAAAGACCAAGTAACATATAATGACAAACCCATCAGAATCATACCTGACTTCTCAACAGAGACTATGAAAGCCAGAAGGGCCTGGATGGATATCATGCAGACCACTAGAGGACATAGATGTCAGCCCAGATTACAATATCCAACAAAATTCTCTATCATCTTAGATGGAGAAAGCAAAATATTCAACAACAAAAACAAATTAAAGAAAAAACCTACCCACAAATCCAACATTACAAAAGATACTAGAAGGAAAAATACAACCCATGAAAGCTAACTACATTCAATAAAACACAGGAAATAAATAACATCATCCCAGAATACCTAAAAGTAGCCAAGCACACAAACACACTACCACAACTAACAGCAAAATCAAAGGATCTAATAGCCACTGGTAATTAATCTCTCTCAATATCAATGGACGCAACTCTCCAATAAAAAGATACAGATAAACAGAATGGATTTGTAAACAAGACCCAAAAATCTGTTGTATACAAGAAACACACATAAATCACAAAATAGACATTACTTTGAGAGTAAAAGGTTGGAAGATGGATTTCCAAGCAAATGGAACCCAGAAGCAAACACGAGTAGCCATTCTAATATCTAATAAAATATACTTTCAACCAAAGGTAACCAAAAGAGATGGGAAAGCAATTTCATACTCATCAAAGGAGAATTCACCAAGAATACACCACAATTCTGAATATCTGTGCCCCAAATACAATGGCAACCACATTCATAAAAGAAAAATTAATAAAATTTAAACCACACGTAGATCTGGACACATTAATAGTGGGAGACTTCAACACCACACTGTCAAAAAGGGAAGTTCAACAAAGCAGAAATTAGACAAAGAAACAATGAATGGGGGGACAAGATGTCAGCGGCAGGAGAACACTGTGTCTGAGAAGCAGGACAACATATTCCATACAGTGACCAAGAGACTGAACTCTGGGCCCTAAAACAACAGCGATCTTGTTTCCCAGGTGAGAGGAAACTGATTCCACAGCAGAGGAGGAATCAGTCCAGTCCACTCTCAAGGCACCCACCCAGAACCCGGAAGAGGTCCCAGGTCATGCAGGCACTAGGTCGCCAGACCAGAGTCACAGGCCTGTGCGTCCTCATCACCTTCCCAGGCTGAACAGTGGGCACAAAAACACCAGAGACAGGAAGTCCCAGTCGTGAGAAAAACCCACAGGGAAGGAAGGAAACAGGATTGGCCACGGGTCACCAAGTCTTTCCCTGGAAAAGGTCTCCCAGAATGGCATGTGCAAGTCACCATCACTGAAGTGGGCTCCAGCTGTAAGCACAGAGTGTTGTTGTGTGCCCAGCTCTCCAACACAGACAGAGCTTTGCACCCCAGGACAACAGAGACTGGAAGTCCTTGTTGGGAATAAACCCCACAGGGAAGGAAGCAAACAGGGACCAAATTAAGCCACCCAGTATATTCCTGGAAAAGTTCCCACAGACCTGCAGGCACACGCTGCCAACCCAGAGACCTGCTGTGCACCAACTATTCATCATAGACAGAACTGTGCGCCCCAAGGCACCAGAGACTTGGAGTACCTGTCTGGAGAAATCTCCACAGGGAAGGATGCAAACAGGGACAGACTTAGGCCACCCAATATATCCCTGGGAAAGGTCCCGCAGACTGACCCATCCCAGGGACCTGCTGTGCACCAGCAAGCCTGCTGCTACAAGGAGAGTGGTACTCACCTGCAGATTACCACTTGGGTACTGGGGCACAGAGCCCCAACCTCAGACCTACAGAAGCGTAGGATCCCCAAGATCAACCCCCAGATACTGCTCCAAGGGGCAACCAGTTATCCCTAACTGACCAAACGACGGGACACCCAGGTTACAACAACAGCTCACTCAATATACAGCAAGAAACCCAGAAGTAGAGCAGCTGTCTACAGTACTTCTCTGGCTGAGAGGAGAGCCCTCTTGACTAACAGGGACCAAAGTTAACACTCAGTTCTGTACAACTGAGGTGAGCTGTGGCAACTCCTGAAAAACACCGGCCATACAGTGACCATACACAAAAACCTGAGGAGAATTCCTTCAGGAAAAAACATCTTCCTGACAAGGGGATTTTCTCCACCACAGGATTCCAGGAACCACCAGAAACTAACACCCAACACCTAAGATAGCCCAATGGGTAGAGGCCAGCTTAAAAGCTCAACCAACAAAAGACAGAGCAATATGGCATCTCCAGAACCCAGTTATCCAGGGGCAAGCAGCCCTGGACACCCCAGCATAATTGAAATTCAAGAAGATGACCTAACATCTATGATCATGAAGAGGATAACAGAGGAAACAAATAAAATGAGTAAAGACCTAGAGGAAGATAAACTCAAACAGATTATGGCCATCCGTAAGAAATAGAGGAAGTTGCAGCCAAACAGTTTGTGGCCTTTAGAGAGGAAATACTTAAATCACTGAAAGAAATAAAAGAAACAGCGGATTGTTCAAACAAACAGCTGAAGGAATTGAAGGAAAAACAGGAAAATACAGTTAGACAGGGTGAAGAAAATCAACAAAACGGCACAAGATCTGAAGATAGAATTGGAAAAATTAAAGAAAACACAAATGGAGGAAATTGTGGAGAGAAAGAATTTAGGTAAGAAAACAGGAAGCACAGAGATAAGCATAACCAATAGACTACAGGAGATGGAAGAAAGAATCTCAGGTATGGAAAATACAATGCAAGAAATCAATGTATCTGTTAAAGAAAATGTTAAATCTAAAAAATTCCTAACACAGACCATCCAAGAAATTCAAGACAACATAAAAAGACAAACCATAAGAATAATAGGAATAGAGGAAAAAGTAGAGTCCCTCCTCCAAGGCCCAGAAAATATTTTCAACAAAATCATTGAAGAAAATTTCCCCAACTTAAAGGAGAGGCCAGTGAGAATACAAGAGGCCTATAGAACACCCAATAAATTAGACCAGAAAAGAAAATCCTCCTGCCACATAATAATCAAAACAGAAGTGTACAAAACAAAGAAAAAATACTAAAAGCAACAAGGGAAAAAGGCCAAGTAACATATAATGGCAAACCCATCTGAATCACACCTAACTTCTTAACAGATAAAATGAAAGCCAGAAGGGCCTGGACAGATATCATGCAGGCCCTAAGAGAACACAGATGTCAGCCCAGGGTATTATAACCAGCAAAACTCTCAGTCCTCATAGACAGAGAAAACAAGACATTCAATGACAAAAACAAATATCAACGATATCCCCATACAAAATCCAGCATTACAGAAAACACTAGAAGGGAAAATACAACCCAAGAAAATTAGCTACTTTCAAGAAAACACAGGAAATTGTTAACCTCACTACAGTAAAACAAAAAGCAACCAATCACACAACCTTATGACCACAGCCAACATCAAAATCAAAGGATCTAACAGCCACTGGTCATTAATCTCTCTCAACATCAGTGAACTCAATTCTCCAATAAAAAGACACAGACTAACAGAATGGTTGTTATACAAGACCTAGCAATCTGTTGCATACAAGAAACACACCTAAGTCACAAAGATAGTTATCACCTGAGGGTAAAGGGCTGGAAGACGGTTTTCCAAGCAAATGGACCCAAGAAGCAAGCAGGAGTAGCCATTCTAATATCTGATAAAATAGACTTTCAACCAAAATTAATAAAAAGAGATGGAGAAGGACACTTCATACTCATCAAAGGAAAATTCCACCAGGAAGACATCACAATCCTGAACATCTATGCCCCAAATACAAGGGCACCCACATTTGTAAAAGAAACATTGATAAAACTTAAACCACACCTAGATCTGCACACATAAAGAGTGGGAGACTTGTTCAAGGTTCCTGAATAAACTGCATTGAGAAGAAAAAAAAAAGAGTGGGAGACTTCAACACCCCACTCTCAACAAAGGGCAGATAAACAAAACAGAAATTAAACAAAGGAACAATAACTCTAACAGAGGTCCTGAATCAAATGGACCTAAGAGACATTTACAGAACCTTACACCCAAACATAGAAGAATTTACCTTTTTTTCATTACCTCATGGAACCTTCTCCAAAATAGACCATATAGTTGGTCACAAAGCTACCCTCCACAGATACAAGAAGATTGAAATAATCCCTTGAATCTTATCTGACCACCATGGAATAAAGCTGGACCTCAACAAAAACAGAAATAGAAAAAAGCTTATACAAACATGGACACCGAACAACTTTCTAGTAAATGACAACTGGGTTAGGGAAGAAATAAAGAAATTAAAGTCTTCCTATAATTCAACGAAAATGAAGACACAACATACCTTAACTTGTGGTGTGGAACACAATGAAGGCAGTGCTAAGAGGAAAGTTCATAGCACTAAGTGCCTTCAAGAACAAATTTGAGACAGCTCCTTCAAGCAACTTAATGGCTCACCTAAAAACCCTAAAAAAGAAGAAGCAAACACACCGAAAAGGAATATACAGCTGGAAATAATCAAACTCAGGGCTGAAATCAATCAATTAGAAACAAATAAAATAATTCAAAGAATCAATGAAACCAGGACCTGGTTCTTTGGGAAAATCAACAAATAGACAAACCCTTAGCTAAGCTAACTAAAAGGCATGGAGACACCATCCAAATCAAGAAAATCAGAAATGAAAATGGAGACATAACTACAGACACTGAGTAAATCCAAACAATCATTAGGACTTATTTCAAAAGACTATATGCCACAAAATTTGAAAATATAAATGAAATTGTCAATTTCCTTGATCAATTCCACTTACCAAAGCTGAATAAAGATAAGGCAAATCAATTAAATAGTCCTATATCCCATAAGGAAATAGAAGCAGTAATCAAAAGTCTCCCTTCCAACAAAAGCCCAGGACCAGATGGTTTCAGTGCAGAATTCTACCAGACCGTCAAAGAAGAGCTAACTCCAGCTCTCTTCAAACTATTCCACAAAATAGAAACAGAAGGAACACTACCAAACTCATTCTACGAAGCCACAGTCACCTTGGTACCTAAACCTCACAAAGACCCAACAAAGAAAGAATTTCAGGCCAATCTCACTTATGAACATTGATGGAAAAATACTCAACAAAATACTTGCAGAGAGAATACAAAAACACATCAAAGATATCATCCACTATGACCAAGTAGGATTCATCCCAGGTATGCAGGGGTGGTTCAATATATGGAAATCCATCAAAGTGATCCACCATATTAACAAACTGAAAGAAAAATGTCACATAATAATCTCCTTAAAGTCCTTGCTAGAGCAATAAGACAGTTAAAGGAGATCAAGGGAATACAAATTGGAAAGGAAGAAGTCAAATTATCACTACTTTCAGATGATATGATAGTATACCTGAGTGACCCCAAAAGTTCTACCAGCGAACTCCTACAGCTGATAAACACCTTCAGCAAAGTGGCCGGATACAAAATTAACTCAAAAATTCAGTAGTCCTCCTGTATACAAAAGACAAAAGGGCTGAGCAAGAAATTAGGGAAACAACACCCTTCAAAAGAGCCACAAATAACCTAAAGTACCTTGGCATAACCCTAACCAAGCAAGTCAAAGACTTGTATGAAAAAAAAAATTGAAGTCTCTGAAGAAAGAATTAGAAGAAGATACCAGAAGATGGAAAGATCTTCCATGCTAATGGAAAGGAAGGGTTAACATATTAAAAATGGCTATCTTGCCAAAAGCAATCTTCAGATTCAATGCAATTCCCATCAAAATACCTACACAATTATTTACAGACCTTCAAAGAAAAACTCTCTCCTTCATATGGAATAACAAGATACCCAGAATTTCAAAAACAATCCTCTACAATAAAAGATCTTCTGGAGGTATCTCTATTCCTGATGTTAAGCTGTACTATAGAGTAACAATAATAAAAACTGCATGGTACTGGCATAGAAACAGAATGGTGGATCAATGGAACGGAACAGAAGAACCAGAAATAAACGCACACACTTATGGACACCAGATATTTGACAAAGGTGCCAAAACCATACAATGGAAAAAAGATCTCCCATGCTCACGGATCTGTTCCTGAACAGAACACCAACAGCACAGGCTCTAAGAACCACAATCGATATATGGGACCTCATGAAATTGAAAAGGTTCTGTAAAGCAAAGGACACCATTATCAAAGCAAAACGAATGTCTACAGATTGGGAAAGAATCTTCACCAACCCTTTATCTGACAGAGGGCTAATATCCAGTATATATAAAGAACTAAGGAAGCTGAAAAGCAACAAAGTAACCCAATTAAAAAAAATGGAGAACAGAGCTAAACAGAGAATTCTCAATAGAGGAATATCGAATGGCAGAGAAACACTTAAATGTTCAACCTCATTAGCCATCAGGGAATGCAAATCAAAATGACCCTGAGATTTCACCTTACACCCATCAGAATGGCCAAGATAAAAAACTCAAGTGACAACACATGCTGGAGAGTTTGTGGAGAAAGAGGAACCCTCCTCCACTGCTGGTGGGAATGTAAACTTGTACAACTACTCTGGAAATCAATCTGGTGCTTTCTCAGACAACTAGGAATAGTGATTCCTCAAGATCCAGCCTTACGACTACCAGGCATATACCATAAGAGGCTCAAGTACACAATAAGTACATTTATTCAACCAGTTCAGTTTCCAAGTGGGTTCCATAGTAGTGGGAAAAGGGACTGCCTCTGACATGATCTGATTGGCCTGCTCTTTGATCACCTCCCCCTGAGTGGGGAGCAGCCTTTCAAGGCCACAGAAGATGACAATGCACCCACTCCTGATGAGATCTGATAGACTAAGATCAGAAGGAAGGAGAGGGGGACCTTCCCTATCAGTGGTTTTGGGGAGGGCAGTGCGTGAAGAAGGGGGAGAAAATGTAGGATTAGGAATGGAGGAGAGAGGGGTTTATTGGGGGGCTACAAAGTGAATAAAGCGTAATTATCAGAAGTTTAAAAAAGACAATGAATATAGATATGATCTCACATACTTTATTTTTTTATATGTTGAGAATAATCAGATCCTGTTATTTCAGCAGATTTCTGACAGATACAATTCATTATTATTAACCCCAGTTGATATCTGTACAACAGATCACTAAATTTTATGCCTGCTGATGACTTCAAACTTTTAAAGCTTTTACCAGTATCTTTTTTTTTTCTTCACTCTCTCTGCTCCCAAAGATTCTGGATAGTACTATTCTACTATATTTATATGTTTTTGGCATTTTATATTCCATGTATAAATGATATCATACAATGAAACAAACATCTTAAAACTACTAACATGAATCAAAAGAGATAGGATCACATGTAAATAAAGAGGAATGCATTTGTATTTTTTTTTTCAAGACCAACTGGACAACACAACTTTAATTGATGGGGAAGAAAACCATATATACAAACAGCAAAAAATAAACAAACAAAAATTGAGTAACTTAAACATTGAATGGGACTGGATGGGTATGTTGCTGAAACAGTAAAGGGAGGAAATGAGGTGGTGAATATGTTCAAACACATTGTATGGAATTCTCAAAGGATTATCAAAAATAGGTTAATATCATTATTCAAGTGTTTTGTAGGTATGTATTTTTAACTTATTGATCTGTAACTTATTGGTTATAGTAAGTATGCACTTTACAATTTTTAGAAGAGTTCAGTCTTCTTGTAAAAATAGCTCTTGTACTTTTAATCTTCACCAATGGTTCCTATTTATTTCAATTGTTCAACATTCTCATTAAGAATTGGTATTTAAGACATTTTAGCTGTTTTTAATCATCTTTTTCCTAGATATGAACACAATTGCAGATTTATTTTTTAATTTTTAATTTTATGTTTTCACAATTTTTTCATTATATTTCCTATTTAAAGCCCCATCGCTCAACTCCACCAGTCCAGCCCTTTTTTCCCTCTTTCCCTCTATCCCTTCCCCTAGTCCAATGAAAGGGGGAGATCTCCTCTGCCATCTGCCAATAGCTTATCAAGTCTTATCAGGACTACCCGATCCTTTTCAAATGCTCACCATCCTTAATGATAATTTTTGATGGCAAATTAAAGACCTTCATTATGATTTTATTCACGCATCATCATGTAATGTTTGTTCAAATCATATGTCCATTAAAATTAGATTTGGCTTTACAATACAATGCTCAATACAATACGAGTATATAAATTATACTCTTTATATACAGTTCTTTAGGGTATATGTCTATAATATTTTGTTCAATCCTTTGTTCCTTTGATGTATACCATTATCTATAAAAATGCAAATATTTATTTTTGATGAAATAAAAATGGTATTAATTGTGTTCTCCTTATGAGTAAGTTTTTAATGACATTAATAGTTTTCTTACATTTACATTTGAATATTTCATACTTTTGCTCTTACATTTAGCTTTATAAACAAATATCAAATTAAATGTTTACAATGTGCAAAGATTACTTATAGTCTATGTTATGAATGTTCCAAATACATTGGGATCCCATTCTTAAAACACCTATTGCTAACAGAAATTAATTTCCACTAAATTTTCTTACTCTTCCACAAAAATAAATTAGCACCATGTGTGTAAGTCAGCTTTTTAATTTCTACCAAGATCCTGCTGGGAATTTTGCAAGGAGTACAAGGGAAAATAGATCTATTTTGAGAAACAGGAGAAGTTAACATTATTTATACATTCCTTAAAATGTGTGTGCAGAGGTGCTTTTTCAATCTCATTACTTGATTACTCTCTGAATTGTTATAAGAGATAGGATTTAGACAAACAGGTGTGGGCTTATAGGAAATATTATGAGAAGCCTTAACCCCCTCGTTGAAACATCCTGCGTCAGTTCTAGAACTAGCAGTGGTGGTGTCCAAGGTCTGAGTAGGTTCAGGAGACCATTGCCCCCAGGGGCGAGACGTGCTCCATGCCAATTGACTAACTCCATGTTTTCCGCCACTTTTGAAAGTCATTTAAGGTTCTTAAATTATTTTTTTCCCTTTTTTTTAAATTTTTCATCAATTACACTTTATTCATTCTGCATCCCCCCATAAGCCCCTCCCTCCTCCCTTCCCAGTCCCACCCTCCCTCCTCCCTCTGCTTGCATGCCACTCCCCAAGTCCACTAATAGGGGAGGTTCTCCTCTCCTTTCTGATCTTAGTCTGTCAGTTCACATCAAAAGTGGCTGCATTGTCCTCTACTATGGCCTGGTAAGGCTGCTCCCCCCCAGAGGGAGGTGATCAAAGAGCAGGCCAATCAGATTATGTCAGAGGCAGTCCCTCTTCACATTACTATGTAACCCAATTGGACTCTGAACTGCCCTGGGCTACATCTGTGCAGGGGCTCTGGGTTATCTCAAGCATGGTTGGATACCATAAAAAGCTAAAATGTTACGCTCAGGATGCGAGGCTAAGCATTGCACTCAGGGTCAGCCGCTTTGGACCCAGAGAAGAGCATGTCTGGTTGCATGCGGGTTGATACCCCAGGTCCCGCCTCTGAGAAAAAGGTATCGGATGGGTCTGATGCTCTTTGGGTGGATGACACCTAAATGAACATCGGTACAAAGTCCCAATTTATTTCTAATATCAGAGATCAGACCTCTACTCTTGCCTGATGCGTCTAAAACAAAAAGGGGGAACTGTAGAGAGCTGCGGAATGCTGTGCCTTAAAGATGGAGCTGGTTTCCGCCTTCCACCTTCCCGATGGTGAGTGCTCTCTGTCATGAACAATTCCACATTTGGCTAAGGCTGAGGATCTGGCTTGTTTCCATGTATGTGGACCTATCTGCATTGCCCACGTGGCACGCCTGGGTTGGCTACCCAGAGGCTATTTAAGCTGTGGGCTGGCTTTCCCCAGGGTCAGATGATTGTTCAAGGTTCCTGAATAAACTGCATTGAAAAAAAAAAAGAGAGAGAGAGAGATAGGATTCACCATGAAGCTCATTTGCATTTGCTTAAATGTTCACTTAAATACAATATTTGTTTTAGTGCTTCAAATGGCATTGTTTCATGTTAACTTCATTTTAGAACTCATTCTTAAAATTACGTATTAATACAGGTATTTTTTGTACATTAATCATGTTCCCTATAACAATCCCACATTCAACACATTCACGTTTTTTCTTAATTTGTATGTGTTTGTGATCATAAAATTCCTCACAGTTTTCTGTGTCATTGTTGTTAATACAATTCACTGCTTTACCTTATTTTCTGACCTCTATTGTTAGCTTTCTCCTATTCTATTAAACCTGCAAAATAAAAAGGGTAAGAGTGTGTGTGTGTTACTTTTCTTATCTTAAAATTAAAAAATTAAATATCTAACTATACATACAATCTAGAGATGTTATCCATCAAATAAATATCTACTCATGAGATTTCCTCTGTATACATTTTTTTCTTGAATTTTGTTGATTTTGTTATTTTTTAATTTTTAATTTATTTTTTATTTATTACAATTTATTCACTTTGTATCTCAGCCGTAGCCCCTTCCTTCATCCCCTCTCAATCCTACCCTCCCTTCCTCTTCTCCTCCCATGTCACTCTCCTAGTACACTGATAGGGGGGTCCTCCTCCTCTTCCATCTGACCCTAGCCTATCAGGTCTCCTCACCTCAGGACTTTCTGAATCGTCTCATGTGTTCTTAATTCTGTTATTGATATGATTATGTTCTTTAATCTGCTGCACTAATAATGTTGAGCAGTGTATTGAGTTGTGTATTTTTGTAAATACAGAACAATACCAAGGGTTGAGCCTAAGGTAGTATGCGTGCTAGCAAGTGTTCTGTCACTGATTTATATCACCAACACTCTTTTACCTGCATTTTTTTTTAAATCTAGACATATCTGTGGAAATACCTTTTAAGACATAATGTGATATTCATATCTGATACATTTTAGTGGATGGTAGTTTTTCAATAAATTAAAGAGAAGAGTGTTAAAAATCTTTGAGGTTAGGATTTAATTGAGATTTTTGTTGGCATGGTATTTGAAATCATGTTCTTAGTCACTTGTACATTAAAGATGGTCACATTTTTAAATGACCTTTAATCATTGCAAAATAATGTCATTTCTGATGACACTCCTGGTCCTGAGGTCCAGTTCATATGATAATATACATAAGATTTTTATGCCATATTGAGATTTTGTCATTTGCCTCCAACTATGTCTGGGACTTTGAAAAGTTTGCTTTGGGAAAATAGCTTATAATTGCTACTTTACTACTTCTGAAAGTCTCTAAATGGTTCCAAGTTTACAATAATTTGATTGGTGGTTGCAACCCATTTTGGAATTAACATAAGTTATTGACATTGTAGGCCAGGATTTCTCTATTTTACTACTTCCATCCTTCCTTCTTATTTTTCTCCCTCTTTACTCAATTCCATATTTCTGCTGTAATTTTTTTTTAATTTTTATTAGTTATACTTCATACACTTTGTATCCCCCCATAAACCCCTCCCTCCTCCCCTATTAATCCCACCTTCCCTCCCCCTTCTTCACACATGCCCCTCCCCAAGTCCACTGATAGAAAAGGTCCCCCTCTCCTCCCTTCTGATCTTAGTCTATCAGATCTCATCAGGAGTGGCTGCATTTTCATCTTCTGTGGCCTGGTAAGGCTGCTCCCCCGCCTCAGGGGGAGGTGATCAAAGAGCAGGCTAATCAGATTATATCAGAGGCAGTCCTTCTTCCCATTACTATGTAACCCATTTGGACACTGAACTGCCATGTGCTACATCTGTGCAGGGGTTATCTAGGTTATCTAGGTTATCTCCATGTATGGTACTTGGTTGGAGTATGAGACTCTGGAAAGACCCCTGTGTTCAAATATTATGGTTCTGTTGCTCTCCTTGTGGAGTTCCTTTCCTCTCCAGATCTTACTATTTTCCACCTCTTTCATAAGATTCCATGTACTCTGCCAAACAGTTGGCCATAAGTCTCAGCATCTGCTTTGACAGTCTGTAGGGCAGAGGCTTTCAGAGGCCCTCTGTGGCAGATTCCTAACTTGTTTCCTATTTTTTTCTTCTTCTGATGTCCATCCTCTTTGCTTTTCAGGATGGGGATTGAGCATTTTAGTCAGAATACTCCCTTTTGATTAGTTTCTTTAGATTTACAGATTTTAGTAGGTTTATCCTGTATTATATGTTTATACGAGTGAGTATATACCATGTGTCTTTCTGTTTCTGGGACAGCTCACTCAGGATAATCCTTTCCAGTTCCAACCATTTACCTGCAAATTTCATGATTTTCAATATGGCTAATGAGGTTGAGCATTTCTTTCAAAGGAGATGCTGAGAGAGACTTATGGCCAACTGTTGGGCAGAGTGCATGGAATCTTATGAAAGTAGCGGGAAATAGGAAGATCTGGAGCAGACAGGAGCTCCACAAAGAGAGCAACAGAACCAGAAAATTTGAACACAGGGGTCTTTCCAGAGACTCATACTCCAACCAAGTACCATGCATGGAGATAACCTAGAACCCCTGCACAGATGTAGCCCTTGGCAGTTCAGTGTCCAAGTGGGTTCCATAATAATGGGAAGAAAGACTGCTTCTGACATAAACTGATTGGCCTGCTCTTTGATCACCTCCCCCTGAGTCGGGAGCAGCCTTACCAGGTCACAGAAGATGACAATGCTTTTGTATTTTTTAAAGCCTTATGAAAAAGAAATATTTAATGACCAATACAAACCAGATCTACATATGTATGTATATATTTACTTTTATATTTATAACTGTATATTTGTAATTATAACTGCATTTAAAACCATACATGCTAAAAGTGTTGGAGGAGGATCTTTGTTTCATATTTTGCATGCAAAATGGAGAAGATTATAAAACAGGACAATTGAAAAAAAAACAAAAACAATGACTCTAACAGATGTCATTAATAAAATGGACCTAACAGTCATCTACAGAACCTTTCACTCAACTCAAAAGAATTTACCTTCTTCTCAGCACCTCATTGAACCTTCGCCAAAATAAAGCATATAGTTGAACACAAAGCAAGACTCAACAGATATGAGATGATTGAAACAATCCCTTATATCCTATCACACCACCATGGACTAAATAAAGCTGGACCTCAACAACAGCAGAAATAGCAAAACCCTACATACACATAGAAACTGAACAACTCTCTACTCAATAACAGCTGAGTCAGGGAAGTAATGAAGAAAGAAATTAAAGAATTCCTGGAATTCAATGAAACTGAAGGCACAATATGCTCCAAATTATGGGACAAAATGAAAGCAGTTCTAAGAGAAAAGTTCATAGCACTAAGTGCTTTCATAAAGAAATAGGAAACATCTCATACAAGCAACTTGATTTCTCACCTGAAAGCCCTAGAAGAAAAATGAAACAGACATACCGAAGACAAGTAGATGTCTGGAAAAAAACAAATTCATGTGCTAAAAGGAGTAAACTAGAAAAATGAGAATAATTTGAAGAATCAGTGAAACCATGAGCTGTTTTTTTTTGTTTGTTTGTTTTTGTGAAAATCAACAAGATAGACAAACCCTTAGTCAAATTAACTAAAAGGCAGAGAGATACTATACAAATCAACAAAATCAGCAATGAAAAGGTAGCCACAACAACAGACCTTGAGGAAATCAAAACAATCATTAGGTTTTATTTAAAAAGTCGAATGCCACATAATTTGAAATTTTAAATGAAATGAATAATTTTCCACTTACCAAAGTGGATACAAAACAGGTAAATAAATTAAATAGTCCTATGTCACCCTAGGAAATAGAAGTGGTCATCAAAAGTCTCCATCCTAAAAGATTCCAGGGACAAATGGTTTCAGCACAGAATTTTACCAGAACTTTAAAGAAGTGCTAACACTAATAATTTTCAAACTATTGCACAAATAGAAACAGAAGGAACGTTACCAAACTAATTCTGTGAAGCCACAGTTACCTTGATACCTAAACCTCACAAAGATCCAACAACAAAAGAGGATTTCAGGCCACTCTCCCTTATGAACACTGATGAAAAATACTCAACAAAATACTTGCAAACCGAGTCCAAGAACACACCAAAGATATCATCATCTATGACCCAAGTAGGCTTAATCCCAGGTATGCAGGGGTGGTTCAATATATGGAAATCCATTAGTGTAAGGCAACCTGTAAACAAACTGAAATTAAAACAAAACAACAACAAAAACCTGATCATCTCCTTAGATGCTGAAAAAGCATTTGATAAAGTCCAATATTCATTCATGTTTAAAGTCCTGTAGAATTCAGGGATACAAGGCACTTACCTAAACATAGTAAAGGCAATACAGAGCAAGCCTATGACTAACATCAAACTAAATGTAGAGAAACTTAAATCAATCCCACTGACATCAGGAACAAGGCAAGGCTGCCCATTCTCTTCAAATCTTTTTAAGATAGTTGTGGAAGTACTTGCTAGAGCAATGACAATCAAAGGAGATCAAAGAGATTCAAGTTGGGAAGGAAGAAGTCAAACTATCACTATTTGCAGATCATATGATAGTATATGAATGACCCAAAAAATTCTATCAGGGAATTCCTACAGCTGATAAAGACCTTCAGCAAAATGGCTGAATAAACATTTAACTCAAAAAATCTGAAACCCTTCTGTATACATAAGACAAATTGGCTGAGAAAGAATTAGGGATTTAATATTTTATCTTTTTTTTTCCAGTGCTGAGGACTGAACCCAGGGGCTTGTGCTTGCTAGGTAAGTGCTCTATCACTGAAAGGGGCAGGGATGAAATAAGGGAGAGAGTGTGGGATTGGAAGGGAATGAGGAAGGGGGCTATGGCTGGGATAAAAGTAAGCAACATGTGATTAATATAAAAATAAAATAAAAATTAAAAAAGAAAGAATTAGGGAAGCAATAACCTTTACAATTGCCATAAATGTCATAAAGTAACTTAGTGTAACTCTCACCAAGCAAACTAAGACTTGTACGAAAAAAAAAAAAACATAAAGTTTCTTAATAAAGAATTTGAAGAAGATATCAGAAGACAGAAAGATTACCTATGCTCATGGCTCCGTAAGATTAACGTAGTGAAAAAAAGTCCATTTTACCAAAAGTAATCTACAGAATTAATGTAATTCCCATCAAAGTCCCAACACAATTCTTTACAGACATTGAACAAAAAATTCTCAACTTCACATGGAATAAAAAGAAACACAGAATGACTAAAACAACCCTGTACAATAAAAGATCTTTTGGAGTTATAACATTACCAGATGGCATGGTACTGGCACAGAAACAGACTGGCCAATCAATGGAATTAAATAGAAGACCCAGAAATAAACCTACACAATTATGGACACCTGATTTTTGACAAAGATGCCAAAATCATATAATGGAAAAAAAGATAGCATGGTCAACAAATGGTCCACATGTAGAAAAATGAAAATAGACACATATCTATCACCATGCACAAAATTAAAGTCCCTGTAGATCGAATATTGCAACATAAAACCAGACACACTTAATCTTTTAGAAAAAAATGGGGAATAGCTTCGAACTCCATTGGCACAGGAGATAATTTCCTGAACCAAATACCAATAGCTCAGGCTCTAAAATTTACAATTAATAAATGAGACCTCGTGAAATTGAAAGAAAAAAAAAAAACCCTTCTCGAATGCAAAGGACACTATCATCAGAACAAAATGACAGCCTATAGACGATCAACCCTACATCTGATAGAATGCTAATATCCAGAATATATAAATAACTCAAGAAATTAGACACAAGAAAACCAAATGATCCAATTAAAAATGGGATACAGATCTAAACAGAGAATTTTCAACAAAGGAATATCAAATGGCAGAGAAATACTTAAAGAAATGCTCAACATCCTTAGTAATCAGGAAAATTCAAATAAAAATCACTCTGAGATTGCATCTTACACCCATCAGAATGGCTAAGAACAAAAAATCTAATGACAACACATCCTGGAGAGGATGTGAAGAAAGGGGAACCCTCTTCCATTGCTGGTGGACCTACAGTTTCTATAATCACTTTGGAAATCAATCTGGCACCCTCTCAGAAAATTAGGAACTGCATTTCCTCAAGATCCATCTATACCACTCCTTGGCATATGCTCACAAGATACCCCACCATTCAATAAGAATATTTGCTCAACTATGTTCATAGTCATTTTATTTGTAATAATCAGAATCTGGAAAGAACCAAGATGTCCTTCAATGGAGGAATGTATACAGAAATTGTGGTATATCTACACAATGGAATACTAGTCAGCTATTAAAAACAAGGAAATTATGAACTTTGCAGCTAAATGGATGGAGCTAGAAGCGATCATCCTGAGTGAGATAACCAAGAAACAGAAAGAAAGGCATGGTATATACTCACTTACAAGCAGACATTAGCTGTATAATATAGGATAGCCAGCTACAGTTCTAAAGAAACTAAACAAGGAGGACCCTAGGGAGGATGCCTAATTTTCACTCAGAATTGAAAACAGGATAGACACCAGAAGTGGTGGAAGAGAAGAAACCGAATGGGAGACTTCTATAAAGGGTCCCCGGCAATGATTCACCCAACTGGGGATCAAAGCAGATGCTGGGACTCACAGCCAATGTTTGGGCAGAGTGCAGTGAGTCTTAAGGAGAAAGAAAGTGGTGGGAATAGAGGGGCATGCAGGGGCCAGGAGCCCCAAAATGAGAACAAAACTAAAAGATCTGTTTCCAAAGTGTCCTGAAGAGACTGATGCACCAATGGAGGACCGTGCATGGAGAAGACCAAAACCCCCTGCTTTGATGTGGCTGATTGGCAGCTCAGTGTCCATGTGGATCTCTGAGTGAGGGGAGCAGAGCTTGCCTCTATCATGAACTCAGCTGGCTGCTTTTTGATCACTAGCTTTTGATGTATCCTTGCCAGGTCACCGAGTAAGAGGATCCAGGCAGTGCTGATGAGACTTAACAAGCTCTGGGTAGATGGCAATAGTGGAGAACTGCCCCTTTCAGTGTAGTAGGGGTAGGGAATGGGGGAAGTGGGAGGGAGGTTGGTACTGGGGGAGTTAAAGGAGGGGGCTTCAATTGGGATACATAATGAATAAATTGTTAAGAAAAATAAAATTAAAAAGAGAATCTGGTAGGAAGTTAATACTACAACGTAAATTATTACTTACTGAAGTATAGGTTTGCATATTTTTAGCATGTGGCACTTAAGTGGGCGCATGTGTGGGGTAAGGTTTGTGACTCCTATGAGAATGAAGAAAGTGACTACATATTGCACATTGAGGTATAAATTGAAAACAATAGCTTTCCCATACAAAATAATGGCGATGTTCTGCTTACTGGAAAGAATGATAAAAACTCATTAAGACTGAGAGGCCCACAAAAGCATGAAGGAGACTTGAGAAGAAAAAAATAGAAATGAATAAATATGAAATTGCTGTATTTTAGCAAATGATGTCTCTCAGAACATTATTCCAGAAGACAGTGTGAAAAATCTTTCTAGGGCAAATATATTAGGAAATGAATCATATTATACCTTTCACATTATATATGAGTATTATTAAGGACTCAGATTTTCTATGGTCAAAAATTAGCTGCCTTCATTAATCCCACATTTCCAAACTTATTTATTTCTTTCATAGTCACTTATTCACACAGAAATTATTAATATCCCACATCGTTAGTGTTCCAAGAAATGAACCTCAGGGAATGCTGATATAGAAGTTCAATATGTGATAAATCAAAAACAGGTGAAGTACGCTGAGAGCCTAAGCACTGTCCTTAAAATATATGTGAAAAGGAGGCATTATTGCTGTGTTGTAGTACTTCTGATGATGCTTTATAGCGTGGAAGCTGGAACAGATAATAAGGGAAATATTGTCTGCTTGAGATGTGGAAAGGGGAAAAATAACGTTAGGCAATTAAGGCACAATAATTGTTCCTCTAAAGAGGGTCGTGTTAATGCAGTAAATGTTGAAAGGAAAAGCAGGCTTAAAAAGAAAAGGTGCAAAGTAATGGGAATTGGAAAAGTTAAAACAATGTTGTAATGACATCAAAAGATATTTGGAGTGGTCCAGATATACAAATTAAATAAAGACAGGAAATACAGGGAGAAAAAATATTTGTGTATGTCTGTTAGCAAATACTTTGTGAAAATTATGAAATATTATTAAGCAACTGAATGGTGTAAAGCTAGATAAGATGCTAGTGAATGCATTTGCCCAAATTGAGGCCATTAGCTAGTAAAAGTAAAAGATTTGCACAGCGCTAAATGTTAATATGTGAATGTGTGGTTATGAGGTTACGAAATCTCTCTCTCTTCGTAAAGAGCATGAGAATTGGTTGCTTGAGAGGCTGCTTAGTTTGCAATGCTGGGGTTGATCTCTTTTCTTTGTGAGAATAGGCCTTTGGTGCAAACATGTTCCATTAAGCCTTCAGAAACTCCAAGAAGCATCCAAGACTGATTCCTCTCCTTGTAACAGGAACATGGCTGTATGTGATTTGTCTGGCATTATTTAGTCCAGTTCGTTGGGGTAGGAAGAATAATCGAGAACCTTTGAAAAAACGGACCTTGATGAGCAGTGCATACAAGTTCTACTTAGCGAATATGGACTAGCAAACCAAAGAGGGAGGTCCTGATTTTTTTTTAATTTTTTAATATTAATTACAGTTTATTCGCTTTGTATCCCAGCTGTAGCCCGCCTCATTCCCTCCCAATCCTACCCTCCCTCCCTCCTCTTCTCCCAAGCCCCTCAGTCAAGTCCACTGATAGAAGAAGTCCTCCTCACCTTCCATCGGACCTTAGCTTATCAGGTCTCAGCAGGACTGATTGCATTGTTCTCGTGTGTGCCCTGGCAATTCTGTTCCCCCAGGTACTGACTTTTAAACTATGTATTTTACCATTAATTTGTTTATGACAGTGGTCTTTCAGAAGCCATGCATGTGATTTCCACTTAACAGGACATTTTTTTTCCTGTGAATACATGAAATCATGTTTATGTTTTAAAGTTTATTGCACTGATCAATAAATTTCTGAAACTTGAAAATAAGAGGTATAGAAAACGAAACCTTATTGATTCATTTTAAATAAAATGGATGAGAATTATTTAATCCAGAAGAGCATTCATTGTTGCAAATGTTTTAAAAATTATTTTGTTCTAAGCCGGGCACATGCCTTTAAACCCAGCACTCAGGAGGCAGAGGCCATGGGATCTCTGATAGTTTGAGGCCATCCTAGTCTACAAAGGGAGTTCCAGAACAGCCAAGGCTACACAGAGCAACCCTATCTCAAAAAGTATTTTGTTGTAAGTGTGCACAGGAGTTTAAACTGGGTGCTAATGATAAGGATACCATTGACTCTAACAGAAACTAAGGAATAAAACAAATGACCAGCAGAAGTGAAGACCTAGCTGATGAATGTTAACAGATATTTATTTACCTTATGGCCAATTCCTACATCATATTTTCTGGAAGTTGGAAAGTTAGATGATCATAGAGGTTTGTCCTGACTTAAGTTGGTTCTTGTGGGGAGGTGAAGACAGGCAGAACATCCAAGACTGGGAAACTAAAAAGTTGTTGTTAATGGGGCCATGATGAGATTAATGACAGGATATATGAGAATGAGAGAACAAAGCCAACTGTACCCAGAAGGCAAAAACAGGCTCTTCATTTCATTTCCAGGTTGGGGCTGTTACAAATTTTGGTCCAAATATGAGAGGAACGAGTAGAAATGAAGATGTTTAGAATAGAAAGGGTCAAGGTTTTCTTTTTCTTTTTTTTTTTTTTTTTTTGGTGTGTGTGTGTGTGTGTGTGTGTGTGTGTGTGTGAAATATGTATTATGTAAAGAAAGGCTGATGTCACCATACTCAGAAGTCCATCTGGAAGGAAAACTTATTATGAGAAACACAGTACCAGTAAGAGGTGATGCCACTGTGAAATATGAGAAAGTAGAGGCATTTGTGATTAAAACATGGGCTTCTACATAGAAGAAGCTAAATGAACATACACTGAAAGACTAACAGCTGAAATTAGTAAACCTAAGACAGAATGTCTCTTGTGTCCTTTATATAGATTTGTGTTGCTCCCAGTCATCATTAGAAATGTTTCTTTGTAAGTAGATGACAATTAATGTGGAAAATTATGACTGATCAAAGTGCTGAGAATGTTTGTGGAGTGCTCATAAATTTATATCATACTATAAGAGCCAAAGTTATCCTATAAGACCCACCTGCCCAAAGACCAGGTAATTTCCTAGAGTGCTGAGAATTACAGTCCTTGGAAAATAACAAAACCATATGAAATACAGTGCCCATATATGTATTATTGCTACTGGCTGGGAACCCAGAAATGGATGTGACTAGTGTACATTGTTTTCCAGTCAGTACTCCAATAAAGCTTGCTTCAAATTTGACTCAAAATTATGGGGCTGGTTTTTGTTTTTCTTTTTACAAATCTCAAGATTAACAACACCCCTTCTCTCTCTCAAGAATCAGTGGACATTTCAGAAGAGAGAGCAGAACATCTGAAAGATCTAGAGGTCAGAGAGTACAGAAGCAAAACAGGACCTTCTGGTCACGAACGGACTGGTGCCCTTGAGCTCACAGCAATTGTGTCTACCTGCATAAGCCTGCCAAAAGATGACTAGAGTAAACATTCTATCATGGAGCAGGGAGTAGCTCATGAACCCCAAACCCCAACTGAAGAACTTCATGACAATTGGTAGCTTCAGAAGTAAGAAGAGTCATTTTCTTTAAGGGTGTGGCCCCAGGTAAGGTGAGCACACTTCAGTGGTTTTACAAATTGGACTTTGTTTTTAATAGAGTTGGAGGGGTGGAAAGGTAATGACTAGATTTAAGAAGAATTAGGGAATGAATATGATGAAAATGCATTGTATGTAAATATGAAATTCTCAAAGAACTAAGAAAATTCTGTATTTTTTCTTTTTTATTTAGTTTTTAAATATTAGTTACAGTTTATTAACTTTGTATCCCAACTGTATCCCTCTCCCTCATTACCTCCCAATCACACCTTCACTCTCTCATCTTCTCCCTGCCCCTTTCCAAGTCTACTGATAGGGGAGGACCTCCTCCCCTTCCATCTGAACCTAGCTATCAGGTATCTTCAGGACTGGCTGCAATGTCCTCCTTTGTGGCCTAGAAGGGCTGCTCCTCCCTTGAGAGGAGCGGGGGAGGACAAAGAGCCAGCCATTGAGTTCATGCCAGAAATAATACCTGTTCCCCTTACTAGGGTACCCACATGGATACTGAGCTACCAAGGGCTCCATCTGAACAGGGCTTCTAAGTAATATCCACACATGGTCCTTGGTTGGGGATACAGTTTCATAAAAGACCTCTGTGCCCCGATATATTTGGTCCTTGTGGAGCTCCTGTCCTCTCCAGGTCATACTAACTCCCCCTTCTTTAGTATGATTCCCTGTACTCTGCCGAAGGTTTGGTTATGAGTCTCAACATCTGCTTTTATACACTGCTAGGTAGAGTTTTCAGAGGCCCTCTGTAGTAGGTTCCTGTCCTGTTACTTGTTTTCTCCTACATCCAATGTCCCTCTCATTTGTCATTCTAAGTGAGGGTTGATCATCTTACCCAGGGTCCTCTTTCTTGTTTATCTTCTTTAGGTATACAGATTTTAATATGTTTGTCCTATCTTATAGGTCTAGTAACCACTAGTGAGTATATACCATGCATGTCTTTCTCCTTCTGGGATACCTCACTCAGAATGATCTTTTCTAGATCCCACCATTTGCCTACAAATTTCACTATTTCTTTTTTTTTTTTAATTCCTTAGTAGTATTCTATTGTGTAAAAGTACCACAATTTCTGTATCTATTCCTCCATTGATGGACATCTGGGTTGTTTCCAGGTTCTGGCTATTACAAATAAAGCTGCTACAAACATGATTGAGCAAATGTCCTTGTTGTGGACTTCAGCATAGTTTGGATATATGCCTAGGAGTGGTATAGCAGGATCTTGAGGAAGCACTATTCCTAATTGCCTGAGAAAGCATCAGATTGATTTCCAAAGTGGTTGTAGAAGCTTACATTTTTCCACCAGCAATGGAGGAGGGTTCCCCTTTCTCCACAACCTCTCCAGCATGTGTTGTCTCTTGAGTTTTTGATCTTAGCCATTTTGATGGCTGTAAGGTGAAATCTCAGGCTCATTTTGCTTTGCATCTCTCTGAGGCTAAGGAAATTTTGCATCTCTTAAAGTGTTTTTCTGCTATTCTATATTCCTCTACAGATAATTCTCTGTTTAGTTCCAGACCCTAATTTTTAATTAGATTGGTTGATTTATTGCTTTTTAACTTCTTGAGTTCTTTATATAGTCTAGATATCAGCCCTCTGTCAGATATAGGGTTGGTGAAGATCCTTTCCCAGTCTGTAGGCTGTCTTTTGTTCTGACCACAATGTGTTTTGCTTTACAAAAGCTTTTCAGTTTCATGAGGTACCATTTATTGATTGTTGATCTTAGAGCACGTGTTGTTGGTGTTCTGTTCAGGAAGTTGTCTCCTGTGCCAATGAGTTCCAGGCTCTTCCCCACTTTTTCTTCTAACTTATTTAGTATATCTGGTTTTATGTTGAGGTCTTTGATCCACTTGGACTTTAGTTTTGTGCAGGGTGATAAATATGGATCTATTTGCATGTCTACTGCATGTAGACATCCAG
This sequence comes from Meriones unguiculatus, assembly GCF_030254825.1. Lineage (NCBI taxonomy): Eukaryota > Metazoa > Chordata > Mammalia > Rodentia > Muridae > Meriones > Meriones unguiculatus. The sequence goes on along the minus strand of NC_083369.1, from coordinate 88,316,811 downwards.
CTGGACCAGCACCATTTTTTGAAGATGCTGTCTTTTTTTCCATTGAACAGTTTTGGCTTCTTTGTCAAAAATCAAGTATTCATAGGTGATTGGGTTTATTGCTGTGTCTTCTATTCAGTTCCATTGATCCTCCTTTCTGTTTCTATGTCATATGATTTTTATTACTATTGCTCTGTATTACAGCTTGAAATCAGGGATGGAGATAATTCCAGAGGATCTGTTGTTGTACAGGATTGTTTGGGAAATTCTGGGGTTTTTTGTTTGTTTGTTTGTTTCTCTACATGAAGCTGAGAATATTTCTTTCAAGTTCTGTAAAAACTGTTGTGGTATTTTGAAGGTAATTTCATTGAATCTGTAGATTGTTTTTGGCAGGATGGCCATTTCATTTTCACTATATTAATACTACCAATCCATGAGCATAGGCGATCTTTCCATCTTCTGATATCTTCTTCAATTTCTTCAGAGACTTGAAGTTTTTCCTCAAACAGGTCTTTCACCTGCTTGGTTAGAGTCACCCCAAGGTACTTTATGTTATTAGTGGCTATTGTGAAGAGTGTTGTTTCCCTAATTTCATTCTTGGCCATTTTGTCTTTTTTATACAGGATGGCTTCTGATATTTTTTTTTGGGGGGGGGAGTTGATTTTGTATACACTCACTTTGCTGAAGGTGTTTTCCAGCAGGAGTTCTCTGATTGAATTTTTGGGGTCACTCATGTATACTATCATATCATCTGTGAATGGTGAAACTTTGACCTCTTCCTTTCCAATCTGTATCCCATTGATCTCCTTTAGTTGTCTTATTCCTTTAGCTAGGACTTCAAGTACTATGTTGAAGAGATATGGAGAGAGTGGGTAGCATTGCCTTGTCCCTGATTTCAGTGGGATTGATTCTAGTTTCTCTCCATTGAGTTTGATGTTGGCTATAGGCTTGCTGTATGTTGCCTTTACTATGTTTAGGTATGTGCCTTGTATCCCTGATCTCTCCAAGACTTTAAACATGAATGAGAGTTGGACTTTGTCAAACGATTATTCAGCATGTAAGGAGATGATCATGTGGTTTTTCTCCTTCATTTTTTTATATGGTGGATTAAATTGATAGATTCCATATGTTGAACCTACTTTGCATGCCTGGGATGAAGCCTACTTGGTCATTGTGGATGATATCTTTGTGTGTTCTTGGATTCCTTTTGCAAGTATTTTATGGAGTATTTTTGCATTTGTGTTCATAAGAGAGATAGGTCTGAAGTTCTCTTTTTTTCTTGGGTCTTTGTGTGGTTTAGGTATCAGGCTGACTGTGGCTTCATAGAATGAGTTTGGCAATGTTCCTTCCGTTTCTATTTTGTGGAATAGCTTGAAGAGAATTGGAGTTAGTGCTTCTTTGAAGGACTGGTAGAATTCTTTGCTGAATCCATCTGGCCCAGGGCTTATTTTGGAAGGGAGATTGTTGATGACTTCTTCTATTTTCTTGGGGGATATAGGACTATTCAGTCTTTCTACCTGATCTTGCCTTAATTTTGGTAAATAGAGTTTAGCCAGAAAATTTTCCATTTCTTTTACATTTTCAAATTTTGTGGCAATTTTTTTGTAGTATGATCTAATGATTGTTTGGATTTTCTCAGTGTCTGTAGTTATGTCCCCCCTTTTCATTTCGGATTTTGTTGATTTGGATGGTTTCTCTCTGCCTTTTAGTTCGTTTGGCTAAGGGTTTGTCTATCTTGTTGATTTTCTTAAAGAACCAGCTCTTGGTTTCATTGATTTTTTTGAATAGTTTATTTGTTTCTAATTGATTGATTTCAGCCCTGAGTTTGATTATTTCCACCTGTCTGATCCTCTTGATTGTATTTGCTTCTTTTTTTGCTAGGGCTTTCAGTGGGGCCATTAAGTTGCTTGTATGAGATGTTACAAAGTTCTTATTGAAAGCAGTTAGTGTTATGAACTTTCTTCTTAGGACTGCTTTCATTGTGTCCCATTAATTAGGGTATGTTGTACTTTTATTTTCTTGAATTCTAGGAAGTTTTTAATTTCTTTATTTCTTCCTTAACCTAGGGTCATTGATCAGCAATTTCTTCAGTTTCCAAATGTATGTAGGCTTTTTGTTATTTCTATTGATGTTGAGGTCCAGCTTTAGTCCATGTTGGTCAGATTGAATACAGGGGATTATTTCAATCTTCTTGTGTTTGTTGAGGCTTGCTTTGTGACCAAATATATGGTCTATTTTGGAGAAGGTTCCATGACGTTCTGAAAATTAGGTTTGTGTGAAAATTTCTGTAGACATCTATTAGGTCCGTATGAGTTAAGGTCTCTGGAATTGCCTTTATTTCCCTATTTGTTTTCTGTCTAGATGATCTGTCCCTTGGTGAGAGTGGAGTGTTGAAGTCTCCCACTATTAAGGTGTTGGGATCAATGTGTGATTTCAGCTTTATTAATGTTTCATTTATGAACGTAGGTGCTCATTTATTTGGGGCATAGATGTTCAGAATTGTGATGTCCTCTTGGTGGATTTTTCCTTTAATGAGAATGTAGTGCCCTCCTCATCTTTTTTGATTAATTTTAGTTGAAATATTTTGTTAGATTTGAAGATAGCTACCCCCAGTTTGTTTTCTGGGTCCATTTTCTTGGAAAACACTCTTCTAGTCCTTTACTCTGAGGTAGTGTCTATCTTTTTTGCACAGGTGTGTTTCTTGGATGCAGCAGAATGTTGGATCCTGTTTCCACACCCAATCTGTTAGTCTTTGTCTCTTTATTGGAGAGTTGAGTCCATTGATGTTGATAGATAATAGTGACCAACGAACTTTAGTTCCTTTTATTGTGGATTTGGTGTTCTTACTGTGATTCATTGCTTGTGTTCTTTTATTTTTTGTTGGGAAATTATCTGTATCCTATACATAATTACAGATAATTTTATCCTATAGATAAATTATCCTATAGATAAATTTATCCTGCAGATAATTATTGATAATTTTATTGTACAGATAAAATTATAGGGAAAATTTTTTGTATATCTGTATCTTTGGTGTAGTTGTTTTCTTTGGATTGAAATTTTCCTTCTAGTATCTTTTGTAAGGCTGGTTTGCTGTATAGGTATTGCTTAAATTTAGTTTTGTCATGGAATATTTTGTTTTCTCCATCTATGTTTATTGAAACATTTGTAAGGTAGAGTAGTCTGGGTTGGTATCTGTGTTCCCTTAAAGTTTTCATTACATCTGCCCAAGCCCTTCTGGCTTTCTTACTTTCTGATAAGAAGTCCCGTGTGATTCTGATAGGTCTACCTTTTTATGTTACTTGGCATTTTTCCCTTATTGCTTTTAATATCTTTTCTTTGTTCTGTAGATTTAGTGTTTTGACTATGATGCAATGGGAGGTGTTTATTTTCTGGTCTAGTCTATTTGGTGTTCTGTAGGCCTCTTGTATATTTATGAACATCTCTTTCTTTAGTTTGGTAAAATTTTCTTGAAAATATTTTCTGGATCTTAGAGCCTGGAATCTTCTTTTTCATCAATTCCTATTATTCTTAGATTTTGTCTTTTGATGGCATCCTTGATTTCTTGTATGTTTTGTGTTTCGGACTTTTCCGGTTTTACTTTTTCTTTGAGAGAATTATCAATTTCTATGAGTGTATCTTCAGCACCAGAGATTCTCCATCTCTTGTATTCTGTTGGTGATGCTTACCTTTGTGGCTCCTGATCTTTTCTTTAGGTTCTCCAGCTCCAAGGTTTTCTCAATTTGTGTTTTCTTTATTGATCCTAATTCTGTCTTCATGCCTTGCACCATTTCCTTCAACTATTTGAAAATGGATTCCTGTCTCTCTTTGATGTTCTCTATTTTGTTGTTCATTTCCTCTCTATATGCCACTAATTGTATCTCTACTTGTGCTTTTATTGTTTGGCTATATTTGCCTGTGTTTCTTTGAGAACTTTGTTCATTTCTTCTTTCTTTGCCTCCACTTGGGTAGCCAATTCTTTGAGGGATTTGTTCGGCTCTTCTTTAACTGACTGTATTTGTCTAGCTATTTCTCTGAGAGATTTGTTTGTTTGTGCTTTATGTGCCTCAAATACCTGGATAAGCATAGCTTTAAAGTAATTTTCCTGTGTTTCTGATGAATTGTAGTATCCATTAATTTTGTGGGTTGCTTTTGAAGCCATGAGGTCCTGATTTATGTTGGATGTGTTCTTTCACCTAACCCTGGCCATTTGCTTATGCGTAACCTTCACTGTTTGTTCCTGGATTCTGCAGTTCAGACTGCTACAGTCTTTCTCTGGTGTCTGGGAAATCCTTCAGGTAGATGAGAGAGGTCCAGTTGTTTCCGTGTGTCCATTGATGTTTTCAGCTGTACATCTGGGAGGAAAGTCTGCGGGCGCAGAAGGACAAATGGGAGTGAGCAAGTGGGTGTTTGTGTGCATGGAAGTGTGCCTTGAGGGACAGAGTGATAGAGAATGTAGAACCCTTAAGTGTGTGGAAGTGGCTCTAACTTGCAAGCATCTAAGGGTTTACTTGAGTATGCGCTGTAGATATAGCAGGTGCTGGTGATAATCGTGGCACAATTTCCTTATGCAAATTCCCTGAATACCTCAGTGGCCTGCAGGCTACTGGTATTCAGCTCTGTCTGTACTCCCAGCATTATTTGCCTGAACTCCACTGTTGGACCAGCAGAGCAGGGGCTTCAATGTCTCAAGAGCCCCTCTGTTTCCCACAGTGGGTGAGAGGGGTCTGATATCTGGCTGCTAGTTTAGAAGGACCCTGGATCTGGGCTCTGCAGGCTCTTGAGGATACACTCAATTTCAATCAAGTCACATTGGCAAGGATCAGGGTATTGGGCTCTCTACTCTCTGGTTTGGACCTGCTGAGTCACATGCAGGAGGACTGAAGAGCACTGCCAGCTCAGTGGCACTGCAGCCACCACATTACGGAGTCCAGCTGCAGCCGTAGACTGGGATGCCAGTCCAGATGCCTTCTGGCGACCCACAGCAGTGGTCCACAGACCTGGGTGGTCTGGTGCCTGGTGTGCCTAGCTTGTTTGCTGGGTCTGCTGGACTTTGGTGGCTGTATAGCCTACTATCTGCCATTGAGAGTTTTGGCAGGCATTACAGTCACTAGCTGGGAGGTCCTGTGGAGTTAGTATGGCTGCTTGCATATGTGAGGCCCAGGGAGGATGGTACCACAGATCTGGGACTTGAAAGGATGGTACAGCTGGCTGCCTCTGCTGAGGAGCTAGGAGCCCGGCCTCTACTGTTGCAGTCTACAGGCAGTGAGTTCTGTGCTGAGAATCTCTGTGAGCCAGCTGTGTAGAGGAGGAGGGAGGCCCAAAAAAGGGGAGTGCAGGGGGATCACAGGATCATTTCTCTCCCTCCCCAAAGAAGTCTGCAGGTGACCCGAAATGAAAAGTCTCAACTCATGTGATATTCCCTCTTGTTCAGAAAGCCTCACCATTGTTTCCCTGGCTTTAGTTGTCCCTCCACTCACCAACTCCAGCGCTTCAACTCCTCTGCCTCTCAGAAACTGTGCATGCTGGTTGCCACCATCTTGGATCCCGAAAATGTGGTATTTTAAAGAATAAAAATATCTGAAGCAGAGGCTATAAAATGTTTATATCTGTTAATTATAAAAATAAATCTGATATCTTTATGTTCAGAGTGTTGTCTTTCTAAGATTTTTATTGAAAATAGATTCATCTCTCATAAAGTACATCCAACCAGTTTCCTCTCCCTCCACTCCTCTCAGCAACACCGACCTCCATTTCTCTCAGATCTACCCCTTCTACCTTCAGAAAAGAACTGCCCTCCAAGAAATAAGAGCCAAAGAGTACAAAACCGGATACAATAAGACAAGTCAAAAGCTCAAATCAAGGCTGAACAAGGCAACCCAATAGGATGAAAAGGGTTCCCAAAGCAGGCAAGAGTCAGAGAAACAGCCTCTCCCATTGTTAGGAGTGTCACAAAAACACCAAGCTAACAGCTATAATATATAAACTGAGAAACTGGTGTAGACCTATGCAGGCCCGGTGCTTCTTGCTTCAGTCTCTGTGAGCTCATATGAGCCCTGCATAGTTGATTCAGTAGGCCATGTTCTCTTGCTGTTCTTTTTTTCTTTTTAATTTTACTTGTGTTATTTAAACTAAATGGAAGAAGCATCTCAGTATAATGAAGGGAATCAAATGCTAATATAAACAAAGGGGTTATGTCAATGATCTTATTGGTTTCAAGAAATGTCTGAAAGGGCTTGTAAGGGCTACAAGCAATCACATGTCTAAATAGTCAATATATATCTCAAATGCAGTCACCAAATGTTATCCAGGTGAGCTCTCTCTATGTAAAAGGAAAGCACCTTAGTTTCTATTTATCCTTGTATTTGCTTTCCATGAAGATGTATGCTATCTGTATATTTCCATATAAGAGTTGTCTGTACAGAATAATAAAATCAAAGAATTTCTTGTTTAATCTGAGTTTCCCTGAATGACCTATTTCTCCTTTAAATAATAATTAAGTTATGTGACCATCTCTTTTATTGTGTACTTGTTAGGTATACTATGAATTTAGATAATCTCCCCAAAACTCATGGGTCTTTAATAGATTATAGTGTTGGGGGATATATTAATTTTATATTACTGAGAAGAGATACTATGACCAAGGAAACATAGAAAAGAAGACATTTGATTGAGGGCCTTCTTTTGGTGTGAGAAGTTGTGGTAGTAAGCATGGCAGTAGGCAAGCAGGCATGGGGCTTGAGCAGTACTGAGAGTTAGATGTTGGGACCACAGTTATGAGGGAGAGAGAGCGAAAGAGAACTGGGAATAGCATATGCTTTTGAAACTCCAAAGCCTACCCTCTCAGTGACATACCTCAAACAAGGACACACTTCCTTACCCTTCTCAAATAGACATACCTATTTCAGAACAAGCATTCAAATATATGAGTCTTTGAGGGTCATTCTAATTCCAAGCACCAAAGGGGATAATAGAGACTCTCTCTAGTCTAGGCCTAGTTGGAAAAGTAGGAGTATACCTGTGAATGGTAGAGTGTTCCTGATGCTTTGCTCAAGCTAGTTCCCTCCCTACTACCATGGCACGAACAGCCACCTTTGATGCATACTAAGACTACCTAAAAGCTTCATATAGGTTTAAAAACTCTGGATATTCCTATCTTGTTCCTGTGGACATGTTAATGACATCTACTACAGGCAGTCAGGATCCAGTAAGCTTCTGACAAGAAGATCAACATATCAACCTCCATTGACATTTACAACTTTGAGAGAGTAGAGACCTAGATCTGCCGATGGAAACATTCACCCCTAAAGTTTCCTGTTCTACCTTATAAAACTCCCCAATCCCCTTGGACCTTGTTGTACAGTCCCCAATCCCATGGAGAGACTTTTACTTTTCATGGTTCTGATTAAAGAACAATCTGCTTCTGTAGAGGTTGGTCTGCTCTTTCTTTTCCCATCACCTAGATTAATTCTGATCTAAAATTTGGTGCCAAAACATAAGGGGAGTTTTAGGGTCTGGTACCACAGCTCTTCCCCATGGGTGACTTTATTTTTTTCTCTCTTCCTTTAGTTGCCTCCCTCCCTCTTTCTTGAGACACATCCCACCTCGAACTTGGATATATTCTGGGCTTACAAAGACTCTAACCTGGTTCCAGGCACAGCATGAAAGATCTGGATTTTTGAAGGCTTTAATACTATTTACTTAAGTCTAAGAACAGAGGCCCTTCAGTGTTTGCCTACTGTACCGCACATACCACAAATCCACTGTGAAGTTAGGTCTTGGCCAGTATCTGGAGGAACTCCAGACCTAGACTTCTTCAGAACTCCAATGTTCCTTGTTTGGACTTTCCCTCAAACTTTGTTCCCATGTTATCCTCGCACTTCTTGTAATCAGGGTAATTTTTGCATCACAAGTTTTGTCAATGGCTGCAATCTAAGAGGCTCAAGCTAACAGCAGATCAACACAGAGGCTGGGACTTGCAACCAAGCAAGGGGCAGAACTTTGGCTGTCCTGTGGAAGTGTGGGATGAAAGATGGAAGAACCTGGAGGTGACAGGAACACCACAAGATAACCAACAGAGACAACTAACCCAGTCACATAGGGGCTTTCAGAGACTTAAACATCAACTAAGAAGCATGCATGATAATGGACCTAGGCCCCCGGCAAACATTAGCCAATGGATGGCTTGGTCTTTATATAGGGCGCTTGACAAGTCAGGGGTAGGGGACGTTTCTAACATGTACTTTATTCCCTGCTTTTCGATCACTTCCACCTGACAGCCCTACTTTGCCTGGCCTAAGGGGATGAAGATATAATCCTGATGTTACATGATGTGCTCGGGAAGTCTAATACAGGGGAGGGAGACTCCCATTTTATGTGGGGAAAGGGAGACAGGGAGAGGAACGGAGGGGAAAAGGGGGAGAGAACTGAGATGAGGGGATGGAGTAGGTACACTTGGGATGTAAAGTAAATAACTAATATAAAATTTTTAAAATATTTTGGTCTCAATGACCTCAGGCCAACTATGTAGCTCTCTGTCCAGATCTGGCTCTAATATCAATTGGACAAGGTTCACATGTTGCCTGAATTCTGTACTTTTGAATTCAAGAGCCTCAGGGAACTTAGATTACTTTGGAGGCCCCTAAGTTCAACTTTTCTTTAACCATTGGGAATTTTCCTCCTTCTTTCAAACTTTAACAGTACATAAAATTTTACTCCTCCTTCCAAATAACCTTCCCAATCCCCACCTACTTACTAGCAAAAGCTCTCCTCCTTCTACTTTCTCCAGTTTCCATCTTGCCGATGAACCACCCCTTTACTCCACAAATAATCTGCCTACCACCCCTCAGCCCCAATTCTCCTAACATCCACATATCAATTTCTACCTTGCTCACTTCCATTATCGTCTTCTATCTCTCCACTACCTACCTCCACCCACTTCTCACTCTTTCCTATGGGGTCCTGTCTCCCACTCCTTCTCTCTCTCCTACCATGTACTCTACCACATACTCACTCCATTCTGTTTTTGTACTCACTTCCACACTCATAGATACCTTTTCCATACCTCTACCAATATGTTTATTAAGGATAATAACATATATTAATCCCTTCTCCAAAACTGTGCCCCAAGAGAGGTTTTAGGATGTGACAGACTTTCCAAAATCCAAGCCCCTTTTTCCTTTTAAGGCAGGAACCAAATAGAAGAAAGATTAAGCTCCTTTTCAGAAAATAAATTCTATTTTAGAAAACCATCTGTCCAAAATGTATCACTTTATTTGACATGACATATAATATATACTAAATTTACTCTCATTCTAGACAAAAAAATCTGGCATTCCACTACAGTCTATGCAGACCATTTCCATACTTTAGATATAATCACAGCCCTGCTGCAGAGGAGGCAATGCCAGCCACAGACCCTGTTGGAATTACCAATCTTCTACCTTAAGCTGAAGATAAGATGCCTTTCAGAGGGGATGCAAGAAAAATTCCCGTCTCACTGTCAATTAGGCCAGAAAAATCACCCAAGGCTCCTGTAAAGAGAGAGAATATCTTGTGTATTATATGGATGAACTGATTATCAATAAAAAAAAAAAAAAAAAAACATGGTCTATAGGAAAGGGTAGAATAAAACGTGGGACATCTGCCTGGCAGGCAGAAAGTATTCTGAAATAGAGCCAGGCATGGGAGAGTTGCCTGGGAAAGATGTGATGTCAGACAGATAGTACCTGAGCAGAGTAACCAGCCATGTTATTAAATGTGTTACTTTAAAGTATAAGCTAGTCAGAGAAGAGCTTAGCTAAATGGCCTAGATATTTGTAAATATACTTTTAGTCTCATGAGTCATTATTCTAGGATCTTGGGACTGGGAGAAAATAACTCATACCCTACTATAGGTTCCAATGGAAATCCAGCCCGATTCTTGGTGCATCTCATTGAGGCTATAACTAAATATACCAATCTAGATGAAACTACTCCAGCTAGAACCCTCTTTTTGGAACCCTCTTTCTCCAAGTTCAGTTTATTAGCCAATATTCCACTGACATTGGATATCAACTCAGGCAGTTAGGAAAAGAGCCCAAGAGGATCTCTTAGATGCATTGAAGGTAATTAATAATAAAGAAGGTTAGACAGAGAAAATGAAGAAGGAAAAGGGATAAGGATAGGATTTAAAAGAGATCAGAGTGCCCATTTCCAGTTTGTGTCTTCAATTCTTCAGAACTGTCCACTGCCCAGGCTATTGTTTTACTGTTGAGTTTCCTCTAGATATTTATATCTATCTCCTAGGCCCTGCTTTAGATGCAACCAAAAGGACCTCTGTTAAGGTCTATACCAACCCCAAGCCTCCTACCTGATGATATCCAGCCTGTGGTCAATGGATGCATTGAAAAATGGACTGTCTTCAGGGATGCCCTGGTGCTCCTCCACTCATCTTCCTTTCCAATCCCATGCTCCAACTACTTCAGCCATGGTTCACAATTCTTGGTCTTGCCTACTCCTGACTCATTCACATGTCTCCTGGTTCTACGTACCTTAGATGAGCAAGAGGTCTCTTTCAAACTAGGCATACAGCATCCTTCTCTCTCCTTGTTTCTAGAACGAGCAAACTAAAGGCTTATACATCATGTTAATTGGAATTGCCATGGGATTTAAATTAACATCACCCACAAGCTTACACCACTTATCATTCACCAATTTTGTACCCTCAGCCTCACACATTTCTTCCTAGTCATGTTAAAATGCCTTCTTTTACTCCTTGTGAAAGACCTATTAGATAAGCTCAAGGTTTCCATTCATATTCTTCCTCTATATACTACTTCCACATTTTACTCCAATTAGACTCTTACAACATTCCCATTTCTCAACATCTCATAACTTTTCCTCCCTTTCTATCCCTTACCATCAACCCTTTAGTTAGGACACATATCACCACTCTATCACCTAGTTCTATGTCCCCATCTTCATTATCCTCAAGGATCTCTTTTCTGACATCACACAAGATCAATACTCCCTGCCCCCTAACACCTGATGGGGACTTAACCCTATCATTAGTTACCTTCTCAGGGCCAACCTCCTCCTCCCTTATTAACACCGCTGACACCACCCCTATTCTTCGAACCAAAAATTCCCAATAGAAACTTCTGTCTACTTAAGACCTCTGAAAGCTAAATATGAGTATTATACCACCTACCTGGTAGTTTCTACATGCTCCTTTCCTCTATACTTCCATTCACTACTCACTTCACCATACTATAACTCAAATATGCCCTTCTTTACTATCACCTTTCACCTGAAATCCCAACCCCCTTTCTCCTTTACCTGGAAAATAATGAGGACAATTTTGCCCAAGGGATTCCAGGAAAGCTCCCACTATTTGGGTCATACATTACAAGCCTTTTCCTTCCTTGACTTACCCACACTTTTTCATTCAGCATTTCCATGCCCTTTTTTATGTGGTCCCTTCTATGATATCTGCTTAACACATGCCTGTCATTTTACCTCACTTTAACCCAGTTGCCTAGTTTCCTCCTACAGCATATGGAGTACTTTCTTTTATGTAGCCCTTTGTTTGCTTGCTTGCTTGCTTTATTTTTTTTAAGGTTTCTCTGTGTTTTCCTGTTTGTCCTAGAACTTGTCTATAGATCAAGCTGGCTTCAAATTCAGAGATCGGCATGTGTTTGCCTTTGGAATTCTGGAATTAAGGGTTCTTCTTATAATACCCACTTAACAGATATCTGTCTTTTTAACTCACTCACCTTCTATGGTTACAGAGTCTCAAAAGATAAGACCCAAGTATGTCAACTACTTATATCCTACCTCGGTCTCTCTTGTCATTCTCCATCCACACCACTGATAGGAATACAAGAACTCCTTAACTACCTCAGGCCTAAAACCAAGAGGAAACTTATGCCTTCCTGGGCTTTGTAAACATTTTCAAAATCTGGATCCCTAACTTCTTCCTCATTGTCCATGCCCTCTTTAGAGGCAACCAAAGATTTCATCTCTCTTCATCTGTTCTCTTTATTCAAGCAGTGTCTATCTAGACTCTGTGATTTCATAATATTAAACCCTTCTTGGTCATTGCTTCTCTTTCTTCATGTTAACCAGGACCCTGTCCCTCACTGTCCTCTGTGAACGAGCCCACCCCCTGAAATCAAAGAAGTATCCCTCCACAGTTCTCTCACTGCTCTTTTCAGATAGTTGCTCAAAGGCTGTATCATCTATGTGGCCCTCCTGACATTACTGTACCCTTCATGAGTTCAGGTCCTCCAAACCCATCTCTTGGACTACAACCTAACCTTCCACCCCTCAAACCCTGATTCCTCAATACTTAAAATCACTTCTGAGGTTACCTTTCAGCTCTTTCTTCATTCTTGAATGCTTGCATTCAAGTTTTAGACTTTTGCCTTCCCTATATGTATAACTGTTCCTCTCCCCAGACTTCATATTGGTTTCATAAATAGGAGCTCACTCAAGATCCCTTTTGCAGCTTGATTATGGGATCATTCAGGGCCACCATAACTAGCTATACTCTTTCACTGATATTGAGGCTGGACCCCTCTTAGCTTAAACCACATCATAGCAGGCAGAATTGTCAGCATTTATGTGAGCCTTGTCCTTGACTCTAGATGACAAGTCAACATCTGTACAGGCTCTAAATACACCTAAAATGATATTCATTCTAATATCCTAATATAGAGACAGAGGGGAATTTCTATACTTAGGGGAACCTTCATCATTAATTAGCCTAAATCTACAAACCCTGCAATGCTACTTTACCATCCGAGTCAGGTCTCTATTGTTCATTATCATGGCCACTAAATGGAAAAAAAATACATTCCCCTACAGCAGTCATGCCAATAAGCTCATCCAAGATGTTGCTTTCACTTATTCTGACATAACTGATCCCATCTGCTGCTCCCATATCTTTCTAACTCATGGCCTGTCAGGACCCATTTTTAATCCACACTATTCATGTGCTGTTCCTCTGACCAATTACATCCCCACTCCCCTACACTCCCACTTACCCTTCCATGCAGCTAACCAAGTACTACTACAACTGAAATAACAACTTTTCCCTTAAATATACAGACAACAGGTTTCTATAAGACTCATCTTATTCTTTTGATACATGCAGAAAAACCCACCCCAAGTTCAAGCTTTAGATCCTCATCATTCTCTAAACACCAGATAAGGGGTCACATGCATGCTATATATTGACAACTGGACTTTACCTACTTGGCTTCCCATATAAAGGTATAAGTATGTTTTATTACCTATACTAAATATAAGTATTAAAATGATCAGTACATTTTCAAGATGAGTTGAGTCTTTCCAAACTACTAACAAGACTGTCCACATCTTATTCTCTGAACTTACCCCTGATTCAATATCTTGTCTTCTCCCCAATTAAATATTGGCTCTAAATTTATATCCATGAGCATCTAAGAAGTCATGACCTCTCTCTAGATTACCTGGAGATTCCAGATGCCTTTTCACCTCTAACCATGAAGAAAAGTGGAAATAACTAATCAAACCTTCAAAGAAATTCTCATCAAACTAACTCTAGAATTAAAACAAACTGGGCCAAATTCTTAACCTTTGTACTACTAAAGCTTAGGGATTTCCCCACAAACCACTCCCACTTCAACTCCTTTGAATTTATATATGGGAAGCTTAGTCACCCCTTCACTGGGTTGGCCTCTCACATATTTCTGATGTATCATTTCCATTGATAACAATCTGCTTTCCTTTCTAAAGACTCAGCTCTAAACAGAGGCTAATGAGTCCTTGTCCTCCCTTTACCCTGAGGCCACCCTTAGAGACTGGAGATCAACAAGTCTTTTTAACCCTAATTCTCAGGCCCTCTCCAAAAAATAGACTTGCACCCATAAATCAGTCATCTTCAATCCAACAGCATCTAGTTCAGATGACTTCTATTCATATATTCACCTTTCTTGACTCTAAAAGGCTCCAAGCCCTCTTCTAACATTACTTACCTGAAATACATCCCTTAAAATAACTTGACACCCCCTAACACCCTAACAGAAATGTTTCTATATAAGCTCTCCTGAATTCTCTCACCCTACAACAGCTCCATTTATTCCTGGTCAAAGGAGACTTATAAATGTTTCACCATATTTGAGGATCTTATGATGTAGTGGAGGATTTCTAACACTTTAACCCTAGATCAAATACAATTTTTAAATATACTTTTCTCTTTTATTTTTGAGGTTATAATATAATAACAAACATCATGTCATAACTCCAGATCCTCTCACCAACCTCTCCTGGCTCTTTCAAATTCATGACCATTTTTTTTTCATTAAATGTTAAGTCACAGAAATAGCTATATGCATATATATTTCTAAGTATAGTCTCTTTAGCCTATACAATATTGATTGTATGCATATTTTTGGGGCTGACCATGTGTCATTGGATAACAGATTGTTTTTTTTTTTTCACCCTGAATGATCATATTTCTCCCACTCTTAACATTCCTTAGTTGCCTGTCATTTGTTGTGTCGGCCTGATGCCTGATGGGCTTTTTGCTATCTACTTTGCTATGTTTATTGGTACTGTTCATGTTCAGCTTATGTTTAGTCAATCCCTTTGGTAAAATGTTATGGGTATATCTTCCAACATTACTGGAAAACAGTTTCCCATTCTTCTAGCTTGTACAATTTTTTGACCCCTCTTCTACCGTGTTCCCTGATCATTAGGTACAGGGGTTGTTTTGTAGATGCATCCATTGGGACTAGGTCCCACAACTCTGCATTTTGATTTTGTTTTCTATAGTGATCTGTATATGTTGCAAAGAAAAATTTCCTTGCTGTGAGGCAAGAACTACATTCACATATGTGGGTATAAAGACAAATGTTTGGATAATAGTTAGAGATTATGCTGTTTTAGTAATAAATGTTTGAAATGTAGTTAGAGATTATGCTAGTTTAATAAAGCAGTAGTTGTAGGTTTTTCCTCCGAGAGCTATGACGTTACTAGCCCTGGATAGCTGGCTAGGTTTGTAGTATAAAGCATTGTTTCCCTATTATTAAGATCATGTCTTAAGTGCAATTAAAGAGTTCTTCATTTTCACCAAGCTATACATGCCACTACTACATTCTTAAGGTTATAGGGTCATGCTTGTTGTTTCAGTTCATAGGTTTCATATCTGGGTAGGACTACTGTTTTATTTCTTTCTTTTGAAGCTGGTACCATGAAAGCTAGTCCTCGTGTAGAATACATTGAAACCAGTTCCAGCTCAGGGGCCTCTGGGACCTGTTTCTGAAGTACATGGGGACTTCAAAAATATGGACTTATGTTCCATCCGTTTGCCAACCAAGAGCAATAATGACAGCCTCTAATATTTTGGGCATATATTGGAAAACCCTGATTAACAACTCAAAGAGAGCTTCCCATGCCTGGTACTGGGGAGTTTGTTAAGTGATATTTGGCTCTTGGAGGGAGCATTGTCAGGCGAGATTGCATTAGTTCTGTGTTGTCTCCTATATACTTCTTCTGATACTCTGTAGCCCTCTGTTGATTCCTCTAACCTACATTGGTATAGCATTTCTGGACTTGGGACTAGACTTAGAAGGAAATTTTTCTCCTACCATCCTTGTATAGGAAATATACTTTGCTTGTATAACAATTTGTGGTTTCTTAAACTGCCATCCTTATTTTACCCCTGTCAAGATGCCCCTCTATCTCTAGGTTTCCCCCCAAAATAAATCCTTCAGGACATTCACTTAGGAACAGTGAGAGGATGACAAGAGGCAAGGAACAAAGATGGGTGATGATTTGACTTGGGTGGATGATAGACCTTGGGGAGAGCCTGTTCTGTTATCAAGATCCAACTATAATATCAGATCACTCAAATTAAAATGTAATTTTCACTGGTCACAACCCTCTATTTTTCATGTTCTTACCCATCCTTCTATGGATGCTATTATTTTTTTCTCTTTTGAAATTATAATATATTTACATCATTTCTGTCTTTTTCCTTCATCCAAATACTCTCTTACACACCTTTGCTATTTTTCCAATTTATGAGCTTTTTTCATTAATTGATGTTACGTACATATATATTCATAAATATACACAATCTTACTAAATATAACCTGTCCTGTCTGTATGGTGTTACTCATATGTATGTTTTCAAGGCTGACCATTTGGTATTAGCTAAAAATTTGGTGTGTTCTTCTCTGGAAAAGATGATTCCTCCCATACATCTCTGCTTTTATTCCACAGGAGAGTTATGGGTACATCTCTTAAACTGAACTCACCAGCACTTAGAGGCAATCAATTTCATTTATTCATCTATGAGATGGGTCTGCCTGATAATTATACTCCAGTTTTCCTGGGTTGGCCATACTCCTTATCTTGGTTTCACATCCCCCTTTTTATAACAACTGACCATTTCCCAGGCCCTATACATATGCATAATATACCTCCTAAGAAGGCTATGTTTTTTTTTTCCAGTTACTCTTCATCTCCTACTCCTGAAATCCATGACAAGCTCTCACACTTGGTCAACATATTAATGCCACTAGAATACTTCTAATTTGGATCCAACTCACCTCCATAAAATAAAACTGGACCCTTAAGACATAATGCAGATCTTTCCCTCACTCTATAAGGGAGCCCCTATTTATAGACACTACCTTCTCTCAGTGCCTTTCCTTCGTGTCTTCCAAGTCTACTATTCCTCCTGTACTTCCATTTTCCTTTGCAATCTTAGTTTCACTTTATAACCAAATAAACTATTTTCAGCCTTCTACTGATCTTTTAAATACAGACCTCTGCAGAGATACCAAGTTCTCTGGTGCCCTGAAACATTAAGATGGTAAATAGAACCCCCCCCCACGAATTCTCTGCATATCACATGATGTTTTTCTGTAGTACCCTTACTTGCCCCTTCATGATAACTTTGACCCCCTGTAACACCTTTACCATAATACCCTGGATTTGCTGTCTTGCCAGCATATCCCTAAATTTTTGAGCCCTATCCATTTCTGATTTCCCTACCAGTGAACTCCAGAATTTAACTCTCCATCCTATTAATTGCTGGCTAAGTATACCCACAAGCAAGATCCTTGCAACCCCTTCAAGTGGCTGTTCTGTCAGGAGAATATCATATGTTGGTAGATGAACTCACTATCCAAATGGATTAGTCTATCATAAATAAAATCTTTCCCTACCTCTTAATACACTCACTTCATTCTGCTTACATTCACTTCATTCTGCTTCATTTCAGGAGTCTTCTTTCTTAGTGTCTCAGCTACATATACAAATCTTCAAACCAACTGCTCAGAAATCTGCACCTTAGTCTTACAATATCCAGATACAGATTCTCAGGAGTAACTAGGTTTGATTGCTCTAATATGCTCTATTCAGTCTATACTTTCATGATCAAATAGAGCTGTACAACTCCTTTTATTCCTGGCTGTATTGGACATCTCTTCTGCTTAAGGAACATGAATAGCAGGGTTATCTGCCTCCACTATTTTCAACAACTATCAAACTCTAGACATTGTAGATGAGCTAGCATTCCACAATCAATACTCTTTAAAACCAAATGGATTCCCTTCAGGAGGGGTCCTTTTCCAAAATAGTTGGGCCACAAAGCTCCTAATGACAGAAAAGGATGGAGCATACCTCTTTTTTTTTCCAAGAGGAATGCTTTTACAACCACTAATTAGAAATTGTCTGAGATGCTGTCAACAAACCAATGAACAAACCCCTCCAAGACCTGAAAATTAATTACACAAATATTTGAAAACAAAGGGAGTCTGGACCACAATAGGATGATAGCTTCCTTAGCTAGTCCCCCTGTGTGTCCCTCAATCTGTGGTGTCATCGTACTATAGCACCTGCCTAATTAATTCTTTTTAAAGATTTCTCCAGAAGCATATAATGGCAATCCCGTTATACACAACAGCAAATCAAGTCAAAACTCTCTGCCTACTACATGAAATCAACCTGACATAGGCCCCATTAGATCCTGACAACAGACCCTACAAATGTG
This sequence comes from Meriones unguiculatus, assembly GCF_030254825.1. Lineage (NCBI taxonomy): Eukaryota > Metazoa > Chordata > Mammalia > Rodentia > Muridae > Meriones > Meriones unguiculatus. The sequence goes on along the minus strand of NC_083369.1, from coordinate 88,298,804 downwards.
ACTCAGTAAGAAACAGCCAGATGAATATAGCATCCCTTTTCCTTTTTATACTCTCAGAGTCTGGGATAAAGGACCAATGAACTAAAAGCTACAGGTGAGATGAACAATTGCCATGCTGATAACATCTATTGTAGGCAGTTAGGATCCAGGAAGTTTCTGTTAAGATGGTCAACATATCAACCCTCATTTGGTATTTATAATTTTGAGACTTCAAGGGAACAGATCTGTAATGGGACACTTCCACTTAAGGTTCTATTTTCTGTCCTTTAAACCCCAATCCCCCTGTGCCCCAGTGCACAGTCTCCACTGCCACAGAGAGACTGCTGCCCTTCATTGCTCTGATTAAAGAGGAATCTGTTTCTGTATAGGTTGGTCTCCTTTTTTATTTTCATGTTACCTTGATCAATCCTGATTTGACACATGATCTGCCACCATGATCTTCTGCCTCACCACACTGGAGCCAGACAATCAATGACTGAAAGTCTTGAAACTAGGAAACAAATCCAAATACTTGTTTTAATTTGTTTATGCCATTACCATAATGATAGAAAACTAACTCAATAAGGATTTAATATGTACTTATTGTGAGTTAAGCATCACATTAGGAGCAATGGAAGTGCAATCTTAAATTGTGGTTCTACCTTAAGGAGCTTAAGAAAAAAATAAACGTGTCAAGTGTCTCCCGTGCAACACTGTATGAGCTATGAGATGCTATTGGTTACTTATTCATTTATTCAACAAAATTTTTGTTTCCCTCTGTGCCAAGGGTCATGCTAGACTGTAGTGAACAAATAAAATAGTGGACAAAATAAAGAATCTGTCTTGACTGAGCGTCTTTTCTGTTGCATGTACAAGGAACATTGTTTTCATATAAGAGTGATTTAAATAACAAAAGTTGAACAGGGCTACACAATGGTTATGATATTTGTGTTGGATCTAGGAGAATGAGTTGAATTTTTATCAAGTTCATTCTATGGGACAACAGTATTCAAGGCAGAATGAATAACATGACATAGAATCAACAAAGATAGGCTTGTAGTATTTTTGAGAAATGCTGAATAATTTTGGGTATCTGGAGGCTGAGAAAATGCAGGATGCACAGAAATGATGTTGCAAATACATTAGGCAAGATGGTGAGTTGAGCAGTTTGTCATTTCTTGTTCAGAAGGAATAAGATGAAGTTTTGGCTGTTTTACTTGCCAGCTTTGTAGCTTTGCGAAATTTATTAAATATGTCTGGGTTTTGATTTCCACACCTATAAAATGGAACAGTCATTATAACAAACTTATAAAAATTGATTAAAAAGTTGACTTATTTAAGATACAATGTTTGTTATGTGCTTAACAAGTGGTTTGAGCTGTACTATCTGTTCATTAAGCTTTTTGTAAAAGGAGAATAATATGTAGGCAATAAGAATCTGTTTATTTTTATTTTTATTTTATTTTTATTAATTACAATTTATTCACTTTGTATCTCAGTTGGAGCCCCCTCCCCCATACCCTCCCAGTCCACCTTCCCTCCCTCTTCTCCTATGCCCCTGCCCTAGTCCAATGATAGTGGAGGACCTCCTCACCTTCCATCTGACCTTAGTCTATCAAGTCTCATCAGGATTGGCTTCATTGTGTTCCTCTTTGGACTGGTAAGGTTGCTCCCCCTTCAGGTGGAGGTGATCAAAGAGCCAGCCCCTAAGTTCGTGTCAGAGATGGTCCCTGTTCCTATTACTGGGAAACCCTCTTGGACAATGAGCTGCCATGTGGTACATCTGTTCAGGGGTTCTAGGTATCTCCATGCATGGTCCTTGTTTGGAGTATCAATCTCACAGAAGAACCCTGTGCCCAGAATTTTTTGGTTCTATTGCTCACCTTGTGCAACTCCTGCCTCCTCCAGGATTTGTTTTTCGTGGACTTTTTATTTTTATTTGCTCTATATTAAACATAGGCTATCACAGTGCTGAGTAAATTCTCTACCAATAAGCTATATCTCCTGTCTTTGGTTTTGAATCTTGGTGAAAGAATTGATCAAATGTGCTTTTTTTTATTTTAAATGATGAAAAGAGCTATCATATGGGTTAGAAAGTAGACTCAGGGCAAATGTCAACAGAGTAGTAAAAGCACAATGGTATCCTTGAAATTAAAGCATGGAAGAGAAGCATTTGAAGGGATGGGCTACAATAGAATTTGGGGAATTATTAATATTTTATTTTTATCAGTGACAAAATCAATAATTATGATAATTCCATGGTAATGTTTCTTACCAAAGTAAGGATTGTCAGAGGATATCTATATTTTGGGAGTGATAAAGGGACATGGTGAAGAAAGTTACTGAGTTTGTACATATTTTTGAGTTTATATAGCTCTGGAATATATATTTGCTGATCTTTCTGGAGACTTACTTAGCAAACAGATAGTAATTGGTAGTAAATGCTAATATTCTATTTGCTGAAGGGTAACAGATGTCACTATCAAATGAGAAGATATACATGTATAAGGAAAAAGGACTGAGCATAGAAACCCACATAAATCATTCTTTAGGGCTATGTAGAGAAAATAATTAAAAAGAGATAATAAAAATAATAAAAAAGAGTCGAGGGTGTAGATGGCAAAAGAATGTGTATGACTGTTACCAGGCTGAAGGGTAGTTCCAAATGCAGGTGCTAAGATCAACAAAATTATAAATATGGAGGATATTAGAGACCCTTACCAGAGCTACTTTACTAGAGATATAAGGACTGAAGCCACTGTGTGAGACTTATTCAGGGTGGATTGCAGCTCAGATGGTACCTATTGAGATTTCTTGGTTCTTGTATCCAGGAACAAAGTGTTGGACACATGGATATTGGGAAAAAAAAAAGAGATTACTCATTAAGAAATGGAATACTACTGCACAGAGAAGTAGATGAGAAATCTGGCAAAGGATAAGAGGTCAAAATCCATTGCTTCCAAGAGTGGTAACACTTTGTTGAAATAGCACTCTTTTCTCACATTTGTAAGTTCCATGCTATTCTTGGGCATGTGCCTCATCTTGCAGAGATTTGTCTGACTTGGATGAAGAAGAAATGAAGAAACAACAGACACTGAAGTGCCGGCATATACAGGTATTAAAAAGCTGGGATTGGGTGGGCTGCACTTGTTTTGATGGACAGAACCTACTACTTAACCCAGAAATTGAGATAATTTATTATGTATAACACAGGTGTTGGGGGATGCTACCTACTCTCAAGAGGAGGTCTCTGTGTGGGCGAAATGTTAGGTTACCATCATGGGGAGGAGAGAAGCCTTACTATTTTTCACAAACACTGGTCAATTGTTTGTAAACATACATACTTAGACTAGGGAAAGGCTTTGTTACTTTTCTGAGTTTCACCTGGGAGAGGCTTTGTTATTTTCAAGGGTCTGAGTCACTGATGTCCATGACATGGTTGTGCCCATGTCAAAAACATGCATTCACTCAGGACTCAAAAGCTCCCCATAGGTATGCTTTGTCCCTTTTCTGTAGCCCTAGTAGGGATGGTTTTCCATTCTCTGCAAAGTGGCTACTTTCAATTAAAATTAATGACATTTTCTTTACTTAATTCTCTGTCACAGGATGCGAACAACCCTTGACTTCACTAGTTACACTGATATCCAACTTATAGATAGGGTTTTCCAGGGTATTATGAGCCATCAGTTGGAAGGAATTAAAACTTGTTTTTATGTATATTGTATGCATATATATGCATATATAAATGTATATGCACATATAGATTCACATTAACACATATGTGCATGTATGTATATATTTGCAATACTGTATTCAGAAAGCTATTCGACTATATATAGTAAAATTTGTGTAAGAGATTTATTATTCTTGCAGATAGTGACTCAGATATGATAAAGATACAGTAAAAATATTGCTAGAATTTAGAGGAAGTTGAATTGATTTTTTTAAATGTAAGTCTCAATCATATTAGAAATTCTTTGGTTATACTAAACTTTTTTTTCCAGATCTTTATTTATTTTAATTTTTAACTTTTGTTAATTACACTTTATTCCCTTTGTATACCCCCATAATCCCCTCTCCCTCATCCCATCCCAATCCCACCCTCCCTCCTCCTTCTTCATGCATGCCCCTCCCCAAGTCCACTAAGAGGGGAGGTCCTCCTCTCCTTCCTTCTGAACTTAGTCTATCAGATCTCATCAGGAGTGGGTGCATTGTCATCTTCTCTGGCCTAGTAAGGGTGCTCCCCCCTCAGGGGGAAATGATCAAAGAGCAGGCCAATCGGATTTTGTCAGAGGCAATCCCTCTTCCCATTACTATGTAACCCACTTGGACACTAAACTGCCAAGGGCTAGATCTGTGCAGGGATTCTAGGTTATCTCCATGCCTGGTACTTGGTTGGAGTATGAGTTTCTGGGAAGACCACTGTGTTCCAATTTTCTGGTTCTGTTGCTGTCCTTGTGGAGTTTCTGTTATCTCTAGATCTTACTATTTCCCACTTCTTACATAAGATTCAATGCACTCTACCCAACAGTTGGCCATAAGTCTCAGCGTCTGTTATGATAGTCTGCAGGGCAGAGCCTTTCTGAGGCTCTCTGTGGCAGATTCCTAACTTGTTTCCTGTTTTCTTCTTTTTCTGATGTCCATCCTCTTTGCCTGTCAGGATGGGGATTAAGCATTTTAGTCAGGGTCTTCTCTCTTGATTAGTATATTTAGATGTACAGATTTTAGTAGGTTTATCCTATGTTATATATGAGTGAGTATATACCGTGTATGTCTTTCTGATTCTGGGATCACTCACTCAGGATGTTTCTTTTCAGTTCCCACCTTTTACCTGCAAATTTCATGATTTCCTTATTTTTCATTGCTGAGTAACATTCCATTGTGTAGATGAACCACAATTTCTGCATCCATTCTTCAGTTGAGGGGCATCTGGGCTGTTTCCATCTTCTGGCTATTACAAATAAAGCTGCTACAAACATGGTTGAGCAAATGTCCTTAATGTGTACTTGAGCCTCTTTTGGATATATGCCTAGGAATGGTATGGCTGAGTCTTCCTAGTTGTCTGAGAAAGTGCCAGATTGATTTCCAGAGTGGTTTTACAAGTTTAAATTCCCACCAGCAGTGGAGGAGGGTTCCCCTTTCTCCACAACCTCTCCAGCATGTGTTGTCACTTGAGTTTTTCAACTTGGCCATTCTGATGGGTTTTGATTTGCATTTCCCTGATGGCTAATGAGGTTGAGCATTTCTTTAAGTATTTCTCTGCCATTCAATATTCCTCTCCAGAGAATTCTCTGTTTAGCTCTGTTCCCCATTTTTTTAATTGGATTACTTGTTTTGCTGCTGTTCAGTTTCTTTAGTTCTTTATATACTGGATATTTGCCCTCTGTCAGATAAAGGGTTGGTGAATATTCTTTCCCAATCTGTAGGTAGTCTTTTCGTTTTGATGATGGTGTCCTTTGCTTTACAGAAGCTTTTCAGTTTCATAAGGCCCCATTTATTGATTGTTGCTCTTAGAGCCTGTGCTGTTGGTGCTCTGTTCAGGAAGTAATCTCCTGTACCAGTGAGTTCTAGGGTCTTCCCCAGTTTTTCTTCTAGCTGATTTAATGTGTCTGGTTTTATGTTGAGGTCTTTGATCCACTTGGACTTTAGTTTTGTGCAGGGTGATAAGTATGGATCTATTTTCATTTTTCTACATGTAGACATCCAGTTAGACCAGCACCAATTGTTGAAGATGCTGTCTTTTTCCATTGTGTGGTTTTGGCGTCTTTGTCAAAGATCAGATGTCCATAAGTGTGTGGGTTTATTTCTGGGTCTTCTGTTCAGTTCCATTGATCCACCATTCTGTTTCTATGCCAGTACCATGCAGTTTTTATTACTGTTGCTCTATAGTACAGCTTGAGATCAGGGATGGAAATACCTCCAAAAGATCTTTTATTGTAGAGGATTGTTTTATCAAATCTGGGTTTCTTATTATTCCATATGAAAGTGAGAATTTTTTTCCAGGTCTGTAAAGAATTTTGTTGGTAATTTGATGGGAATTGCATTGAATCTGTAGATTGTTTTTGGTAAGATGTCCATTTTTACTATATTAATCCTGCCAAGCCTTGAGCATGGGTGATCTTTCCATCTTCTGATACCTTCTTCTAATTTTCTTCAGATACTGGAAATTTTTTTCATACAAGTCTTTGACTTTCTTGGTTAGAGTTACACCAAGGTACTTTATGTCTTTTGTTGCTATTCTAAAGTGTGTTGTTTCCCTAATTTCTTTCTCAGCCCTTTTGTCTTTTGTATGTAGGAGGGCTACTGATTTTTTGGAGTTAATTTTGTATCCGGCCACTTTACTGACAGTGTTTAACCGTATCAGTGGATTCTAGTATCCTTTAATAAAATGTAGTTAGTATTTCATCATTAAAAAAAGCCTTTAAAAATATACTGTTGTTTTTGTTTTGTTTCCCCAGAGAATCTAAGCAATTCTTGGTTTGACTCACCCAAAATTCATGTAAAATGGAAAATTTTTCTTTTTTAAAATAAAACAAAAAGGGGGAACTGTAGAGAGCTGCGGAATGCTATGCCTTAAAGATGGAGCTGGTTTTCGCCTTCCACCTTCCCGATGGTGAGTGCTCTCTGTCACGAACAATTCCACATTTAGCTAAGGGTGAGGATCTGGCTTGCTTCCATGTATGTGGACCTATCTGCATTGCCCACGTGGCACGCCTGGGTTGGCTACCCAGAGGCTATTTAAGCTGTGGGCTGGCTTTCCCCAGGGTCCGAGGATTGTTCAAGGTTCCTGAATAAACTGCATTGGAAAAAAAAAAAAAACTGGAGTTTTTTTTTTGTTGTTGTTGTTGTTTTGTTTTGTTTTGGTAGCATCCACATTCTTGTGTAAGAAAACACAGGATTCCACACGTCCCACAACCTCTTGCTTTACTTTCCTTCCTTTGAACTGAAATGTGTCCTTATAGTAGATATAGAACATATACAGAAGAAGGAGAAAAAAAAGGACAAAAAAAAAAACACCAAAAAAAAAAAAACAAACAAATAAAACAAAACATAATCACTAAAGTCACAACTGCCTTCATCTATAAAGGAAACCATTCTTTTTAAAGACTATTGTTTTGGTGACTTAAGGTGTGTTTTATAATAGATTCTGGATGTCAGCTCTATATTTTTTTTCTAAAAGTAATAAAACCACGAGATTCTAGCACTTATGTGGGAACCCCTAAGAAGAGAGGAAATTAGATAGCAGATATGCAGATGTGGGACTATGCTACCTAACTGTTGATGTCTGGGATGGCTCTTAATCACAGTGGAAGTTTGTAAGAAATAAAAGAGGCCTCTATGGAGACTCTTCACATCCAAAAGCTCATTTTATCCTAAGAATATAGGGCCCTGGGGCAAGTGTGTGCACAAGCAATAAAGCAGTCAAATTCTTCCCAAGTTGCTAGAAGAGCACACTAAAAAATGATGCTTTCCTCAGCATTTTTTTTCAAATGGTTTAAGAAGAAAAACATGGGATTTTTTTCTAATACCCACATTCTAATTTCAAGTCTGCCAAAAACAGGCACTATAATTCATAAGCCCGAAAAGGAAGAGAAAATGTAGTCAAAGGGACAGATTGATTTTTCTGCAAATCTTAACATTTTATAAAAATAAGTCTACAGTGAAAGTTATGATCTTTATAGAAAGCCATCTAATTGAGAAGCCCAAGCTCCTTTGTTTGTTCTATTTATCTATTTTTTTTAATTATTGTAGGTGTCTACCACCAAAGTATGTCTGCATAGTTTGTCCTTTATGAGGAAAGAAATATTTTTGCCAGATCAAAGTACTTAAAGGAATTACTGTAAATTGGAAATAGGCTGGGCATTTGACAGTTGCTTGCCACTTCCTTAGAATCATTCGTTCATTTGGTAATAATATAAAGAATTTATAAGAGAAATTCACAACTGAGACTTTAGATAGCATCTCTGCTTCACATAATGCATATAAAATGTTAGCAAATCATTATTATTTACTGATTATTTGGTACAGGAAAAGACATTGAGCTTTGTGTTATATTAATAATCAAAAGCAACTTAGAAATTAGTGACTCTAAATTTCACAAAAAGTATCCAAACACAGAAACACACTACCAGAACCAACATCAATAACCAAGGATCTAAAAGCCACTGGTCATTAATCTCCCTCAACATTAATGCAATCACCCAATTCTCTAATAAAAAGACACAGACTAACAGAATGGATGCATAAACAAGACCCAACAATCTGTTGCATACAAGAAACATACCTAAACCACAAAGATAGACATTACCTGAGAGTGAAGGGCTGGAAGATAGTTTTCTAAGCAAATGTATCCAAGAAGCAAGCAGGAGTAGCCATTCTAATATCTAATAAAATAGATTTTCAACCAAAATTAATCAAAAGAGATAGAGAAGGACACTTCATACACATTAAGGGAAAAATCCACCAGGAAGATATCACAATCCTGAACATCTATGCCCCAAATGCAAGGACACCCACATTTGTAAAAGAAACTTTAATAAAACTTAAACCACAATAGACCCCCACATATTAATAGTGGGAGACTTTAACACCCCACTCTCAACAAAGTACAGGTCACCAAAACAGAAATTAAACAAAGAAACAATAACTCTGACAGAGGTCATGAATCAAATGGACCTCACTGATATCTACAGATACTTTCACCCAAACACAAAAGAATTTACCTTCTTCTCAGCACCTCATGGAACCTTCTCCAAAATAGACCATATAGTTGGTCACAAAGCAAGACTCAACAGATACAAGAAGATTGAAATAATCTTTTGTATTCTATCTGATCACCATGGACTAAAACTGGACCTCAATGACAAAAATAGCAAAAGGCTTACACAAACATGGAAACTGAAGAACTTGCTACTAAATGACAGCTGGGTCAGAGAAGAAATGAAGAAAGAGATTAAAGTCTTCCTAGAATTCAATGAAAATGAAGGCACAACATACCCAAACTTGTGGGACACAATGAAAGCAGTTCTAAGAGGAAAGTGCATAGCACTAAGTGCCTTCAAGAAGAAATTCGAGACAGCTCACATAAATAAATTAATGCCTCACTTGAAAGCCCTAGAAAAAAAAGAAGTAGAATCACCAAACAGGAGTAGACAGCTGGAAATAATCAAACTCAGGGCTGAAATCAATAAATTAGAAACAAATAAAACAATCAAAGAATCAATGAAACCAAGAGCTGGTTCTTTGAAAATAAAAAAGATAGACAAACCCTTAGCCAAAGTAACTAAAAGGCAGAGAGAAACAATCAAATCAACACAATCATAAATGAAAGGGAGACATAACCACAGACACTGAAGAAATCCAAATAATAATAAAGTCTTAATTCCAAAGCCTATATGGCACAAAATTTGGAAAATTTTCATGACTGATTCTAAATGCCAAAGCTGAATCAAGACCAGGCAAACCAATTAAATAGTCCTATATCCCCTAAGGAAATAGAAGCTATCATCAAAAGTCTACAATGCAAAAAAAGCCCAGGGCCCCGTGGTTTCAGCACAGAATTCTACCAGACCTTCAAAGAAGAGCTAACACCATTACTTTTCAAACTATTCCACAAAATAGAAACAGAAGGAACACTACCAAACTCATTCTATTAAGCCACAGTCACCCAGGTACCTAAACTTCACAAAGACCCAACAAAGAGAGAGAATTTTAGGCCAATCTCCCTCATGAACATCGATGCAAAAATACTCAACAAAACACTTGTAAACCGAATCCAAGAGCACGTCAAAGATAACATCCACTATGACCCATTTGGCTTCATCACAAGCATGCAGGGGTGTTTCAGTATATGTAAATCCTTCAATGTGATCCACCATATAAACAAACTTGAGAAAAAACACATGATCATCTCCTTAGATGCTGAAAAGGCATTTGACAAAATTCAACGTCCATTCATGTTTAAAGTCTTGGAGGGATCAGGTATACATGGCACATACCTGAACATAGTAAAGACAATATACAGCAAACCTATAGCCAATATCAAGCTCAATGGAGAGAAACTTAAATAATTCTCACTGAAATCAGGGACAAGACAAGGCTGCTCACTCTTTCCATATCTCTTCAACACTGTTCTTGAAGTCCTTGCTAGAGCAATAAGACAATTGAAGAAGATCAAGGGGACAAAAATTGGAAAGGAAGAAGTCAGAGTTTCACTACAGATGATATGATAGTATACCTGAGTGACCCCAAAAGTTCTACCAGAGAACTCCTACAGCTGATTAACTCCTTCAGCAAAGTGGCTAGATACAAAATTAACTCAAAAACATCAGTAGCCCTCCTGTATACAAAAGACAAAAGGGCTGAGAAAGAAATTAGGGAAACAACGCCCTTCACAATAGCCACAAAAGACATAAAGTACCTTGGTGTGAACCTAATAAAGCAAGTCAAAGACTTGTATGAACAATATTTCCAGTCTCTGAAGAAAGAATTAGAAGAAGATATCAGAAGATAGAAAGATCTCCCATGCTAATGGCTTGGCAGGATCAATATAATGAAAATGGCCATCTTACCAAAAGCAATCTACAGATTAAATGTAATTCCCATCAAATTACCAACACAATTCTTTGCAGACCTTGAAAGAAAAATTCTCACCTTCAAATGGAACAACAAGAAATCCAGAATTACTAAAACAATTCTCTACGGTAAAAATCTTCAGGAGGTATCTCCATCCCTGATCTCAAGCGGTACTATAGAGCAACAATACTAAAAACTGCATGGTCCTGACGTAGAAACAGACTGGTGGATCAATGGAATCGAATAGAAGACCCTGACATAAATCCATACACTTATGGACACCTGATTTTTTTATAAAGATGCCAAAACAATTCAATGGAAAAAAGACAGCATCTTCAACAAATGGTGCTGGTCTAACTGGATGTCTACATGTAGAAAAATGGAAATAGATTCATACTCATCACCCTGCACAAAACTAAAGTCCAAGTGGATCAAAGACCTCAACATAAAACCAGACACACTAAACCGCTTAGAAGAAAAAGTGGGGAAGACACTTGAGCTCATTGGTTCAGGAGACACCTAACTGAACAGAACATCAACAGCACAGGCTCTAAGAGCAACAATCAATAAATGGGACCTCATGAAACTGAAAAGCTTCTGTAAAGCATAGGACACTGTCGTCAGTACAAAACGACAGCCTACAGATTGGGAAAGGATCTTCACTAACCCTATATCTGACAGAGGACTAATATCCAGTACATATAAAGAAATAAAGAAGTTAAACAGCAAAAAATCCAATTAAAATGGAGTACAAAGCTAAACAGAGAATTCTCAATAGAGGAATATTGAATGGAAGAGAAACACTTAAAGAAATGCTCAACCTCATTAGCCACCAGAGAAATGCAAATTAAAACAACCCTAAGATTTCACCTTACACCCCCATCAGAATGGTTAAGATAAAAAACTCAAGAGACAACACATGCTGTAGAGGTTGTAGAGAAAGGGGAACCCTCCTCTACTGCTGGTGGGAATGTAAACTTGTACAACCACTCTGGAAATTAATCTGGTGCTTTCTCAGACAAATAGGAATAGTGCTTCCTCAAGATCCAGCTATACCACTCCTAGCCATATACCCAAAAGAGTCTCAAGTACACAATAAGGACATTTGCTCAACCATGTTTGTAGCAACCTTATTTGTAATAGCCAGAAGCTGGAAAAAGCCCAGATGCCTCTCAGTGGAGGAATGGATGCACAAATTGTGGTATATCTATACAATAGAATATTACTCAGCAACAAAAAACAAGGAAGACATGAAATTTGCAGGTAAATGCTGGGATCTGGAAAAGATCATCCTGAGTGAGCTATCCCTGAAGCCAAAGATGCACACACTATGTACTCTCTCATATAGACATATAATATAGGATAAACCTACTAAAATCTGTACACTTAAAAAAAACTAATTAAAAGGGAGGACTCTTGCTAAAATGCTCAATTCCTATCCAGAAAGGCAAAGAGGATGGACATCAGAAGAAGGAGAAAAGAGGGAACAAGTCAGGAGCCTGACACAGAGGACCTCTGAAAGTCTCTGCCCTGCAGACTATCAATGCAAATGCTGAGACTTTTGGGCAATCTTTGCGCAGAGTGCCAGGAATCTTATGAAAGAAGTGGGAAATAGTAAGATCTGGAGAGGACAGGAACTCCATAAGGAGAGCAACAGAACCTAAAATTCTGAGCACAGGGGTCTTTCCTGAGACTGATACTCCAACTAAGGACTATTCATGGAGATAGCCTAAGACCCCTGCACAGATGTAGCCCATGGCAGTTCAGTATCCAAGTGGGTTCCATTGTAATAGGAACAGGGACTGTCTCTGACATGAACTAATTGGCCTGCTCTTTATTTATCTCCCCCTGAGGGGGAAGCCGCATTACCATGCCACAGAAGAAGACAATGCAGCCACTCCTATTGAGACCTAATTGACTAAGATCAGAAGGAAGGAAAAGAAGACCTTCCTATCAGTGGATTTGGGGAGGGGCATGCCTGCAGAGGGTGGAGGAAAGGAGGGATTGGGACGGGAATAGTGAGGGAACCACAGGGGGGATACAAAGTGAATAAAGTGTAATTAATAAAGAATTTAAAAAAGATTTAAAATTTTAAAAAGATTCCCATTAATGTTGGAAAACAGAAAGATGTAAAGAACAGAGAAAATGCAACTTCTACTTCAATAAGCTTATATGTGTATTAAACACAGCAATCTTTTAGCCAACGGGGGGGAGGCTTTTTTGCATCATATTCTTCGGGTAGCTAGTCTCCTGCTTTGAGATTGAATGTTCTGCAATCCCCAGAACATTCTAAGATTCTTCCTGCAATGTCTAGGTGTGATGCTCCAAGTATGGATTCATATCTCTCAGAATCTCAGTCTTAATTTTCTCTTTGGGATAGTCTGTGGTTATGTGATCTTAAGAAAGTGTTGAGAAGAGGAGCCCAAGGCCTCACTACTATAGAATGCTTTCAAATACTTGTCAATGGTAGTCTTGTCAAAAAGATAACCTAGAAGGAATATTGTTTCTTTTGCTTTAGGCTGGGGTCAGAGAGTAGGTGAGGAGGGCTCCCTCATTCTGAGGACTAGGGAGAGGCATAGGGAGAAAGAGGGAAGAAGAAACTGGGAGGAGATGAGCAAGAGGATATAATAGGGATGTAAAATGAATATATTATAAAAAATAAATTTAAGTAAAAAGAAACATTCACACTATCTCTGGCATAAACTCATGGGCTGACTCTTTGATCACCTCTACTTGAGGAGGGAGCAGCCTTAACAGACCACAGAGGAAGACAGTGAAGCCAGTCCTGATGAGAACAGATAGGCTAGGGTCAGATCAAAGGGGTGGCAGACCTCCTGTATCATTGGGTTGAGGGAGGGCCATAGGAAGAGAAGAGGGAGGGAGGGTGGGATTCGGAGGGGGCTACAACAGGGATACAAAGTGAATAAACTGTAATTAATAAAAATAAAATTTTAAAAAGAGTATCTTTCCTCAGAATTGTACAAGCTTAGGCTGCTATTCTTTGCTTCTAAGGTCTCAATCTGGAACAACTTGTCATATTGAAGACAGTGTAATTTTAAAGTACCAGTGAACTAAGCATTGGCTTTCTCCCATCTGCATTCCAATTATTCTTTGGCTTATAAGATTAGAAGTGTTGGAAATAGTTGATGATATCTTTGAAATATCTTTTTTTTTCTTTTAGATACATTATTTTCTCAATATAAAAATTTAACAGCACAATGAGGCAATGATTATAACAATGATATATCTCCACAGTTGGTATTTCATCCTATCTCATTCATTTTCCGTATATTTTTATTCATGTAGGTAAAATATTTATTTTCCTTTTTTGAACTTCAAATGATTTTTTTAAGTTTTTATATTAATTACAGGTTATACAACTTGTATCCCAGCTGTAACTTCCTTCCTCATTCCCTCCCAATTCCACCCTACTTCCCTCATCTCTTCCTATGCCCTTCTTCAAGTCCCCTGACGTCACCTTCCATGTGAACTTAACCTATCAGGTCTCATCAGGACTGGTAACACCGGCTTCCTCTGTGGTCTGGTAAGGCTGCTCCCCACTCAGGGGGAGGTGATCAAAGAGCCAGTCATGGAGTTCATGTCAGAGACAGTCCCTGTTCCCCTCACTGGGGCACCCACATGGATACTGGGATGCCATAGACTACATCTGAGTAGGGCCTCTAGGTTATATCCATGAATGGTCCTTGTTTGGAACATCAGGTTCAGAATAGACACCTGCACCCAGATCCTTTGGTTCTATTGTTCTCTTTGTGGAGCTCCTGTCTTCTCCAGGTCTTACTATCTCCCCCTTCTTTCATAAGATTTCCTGCATTCTGCCCAAAGTTTGGCTGAGTCTCAGCATCTGCTTTGGTAGCTTGCTGGGTAGAATCTTTCAGAGGATCTCTGTGGTAGGATCCAGTCCTGTTTCTTGTTTTCTCCTTCTTCTAATGTCCATCTGATTTGACTTTTTGAGTGATGACTCATCATCTTACCCAGGGTCCTCCTTCTTGCTTAGCTTTTTTAGGTGTACAGATTTTAGTATGTTTATCCTATATAATATGTCTACTATCCACTTATAAGTAAGTATGTACCATGTGTGTCTTTCTGCTTCTGGGATACCTCACTCAGGGTGATCTTTTCTAGTTCCCACCATTTTAATGCAAATTTTATGAAGTCCTTCTTTTTAATTGCTGAGTAGTATTCCATTGTGTAAATGTACCACAATTTCTGTATCCATTCCTTTTTTGAGGGACATCCGGGTTGTTTCCAGGTTCTGGCTATTATGAATAAAGCTGCTACAAACATGGTTGAGCAAATGTCCTTGTTGTGTACTTGAGCATATTTTGGCTGTATGTCTAGGAGTGGTATAGCTGGATCTTGAGGAAGCATTATTCCTAATTGTCTGAGAATGCGCCAGATTAATTTCCAAAAGGATAGTACAAGTTTACATCCCCAATAGTAATGGAAGAGGGTTCTGCTTCTTCCACATTCTCTCTAGCATGTATTGTCACTTGATTTTTTGATCATAGTTATTCTGATGGGTGTAAGGTGAAATCTCAGGGTTGTTTTTGTTTACATCTCCCAGAAAGGCTGTTGAGCATTTCTGTAAGTGTTTCTCTGTCATTCGATATCCCTCAATTGAGAATTCTCTGTTTAGCTCTGTACTACCTAATTTGTTGCTTTTTAACTTCTTGAGTTCTTTATATAATCCAGATTTTAGTCCTCTTTCAGATATAGGGTTGGTGAAGATCCTTTCCAACCTGTAAGTTGTTTTGTTCTGATAACAGTTTTCTTTTCTTTCCAGAAGCTTTTCAGTTTCATGAGGTCCCATTTATTGATGGTTGATCTTAGAGCTTGTGCTGTTGGTGTTCTGTTCAGGGAGTAGACTCCTGTGCCAATGAGTTCAAGGCTCTTATCCATTTTTTCTTCTGTAGATTGCTTTTGGTGGAATGGCCATTTTCACTATCTTAATCCTACTGATTCATGAACATTGAAGATCTTTCCATCTTCTGATATCTTTTGCAATTTCTTTCTTCAGAGACTAGAAGTTTTTCAAACAGGTCTTTCACTTACTTAATTAGAGTCACTTCATGATATTTTATGCTACTAGTGGCTATTTTGAATTGTATTGTTTCCCTAATTTCCTTCTCAGCCCTTTGTCTTTAGTATACAGGCAGGTTACTGATTTTTTCTTTAGTTAATTTTATATCCAGCCACTTTGCTGTAGGTGTGTATCAGCTGAAGAGGTTCTCTCGTTTAATTTTCTGAGTCATTCATATATATGGTCATATCATCTCCAAAAAGTAATACTTTGACTTCTTCCTTTCTGATTTATATCCTCTTGATCTCCCTTTGTTGTCTTATTGCTCTAGCTAGGACTGCAAGTACTATGTTGAAGAGATAAGGAGAGAGGGGGCAGCAGTGCTTTGTCCCTGATTTCAGAGGGACTGATTTAAATTTTTCTCCCTTTAGATTAATGTCAGCTATAAGTTTGCTGTGTATTGTCTTTACTGTGTTTAAGTATGTGATTTGTATCTCTGGTCTCTCCAAGTCTTTAAACATGAATGGGTGTTGGATTTTGCCAAATGCTTTCTCGGTATTTAAGGAGATGATCATCTGGGTTTTCAACTTCAGATTATTTACATGTTGGATTACATTGATGGGTTTCCATATATTGAACCACTCTTGCATGCCATATCTTTTATGTGTTCTTGAATTCAGTTTGCATGTATTTTATTGAGTATTTTTGCATCAGTGTTCATAAGAGAGATATGCCTGTGTTCCATATTTTGTTGGGTCTTGGTATGGTTTAGGTGAATGTGGCCTCATAGAATGAGTTTGTTAATGTACCCTCTGTTTCTATTTTGTGGAATAGTTTGAAGAGAAAGGGTGTTAGCTCTTCTTTGAAGGTCTGATAGAATTCTGTTCTGACACCATCTGGGCTTTTTTTTTTAAGGGAGAATTTTGATGACTACTTTTATTTCTTTGGGAGATATAGGACTGTTTATTCTGTTTACTTGATCTTGATTTAATTTTGGTAAATGGAATCTATCAAGTAAAGGGTTAATTCATTTAGATTTTTAAATTTTGTAGCATATAACCATTTATAGTAAGTCTTAATGATTGTTTGGATTTCCTCAATGTCTGTTGTTACACCCATCTTTTTGTTTCTGATATTGCTGACTTGGATAGTTACTCTTTGCCTTTTATTTAGTTGGCTAAGGGTTTGTCTGTCTTGCTGATTTTTTTAAAGAACCAGATCTTGCTTTCAATGATTCTTTGGATTGTTTTCTTTGTTTCTAACCCATTGATTTCAGCTCTGAGTTTGGTTATTTCCAATCGTCTACTCCTCTTTAGTGTGTCTGCTTCTTTTTTCCCTCTAGGGATTTTAGGTGTATCATTAAGTTGCTCATATGAGATATCTCAAACTCCTTTCTGTTTCTTTTTTTGTCCCTAGGGATTTTAGGTGTGCCATTATGTTGCTTGTATGAGATATCTCAAATTCCTTTCTGGAGGCACTTAATGCTATGAACTCCTCTTAGCACTGCTTTCCTTGTGTCCCATAAGTTTGGGTAAGTTGTGTATTCATTTTCATGAATTTTAGGAAGTCTGTAATTTATTTTTTTTTCATTTCTTCCACTACCAATCTGTCATTGAGTAGAGAGTTGTTTAGTTTCCGTGTGTATGTCCACTTTTTGTTATTTCTGGTGTTGTTGATGTCTACTTTTAGACCATGATGGTCTGATAGGATAGAAGGGATTATGTTGATCTTCTGGTATCTGTTGAGGCTTGCTTTGTGCCCTACAGTTTTTGAGAAGGTTCTATGAGGTGCTGAGAAGATTTTACACTCTTTTGAGTTTGCATGAAAAGTTCTTTAGACATCTATTAGGTCGATTTGATTAGGACCTATGTAAGTGTCATTATTTCCCTATTTGGCTTCTGTCGAAATAATCAATCCCATGGTGACAGCGGAGTATTGAAGTCTCTTACTATTAAGGTGTTGGGATCAATGTGTCATTTAAGCTTTAATAATGTTTCATTTACAAATGTAGGTACTATTGTATTTAGGACATTTGTGTTCAGGATTTTTATTTCCTCCTTGTGGATTTTTTGTTTGATAACATTGAAGTGTTCCTCCTCATCTTTTTTAATTTTGATTGAAAGTCTATTTTTATTAGATATTAGGATAGTTACTCCAGCTTGTTTTCTGGGTCCATTTGCTTGAAAACCTTTTTTCCAGCACTTTATCTTTGTTTATCTTTGTTGCAGTGGTGTGTTTCTTGGATGCAGCAGAATGGTGGCTCCACAATCATTCTGTTAGTCTGTGTATTTTTTTTTTTTTTGGAGAGTTGAGACCATTGATGTTAATATGTAATAGTGACTAATGAATGCTAGTTCCTTTTATTGTTGAGTTTGTGGTGTAACTGTGTTTCAATGCTTGTTTTGTTTGTTGTGAAGATATATATATATATATATATATATATATATATATATATATATATATCCTGTGTTTTCTTGGGTGTAGTTGATTTCTTTGGATTGGAGTTTTCCTTCTAGTTTCTTCTGTAAGCCTGGGTTACTTTGTAGATATTGTTTAGTTTTGTCATGGAATATTTTGTTTTCTCCATCTGTGTTGATTAAAAGCTTTGCTGGTTATAGTAGTCTGGGTTGGAGTCTGTGGTTTTTTAGAGTCTGAATGACATCTCCACAGGCCCTACTTTCTTTCATAGTTTGTACTGAGAAGTCTGGTGTGATTCTGATAGGTCTACCTTTGTGTGTTGTGTGGTGTTTTTATTCATTCTGTAGGAGTTTCTTTTCTTTTCTAGTCTATTTGGTGTTCTGTAGGACTCTTGTATGTTAATGGATATGTCTTTCTTTAAGTTAGTAAAATTTTCTTCTATAATTTTCTTGAAAATATTTTCTGGACCTTGGAGCCTGGAATCTTCTTTTTTGTCTTTTCCTAATTAGTCTTTGATTTTGTCTTTTCTCGGCATCCTCGATTTCTTGGAAGTTTTGTGTTTGAAAATCATTTTCTTGTGTTTTTGATGAATTAAAATATCCATTGATTTTGGGGGTTGCTGGTGAAGCCATGATGTCCTGATTTTTGTTGGATGTGTTCTTATGTGGGCCTCTGGCAATCTGCTTATCTGTAGCCTTTGCTATTTGTTACCTGAGTCTGTACATCAGTCTGAGTCCATCTGTCTCTGGTGTTTGCAGTATTCTTCAGAAAGATGAGAGAGGTCCACAGGTTTGAAAGTGGATGTTGGTGTTTCAGCTGTAGTCAAGGGAGTACATATACACGGGTACATACGTACAAGCACAGATGTGTGCTTCACAGTGTGCCTTGAGGGAGAGGGAGCTAGAGCTTAAGTGAGGGAGATGGTGCAGGTGTTGGCACCATCTGTTCCCAAGTGCAATGCTTAGATGCAAGTGCCCTGAATACCTCAACAGCCTACAGGCCTGTTGTACTGTCCTCGTAGTGTTCAGATTTGTCTGTGTTCCAGGAACTTTTTGTCTGGATTCCACTGGTAGACCCATAGAACAGGGGCTTCAAATTTGAGAACGCTGTCCCAAGGATCTCTATGTTGCCCACAGTGGGGGTGTGAGTGGGAGAGATCTTATGTCTGGCTGGTAGTGTAGTCAGACCCTGGATCTCAGGCTCTGCTAGCACTCATTTGAGGGCATGCTTATTCACTAGAAGGCATAATCAGAAGGCATAGGTATTCCCCCTGTCCTCTACTCTCAGTTTTGTGGCTACAGGAGCAATTGAGAGGGTAGGAGATCCATCGTCTCATTTATGTTCCCTGTTTGTCCTCTGGAAACGGAGACACATACTTGTGTTAGCCACCTCTGCAGTCTCAGTCACTGATCATGGAGGTTCCTGCTAAGGCTAGCCTCCATTCTACAGACTCTGTAGACCTGGAAGGCTAATGCAGCTGCCTGCTGGGATGCCTTGAGAGACCTGTATAGCTGCCTGCATACTTGGGAGACCCGTACTGTGGCCTGCAGACCTTGGAGGCTGGCTCTGGAGGCCCTTCCAGCCAACCACCTGCTCCAGAACTTGGAGTGCAGTATAGCCACTGGCCACCACCACAGAACTTGGGAGGCCCACCTCTGCTGTCTCAGTCACAAAACAAGGAGGCTCATGCTTTGGGGAAGGGAAAGTTCAGGGGGAGTCTCTCAGTCCCCGGAGAGATGTCTGCAGGTGACCTGTATCCAATGTCTCAACTCACAGGTTATCCTCTCTGGCCCAGGAAGTATAAATGTCGATGTTCTGCCTTCAACTGCCTCTCCACTCACCGATTTCAGAGTTTTGGATCCTGTGTCTTTCAGATATGGTGCCTGCTGGTTGCCTACATCTTGGACTCTGAAATATCTCTTGATATTGCTGGTAACTAAACTAGTTAACTCATTATTTTGCACAAGTAATGTGGATGGCCACATCACTGATCATGTTTGAAACCAGATTTTTACACTGACATCAGGCTCTCCTATAATCACTAATTTATGTGGTAATGTCATATTCCCTGAGGCTATTCTTAAGATATGACCCAAAATAGATAGTGATTGTGTGTGTGAGTATAACCAGTCTCTTCTCTGTCCATGGTTACTTTGCTTATTTTCCACTTACTGGACTTGTGTGGAAGTCTTCTCTACAGCTAACACTGAAAGCAATGGTATTCTTTATTTTTGTTTTAAAACTAGAATATCTCTAACATATTTTATTCTTCTTTTGTGGTTGTGGCTTTTATCTTAGTTGGTCAGCTATCTCAGTGCCTATACCTTGCTCAAAGTTTATTACTACTAACATCTACATTGATTGGAAGATACCACAGTGTGAGCATCCAGGTTTCCAGGTTTGAATCTTTACTTTATAAACACTATGCTTAGGTTATGACCTTATATACCTGTCTAGTCATAACCTGCTTCTCAAAGTTCAGATTCTTAGTTCTGGGTTCATTTGACATACTGCCATAAGATTCCATCACACCACATATTCACCTATCCCCTCTCCACATTAAATAATTGAGTGAACCATATATTCTGTTTCTGTCTGAGCTGACACCTATGCTTTGACTCTTACTTTTCAATGTCCTAAGGGAAGATTTTGTACTTTACAAACAATTTGACAACCATTTAATAGCCTCATAGATTGGACATTACATTATAGATGCATCAGTTGCTATATTGAAGGTATAGGTTGACAGCATCTTCAGTAGCTATGTGACTAACTCTCAGTATGTATATGAGTTGAACACACTGCTAATAATGCTCCATGTGAAGTAAGAACAGTGCCAAAGTTATTACAAATTTCTTGAGGGTGAAGGTTACAGCTAGTAATAGATTACAGCAGCTCCTTTATAGCAGACATGGAGATGAGGTTCATGTAGAAACTGAACATTGTTAGCTGAGAAGAACAACTCAGGCTTGCTAGGATGACATTAAGTGGGCAGAAAAACAATCTTTCAAGTTCTGGATCATCAGGTTTTTGGTACTCTCTCTTGTAGAACTTGGAGTCGCTCAGGGAAAGCACTCATATTTTACAACTTAAATAATTGTGTCTTAATCAAGATGATACCCCATTGGACAATCTGCTGTTTTGTGTTCATGCTATTAGATTATGAATCAAGCTGAGTATGGTAGATCTTACCTATTTTTTTTCTTTTCTTTCTCTTCTTTCTTTCTTTGCTTCCCTCTGAGACTCCATATCCCCCATTACTACAAGTCCTAAATTCCAGGAAGTTTTCACTGCACTAGGTTTCAACACCACAGCCCAAATATCATCTCTGCAATTTTAGCAGCTAGGTCAATGTATTGTAGCTTGATTTTATCATTTACTTCATTACTAATATCCCCTTATAAGTGAATACATAACATATTTGTATCTTTTGTGGTCTGGGTTACTTCACTCAAGATTTTTTTTTCTAGTTCTATCCTTTTGCCTGCAGATTCCATGATGTTATTAGTTTAGCATAAATATAACACAACATCTGGGTAGCTCTTACCTATATTCCTATTGTTTGGAAGACTGAAAAAGGAGTATTCTCAGATGTTTATGGTTAGTCTCGGCTACACAGTGAGTCTTAGGTCAGTCTGAGCTACAATATGAGACCTAGTCTCAAAAAGTAAAACAAACAAAGAAGCAAAAATCTTCTAAAAAGTAAAGTATCATCATAAAAATCATTCACATTTTCTTTTATGTTCAAGGTTTGCATTGTGGTCTTTGTGATAGAAACACCCTAGTAACTTCTTAAAGAGTCATTAGAAAAGCAACATTCACAAGGAATGGAATATTTAGTATGCTATGTCATTATGGAATATACATTAAATACATGGTGTTAAGTACTAAGGAAATGTAGTGATGAGATGCATTAAATTTCATTATAAATAGATTCTGAGGAGCCAAGGCCTTATAAAGAATAGCATTATTATGTTTTTCTCTTGGAAGAAAATAGGAAATGAGTAAGAATGGCATATTTGGTAATAAAAACATAAAATATGGACTTCAAACACCTAGAAGGATCTTCATGAACAGAGATTAGACATGAAACAAATACCTAAGTATTGTTTTTGAATAATTATTCCCAATATTCATTGATAAGTCACCATGCTTCATGTAATAATTCATTTATATATAAAATTCCTTACATAGACAGTAGTTCCATTAAAATATTATCACAAAAATATTTACTGACAGCATGATCTTCATTGAAGAATTAACTGCATTCTATTTTCTTAAATAGCAGAGTTCAACAAGAAAGCTGTAGTTCAATACATTGATATGATATTATTAGGAACTCAACTGTGATAAAGAAAACTTAGAAAAACTAAATATGAACATTAACATAGGCTTAAGTAACAATGACTTCTACCGGTGGTTTTCAAACTGTGGGCTGTGACCTCTGGTAAACATATATCTCCAAAAACATTTACATCATGATTCATAACAGTAGTAAAATAATAGTTATGAAGTAGCAACAAAAATACTTTTATGGTTGGGAGTCATCATTGTGGGCAGACCCAACAAAGGACCATTAGAGCTCATGACCTGGGCAGCTTCCACTTATTTGACTAGGGAAGTAATAGGGCGGAGAGTATGTGACCTGATATTGAAGAGTCTGCCCAGAGACAAACAGCCAATGGCTGGCTTGGAGATGTGAAGGAACCTGATTGGTCCTCTAAAGCTATTTAATGTGCTATCTCTTCAAGAATAAATGAGTCTGCATCCTCTTGACCTCGGATTGCATTCATCTGACTCCCAGTGTCTATGTGATGACTCTGTGTCTCTCAACCCCTTGGCCTGGAACCCCTGTTCTCACCCACAGGTTGGGCCTTTGGGAGGAGGACCAACATATCACAACATGAAGAAGTGTATTAAAGTGTTACAGCATTAGGAAGGTTGATAACTAATGGTTTAGACAAAGGTTCTAATGCATGATCATTTATTGTGTCCAAATACTTTATTAAAGATTAAATCAGTAGTGCTAATCAAAAAAAGCAAAACCCAGAGTTTAGAGTAGCTGGCTTAAAGAAGTAAATATATAAATACTATTATAAATTTGAATACATTTTAAGAAAAACATGAGACATCTTTATAAGAAAATGATGAAATGAGTCTCACTTTATATAGGAAAGGAAGATAGATACTTCTTATTAAGTTGACAACCTAAAACACAAAAAGCCAGAAGAGAAGAAATCTTGGCAGAACAAATATAGTGTAAGAAACACTAAATGATCCTTGTATCTGATACTGAAGTAATTTTTTCTAGTATGAACATTTAACAAGTGTTATACACTTCCAACCTGTCTGTCTCCCCCATCTTTCCCTTTCTCCCCTTGTCTCTCTCGTTCTTTCTTTCTTTCTTTCTTTCTTTCTTTCTTTCTTTCTTTCTTTCTTTCTTTCTTTCTTTCTTTCTCTTTCTTTCTTTCTTTCTTTCTTTCCTTCCTTCCTTTTCTCTCTCGTTCTTTCCCCCTTTCTTTCTTTTTCTTTTTCATTCTTTCAGTACAGAGTTGGTCTATGTATGCCAGGTTGGCCTGGAACACAATATGTAGCTCAATTGGCTTTGAACTTAAGACAATCCTTCTACATCAGCTTCAAAAATGCTAGAATTATAGGCACGAGCTACCACACAAATATGTTCATCAATTTAAGGCTGATTTTGATAAATGTGGAATTGTAACTCTGAGAAAAGTCAACTACTTAAACAGTGGACATTTCTAGATTTAGTTAAAGAAATTTGATCATTCTAAGTTAAGGTCACTGTCTTTTTCTCTGCTGTTATTTTAAGAAATTTAAACTTCAGAAATTTGAAAATGATGTGTTTTCTTTTATGGTGTGGTCTCTGTGTGTATGTGTTCATGTGAGTGTGGGCATGTGTGTGTCTATGTGGAGAGCAGATGTTGATGTCAGGTGTCTTCCTCAATTGCTTTCAATTTTATTTTTTTTAATTTTATGTATATGAATGTTTTTCCTGCATGCATGTCTGAGTACTACTTGAATAGCTGATGCTAGTAAAGGCCAAAAAGGGTGTCTGCTCTGGAACTGGAGTTACATATATTTGTGAGCTGTTATGCAGGTTTTGGGAATTAAACCCAGGTCCTCTGCTAGAGCATTCAGTGCTCTAAAACACTGAGCCATTGTCTAGTCCAACCAACTTTAGATTTTTGAGAATGAAATCTGTCAATAAACCTGGTGCTCACTGATTCACCTAGTTTGGCTAGGCAGCAAGTTCCAGTAATTTTATTGTCCCTATCTCCACAGTAGGTGATTATTGGTATATGCTACCATACTTGGCTTTTATATGGGTTCTGGGGACTGAACTCTAAGCCCTGTGCTTGTACAGTGAGCATTTTGTCAACTGAGCCATCTGTAAAGCCCTGAGGTGTTTCTTTTTAAATAGGCAAGATCCACTCTTTATAAGTCATTCATTTGCTATGATATTATAAAAACAATCTGTTTATGTCATGAACATCCCATTGTCAGGATCCCTTTTCTTACAAATCCTACCTCACCAAAAGTCTATATTGTTTCTCTAGGCATCACCCTCTGAGTATGTACACAGTCTTTTTTATGGATTACTTTCTGATTCAAAGTGGCTCTCATTTCTCTGCCCACTCTAGGAGAGGGAGGAAGATTATTTTAAGTGTTAAATAAATATATGTTGACCTGAATTGAAGAAGGTAAATTTTTCAATAGCTACATATTTAAACATCTCTCTCTCTCTCTCTCTCTCTCTCTCTCTCTCATCTATCTATTTACCTACCTATATAAGTTCTCTACATATATAAATATACAATTTTGCAACATAAGATTTAGGAGAGGATTATTCTCATTTCAAGAAATTTTTTTCTCTGCCAGTAGATTGACTGTAATTATGCTTTAAATAGCAATCTGTTTAGTGTATTTAAATATTTGTTTATCATAATTAAGTACTTGACAGGCTGAACTTGAAGGAGAGCTATTCATAGTGAAAGCATCAGGAAACACTTTACTTTAAATTCTCTTTCTATGGGGATAAAGCCTGAGCTGTATAAAGACTGCTAATTTTCAAATAGTGAATTTAAAGTTAGCAAACTTGGTTAGAACCTACTGTTAATATTTCTTATATAATAACAAATAAATTGATGGTGCTTTCAGTTGAGAGGGCATCTTAATATATTTTATTAGCTTCTATTTTAAAACTATATTGAATATAGAATAAATTAATAAACACTTTGCATACAAGGAATATTCAGTGGTGTGTGTGTATGTGTGTGTTACATAGGTTTGTTACAAAAGATTTATGGCTAGAATCAAGGGTTCCTCATAATAAGAACTAGGAATCAACAATATTACATTTTTAGTTGATGAATTCTTTACTGGAAAGATGGACACCAGTGCCTGACAATTTTCTACCATGGTGGATGAAAAAAGAAAAGCACTGTTGTGCATTAGTGTATTGGAGCATAAGTCCAGAATAAAATGATCATTTCAGTATGTTTAATAAATGTATATTTAATCTCTGAATTGAAAAGTGATATGTGTATGTGGGGTTCCAAGATGGCAACACCCATAGGACACTGTGTCTAAGGAGCAGGAGAGCAATAACTACACAGTGACCAACAGACAAAACTATGGGCCCTAAAACACCACTGATTTTGTTTTCTAGGTGAGGAGAAACATACAGTGTGGGGAGCAATCAGGTCCATTCTCAGGTCACCCAACTAAATGTTAGAAGAATTCCTAGGTCCCAGCATGTGGTCCATCACCATCCCAAAGCCACACTCCTGGTTACTCTGATCACCATCTCAGACAGATGTATGAGCTCCACAACGCCAGAGACTGGGTTTTTCAGTCAAGTGAAAACCCCATGGTCAAGGAAATAATTAGGACTGGCTGACTTCAGGTCACCCAGACAACCCCTGGATAAGGTCCCAGCCTCCTGAAGGCACTCAGCTGCCAGCCTAGAGACCTGCCTTGTGCTGGACTCATTGTCCCAGACAGGACTGTGTGCCCCAAAACAAAAGAGACTGAGTTTCCTTGTTGGGAAGAAACATCACCGTGAAGGAATCATCAGGTCTGACCTAAGGCCACCCACCCAGTTAGGTGTACATGTTTATCCTATATCATATTTCCAATATCTAATTATAAGTGAGTATATACCATGCGTGTCTTTCTACTTCAGGGATACCTCAATCAGGATGATCTCTTCTAATTCTCACTGTTTGCCTCCAAATGTCAGGATTTCCTTGTTTTTAATTGCAGAGTAGTATTCTGTTGCGTAAATGTACCACAATTTCTATATCCATTCCTCAGTTAAAGGGCATATGGGTTGTATCTAGATTATGGCTATTACAAATAAAACCGATAGAAACATGGTTGAGCAAATTTCCTTATTGTGTACCTGAGCATGTTTTGGATAGATGCCTAAGATTGGTATAGCTGGATCTTGAGGCAGCACTACTCTTAATTTTCTAAGAAAGTGCCAGACTGATTTCCAAAATGGTTGT
Organism: Meriones unguiculatus; assembly: GCF_030254825.1. Taxonomy (NCBI): domain Eukaryota; kingdom Metazoa; phylum Chordata; class Mammalia; order Rodentia; family Muridae; genus Meriones; species Meriones unguiculatus. Next base: position 88,272,260 of record NC_083369.1, on the reverse strand, counting down.
ACAAGTTTACATTCCCACCATAAATGGAGAAGGTTTCTCCTTTCTCTACCTCCTCTTCAGCACGTGTTGTCACTTGAGTTTTTGAACTTAGCCATTTTGAAAGGTGCCAGGTGAAATATCAGGGTAGTTTTGTTTTGCATTTCCTTGATGACTAAGGATGTTGAGTTTTTCTTTAAGTGTTTTTCTGTCATTTGATATTCCTCTATTGAGAATTCTCAGTTTAGCTCTGTACCCATTTTTAATTAGTTTATTTGATTTGTTGGTGTTTAACTTCTTGAGTTCTTTATATATTCTGGATATTAGCCCTCTGTCAGATATAGGGTTGGTGAAGATCGTTTCCCAGTCTGTAGGCTGGTGTTTTGTTTTGATGACAGTGTCCTTTGCTTTACAGAAGCTTTATAGTTTAATGAGGTCCCATTTACTGATTGTTGCTCTTAGTACCTATGCTGTTAGTGTTCTGTTCAGGGACTTGTCTCCTGTGCTAATGAATTCCAGGCTCTTCCCCACTTTTTCAACTAACAGGTCTAGTCTGTTGAGGTTTTAGATCCACATGGACTTTAGTTTTGTTCAGGGTAATAAATATGGATAATTTGCATTTTTCTCCATGGAGACATCCAGTTAGACAGCACAGTGTGTTAAAGATGCTGTTGTGTTTCCACTGTATAGTTTTGGCTTCTTCATCAAAAATCAAACATGCTTAGGCATGTGCGTTAATTTCTGGGTCTTCTATTTTATTCCATTGATCCACCATTTTTTTCAACAAAATCATACAAGAAAATTTCCCTAATTTAAAGAAGATGAATGGGGAGGAGGTCCCCCCTATCAGTGGACTTGGAAAGGGGCACGGTGGAGATGAGGGAGGGAGGGAGGGACTGGGAGGGAATGAGGGATCGGGACATGGCTGGGATACAGAGTTAATAAAATGTAACTGATAAAAAAAAATAAAAAATAAAAAAATAAAAAAAAAATAAAGAAGAGGCCTATATGCATACAAAAGCTCTATAGATTCGACCAGAAATGAAAATCCTCTTGCCAAGTAATAATCAAGACAGTAAGTATACAGAATAGAGAAGAAAAAAAAAAAACACTAAAAGCTGCAAAAAGAAAAGGCCAAGTAACATAATGGCAGGCCCATCATACCTGATTTCTTATCAGAGACCATGAAAGCATGAAGGGCATAGATATATATCATGCAGACCCAAAGAGAAGACATATGTCATCCCAGGCTACTATACCCATCAAATCTCTTAATCATCTATGAGAAAACAAGATATTCAATGACAAAAACAAATTTAAACAATACCTACCTACAAATCCAGCATTACATAAGACAGTAAAAGGAAAAATACATCCCAAGAATACAAACCAATTTCAGGAAAGCACAAGAAATAAAAAAAAAAAAAAAACCTCACTACAGGAAAACTAAAAGTAGCCAAGCACACAAACATACTACCACAACCAATATCAAAAGCAAAAGATCTAGCAGCCACTGGTCTTTAATCTCTCTCAACATCAATGGACTCAACTCTCCAATAAAAAGACACAGATGAAGAGAATGGATGCATAAAGAAGACTCAACCATCTTTTGCATTCAAGAAACACACCTTAGGCACAAAAATAGATATCACCTGAGAGTAAATGACTAGAAGATGGTTTTTCAAGTAAATGGGCCAAAGAAACATGCAGAAGTAGCCATTACAATATTCAGTAAAATAGACTTTCAACAAAAATTCATCAAAATAGATGGAGTGGGACATTTCATTCTCATGAAAGAAAAAATCCACCAAGAAGACATCACAATTCTGATCATCAGTGCCCTCAAAATAAGGACACCCACATTTGTAAAAGAAACATTAATAAAATTTAATCCACACATAGATCTGCACACATTAATAATGATACCAACACTTATCAAAAGACAGGTCAACAAACAGAAATTCAACAAAGAAACAATGTCTCTAACAGATGTCAAGAGTCAAAAGGACCTAAAAGACATGTACAGAACCTTTCACCAAAACACAAAAGAAGTTAACTTCTTCGAAGCACCTAATGGACCTTCTCCAAAATAATCACAAAGCAAGCCTAAACAAATACAAGAAGACTGAAATAATGCCTTGTATCCTATCAGACCACTATGGACTAAAGCTGGACCGCCACAACGGCAAAAAGGCCACAAATACATGGAAACTGAACAACCCACCTAATCAATGACAGCTGGGTCAGGTAACAAATAAAAAAAAAAAATTAAGGACTTCCTAGATTTCAATGAAAATGTAGGCACAACTTACCCAAACCTATGTGACAAAATAAAAGCAGTGCTAAGAGGATAGTCCATAGCACTAAGTGCCTTCAGAAGGACTTTTGAGACATCTCATCCAAACAACTTAATGACACACCTGTAAGCCTTTTAAAAAAAAGGAAGCAGGCATACCCAAGAGGAATAGACAGCAGGAAATAATCAAACTCAGGGTTGCAATCAATAAATTAGAAACAAATTAAACAGCTGAAGGAATGATTGAAAGCAAGAGTTGTTTTTTTGAGAAACTCACCAAGATAGACAAACCCTTAGGCAAACTTACTAAAAAGCAGAAAGACACTATCCAAATCAATGAAATCAGAAACAAAAATGGGGACATAACGACAGACACTGAAGAAATCCAAACAATCATGAGGTCTTGCTTCAAAAGCCTATATGCCACAAAATTTGAAAATCTAAAGGAAATAGATAATTTTCATGGTAGATTACACTTTCCAAAGCTGAATCAAGACCAGGTAAATAAATTAGTCATATATCCCCTAAGGAAATAGAAGCTGTCATCAAAATCTCCCATCCAAAGAAAAGTCCAAAGCCAGATGGATTCAGCACAGAATTCTACTAGACCTTCAAAGAAGAGCTAACACCAATACTCTTCAATCTATTCCACAAAATAAAAACAGAAGGAACATTACCAAACTACTTCTGTGAAGCCACAGTCACATTGATACCTAAACCTCACAAAGATCCAACAAAAAAAAAGAGAATTTCAGGCCTATCTCCCTTATGAACATTGATGTAAAAATGCTCAACAAAATACTCATAAACGGAAATCAAGATCACATCAAAGACATCATCCAACATGACCAAGTAGGTTAAATCCCAGGTACACAGGGTTTTCAATATATGGAAATCCATCAATGTAATCCACAATATAAACAAACTGAAAGAAAAAATTCATCACCTTATATGCTGAAAAAAAAAAGCATTTGATAAAATAGAATACTCCTCCATGTTTAAAGTCCTGGAGAGATCATTTATGCAAGGTACTTACCTAAACATAGTAAAGGCAATATACAATAACCTTAAATCAAACATCAGACTCAACTGAGAGAAACTTAAATCAATCCCACTGAACTTAAAAATAAGACAAGGCTGCACATAATTTCCATATCTCTTAAACATAGTTCTTGAAATCCTTGCTAGAGTAATAAGACAATTAAAAAAGATCAAATAGATACAAATTGGAAATGAAGACTTAAGTATCAGTGATTGCATGTGATAGGATAATATATATGAGTGACCCCAGAAAATTTAACAGGCAACACCTACAGCTGATAAACAATTTCAGCAAAGTGGTTGGATACAAAATTAACTAAAAAAAAATAAAAAATCAGTAGACCCCTGTATACAAAAGACAAATGGGCTAAGAACAAAATAAGGAAAACAACACACTTCACAATAGCCACAAAGTACATAAAGTACCTTGGTGCAACTCTAACTAAGTCAAATACTTATATGGAAAAATACTCTGAAGAAAGAAATAGAAGATGTCAGAAGATAGAAAGATCTCCCGTGTTCATGGCTCTCCATGCGATTCCCATCAAATTAAAAACACAATTTTTCCTGTGCTGCAAATCTGTCTAAACAATTGTCGAGCTATATTTTAGGTAATTGGACTGGAGAAATCGATACTACGATGGAGCAGGTGAGAGTGGCCATTGTCACAGTAAATTCTACCAGAGTGGACGCAGGACTAGCCACAGGATTATCATCATGGATTGCTGCAGCCATGAATCATCTGAAGGAATGGGCGGGCATGGGAGCGTTAGCAGGCCTTCTGGTGTTGGTCTCCTTGGTTTGCCTGTGGTATATATGCAAGATTAGAGTCTCACAACAGCATAATGCAGCCATGATCATTCAGGCCTTTACAGCCATTGAAGCAGGACATTCTCCCCAAGCATGGTTGGATACCATAAAAAGCTAAAATGTTACGCTCAGGATGCGAGGCTAAGCACTGCACTCAGGGTCAGCCACTTTGGACCCAGAGAAGAGCATGTCTGGTTGCATGCGGGTTGATGCCCCAGGTCCCACCTCTGAGAAAAAGGTATCAGACGGGTCTGATGCTCTTTGGGTGGATGACACCTAAACGAACATCGGTACAAAGTCCCAATTTATTTCTAATATCAGAGATCAGACCTCTACTCTTGCCTGATGCGTCTAAAACAAAAAGGGGGAACTGTAGAGAGCTGCGGAATGCTATGCCTTAAAGATGGAGCTGGTTTCCGCCTTCCACCTTCCCGATGGTGAGTGCTCTCTGTCATGAACAATTCCACATTTGGCTAAAGCTGAGGATCTGGCTGGCTTGCTTCCATGTATGTGGACCTATCTGCATTGCCCACGTGGCACGCCTGGGTTGGCTAACCAGAGGCTATTTAAGCTGTGGGCTGGCTTTCCCCAGGGTCCGAGGATTGTTCAAGGTTTCTGAATAAACTGCATTGAAAAAAAAAAAAGAAATAGAAGATGTCAGAAGATAGAAAGATCTCCCGTGTTCATGGCTCTCCATGCGATTCCCATCAAATTAAAAACACAATTCTTTACAGACCTTGAAAGAAAAATTATCAACTTCTTTTGGAATAACAAGAAAACAAACCTAGAATCTCTTAAACAATCTTTTACAATAAAAGATCTTCTGGAGGTATCTGCATCCCAGATCTCAAGCTGTAATAAGAGCAACAGTAATAAAAACTGCATGGTGCAGGCATAGAAACAGACTGCTAGAAAAATGGGATAAAATAGAAGACCCAGAAATTAACCCACACATCTACAGATAAGTGGATGTCTACAAGTAGAAATATGCAAATAGACCCATATTTATTATCCTGCTCAAAGCTAAAACCCAAGTGGCTCAATGACCTCAACATAAAACCAGCCACACTAAATCTGTTAAAAGAAAAGGTGGGGAGAGCCTTGAACTCATTGCCACAGGAGACAACTTCCTGTAGAGAACACCAACAGCACAAGCTCTAAGATCAACAATCAATAAATAAAATGTAGTAAAATCTTCTGTAAAGCAAAGGACACTGTCATCAGAAGACAACAACAGCCAACAGACTCGGAAAGAACTTTACCAACCTTATATCTGATAGAGGGCTAATGTCTAGAATGCATAAAGATCTCAAGAAGTTAAACAATAACTACAAAAAAAAAAAAAAACCCAAGTAATCCAATTAAAAAATGGGGTACAGAGCTAAACAAAGAATTCTCAGTAAAGGAATACTGAATATTCTAGAAACCCTTAAAGAAATGTTCAACATCCTTAGTCATCGGGGAGGTGCAAATCAAAATGTCCCAGAGATTTCACCTTTCACCCATCAGAATGGCTAAGATAAAAACTCACGTGACAACACGTGCTGGAGAGGATGTGGAGAAAGGGGAACCCTTCTCCATTTATGGTGGGAGTTTAAAGTTGTACAACCACTTATTAAATCAATCTGGCACTTTCTCAGAAAATTAGGAATAGCACTACCTCAAGATCCAGCTATACCACCCGTAGTCATATATCCAAAATATGATAAAATATAAAACAAGGACATTTGCTCAACCATGTTTGTATCAGTTTTATTCGTAATGGCCAGGATCTGGAAACGACCAAGATGTCCTCCTACTGAGAAATGGATACAGAAATTGTGGTACATTTACACAATGGAATACTACTCAGCTATTAAAAACATGGAAATCAATGAAATTTGCAGGAAAATGTTGGGGACTAGAAAAGGTCATTCTGAGTGAGGTAACCCAGAAGTCAAAAGACACACATTGTATATACTCACTTATAAGTGGATAGTAGCCATATATGATAAAAATACTAAAATTTATATACCTGAAAAAGCCAATCAAGAAGGAGGACCCTGGGTAAGATGCTCAATCCTCAAAAATCAATTGATATCTGAAGAGAGAAAAAGCAAGAAACAGTACAGAAGCCTTCCACAGAGGGTCTCTGAAAGACTCTACCCAGCAGGGTATTGAAGCACATGCTGAGACTCGTATTCAAACTTTGGGAAGAGCATAGGGAATCTTACGAAACAAGGGTGATATGAAAGATCTGGAGGGGATAGGAACTCCCCAAGGAGAGCAACAGAACCAAAAGCTCTGGACCCAGGTGTCTTTTCTGAGACTGATATTCCAACCAAGGTCTATGTATGGAGATAACCTAGAATGCCAGCACAGATGTAGCCTATGGCAGCTCATTTACCATGTGGGTTCCTGAGTAAGGGGGACATGGGCTGTCTCTGATACGAACTCAGTGGCTGCCTCTTTGATCATCTCCCCCTGAGGGGAGGAGCAACCTTACAGGCCACAGAGAAAGACAATGCAACCAGTCCTGATGAGAGCTGATAGGCTAGGGTCTGATGAAAGAGGAGGAGGATCTCCCCTATCAGTGGACTGTGGGACAGGCATGGAATGAGAAGAGAGAGGAGGGTTGGCTTGGGAGGGAATGAAGGAGGATCATACAGCTGAGATGCAAATTGAATAAACTATAATAAATAAAAAATTAAAAATAAATAAAAAATAAAAATTCAAATATTCTAATAAAACCCAATACAAATATATGGTAATTTGATATGTAACATAACAGTAAGAAAATGCTGAAAGTTTCACTAGGAAGATCTTTTAGTAGTTTAGCCTGATTGCTACTCTTGAGTATCTGAATTTGGTTTCAACCACCCAAGTTGGATTGGGTTGCTCACTAAGTCTTTTAGCTTCAGCTTGAAGGAATCAGCAAATTGTCCTGCAAATGTAATGAAGAAGAGTACTGTTAACATGAGTGTCTTCAGATGTTTTCCTCCTCAATTGAAATTGAATACTGTACTGGAGGTTGCATAGAATGATCTTTGAAATATCACAGAGTGGTCAAAGAAAAGAGAATGAATGTGAAATAGGAGCAGGAGAAAAGTATTTAATCAAGACAGTTTTAAATCAAAGTAATGTAAATAACTTGCAGAGATACAAGAGTTGAAGGGAAATAAAGGTCTCATGAGCGACAGGTGGGGAAGGAGGTAGTAGTATTTCTGAAATGGATTGAAAATACTCAATGCTTTAGTGTGTTGTATGAATTGTGTTATTTTCAGTTATATTCCATCTATATCCTGAGCCATCTGGTTCTCACATTCATTAATAAGTGTCAAAGTCTTATGGTTATTTTTGTGTCTCCTTAGAATTTAATAATTCTTATAAGAATATCATGTTTTCAAGGCTATAATTAATTGTACTTAATGAAGCTCCTGCTGTGATAAACCATTCTGATACTTTATATTTAAATGTGCCACTCACTTAAACACCAGGGGGGCATACTCATTATGACTTTAGATGTCTTGTGGTTCCTTGGAGTTGCTTAGCCAATTAGAACAAGCCATCCTTACTGCATACTCATCTGCTGATGCTTCCCGGTTTCACTGGACATTAATATGAAAGTGTGCAAGGAGATTATTTAGGATTTCTACAGGTAGGCATGGTGTTCATTGAATAACTGCAAGTGGCAATCCTGGATATTATAGAGGCAATGTATTCACAATTGATTGCTAATGAAAATGTGTAATTCATTAGTTTTCAGGGGAAAAAAAAGCAAAGCTTTTTTAAAAAATATTTTCCTGTGCAGAAAAAAGGAAGATAATTTTCCTGAAAGAAGAAGAAAAAAAAAAAAAGAAATGTGGGAAAATCCTAAATGGAGGGTACAAGTGTGCACTGTTTCAAAAGGGCAGAGGATCCAAAGCCCCAAAACTGGTGAGTGGATTGGCAGATGAAGCCAAAGCATCAACTTTGAGGCTTCCTGGCCTACAGTGGACAAACTGTGAGCTGGGACAGACTGGATCAAGGCCCTTCATGAATGTCTCCAGGGTCTGAGAGTGGGACTTTCTCCTGCACCTTTTCTTGCTCTGGTAGCATTCTAGAGGTTGCAGCAATGGTGGGGAAAGCCAAACCCCAAGTACATGGCCTCTTTACCAGAATAGCCAAACAAAAACCCTAAATATGAAAGTAGAAAACTGTTGCTCCTCTGAGCTTATTCATACTCTGGCAAGTGAGTGTGCTGTGGCCCTCTGTGCTTATCACAAACTTCTGCTAGTGACTGCTTCTGCAAGAGAGTGCATACAGTCAGTGCCCCAGATCTGGGGTTCCCCTAAATAGCTACCAGATATCAGATCCCTCCAATCTACACCTGCACTGTGGGCAACATAGGGATCCCTGGGATAGCCTTCTCAACAATGAAGCCCCTGTTCTGTGGATCTCCCAGTGGAGTCCAGTCAAACAATGCCTGGAAACAATTCCTGGAGCCAAGAGAGTGCAGCTTAGACAGATCTGAGCACTTGAAACATAATATGCAGAAAGGCCCGCAGGCTTCTGAGCCATTCAAGACATGTAAACACTATCCCTGCTCCCACGAACCAAGTAAAAACCTTCATCACAGTCTGCATTTAAGCAGCTCCTTTACACTCCACCCTTATAGGCAGGTACACTCCCAAGCACACATCTGAGCTTGCATACATGTGCCTGCCACCTTCCTTTCTTAGCTACATTTGAAACACCAATACCAACTCTCAAACTGGTGGAACTCTCTCATCTTCCTGAAGAATACTCCATACTCCAGAGACAGATGGGCACAGTTCGCAGGACAGGCTCGAGGAAAAAAGAACAAAGGTTACATACCCATCAGATCGCTAGAGGCCAGCATAAGAATACATCCAACAAAAATCAGGACATCATGGCTTCACCAGCAACCCCCAAAATCAATGGATATTTTAATTCATCGGAAACACGGGAAAATGATTTTGAATCCATGCTTATCCAGTCATTAGAGGAAATGAACAAAATAATATATGCCACCATGGAAAGACAGGAATCCACATTCAAACAGATGAAGGAAATGGTGCAAGACACGAAAACAGAATTAGAATAAAAAACCCAAACTGAGAAAATGTTGGAGCTGGAGAACTTAGAGAAGAGATCAAGAACCACAAAGGTAAGCATCACCAACAGAATACAAGAGATGGAAGAGAGAATCTCAGGCACTTACAATACAGTTGCAGAAATTGATAGATCTCTCAAAGAAAAAATGGGGGCTGGAGAGATGGCTCAGTAGTTAGGAATATTGGCTGCACTTCCAGAGGACCTGGGTTCAATTCCCATCACCCACATGGCAGCTCACAAATGTCTGTAACTGGATACAGGGGATCTGACATCTTTGCAGGCAAAGCTTTGCAGGCAAAGCACAAAACGTCCAAGAAATCAAGGACACCATGAAAAGAGAAATCAAAGAATAATAGGAAAAGACAAAAAGAAGATTCCAGCTCCAAGGTCCAGAAAATATTTTCAAGAAAATTGCAGAAGAAAAATTTCCCAATGTAAAGAAAGAGATGTCCATAAACATACAAGAGGCTTACAGAATCCCAAAGAGACTAGACCAGGAAAGAAACTAAACACATCACATTATAGTCAACACACTAAATCTATAGAACAAAGAAAAAGTATTAAGAGACAAAGGAAAAAATGCCAAGTAACATACAAAGGTAGACCTATCAGAATCACACCAGACTTGTCAACAGAGAGTATGAAAACCAGAAGGACGTAGGCAGATTTCACACAAACTCTCTGAGAACACGGATGTCAAACCAGACTACTATACCCAGCAAAACTTTCAATCAACATAGATGGAGAAAACAAAATATTCTACTACATAACTAAATATAAACAATATCTATACAGCAAACCAGCCCTACAGAAGATACTAGAAGGAAAACTCCAATCTAACAAAATAAAGTACAATCAAGAAAACATAGGACATAAGTAACTTCACAACAAAAAAGCAAAAGAAAACAAGCATACAAACACACCATAACCACCAACTCCACAATGTGGACCTATCTGCATTGCCCACGTGGCACGCCTGGGTTGGCTACCCAGAGGCTATTTAAGCTGTGGGCTGGCTTTCCCCAGGGTCAGATGATTGTTCAAGGTTCCTGAATAAACTGCATTGAAAAAAAAAAGAAACTAACATTCAATGGTCACTATTATCTATCAGTATCAACAGATGCAACTCTTCAATAAAAAGGCACAGAGAGTTGCAGAAAGAGGATCCAACATTTTGCTGCATCCAAGAAACACACCTCTTCAACAAATACAGACACCACCTTAGAGTAAGGAGCTGAAAAAAGAAAAATTATCCAAATCACCAAAATCAGTAACTAAAAGGGGTCATAATGACAGACAGAGAAGAAATTCAAAGAATCATTAGGTCTTACTTCAAAAGCCTATATGCCATAAAATTTGAAAATATAAATGAAACAGACAATTTCTTTGATAGATTCCATTTAGCCAAAGCTAAACAAAGATCAGGAAAATACACTGAATAATCGTGTTCCCCCCAAGGAAACAGAAGCAGTCATCAAAAGTCTCCCTGCCAATAAAAATCCAGAGCAGAATTCTACCAGACCTTCAAAGAAGAGCTAAGGCTAATACTCATCAAAGTATTCCACAAAATAGAAACAAAGGAATATTAATAAACTCATTCTATGAAGTCACAGTCACCATAATACCTAAACCAAAAAAAAGACCCCAAAAAAGAGAACTTTAGGCATACATCTCTTAGAACATTGATGCAAAGATACTCAATAAAATACTTGCAAACAGAATCCAAGAACACATAAAAGGTATCATCTACTAGGACCTAGTAGGCTTCATCCCAGTCATGCAGGAGTGGTTCAATATACGAAAATCAATCAATGTTATCCACTTCAAAAACAAACAGAAGGAAAGAAAAAATACATTATCATCTTCCTAGATGCCAAAAAAGGATTTGACAAAATCCAAAACCCATTCATGTTTAAAGTCTTGAAGAGATCAGGGATACAAGGCACTTACCTAATGGCAATATAGAAAAGGCACTATACAGCAAACCCATAGTCAACATCAAACTAAATAGAGAAAACTTGAATCAATCCCACTGAAATCAGGGACAAGGCAAGTCTGTCCACTCTCTATCTCTTCAGAATAGTGCCTGAAATGCTAGCTACAGCAATAAGAGAACTAAAGGAGATCAAGGAAAAAAATTGGAATGGAAGAAGTGAAAGTATCACTATTTGCAGATGATATGATACATAAGTGTCCCCAAAAATTCTACCAGAGAATTTCTTCAGCTGATAAACACCATACAAAATTAACTAAAAAACAAACAAACAAACAACAACAACAAAAAGACAAAAACCCCCAAAACAGTGGCTCTCCTGTATAAAAAAGACTAAAGGGGTGAGAAAAAATTAGGGAAGCAACACCCTTTATAATAGCCACAAATAACATAAAGTACCTTGGCATGACTCTAACCAAGCAAGTAAAAGATCTATATGAAAATAACATCAAGTCTCTGAACAAAGAAATTGAAGAAGATATCAGAAGATGGAAAGATCTTCCATGTGCATGGATCGGTAAGATTAAAATAGTGAAAATGGCCATCCTACCAAAAGCAACCTGCATATTCAATGCAGTTCCCATCAAAATACTAACATAATTCTTTACAGAACTTAAAAGAACAAGTCACAATTTCATATGAACAAACAGACAAAAACCATAATTATTAAAACAATCCTGTACAATAACAGATCTTCTGGAGGTAACTCCATCCCTGAACTAAAGCTATACAGTAGAGCAACAGTAATAAAAATGGCATGGTACTAGAATAGAAACACACTGGTGGATCAATGGAATCAAATAGAAGACACAGAAATAAACCAACACACCTGTGGATACTTGATTTTTGACAAAAAAAGGCAAAACTCATTCAATGGAGAAAAGATAGCATTTTCAACCAATGGTGCTGGTCTAATTGGATGTATACATGTAGAAAAATGGAAATAGATCCATATTTATCACCCTGCACAAAAGTACAGTCCACGTGGATCAAAGACCTCACTTACCACCAGACACACTAAATGTGTTAGAAGAAAAAGTGGGGAAGAGCCTGGAACTCATTGGCACAGGAAACAGCTTCCTGAACAGAACACCAATGGCACAGGCTCTGACATCAACAATCAATAAACGGGATCTTAAGAAACCGAAAACTTCTGTAAAGCAAAGGACACTGTCATCAGAACAAAACGACAGCCTATAGATTGGGAAAGGGTGTTCATTAACCCTATATATGACTAAGGGCTAATATTCGGAATATATAAATAACATAAGAAGGTAAACACCAACAAACCAAGTAATCCAATTAAAAATGAGGTACAGAGCTAAACAGAGAATTCTCAATAAAGGAATGTCAAATGGCAGAGAAACACTTGAAGAAATGTTCAATATCCTTAGTTATCAGGGAGATGCAAATCAAAACGACTCTGAGATTTCACCTTACATCCATCAGAAAGGCTAAGATAAAAAATTCAAGTGACAGCAAATGCTTCAGAGGATGTGGGGAAAGTGGAACCCTTCTCCATTGCTTGTGGGAATGTAAACTTGTATAACCACTTATGAAATCAATCCGGCACTTTCTCAGAAAACTACAAGTAGTGCTACTTCTAGATCCAGCTATACCACTCCTAGGCATATATTCAAAATATCCTCAAGTATACAACAAGGGCATTTGCATAATCATGTTCATAGTAGCTCTATTCATAAAAGCCAGAATCTGGAAGCAACCTAAATATCCCTCAATGGAGGAATGTATTCAGAAATTGTAGTACATTAATTTATTCAATGGAATACTACTCCACAACTAAAAACAGGGAAATCATGAAATTTGCAGGCAAATGGCTGGGACTAGAAAAGATCATCTTGAGTGAGGTAACACAGAGGCAGAAAGATACACACTGTATATACTCACTCCTAAGTTGTTACTGGACATATAATATAGAATAAAGACACTAAAATATGTACTCCTAAAGAAGCAAAACTACCAGGAAGAACCTAAGGCAGATGCTCAGTCCTCATTCAGAATGGCAAATGCGATAGACTTTGGAAGCAGGAGAAGAGAGGGAACAGGGCAGGAGCCTATCACAAAGGGCCCCTGAAACACTGTACTGATCAGAGGTTTCAAAGCGCAGGCTGAAAATAATATCCAAATTTTGGGCAGAATACATGGAATTTTATGAAAGAAGGTGGAGTTAGAAATACCTGGAGGTGACAGGAACTCCAAAATAGATCAACAGAGCTGAAAATACTGGGCCCTGGGGGCCCTGCAGATACTAATACCCCAACCAAGGATCATGCAGGGGAGGACCTAAAACCCCTGCTCAGATGTAGCTCACAGACTCACTCTCTAAGTGGGTTCCCTAGTAAGGGGAGCAGGGGCTGTAATATGTCATGTACTCAATGGCAGACTCTGTGGTCACCTCCCACTGGGGGGTGCACCCTTGCCAGGCCACAGAGAAAAATGATGCAGCCAGTCTTTGATGATACCTGACAGGCTAGGCTCAGATAGAACGGGAGAGGCCTCCTATATCAGTGGACCAAGGGATGGGCATTGGAATAGAAGAGGAAGGGAAGAAGGGATTGGAAGGGGAGGAGGGTGGGTATACAGCAGGGATAAAAAGTGAATAAATTGTAATAAATAATAAATTAAAAAGAATGTTATTTTGTTCATATTGTTTCTTCAGTTGGAAAGAAAAATCCAAGTTTACAAGCCCAACTGCCTGAGCTCTACAGCATGCTTTCTAGGAGCTCCACTTCCATCTCATCTCATGGCTATACAAGTGGGATCAGGCAGAAATGAGAGATGGTGGGGCTCACAACAACCCGTTCTTGGATCCTGGCAGCAGTGCTAAGGCTTCTGACAACCTGAACTATACAAAAGTTTCAGATAAGAGCTTTGCAGCATACAAAGCTGAGCCAGAGCTCCATCTAATCAAGAGCAAGGCAAGCAGTCATATCATGGAGCACAAGGACATCTTGCCTAGGCAGGTATCATAGCCAACAACGTGGCTCCAGCCCCACTCAAACAGCCCAACCTAAAGCCCTCCCCAAATGTGAAACACAGGCTGAAGCTTCTTTTTCTAATCACATAGTCCAGTCCACGGCAGCACCTGACCAAGAATTCCTCCAGAACATAAATGTAAATGAAAAAGGTTACAAAGCTTGGTCCATGACATGATGTCAATCAAGCAGCATTTCGGAATGAGAGTTCAGCCAACAAAATCACCATGCTTTGGAGCTTAGCCATCAGAATAAGAGAAACCCATGTATATATTTTCAACTAATATTTACAAGGAAACCAAGAGTACAAGAAATTACATGGGAGAACTGGATAGTCCCATGAAAATTAATAAAATTTCACCATTACATCGTACAAAATCAACACAAAATTGACTTTAAAATATACCTAAATCATAAAATTTCTGGAAAAAAGAAAAAAAGTTCTTTAACATTGGTCTTGCCAAGAACTCTTGTATGACATAACAAAAGCACACAAAGGAAGGAAAATAAACAATTAGGACTAGCACAACAACAACAACAAAACCCAACTAATTGAATGAAATGGTTGGAAAAATATGTGGAAGCTACATACATGATATAAAAATATATCAAGAAATCACTCAAGCAGCATCATTTAAGACAACCAAGTTTTATAGCTTAGATATACAATGTCTTAGTGAGTACTAAATATACAGGTTAAAAATAAGTCACAATAACTAAAGTTGGGGAAAATAATAAAATTTCAAACACTATAAGAACTATCTAGTTGGGTAGAAGTGTAGATGCAAAAATGTGTTTACAATTAGTTAAATATTCATGATAAATTCAAGTACTTAATTTTTAAAAACATAAAAAAAAATGACTGGATAGAATTTAAAAATCAATCCAAATGAAAGCTAAAGAGAGGGAATAAAAACTAAAAACAAAATTAGATAAATGGAATACCTAACATGTAATAGCAAAATTTTACTCAAATTGTTCAATAAGTACAGTAAATTTAAAAATTATGATATACATAATGCAAAGAAACAAAGTTTAGGGGTACAATATGATTGTTATTTGATTTCCTTGGATATTAACTCTTTGTCATTCAACTACATGTCTCTCTAGTTTGTTGCTTGCCAACTCACTTACTTACAGGGGCAATGAGCTCCAGAAATTTGTCCCTTATCATGATAGGGAATATAGATCTTTCATTACCTAAAATAAGCACCTAAGATTCAATATGGGTCAACAGAGGTTTATATTCTGGCAGTTGCTAATAATTGTGTGATTCTCTTTGTCATTTATAACTCTCTGCACATTTATCCTTTAACTCTCACTTTTCTGTTTTTTCATGTTCAAAAGGTCCTGTTGTGGTGTTGTTTCCATAGAATTAGGTGTGCTCACACTCTGTCTTATTTTGAAACCTTGGGAAACAGTCTAGATGATGAAACATTAAACACATATTAACTGTAGAGAACAAAACCTCATCAGTTTCAAGATCTATCTCTAGATAGCAATGCCCCAGTGACAGAATATATCATATTCACCAAATTCGTAATAAAATAAGTAAAATGCAATAAATCACATTATAAAAATAAAAATTTTATCTAGAAAAGCATTTTAACCTTTTTCAGTTCTAAGATATTATACAGGAAATTCTTAAAAATTATTTTTTGTTTCTGTGTGATTTACATGAAAAAATATGTTGTGAAAGAAATTTTACATTTTGATCACTATATTCTTAAACATTTTAATGTTAAATTTACTTTGAAATTGTTCAGTTATAAGCAATTATAATTAATTATTTTATGTAATAATTAGTATAATGTCAACCCATAGTTTTCAATATCCTTGTCTGGTTTTGCTTTAAGGCTCATTGCTTATAGCAGAAGGGTGTAACCCATGGCTTTCAGGGCACATGCAGCCCAAGATAACTATGAAAACGGCACAACAAAAACTGGTAATTTTACTTGAAACATAATTTTTGCTGCTTTTTTCCTATAATTTGTCAAGAGAATACTTGTCAAGAGAAAACTTCACAGACAGCAGTGTCTTGTCACAATGTCACCCAAAATAAAAGTGTAATGTTCTTGCTAACTGTACCCATATGGCTTCAGTTGGGTGTTATTGTGGGGCTTCCAGTGTGTTATCTCCCAAACTCAGGCAACCAAAACATCACAATCAGATGCTGCATGTGCATGCGGTGACTTTGTGTGTCAAACATGATGATTATTGAAAATGTTTTAGGCTATTGTTACAAACAACACATAATGTTACTTGGAAGAAAGGTAAGGATTCATATTTGATTATTCAGAGCACTTTGGTACCTCACATATTACCCACTGAGATTTACAATTCCCTTATTTTTTGTTGCATCTGCAGCTGAGATGTTGCAGGGTACAAACCTTGCATTTTATATTACTGTCAGTTCATTTTCATAATAAAAGTAAATACAGTCTCTTATTCATGATTATTTTTTATTTTTTTTCTTACAATTTATTCATTATATATCCTGATTGAAGCCCCTCCCTCCACTCTCCCCAGGCCCACCCTTTCTCCCTCTTCCCCCAAACCCCTTCCCCTAGTGGGGCTGATTGGCAGCTGCCACTATAATGAATACAGTTGACTGCTCATGATTATTTTTAATTCCAGTGTGGTTTCCCAAACAAGTCAAAAGAAAACAATATGAAAAATATTTCAGATAAAAGAAGACTGGCTAAAGAAAAGTGGATAGATGATCATGTTTTTGTAATGTCAAACAGCAAGGCCCTCATTAAAAATTTTAGGGCCTCTACAAATTTTCAAAGGCAGTGATTTGAAAGGGCATTTATGCAAAACAATGCTGCAAAATTTGAGTCCTCCTAACAAAATAATAGAACTGAAAAAAAGATTGTCTTCTCAAGAATATTTTTAAAAAATTATAATTCAGATGAATTTGTAAAAGTTAGTGATGTGGTAGCATATTTAAGAGCAAATAAATCAAAGCTACATATCGATGCCCTATTTATGAAGAAATGTAGTGAGAATGTGGAAGCTATAGCATGTCTGAAAAGAAGGGAAGATATTTTCAAAATTATTTCCCTGAAACTTTAGCCAGATAAGCATAAGAAAAATACTGTAAAATCTATGGAAAGAGGCTGGGAAGAGCCACAAATTCTGTTTTATGCTTTAATAATGCTTAACAGCACTGATACCACAAATTGGGCTCAATCTGGCATTTTTATTAGAGGTATTGATGATAAATAAAATGTCACTGAAGAAATGGATTCTTTGTAGCCACTGAAAGATACAACCTATCATTATAGCTATATAAAACAATAGACAATGTATTAAAGCCATATTAATTATCCACTATCAACACATCTGATATAGCTACAGTGTTATGTTAATAATAGGTAAAAATGGATTTGTAAAGTTATTAAAAGATAAAACAATTAATATACCTAGACCTATGTTTAATGAAATATTCTCAAGTACATCAAGAAAATTCATGTGATAAGTATTTTAAATGGATACCATCATGTTAATTGGCATCAACAATGTATTTTCTAATGACTAAGACATCAAATCATCACCAGATCCAGAAATTCTTTTAGATTTTTGAGTATGTCTAACTTGACATTTTTGACTTTCTAGAAGCTACATGGCAACACCAAGGCCAAATATTGGAAATATTTTATGATTTGTGACAAGATATCAAGTTGTTTATGGCATCAAAACAAATTTGATTGTGAGATGAAATGTCACTTTCTTAATTAAATTTTTATTTGTATATATTAATTACAGTTTATTCATCTTATATCCCAGCTGGAGCCCCCTCTCTTATTCTCTCCCCATCCTACCCTCCCTCCTCCATCTCCTCCCATGCCCCTCTCCAAGTCCACTGATAAGGAAGGTCTTATTCCCCTTCCATCTGACCCTAGCTTACCAGGTCTGATCAAGACTGATTGCAAACTTTGGGCAGAGTACAATGAATCTTAAAAAAGAAGGGGGAGATAATAAGACCTGAAAAGGACAGGAGCTCCACAACAAGAACAACAGAACCAAAAATCTGAGCACAGGGGTCTTTTCTGAGACTGATACTCCAACCAAGGACCATTCAGAGATGTTACCTTTTTCAGTTGTAGCCCATGGTAGCTCATTATCCAAGTGGGTTCCCTAGTAAGGGGAACAGGGACTATGTCTGACATGAACTCAGTGGCTGGCTCTTTAATCACCTCCCTCTCAGGGGGGAGCAGCTTTGCCAAACCACAGAGGAGAAATGTTACTTATAATGGTAACAATTTTAGTAGATTTAATAGGTCATTTAAAAGAGTTAATTATGTATCTTCAAGGTAAAAAACTGTTCTATTAATGCAATGTTTTAAATCATAGCAACATTCTGAATGAGTAAAATTATGGCAAGTAAATATAGTAAAATTATGGCAAGTTGAAATAAAGGCAAGCAGTTCTACATGTTTTTAATACATTGGCTAAACACAGTCTTGTGAATTGTAAAAAATACATAGCCTTGCTTTGCAATTTGATACAGGAATTTTAAAACAAGACTCAATATCTATGTATAATTGTAGCTCCATATTAGTCTTCATAAATATGTTAACTGCTAATTTTCAAATAGAATACATGTAGCTACAATCAGACATTCAACCTAAAAAATAATTGGTTATGTCACTACACCCGACTTTTACAGATTCTGTCTTGCTTGAGATGAATGTACTCTCACAATCAGGCCTTATTCATGTCAACACTTTTTGAAAGCACCTACATTTGAGAGCAATTACTTTGAAGAACGAAGCACATTGAATAAAATTAGAATAAAAATATCTGATGATCACCTTGAGAATTCACTGAGAAATGAAACAACATCCATTGAACCTGATAATGATGCATTTGTTCCTGAAATATCCCACTGGTTTAAAGGTTGCGCACATTTTTTTTTTTTTTTTTTTACTTTATAAGAGAAAATATGAAAAAAAAATCAATGATAAATTATTACTTGGATATGTTTATTTTGTTCATTAGCAATAGAAACTAAAAAAACTTGATGATTTAAAAAATGCTGAATATGTAACATAACAGATTATTTGAGGAATTTTTTGCTTACACAAAACTTTAATATGAACATCATCTTTCTTTATTGTTTGTATATTTACTGTGTGCCCTATGCCATCCCCTTTCCTTCCAACATGCTCCAGAAAATCCAAAAGGTTGGGAACTCCCAGTTTATACAAAAGAATGTTGAAATCCTAAATATTATACAGCATCAAAATTAAAATGAATGGATTTTTGTGAGTCTCTGAATATTGTGTTTAAAGAAAGAAATGGCATATTATGATAAATTTGTTGCTTGTTTTCCAAATAACATAAGAAACATGCTTTGACATTCATCCTCCCCCTTATAAGGCATTATTTGTGAAATTCTCATTGTAAATGAAAGATAGAAGTTAAAATAGATATAATTAATATAATTCTTTTTCCTATACTATTTTTCATTCTTTTCGTAGACAACATTTTGTTTCTTTGTTTTCTTTATTAAACTATCATTTTATTAAATATTAATTTATATAAATATATGAATATTAAGGTTAATAATTAAAAGTGGAAAATGCCATAAAAATAAAAATTTGTGATTTTAGAAATAGATAATTAACAATATGACAGTTAAGACTTGAATGAGCCCATCTGATTATTACTTATCATCAAACATGCTCATTCCATGTATGCTAGACAATATTTAACCTGACCTTTATTAGAGGTAATTTAAAATAAATTAATTAATCAGATGGTGAAAGAAATGGCAATTGTTAATTCCTTTTACAAAATAAATACTTGCCTGGAAGAAATTGCCAAACATAAGGATTTAACATCCTTATCTAAAATTTCTGTTATTAAATACTACTAAGCATCCATGAGCTAATTAATCTTTCAGTGAACCTTCATTTAGAAAAAGTTGTTTTAAATACGTGTATTTTTGATAGGACTGCCTGGCACACCATGGGTAGAGCCAGCAGAGGTGAGTTGCACACTGTACCCTGAGCTACAGCTACCGTAACACAAATCTGCCTGCCTTCGCAAGGAGTCCTGCCAATCCCAGGAACATTCACATCCACCTGAGGCACACCAAGCCGAGGTAAGCAGCTTGCTGATTCCTGAGCCACATTGTCAGGCTGACTGCTCTACCTGCCTTTCTAGAGAGTCCTGCCTGTACCAGGAACATCCAACCAACAACAGGGCCAACAAGATGACCTAAAGGAAGAAATTAAAGACTATAGAATTCAATGAAAACAAAGCCACAACATACCCAAATATATGGAACAAAATCCTAAGAGAAAAGTTGAGAACAATAAGTACCTTCATAAAGAAATTGAAAAGATTTCATAGTAACAATTTATCAGGACACATTAAAGTTCAAGAACAAAACAAAGTAAACACACCCAAGAGGATTAAACAGCAGGAAATAATCAAACTCAGAGCTGAAATCAATAAATGAGAAACAGAGTGAAAAAAAAATCAGCAACCCTCATGTATACAAAAGACAAAAGGGCTGAGAAAGAAATTACGGAGATTACACACTTCAAAATAGCCACTAATAACATAAAGTACCTTGGTGCTCCTCTAAACAGACAACTGGAAGTCCCGTTTGATAAAACCTTCAAGTCTTTGAAGAAATAAATTGATGACGATATCAGAAGATGGAAAGATCACCCATGCACATGGATTGGTAGGATTAAAATAGTGAAAATGGCCATCCTTCCAAAAGCCATCAACGGATTCACTGCAGTTCCCATCAAAATACCAACACAATCCCTTATAGACTTTGAAAGAACAATTTTCAATTTCATATGTAAAATTAAAAAAAAAAATAGAACTGCTAAAATAGTCCTGTACAACAACAGATTATCTGGAGGTATCTGCATCCCTAATATCAAGCTGTACTACAGAGTAATAGTGATGAAAACTGCATGGTATTGGAATAGGAACAGAATGGTGGATAAATGGAATTGAATAGAAGACCCTGAAATAAACCCATACACCTAGAGATATTTGATTTTTTACAAAGAAGCCAAAACCATACAGTAGAAAAAAGATAGCATCTTCTACAAATGATGTTGGACTATTTGGATGTCTACATGTAGAAAACTGCAACAAGATCCATTTTTATCACTCTGCACAAAAATAAAGTCCAAGTGGATCAAAGACTTCAACATAAAATCAGATACACTAAACCTTGTAGAAGAAAAAGTGGGGATGGGACTTGAACCCACTGGCACAGGAGACAACTTCCTGAACAGAACACCAAAAGCACAGGCTCTAAGAGCAACAATCAATAAATGGGACCTCATGAAACTGAAAAGCTTCTATAAAGCAAAGGACACTGTCGTCAGAAAAAAAGGACAACCTACAGACTGGGAAAAGATCTTTATCAACCCTATATCTGACAGAGGGCTAATATCCAGAATATATAAAGAACTCAATAACTTAAAAAGAAACAAATCAAGTAACCCAATTAAAATGTAATTTAAAAAGGGGTAATGAGATAAACAGAGAATAACCTATAGAGGAATACCAAGTGGCAAAGTGGCAGAGAAACACTAATAAATGATCAATGTCCTTATTCATCAGGGAAGTGCAAATAAAACTGCCATAAGATTTCACTTTACACACATGAGAATGGCTAAGATCAAAAATTTGAAGTGACAATATATGATGGAGAGGATATGGAGGAACCAGAACCCTCCTCAATTGCTGGTGGGAACTGTAAAGACACATATGTTATATACTCACTTATAAGTGGATATTAGGCATATAATATAGGATAAACATTCTAAAATCAGCAGTGTTAAAGAAGTTAAAGAGACAAAAAGGATGGACATCAGAAGAGGGAGAAAATAGGAAACAGAACAGGAGCCTACCACAGTGGGTCTCTGAAAGACTCTACCCAGCAAGCTATCAAAACAGATGCTAAGACTCATAGCCAAACTTTGGGCAGAATGCAAGGAATCTTATGAAAGAAGGGGGAGATGGAAAGACCTGGAGAGTCAGGAGCTCCACAAGGAGAGCAACAGAACCAAAATTCTGGGTTCAAGAATCTTTTCTGAGTCTGATACTCCAATCAAGGACCATGAATGGAGATAATGTAGAACCCCTGCACAGATGTAGCCCACTGTAGCTCAGTATCCAAGTGGATACACTAGTAAGGGGAACAGGGACTTTCCATGATATGAGCTCAGTGGCTGGCTCTTTGATCACCTCCTCCTAAGGGGGAGCAACCTTACCAGGCCACAGGGGAAGACAATGCAAACAGTCCTAATGAGAGTTGATAGGCTAGGTCCAGATGGAAGGGGAGGAAGATTTGCCCTATCATAGGCTTGAAGAGGGGTATGGGAGGAGATGAAGGACGGAGGATGGCATTGAGGGGAATGATGGAAGGGGTTACAACTGGGATACAAAGTGAATAAACTGTAATTAATACAAAAAGAATAAAAAATATTTTTTTAAAAGAATATACCTTCTTCTCAGCACCTCACGGAACCTTCTCCATAATTGACCATTTAGTCAGGCACAAAACAATTTCAACAGATAATAGAAGATCCCTTGTATCATATCAGGGCATCATCATCTAAAAGTAGACCTCAGCAACAAGAGAAATAACAAAAACCTTACACATCCAGGGAACCAAAAAACTCTATACTCAACAACAGCGGGGTCAGGAAAGTAATAAATAATGAAATTAAAGACTTCCTAGAATTCAATGAAGATGAAGGCACACCTTACCCAAACTTATGGAGCACAATGAAAGTAGTGTTAAGGAAAGTTCATAGTGCTAAATTACCTTCAGAAAGAAGTTTGAGACACCTCATAAAAGCAACTTAATGTCACACCTGAAAGCTCAAGAAAAATTAAAAGCAGAAACACTCATGAGGCGTAGAAGGGTAAAATAACCAAACTCAGGGTTGAAGTCAATAAATCAGAAAAAAAAATAACAGTTCAAAGAATCAATGAAACCAAGAGCTGGTTCCTTGAAAAAATAAACAAAATAGACAAACCCTAAGCCAAGCTAATTAAAAGGGAGAGAAACACTATCTAATTAAAAAAAAAATCAGAAATGAGAAAAGGAACATGACAGATACTGAGGAAATCCAAAGAATCATTTGGTCTTACTTCAAAAGCCTATATGAAGGCTGGCCACTTTCCCCTTATCTCTCCAGCTCAGTTCATAAAGTTCTAGTTAGGGCAATAAGACAACTAAAGGAGATCAAGGGGATACAAATCAAAAAGAAAGAAGTCCAAGTATCACTATTCACAGATGATATGATAGTATACATGAGTGACCACAAAATTTTATCAGTGAACTCCTTCACCTGATAAACACCTTCAGCAAAGTGGCCGGATAAAAAATTAACTCAAAAAAAAAAATCAGAAGCCCTCTTGTATACAAAAGACAAAAGGGCTGAGAAATAAATTAGGGAAACAACACTCTTCACAATAGCTACAAATGACAAAATATACCTTAGTTTGACTCTAACCAAGCAAGTGAAAGACCTTTATGAAAAAAACAAACAAACAAACAAAAACAAAACAACAATAACAAAAAACCTTTAAGTCTCTGAAGAAAGAAATTGAAGATGAAATTAGAATTTGGTAAGACTACCCATGATCACGGATTGGTAGAATTAAAATAATTAGAATGACCATCCTACCAAAAGCAATCTACAGTTTCAATGACGTTCCCATCAAAATACAGATACAATTCTTTAAAGACCTTGAAAGAAAAAAAAATCTCAATTTCATACGGAAAAACAAAAACAATAAACCCCAGGATAGCTTCTGGAGGTATCACCATCCCTGATATCAAGGTGTAGTACAAAGCAACAGTAATTAAAAACAGCATAGTTCTGTCATAGAAACCGACTGGTGTACCAATGTAATTGAATTGAAGACCCGAAAATAAACCCACATGGATTTTTAGCAAAGAAGGCAAACCATACAATGGAAAAATGATAGCATCTTCAACAAGTGGTGTTGGTCCAAATGGATGTCTACATGTAGAAAAATGGAAATAGATCCATATTTATCATACTGCACTAAACTAATGTCGAAATGTATCAAAGACTTCAACATGAAACGAGACACACTAAATCTGTTAGAAGAAAAAGTGGAGAAGAGCCTTGAACTCACTGGAACAGAAGATTGACTTCCTCAGCATAACAGCAAGAGCACAGGCTCTAGATCAACAACCAACAAATGGGACTTGATGAAACTGAAAAGCTACTATAATGTCACTGTCAGCAGAACAACAACACTGTCAGCAGAACAACAACAAAAACAACAAAAAACAGCCTACAGTCTGGTTAAAGATCTTTAGCAACCCTAAATGTGGCAGAGGGATAATATTCAGAATATATAAATAACTCAAGAAGTTAAATATCAACAAACCACATAATCCAATTAAAATGGGGGAAAGAGCTAAAATGAGAATTGTCAATAGACAAATATCAAATTGCAGAGAAGCACTTAAAGAAATGTTCAGCATCCTTTTTCACCACTGAAATGTAAATCAAAAAGACACTAAGATTTGGCCTTCCACCCATCAGAATGACTAAGATCAATAACTCAAGTGACAACACATTATGGAGTTAATGTAGAGAAAGGGGAACCTCCATTGCTCGTGGGATTGTAAACATATAAACCCACTTTAGAAAATAATGTGGTGCTTTCTCAGAAAATTCAGAATAGTGCTACCTAAAAATCAATCCACACTACTCCTGGGCATGTATCCAAATAATGCTCAAAATTACAAGAACATTTCAACTCTGTTCTTTTCAGCTTCCTCAAAATAGGAACGGATACAGAAATTGTGGTACATTTATGCAACTGAATCCTACTCAGCAATTAAAAACAAAGAAATAAAATTTGCAGGCAAATGTATGAAACTAGAAAAGATTATCCTGAGTGAGGTGTCCCAGAAGCAAAAAGACACACATGGTATATACTTACTTATAAGCAGATATTAGGCATATAATATAGAATAAAAATATTAAAACCTATAGTCCTAGAGAAGCTAAGCAAGAAAGAGGACCGTAAGAAAGTTTTTTTTTTATTTTAATTTTTTACATTAATTACATTGTATTCACTTTGCATTCCAGTTGTAGCCCATACCCCACTCCCCCATTCCCTCCCAATCCCATCCTCCCTTCTTCATCTCCTCCTATACCCTTCTCCAAGTCCACTGATAGGAGAGGCCCACCTCCCTTCCATCCAACCTAGCTTATCAGGTTCTCCTCTGTGTCTTGGCAAGGCTGCTCCTCCCTCAGGGGAGGGTGGTCAAAGAGCTAGCCACTGAGTTTATGTCAGAGACAGTCCCTGTTCCCTCTAGTAGGGAAATCCAGTTAGTGGATGAGTTGCCATGGTCTATGTCTGAGCAGGGGATCTAGGTTATATCCATGCATGGTACTTAGTTGGAGTATCAGTCTCAGAAAAGACCGGCTGTGCCCAGATGTATTTGTTCCTTGGTCCTTGTGGTGCTCTTGTCCTCATTCATAAGGGCAAACAAGATAGACATCAGAAGCAGGTAAAGATAGGGAACAGGACAGGAGCCTACCACAGAGGGCCCCCAAAAAACTCTACCCATCATGGTATCTGCTGTAGCCTGCCAGCAGAGCAGACAAGTTCCTCAGTTGGCAGTGAGGGTTTAAAAAATAATAATAATAATACAATACACAAGGGATCAGCTCAAGTGGGCTGTCAGTAAAAACTTTAGCAGCTTGGTTTCTTCCACAACTCCTCTCATTAGTCAGAACAAAGCACATCAATACAATGCAGGGGTTCATTGAGTGATCAAACTTAACCACCTCTCTGAGTGATCTCCAAGATCACATAAGCAAGTTAAAGGAGCTTGGCAAATCTGTTATTCTCAAGGTAAAGGCCAGGGTGAAACCTATTTTCCCCTGAATAGTCAATAACAAAGCAGCCTGACAAAGGAGCAGTTCTCTACAGTTTGAGGCCAATGCTGAGACACATAGCCAAACTTGGGCAGAGTGAGGGGAATTTCATGGAAGGAGGGAGAGATAGAATTACCTGGAGGATATAGGCCCTCCACAAAAATCTGGCCCCAGAGGGATCTGCAGAGACTGATGAATCAACAAAGGACCATGCATGGAGAGGACCTAGATTCCCTGCTCAAATGTAGCCTATGGGCATCACAGTCTCCATGTTCCCTAGTAAGTTGAGCAGGAACATTTTCTGGCAAGAACTCTGTTGCTTGCTCTTTGATCATATCCCTCTGGTGAGATGGCTTTACTAGGCCACAGAGAAAGATGATCCAGAGATTCCTGATGAGACCTGATAGTCAAGGGTCAGATAGTAGGGGAGGAGGACCTCCCTTATCAGTAGACTCAGGGAAGGACATATGTGGCTTAGAGGGAGGGAGGGTGGGACAGGGAAGAGATGAGCGACGGGCCTACAACCTGGATACAAAAGGAATTAATTATAATAAACTATATTAATTTAAAAAAAATTAGAAGATAAAACTAATAAATGAAAAAGAAAAAAAAAGAATAATGGAAAATATCATCCTGAGTGCGGTAACCCGGACCCAGAAAGACACACATGTTATGTACACATTTTTAAGTGGATATTAGCCATAAAGTGTAGGATAAAAATGCTATAATCCACAGACCAAATGAATCTAAGTAACAAGGCTGTCTCAGTGAAGGATGCTTGATGTCACTCAGAAATTGATGTGTGGTTGTGTGTGCGGGTGTGCTCAGGGACATGCCAGAAGACTAGGACAGTGAAAACTACCAGGAATCTGAGTGTGAACCTAGCTAAAATTCCTAGCAGCAAGTAGTATGCCGACCTCCTATAACGAAGCAAGACTTCCAATGGAAGTATGGGGACTATACCCACTCACAAAACCTTTGACTCCAAATCTTTCTCACCTACATGAAGCATATGGATCAAGATGGAACAAAAATTTAGGGAATGGCCAGCCAATTACTGGCTCAACTTCAGACCCATCCCATGAGTTAGAGCCAACCCCTGACAATATTAATTATATTCCTCTATACTTGCAAACAGGAGCCTAGCACAACTGCACTTGAAAGCCTTTACCCAGATGCTGAGGAAAACAGATGCAGAGACCTACAGCCAAATAATAGGCAGAGCTCGGGAGTCTTGTGGAAGAGGAGGACAAAGGACTGAAGGAGCCAGAGAGGTCTAGAACACTACAAGAAAAGTCACAGAGTTAACCAACCTGGTCCCATAGGTTCTCACAGAGACTGAACCACCAATGAAAGAGCATGCATTGGCAGGACTTAGACCCCCTACATATATGTAGTAGATGTGAAGCTTGCTCATCATGTGGGTCCCCTAACAATAGAAGTAAAGACTGTCTCTGAGTCTCTTGTCTGTCTTTGACTCCCTTTCTCTTAGCTGGGCTGCTTTATCTGGCCTCAATGTGAGGAGATGTATTTAGTCCTGCTGTGACTTGTGGTTCCAGGATGGGTTGGTGGTACCCCTTGGGGTTTTCCTCTTCTCTGAGAAGAAGGGGAAGGGAGAATGAGTGGAAGGGAGCCATAAGAATGGGACTAGGAAGAGAGACAAGAAGAGAGAGAAGTCTACAAAGTGGTTACATAAATAAATGGAATTAGATAGATAGATAGATAGATAGATAGATAGATAGATAGATAGATAGATAGATAGATTAAAAACATAGTCTTTGTTAAGCATATTTCTAATATTCTTGCTAAGGATCAAATGAGATGGAGAAGAAGAGAGTAGCCAAATACCATTTTTTTTAATAAGATGGTAGTTAATATGATTATATTTATCATTGCATTCCACAAAATGTTGGGTAAACATTGACAGCTGAGGTATTAGAATACTTGTAATAACAGCAAAATGAAACTCATCTTCACTAACCAAATAGCTCACAACTACTATCATGTAACAGTTTAACCATGCTAGCTCAGGAAACCTGAATATCCTAGCAGTTCAAAAATATGTAACAAGAAAAAAATGACAAATATTATATTGATACACAGCATGACTCCTTTCTTTTCTCTGTCAAGGACTTTGATCTACATTTTTAATAGTCTATATTCACTTCTATTGCAGTAATTTAACATAGAAGTATACCATACATTTACAGTAGTCATCAAACACCTACCAATGGTTATTCTTGATAAGTCAGGACCTGTTCTCAGAGAAGATACATTTTTAGCCACAATCTGCACATTGAAAAAGAATAAGAATCAGAAGCAACATACGATTCTGATTGTATCATAGAAGGGTCAGCATTCTTTCTGGGGGTCACAGTGAGCTGAGTCACAGCAGTAAAATGCTTGAGGGAACCTAGCTGATCCCATCACAGGAGAACGGTAGTTTGCACTTCAGTTTGTCATTTCTTGTTTTCCTACATTTTAATTTTGTGCTTTGCTGCTACCTTATCTCCCATTTCTTCCTTTTCAATTTCTCTGGCAAATTTCATATGCCATTATCCGCTTTTATGAGAAACTTCTTATTTGTAAAGCTGGTCTATAATCACGGGCCCATTTCTATGTCATCTTTCTGACATGTGAAATGCCTGCTATCAATTTACCCTCATTCATTTCTTCAGTTTCTCCTTTTTTTTTGCCTTAGCTGCTCATTTCCTTTGCCATCTCCTAGTCTTGTTTTTATGAGATTTCCCTGTTCTTTTCACAAAATTTTGCTTTCATTTATCTCAGTGACCTCAGAAAGCCCTTGATTCTGACAATTGTATCGTTTTGAGCTGTTTATGCCTTTATAATATAAACAATTTGAGAATTTTATCAAAAGGCCTTATTTATTCTCACGCACTTAACTCCTTTATAAGAAGTAGTAGCTTAAAAGTAGCTTACCGTTACCTGAGTGTTTTGAAAATCATCATCCCATATAATACAGAATGAAAGATTAAGAGAAAGTAAAAAGAAAAAAAAAAAGAATTGTTAGCATCCGTAGCATCTCTATATTCCATAGTTGTATTCAAATAAGTATTAAATATTTTCCATTTAGAATTTGCTACAATTTTAGTGAAAATATCATTACTGAATTTTTCCAATCATTGTTTCCCAAATGACTGTTGCAATTGAAGAAACAGTAAACTTTGACACTATTAACTTATAAAAATAACCAAAAAACCTTCACTATTAAAATACGTTCTATTTTGTGTTTCTACATTGAATTCTCTGATATTTTTACAAGTTAATTTCAAACATTTTCACTTGTATTATATGGGATTCATTAAAAACTCACCCTTAAAATTTTTGTAATTATCAAAGCCTTAAGTAAATTAGGAAGTCCAATTAAGGCTATTGAAAATCATTCTTTATTCATAATCATATTTTCTCAAATAAATTTGTCTAATACATTCATGGACTCATTTTTGTTCATATAGTACCTATTTGTAGAATAAATTTCCTACATCAAATTATTGTGCTTGTACATAAACATTTTCATAATTTGGACAAACCTTTGTTAATTTTTATTTATTATTATAATATATTGCAATTTATTCAAGTCATATCCTGGCTGTGGCCGCTTCCCGTGTCTCCTCCTGATTCCACCCTCCCTCCCACATCTCCTCCTATGACCCTCCTCTAGTCTGCTGATATGGGAGGTCCTCCTCTCCTTCTATTTGAGCCTAACCTATCAGTTCTTATCAGGACTGTTTGCATTGTCTTTCTCTGTGGCCTGGCAAGGCTGCCCCCTGCCCCCCACGTGGAGGTGATCAGAGAGCCTGGCATTGAGTTCATGCCAGAGAAAGACCCTGATTCCCTTACTAGAGGCCCCACTTGGATACTGAGTTTATTAGTTATATCTGAACTAGGGTTGTAGGTCCTCTCCATGCATTGTCCTTGGTTGGGGTATCAGTCACTGCAGGGCCATGAGAGCTCAGGTTTTTGGCTCTGCTGGTCTGCTTTTAGAGCTTCTGTCCCCTCCAGATCTTTCTATCTCCCCCTTCTTCCATAAAATTCCCTGCACTCTGCCCAAAATTTGGTTACGAGTTTCAGCATCTACTTCAAAACTTCCATCAGTAAAGAATTTAAGAGGCCTTGCTTGTATGGGCCTATTTCCTGTCTTCTCATGCTTCCAATGTCTACTGCATTTGTCCTTCTGAATGAGGATTGAGCATCTTCCCTACGACCTTCCTTTTTTTTTTTTTTTAGCTTATTTAGAAACATAGATTTTAGTATATTGATCCTATTTTAAATGCCTAATATCCAATTATGAGTGAGTATATAGCATGTGTGCCTTTATAATTCTGGGTTTACTTACTCAAGGTGATCTTTTCAAGTTCCCAACATTTGACTCCTTGTTCTTAATTGCTGAGTACTATTCCATTGTGAAAATTTACCATAGTTTCAGTATCCATTACTCAGTTGAGGGACATCTAAGTTGTTTCAAGCTTCTAGCTCTTAAGAATAGAGCTGTTATCAACATGGTAGAGCAAATTTCTATATTGCATAGTTGAGTATATTTTGGATATATGCCTAGGAGTGGTAAAGCTGGATATTGAGGTAGCACTATTTGTAATATTCTGAGAAAGAGACAGATTGATTTCCAAATTGGTTGTACAAGTTTACGTTCCCACCAGCAATGGAGTAGGGTTCCCCTTTCTCCACATCCTCTCCAGCATGTGGTGTCACTTGAGGTTTTTTTTTTTTTGTTTTTTTTTTTTGTTTTGTTTTGTTTTTTTTTTTATTTTAGCCATTCAGATAGGTGTAAGGTGAAATCTCAGGGTTGTTTTGATTTACATGTCCCTGATGACTAAGGGTGTTGAACATTTCTTTAAGTGTTTCTCTGCCATTCAATATTCCTCTATTGATAACTCTCTGTTTAGTTCTATACTGCATTTTTTAAATTGGATTACACAGTTTGTTGGTGTGTAACTTCTTTTTTAATTTTAATTTTTATTAACTACACCTTATTCACTCTGTAGCCCCCCTGTATATCACTCTCACCTCCCCTCCCAAACCCATCCTTCCCCTTCTCCACGCATTCCCCTCCTCAAGTGCACTGATAGGGGAGGTCTTCCTCTCTTTGCTTCTGATCCTCTTCTCTCAGGTCTTATCAGGAGAGGGTGCATTGTCTTCTTCTGTGGCCTGGTAAGGCTGCACCTGCCTCAGGGGGAGGTGATCGAAGAGCAGACCAATCAGAGACAGTCAGAGACAGTCCCTGTTCCAATTACTATGGAATCCACTTGGACGTTGAACTGCCATGGACTACATCTGTGCAGAGGTTCTAGGTTATCCCCATGAATGGCCCTTGGTTGGAGTATCAGTCCCAGAAAAGACCCCTGGGCCCAGATTTTTTGGTTCTGTTGCTCTTCTTATGGAGCTCCTGTCCTCTCAAGATCTTACTATTTTCCACTTCTTTCGTAAGATTCCAGATACTATGCCCAATGGTTGGCAATAAGTTTCAGCAACTGCTTTGATACCTTGCAGATCAGAGCCTTTCAGAGGCCCTCTGTGGCATGCTCCTGTTCTGTTCCCTGTTTTATACTTCTTCTGTTGTCCATCATCTTTGCCTTTCTGAATGGGGATTGAGCATTTTAGCCAGAGTCCTCCTTCTTGATTATTTAGGTGTACAGATTTTAGTAGGTTTATACTATATTATATGTCTAATATCCACTGATGAGTGAGTATATACCCTGTGTGTCTTTCTGCTTCTTGGATAACTCACTCAGCATGATCTTTTCCAGTTGCCACCATTTACCTGCACATTTCATTATTTCCTTGTTTTTTAATACCTACTAATATTCCATTGTGTCGATGGACCACAATTTCTGTATCCATTCTTCAGTTAAGGGGCATTTGAGTTGTTTCCAGCTTCTGGCTATTACAAATAAAGCTGCAACAAACATGGCTGAGAAAATATCCTTATTGTTTACTTGAGCATATATTGGATATATGCCTAGGAATAGCTGGATCTTCAGGAAGCACTATTCCTATTCGTCTGAAAAAGTGCTAGATTGATTTCCAGAGTGTTTGTACAAGTTTACATTCCCAGCAGCAGTAGAAGAGGGTTCTCCTTTCTCCACAACCTCTCCAGCATGTGTTGACACTTGAATTTTTTATTTTGGCCATTCTGATGGGTGTAAGGTGGAATCTCAGGGTCGATTTGATTTGCATTTCCCTAATGGCTAATAAGGTTGAGCATTTCCTTAAGTATTTCTCTGCAATTCAATATGCCTCTACAGAGAATTCTCTGTTTAGCTCTGTTCACAAGTTTTTTCTTTTTTTATTATTAATTACACTTTATTCACTTTGTATCTCCCCATAAGCTCCTCCCTCCTCCCCTCCCGATTCCACCCTCCCTCCCCCTTCT
This sequence comes from Meriones unguiculatus, assembly GCF_030254825.1. NCBI lineage: Eukaryota > Metazoa > Chordata > Mammalia > Rodentia > Muridae > Meriones > Meriones unguiculatus. Next base: position 88,239,715 of record NC_083369.1, on the reverse strand, counting down.
TCAAGCATCCTCGTCCCCAAGTCCACTGATAGAGGAGGTCCTCTTCTCCTTCCTTCTGATGATCTTAGTCTATCAGATCACATCAGAAGTGGCTGCATTGTCATCTTCTGTGGCCTGGTAAGGCTGCTCTCTCCTCAGGAGGAGGTGAACAAAGAGCAGGCCCATCAGTTTATGTCAGAGGCAGTCCCTCTTCCCATTGCTATGAAACCCACTTGGACACTGAACTGTCATGGGCTACATCTGTGCAGGGGTTCTAGGTTATCTCAATGAATAGTCTTTGGTTGGAGTATGAGTCTCTGGGAAGTTCCCTGTGTTCAAATTTTCTAATTCTGTTGCTCTCCTTGTGTGGTTCCTGTCCTCTCCAGCTCTTACTATTTCCCACTGTTATGTAAGATTCCATGCACTCTGTCCAAAAGTTGGCCATAAGTCTCAGCATCTGCTTTGACAGTCTGCAGGGCAGACACTTTCAGAGGCCCTCTGTGGCAGGTTCCTAGGTTGCTTCCTGTTCTCTTCTTCTTCTGATATCCAACCTCTTTGCCTTTCAGGACGGGGATTGAGCATTTTAGTCAGGGTTCTCTCTCTTGATTAATTTCTTTATATGTACAGTTTTTAGTAGGTTTATCTTATATTATATGTCTATATGAGTGAGAATATAACGTGTGTGTCTTTCTGATTCTGGGATGATCACTCAGGATGATCCTTTCCAGGTCCCACCATTTACCTGCAAATTTCATGATTTCCTTATTTTTCATTATTGAGTAATACTCCATTGTGTAGATGTACCACAATTTCTGCATCCATTCTTCAGTTGAGGGGCATCTGGGCTGTTTCAAGTTTCTAGCTTTTACAAATAAAGCTGCTACTAACATGGTTGAGCAAAGGTCCTTATTGTATACTTGAGCCACTTTTGGATATATGCCTAGGAGTGGTATATCCCACTATTAATGTGTGAGGATTTATGTGTGATTTAAGTTTTATCAATGTTTCTTTTACAAATGTGGGTGCTCTTATATTTGGGGCATAGATGTTCAGGATTGTGATGTCTTCCTGGTGAAATTTTTCCTTGGTAAGTATGAAGTGTCCTTCTCCATCTCTTTTGATTAATTTTGGTTGAAAGTCTATTTTATCAGATATTAGAATGGCTACTCCTGCTTGCTTCTTGCGTCCTTTTGCTTGGTAATTCGTATTCCAACACTTTACTGTCAGGTAATGTATATCTTTGTGACTTAGGTCTGTTTCTTGTAAGCAACAGATTGAAGGGTCATGTTTATGCATACATTCTGTTAGTCTGTGTCATTTTATTAGAGAATTGAGTCCATTGATGTTGAGAGAGATTAATGATCAGTGACTGTGAGATCCTTTGATTTTGATGTTGGCTGTGGTCATAAGGTTGTGTGCTTGGTTGCTTTTTGTTTTATTGTAGTGAGGTTAATTATTTCTTGTGTTTTCTTGAAAGTAGCTAGTTTTCTTGGGTTTTATTTTCCCTTCTAGTGTCTTCAATAACACTGGATTTGTGTGTAGTTATTGTTGAAATTTGTTTTTGTCATTGAATATCTTGATTTCTCTGTCTATAAGGAGTGAGAGTTTTGCTGGGTATAGTAGCCTCTGCTGACATCTGTGTTCTCTTAGGGTCTGTATGATATCTATCCAGGCACTTCTTGCTTTCAAAGTGCCTGTTGAAAAGTCAGGTGTGATTCTAATGGGTTTGCCATTATATGTTACTTGGCCTTTTTCCCTTAATACTTACTGTTTTGATTATTGTGTGGTCGAGAATTTTCTTTTCTGGTCTAATTTCTTGGGTGTTCTGTAGGCCTCTTGTATTCTTATTGGCTTCTCCTTTAAGGTGGTGAAATTTTCTTCAATGATTTTGTTGAAAATATTTTCTGTGCCTTGGAGGAGGGAATCTTCTTTTTCCTCCATTCCTATTATCCTTAGGTTTTGTCTTTTTATGTTGTTTTGAATTTCTTGAACAGTCTGTGTCAGAAATTTTCAGATTTAACATTTTCTTTGACAGATACATTGATTGCTTCCATTGTATCTTCCACACCTGAGATTCTTTCTTCCATCTCTTGTATTCTATTGGTGATGCTTACCTCTGCAGTTCATGTTTCCTTCCCTAAGTTCTTTCTATCCACAATTTCCTCCATTTGTTTTTTCTTTGATTTTTCCAATTTTATCTTCATGTCTTGAGCCATTTTGTTGATTTCCTTCACTTTTCTGACTGTATTTTCCTGTTTTTCCTTCAATTCCTTTACCTGTTTGTTTGAACAATCCCTCTGTTTATTTTATTTCTTTCAGTGATTTAATTATTTCCTCTCTAAAGTCCACCAACTGTTTTGCTGCAACTTCCTGTATTTCTTCACAGATAGCCATAATCTGTTTTTCTTTATCTTTTTCTATTTCTTTAAGGATGGCCACAATCTGTTTGTTTTTATCTTCCTCTATTTCTTTATAGATGGCCATAATCTGTTTGTTTTTATCTTCCTTTAGATCTTTACACATTTTATTTATTTCCTCTGTTATCCTCTTCATGAGCATAGATGTTAGGTTATCTTCTTGAATTTCAATAATGCTGGGGTTTCCAGGGCTACTTGCCTATCGATTACTTGGATCTGGAGATACCGTATTGATCTGTCTTTTGTTGGTTGAGCTTTTATGCTGGCCTCTACCCACTGAGCTATCATAGGTGTTTGGAGTTAGTTTCTGGTGGTTTCTGGGATCCTGTGGTTAAGAGAACCTGCTTGTCAGGAACATGGTTTTTCCTGAACAAAGCCTCCTCCACTTTGTGGGTATAGTCACTATATGGCCGGTGTTTTTCAGGAGTTGCTACAACTCACCTCAGGCATAGAGATCGGAGTGGTAACTGTGGTCCTTATTAGTTGAGAGGGCTCTCCTCTCAACCAGAGAATTTCTGGAGGCAGCTGCCCTGCTTCTGGGTTTCTTGCTGTAAATTTAGTGATCTGCTGCTGTAACCTGTGTGTCCCTTGGTTTGGTCTGTTTTGTTAGGGATAACTGGTTGCCCCTTGGAGCAGTATCCGTGGGTTAATCTTGGGGATCCCTGGCTTTTGTGGTTCTGAGGTTGGGGCTCTGTGCTCCAGGACCCCAGTGGTAATCTGTGGCAGGTGAGTACCGCTTTCCTGGTAACAGCACACTATCTGGTGCACAACAGGTCCCTGGGTTGGGCCATCTGCGGGCCCTTTTCCAGGGATATACTGGGTGGCCTAAGTCTGTCCCCTTTGCTTCATTCCCTGTGAGGATTTCTCCCAACAATGACTCCAAGTCTCTGGTTTTCCTGGGGTGCACAGTTCTGTCTGTGTGGAATAGTTGGTACATTGCAGGTCTTTGGGCTGGTGGCGCGCCTGCCTGCTAGTCTGCGGAACCTTTTCCAGGGGTATGCTGAATGACCTATTTTGGGTCCCTGGTTCCTTCCTTCCCTGTGGGGTTTACTCCCGACAGGGACTCCCAGTCTCTGTTGCCCTGGGGCACACAGCTCTGTCTGTGCCAGAAAGCTGGGTGAGCAACAACTCTCTGGGCTCACGGCTTGAGCCCAGTTCATAGATGGTGGCTCATACCAGCCAGTTTGTGGGACCTTCTCCAGGCAAAGCCTGTGTTGCCAAAGACAGCACTGTTTCCTTCCTTCCCTGTGGGGCCCTCTCCTGACAGGGACTCTCAGTCTCTGTTGCACTGAGCCGCACAGCTTCATCTATCCCGAAGAGCTGGGCATGCAGCAACTCTCCCTGCTTTCAGCTTGATCTCAGTTCAGTAATGGCAGTTCGTACGTCTGCGGGACCTTTACCATGTAAAGACTAGGTGACCCGTGGCCAGACCCGCTGTCTTCCTTCCCCGTGTTTTTTTTTTTTTTTTTTTTTTCACAACTGGGACTCCCAGTCTCTGGTCTTTTTGTGCCCACCATTCATCCTGGGAAGGTGATCAGGACATGCAGACCTGTGGCTCTGGTCCAGCGACCTAGTGCCTGCATGACCTGGGATCTTGTAAGGGTTCTGGCTGGGTGACCTGAGAGTGGACCCGACTTATTCCCACGCCGTGGGCGTTTCCTCTCACCCGGGAAATACAATTGCTCTTGTTTTAGGGCCCAGAGTTCAGTCTCTTGGTCGCTGTAAGGAAAATGTTGTCCTGCTCCTCAGAAGCAGTGTTCTGGTGCCCCATCTTGTCTCTCGCCTGAATTCAAATCTTGATATGTATGTATATAAAGTTGGTAACCATTTCGCTAAAACCATAATCAGTGAAACAGGGGCTTAGAAGAGTTTATACCATATGGCTTATATTCAGTGTTCTATATATCACAACCAATCTTGGATTCAGCGAATTGTTCATACTTTATAGCACCAAGCCTTCCACATTATTCAAAATAATAAATCAATCAAAAAAGAAAACAATTGTTACATATGTAAAGACTAAACCAACTTAAAATGTGTTTTTCATTATTTTTTTATGACATATGTATGAAATTATGGACCAACTACAGAGACAAAAAGACCTGGAGGGAACAGAAGCTCCAAAAGGAGACCAAGAAAGCCAAAACAACAACAACAAGAACAACAACAACAAGAAAAAACACAAAACAAAAAACAAACAAACAAAAAACTAGGTCCTCGGGTCCATGCAGAGAGTGATACCCCAACCAAGGACCATTCATAGAGAGGACCTAAAACCCCTGCTCAGATGTAGCCCATACATTCCTTCTCCAAATGGGTTTCCTAGTTAAGAGGGGCTGTCTCTGGCATGAACTCAGTGGTAGGCTCTCTGATTACTTCCTTCTGGAGGGTGCAGCCTTGCCAGGCCACAAAAAAATAAAAAATAAAAAAGACAGTGCAGTCAGTCCTGATGAGTCTTGATAGGATAAGGACAGAAGAGTAGAATAATCTACCTTGATACCCAAACCACACAAAGACCCAACAAAAAAAGAAAACTTCAGACCTATCTCTCTTATGAATATTGATGCAAAAATACTCAATAAAATACTTGCAAACCGATTCCAAGAAAACATCAAAGATATCATCCATCATGACCAAGTAGGCTTCATCCCAGACATGCAAGGGTGGTACAAAATACGGAAATCCATCAATGTAATCCACCACATAAACAAACTGAAGGAGAAAAACCACATGATCATCTCCTTGGACGCCGAAAAAGCATTTGACGAAGTCCAACACCCATTCATGTTTAAAGTATTGGAGAGATCAGGGATACAAGGCACATATCTAAACATAGTAAAGGCGATATACAGCAAGCATACAGCCAACATCAAACTCAGTGGAGAGAAACTTAAATCAATCCCACTGAAATCAGGGAAAAGACAAGGCTGCCCACTCTCTCCATATCTCTTCAACATAGTACTTGAAGTCTTAGCCAGAGCAATAAGACAACTAAAGGAGATCAAGGGGATACAAATCGTAAAGGAAGAGGTCAAAGTGTCACTATTCGCAGATGATATGATAGTATACATGAGTGACCCAAAAAATTCAACCAGAGAACTCCTTCAGCTGATAAACACCTTCAGCAAAGTGGCTGGATACAAAATCAACTCAAAAAAATCAGAAGCCCTCCTGTATACCAAAGACAAAAGGGCCGAGAAAGAAATTAGGGAAACAACACCCTTCACAATAGCCACTAATAACATAAAGTACCTTGGGGTGACACTAACCAAGCAAGTGAAAGACTTGTTTGAGAAAAACTTCAAGTCTCTGAAGAAAGAAATTGAAGAAGATATCAGAAGATGGAAAGATCTCCCGTGCTCATGGATTGGTAGGATTAACATTGTGAAAATGGTCATCCTGCCAAAAGCAATCTACAGATTCAATGCAATTCCCATCAAAATACCAACTCAATTCTTTTCAGACCTTGAAAAAAGATTCTCAGCTTCATATGGAGAAACAAAAAACCTAGAATCTCCAAAACAACCCTATACAAGAACAGATCATCTGGAGGTATCTCCATTCCCAATCTCATGCTGTACTACAGAGCAAGAGTAATAAAAACTGCATGGTATTGGCATAGAAACAGAAAGGAGGATCAATGGAACCGAATTGAAGACCCAGAAATAAATCCATGTACCTATGAATACTCAATTTTTGACAAAACAGCCAAAACCATTCAATGGAAAAAAGATAGCATCTTCAACAGATGGTGCTGGTCTAATTGGATGTCTACATGCAGAAAAATGAAAATAGATCCACATTTATCACCCTGCACAAAACTAAAGTCCAAGTGGATCAAAGACCTCAACATAAAACCAGATACGCTAAATCTGTTAGAAGAAAATGTAGGGAACAGCCTAGAACTCATTGGCACAGGAGACAACTTCCTGAACAGAACTCCAACAGCACAGGCTCTAAGAGCAACAATCAATAAATGGGACCTCATGAAACTGAAAAGCTTCTGTAAAGCAAAGAACACCGTCATCAAAACAAAACGACTGCCTACAGATTGGGAAAGAATCTTCACCAACCCTCTATCTGACAGAGGGCTAATATCCAGTATATATAAAGAACTAAAGAAGCTGAAAAGCAGCAAACCAAGTAATCCAAATAAAAAATGGGGAACAGAGCTAAACAGAGAATTCTCTGTAGAGGAATATAGAATGGCAGAGAAACACTTAAAGAAATGCTCAACGTCATTAGCCATTAGGGAAATGCAAATCAAAACGACCCTAAGATTTCACCTTACACCCATCAGAATGGCCGAGATGAAAAACACAAATGACAACACATGTTGGAGAGGTTGTGGAGAAAGGGGAACCCTCCTCCATTGCTGGTGGGAATGTAATCTGGTACAACCACTTTGGAAGTCAATCTGGCGCTTTCTCAGACAATTAGGAATAGCGCTTCCTCAAGACCCAGCTGTACCACTGCTAGGCATATACCCAAAATTTGCTCAAGTACACAATAAGGACATTTGCTCAACCATGTTTGTAGCAGCTTTATCTGTAATAGCTAGAACCTGGAAACAACCCAGATGTCCATCAACGGAGGAATGGATACAGAAATTGTGGTATTTTTATACAGTTGGAATACTACTCAGCAATCAAAAAGGAGGAAATCATGAAATTTGCAGGCAAATGTTGGGATCTAGAAAAGATCATTCTGAGTGCAGTATCCCAGAAGGAGAAAGACAAACATGGAATATACTCGCTTATATAGACCTAAAAGATAGGATAAACATAATGAAATCTATACACTTAAAGAAGATAATCAAGAAAGCAGACATGGGGTATGATGATCTATCCTCATTTAGAAAGACAAATGGGATATGCATTGAACGTATGACAGGAGTCTACCACAGAAAGCATCTGAAAGACTCTACCTAGCAGTGCTCCAAAACAGATACTAAGACTCACAATCAAACCTTCGGCAGAGTGCAGGGAATCATATGAAAGAAGGGGAGTATGATGTGGAAAGGATAGGAGCTCCACAAGGACCAAACGTATCTGGGCACAGGGTCTTTTCTGAGATGGACACTCAACCAAAGTCCATGAGAGGATAAAACCTAGAACCTCTGCTCGGATGTGACCCGTGATAGCTTAGTAATCAATTGGTTTCCCATAGTAAGAGGAACAAGGACTATTTCTAACATGAACTCAATGACTGGCTCTTTCACCTCCCCACCTCCCAAGGGAGGAGCAGTACTGTTAGGCCACAGAGGAGGACTTTGCAGCCAGTCCTGAAAATACCTGACAAAAGCGAGTCATATGAAACGGGAGGAGGTCCTCCCCTATTAGTGGACTTGGAAAGGGGCAGGGAGGAGATGAGGGAGGGAGGGTGGGATTGGGGAGGGACTGAGGGATACAGCTGGGATACAGAATTAACAAAATGTAACTAATGAGAAAAATAAAATTATGGAAAAAAAGAAAAGATAAATGGAAAAAAATTTAAAAATATTTTGTGCTAGAGTTTGGTTTCACATTTTGTCTGAGGTAATAGAAAGGATATTACTATTCTTCTAAATCTTCCTGCAGTTGACTTAACATGAGTTGCTTTGGTAAAGTAGAAGAAAATTGTTTTAGGTTTCAAAACAAGTTGTTTTAAATAAAGTTTACTTAATCTGAAGACATGACATTCATACACATTTGCAGCTCCTAATAATTGGTTGGAGCTTTTCTAACTATAATAAAATTCAATGTGGTACTTAGGAATAGGAACATGTTCTTAGGCACTGCTTTTGAATTACACATATGTTTTATTTTCTATAGCCCTGAGGTGGAATAGAATCAAGAACAAGAGGCTAAGAGAGACTCTTCAGTGTGGTTACTTAGGACAAAATCTTAGAATATAAAAGAGGTTAACTGATCTCATTCTGTATGCTAGTCTCCCATCACAGCATGAGAAGGTTTATAAATACTTCAGATAGAAACATGTAGGAATATGAGGATATAACTCTGCCTAGAATTCTGCCAAGTGTAACTACTAGCTTAGTCATTATATTTAGTGGACAAGCCAATTCTTTACTCATCTCAGAAGCTTAATCCTGGGACCCAATTTGTTTTCAAGAGATTTTTTATTAATTACATTTATTTTTATTAATTACAGTTTATTAACTTTGTATCATACCCCCTGTACCTCCCTCCCTCTTCTCCTCCCAATCCCACCCTCCCTCTTCCCCACCCCTGTCCCTCTCCCAGTCCACTGATAAGGGAGGTCCTCTTCCCCTTCCCTCTAATCCTAGTCTAGCAGGTCTCATCAGGACTGGCTGCATTGTCCTTTTCTGTGGCCTGTAAGGCTGCTCCCCCCTCAGAGGGAGGTGATAAAAGAGCAGGCCAATCAGTTAATGTCAGAGAAAGTCCCTGCCCCCATTACTATGGTACCCACTTGCCATAGCCAACTCTGTGCAGGGGTTCCAGGCCATCTCCAAGAGTGGTCCTTGGCTGGAGTATCAGTTTCAGAAAAGACCCCTTTGCCCAGAGTTTTTGGATCTGTTGCTCTCCTTCTGGAGCTCCTGTCCTCTCCAGGTCTTACTATCTCCCCCTTCTTTCATAAGATTTCCTGCACTCTACCCAAGGTTTGGCTATGAGTCTCAGCATCTGCTTTGATACCCTGCTGGGTAGAGCCTTCTGTGGAAGGCTTCTGTCCTATTTCCTGTCTTCTCCCTCCTCAGATGTGCATCCTCTTTGGCTTTCTGAATGGAGATTGAGCATCTTAGCCAGAGTCCTCCTTCCTGATTAGCTTCCTTAGGTGTACAGATCTTAGTAGGTTTATCCTATACTATATATCTAATATCAACTTATGAGTGACTATGTAACCTGTGTCTTTCTGCTTCTGGAATACCTCACTCCGGATGATCTTTTCCAATTCCCACTATTTACCTGCAAATTTCATGATTTCCTTGTTTGTTTGTTTTTTTCTCACTGAGTAATATTCCATTGTGTGAATGTAGCATAATTTCTGTATCCTTTCTTCAACTGAAGGACAACTGGGCTTTTTCCAACTTCTGGCTATTACAAATAAAGCTGCTACAAACATGATTGAGCAGATGTCCTTGTTGTATACTTGAGCATCTTTTGAGTATATGCCTAGTAGTGGTATAACTGGATCTTGAGGAAGTGCTATTCTTACTTGTCTGAGATAGCACAAGATTGATTTCCAAAGCAGTTGTATAAGTTTACTTCCCACCAGCAATGGAGGAGGGATCCCCTTTCTCTACATCCTCTCCAGCATGTGTTGTCATTTGAGTTTTTCATCTTAGCCATTATGATTGGTGTAAGGTGAAATCTCAGGGTCATTTTGATTTGTATCTCCCTAATGACTAAGGACATTAAATATTTTTTTACCTTTTTCTCTGCCATTCAATATTCATCTATTGAGAATGCTCTGTTTAGCTCTGTTCCCCATTTTTAATTTGATTACTTGGTTTGTTGCTGTTTAACTTCTTCAGTTTTTTTCTATATACTGGATATTAGCCCTCTGTCAGATATAGGGTTGGTGAAGATACTTTCACAATCTGTAGGCAGTTGATTTGTTCTGATGACAGTGTCTTTTGCTTTACAGAAGCTTTTAAGTTTCATGAGATCCCATTTATTGTTGCTCTTAGAGCCTGTGCTGTTGGTGTTCTGTTCAGGATGTTGTCTCCTGTGCCAATGAGTTCCAGGCTCTTCCCCACTTTTTCTTCTAACAGGTTTAGTGTGTCTGGTTTTATATTGAGATCTTTGATCCAATTGGACTTTAGTTTTGTGCATGGTGATAAATATGGATCTATTTGAATTTTTCTACATGTAGACATCCAGTTAGACCAGCACCATTTGTTGAAGATGCTATCTTTTCCATTGTATGGTTTTGACATCTTTGTCAAAAACCAGGTGTCCATAAGTGTGTGGGTTTTTAAGAGATTTAAGAAGCCTATTTTAGTACTCAAGCAGCCCATCCCTAAATTACTTTAATGCTAGTTCTGATCACCTTGCTCCATTATAGTAACTGAATATCTTTCTATGCTTTTCTTTTTTTAATTGATTATTTTAAGCTTTCATACAAATAAATGTTTTATGTGTGTATATTCTTACTCATATACCCACTGTCTTCCTGTAAAATGGAATCTCAACATAGTTTTGATTTGCACTTCTCTTATTGTTAAGAATGCTGAATACTTTTTTCATGTGTTTTTCAACCATTTGTAGCTCTTTTGTGAAGTGTCAACTTCATCAGCTCATTTTTTGACTGCATTGTTGATCTTCTTGCTTAGGTTTTGCTGTTCAATGTAGAGTCTAGATATCACATGATATCCTTTGTCACATGTCTAGACATCCTTTGTCATGTGTATAGCTCTTCCTAGTCCTTTCTAGCCTCAGTTTCCCCACTTCCTCAAAAGTGACTTGATGTGATGCCTAACAGAGGTATTACACGTTTGTACTATTAGAAAACATTCAGTAAACGTCACCTGCTGATTTTTATGCTTATTACCAGTGGTGTGATTAGCAACTAAGTATTGAGAAAAGTATGATTCATGTTTACTCATTCTCATAGTCACACCATAGCTGTTCTCAAACAACTGACATGAAGTCATTGAAGTTAAAATTAGCAAGGTTTATGCTAGGTTTCAAAAGGCAAAATGAGCTTAGTAGACAATTTCCTAATACCTCGACATGTAAAACTCTTAGTGCAATTCCTCATATCATTTCTCCCATATCTTAGAAATTATTTGCTATTTTTATGTGAATGTGTACTACATGTATACAGAAGCCTCTGAAGGCCAGGAGAGTGTGTTAGAGTCCCTGGAACTACAGTGGATTTGCAGAAAGTAGTGACAAGCCATGTGGGTGCTGAAAAACCATACTCTCATCTTTTTGGTAGGGCAGGAAGTGCTCTTGGCCTCTGAGCCATCTTTCTAGCCCATCCATGCACATCTTAATTCTGATAATTCTAACACTGGCTTATTTTATTCCCAGACTTAAGTCTCATTCCCTAACCGAAGAAGTAACTCCAGCACAATTTATCAGTCTTTGCTGATCTAACAATCTCCTTATTCACTTACGTTATAGCATACAACCTGGTTCTAGAATTTTTATCATTATATCACATCAGTGTGTCTTACCATCTGTGCTTAAGAGACTTGTCTAATTAATTTGTCTGCTTCATTTGCCAACATCTTCTAGTTATAGCTGTGGCAGGATTCTATTGGGGACCAGAACCAGTAACTACTGAAATAGAAGTACATTTTGTGAATAAGTTCTAAAGATTTCACTCATCTATTATTCTATGGAAATAATATCTATTTATTTGGTCTAATTAGCACCTCATTGTATCTGAATAATGAGCACTTCTTCTAGGTACTAATATGTGAGTAAGGCCACTATAAACATGACAGGAGTTTCAAAATGCTATGGACACAACTCATTCATAAATTAAAGCAGTGCAGAATCAATTTCATGAACAACTCTCAATTTGTAGTTATACCTAAGCCATGAACTTTGAAGCAATCCATCATATAGAGTAAATAAACTCCAATTATTTACTCATACTCTTATATGGCGATTGGGTACATTACTTAGTAGCTGACAAAGGTGGCAGCAAATTGATGCAATTATCTATGTAAGTGAGCAATTGATCCAATTATGTGTAAAATTATGCCAAAGCATTAATGCTGATAATGACGAGAAAGATCATTCCATAATGACTGAGCCATAAATGAGAAAGGGATAATTTAGTTTGGAAAACATGAAGCCACAGACAGCATCTGTGGGCAACTGAAAACTCTTGGCTGTTTAGATGACAGAGGTTGGAGGCAGAAAAAATTGACTATCCCAGTGAAGTTTGTAGTTTTATGTGGATTATAAAATACAAAATAATAATTAGGACATAGTGAAATTCATGCAGCAGAGAACAAAATATAACAATGCCAAATTTTGTTTTGACATTTCACATCATCATATGTTAAGTTGTCCCTCTGAACTATAAATTGTAGAAATTCTGAGTGACTGAGTGGCCATGAATTTTTGAGCCTTATGGAGATGTGTGCATATATTAAGCCTAACGTATATATCTTCAGACTCTACATTAGAAGTCTATATAAAAATGAACTCTTCCAGCAGAAACACATGAAGCCTTACTAAAAAATATACACAGCTTCTCTTCACACTGCAATGTTGTGTTTTCTAATGGCCAGTCTCACCCTTCATTTATCTAGCTCTATTTCTTAGCCCTGAAGTTGAATTTTTCACTTGCTTATTCATTCTGTATATATATATATATATATATATATATATATATATACATATATATATGTGTGTGTGTATTATATATATATATTCTGTTTTATCATTCATCAAATAACCATTATTTAGTATCTACTAAGCATGCAATTTATACTAAGATGCTTGCAATTAAATACCTTAAAACATACAAGTATGTTTAACAATGTCCATGTCCTCAAAGCACTGACAAATTTAGTTCCAGAAAGAAACAGATGAGCATCAAATCCCAAAAGACTGTGAACGATAATGTGCGTGTGTAATTGGGTGGAATGGGGATTTCACAATGGATATTCCTTTTTAGAAGATGTAACATCTGAGTCAAAGGGCAAATGGGAGTGAACTTAACAAAACTACAAAAGAGAACAATGCAAAATTCTAGTTCTCAGGGATCTATAGTGTAGAGGAAGACACATAATGAAAATAATGTGAACACAGACAAGCCACTCCTGGGAAGCAGGTAGGCAAACTGCAGATCCTCACTTCTTCCATTCCTCCAAGTTCAATAACTCACCTCTTCACCATAGCCCTGCAACAGCATCACCGCACCTCATCTCTCATAGATCCCACAGACCTTACCCTCTTAACCTTTCTCCCGTAACTCTTTATCCTACCCCTAACTTTAGTGGGCACTCCCTCTCAACACACAGGCCACTCTAGGTAAAAATGCAGGTAGAATGCCTGCAGACCTTCACCTTTCCTTCTACTCCCCCAAATCCAATCTCCCAGGCTCATTCCTAGCTCTGCAGCAGAACACCTTATGCAGCCTCCCTTCCCCCATACCCCCATCAGCAGTGGATGTCACAGATCTTCCCCTCCTAACCTCTCTCCCTTAACCCACACTGGATTCTTTATCCTATCACCCAACTATGATAGGTACTCCTTAGGAACCAATACAGAGAATCACAAACATACATTCAGAGAAAGAGACAGAGAGACAGAGAGAAAGAGACATAGACAGTGATTGGAATACTCATCCCTAAATGGAATGTCTCTGTCAGATACCTCCTGGCAAATCTCAGAAAACAACATGGAAGAGAAGAGTCTGAGGGGAAGTAAAGAGAAAGAAAGAGTCTGAGGAGAAGTAAAGAAAAGAAAGCCCTCTAAATCAACTTGAGCCAGGATCATTATGAGTGCACAGTGACTGAAGCAACATGAACAGAGCCTGCATGGGGCTTTACCAGGTGCTCTGAGTGTAGGGCTTCTAGTTTAATATTTTTAATTAATTTGTTTATATTAGTTACAGTTTCCCTCATCTCCTCCCTGCACCTCTCTAAGTCCAGTGTTAGGGGAGGTCCTCCTCCCCTTCCATCTGACCCTAGCTTATCGGGTCTCTTCAGGACTGGCTGCAAAATCCTCCTCTGTGGCCTAGCAAGACTGTTCCTTCCTCCGGACAGAGGGGGTGTCCAAAGAGCCAGCCATTGAGTTCATGTCAGAAACACTCCCTGTTCCCCTTACTAATAAACCCACTTGGATACTGAGCTGCCATGGGCTACATCCAAGCAGGGGCTCTAGGAAATATCCATGTATGGTCCCTGGTTGGAGAAACAATCTCAGAAAAGACCCCTGTGCCCAGGTATATTTGGTCTTTGTGTCCCTCCTGTCCTCTCCAGGTCATACTAACTCCCCCTTCTTTCTTATGATTCCCTGCACTCTGCCCAAGGTTTGGCTATGAGTCTCAGCATCTGCTTTGATACACTGCTTCTAGAGCCTTTCAGGGGCCTTCTTGGGGTAGGCTCCTTCTTGTTACTTGTTTTCTCCTACTTCCAATACACATCCCATTTGTCTTTCTAAGTGAGGATTGATCATCTTATCCCGGGTCCTCTTTCTTGTTTATCTTCTTTATGTGTACAGATTTTAGTATGTTTGTCCTATCTTATAGGTCTAGTATCCACTTATAAGTGAGTATATACTGTGTGTGTCTTTCTGCTTCAGGGATACCTAACTCAGGATGATCTTTTCTAGATCCCACCAGTTGCCTGCAGATTTCATGATTTCCTTCTTTTTAATTTCTGAGTAGCCTTCCACTGTGTAAATGTACCACAATTTCTGTACCTATTCCTCTGCTGAGGGACATCTGGGTTGTTTCCAGCTTCTGGCTATTACGAATAAAGCTGCTATGAACATGGTTGAACAAATGTCCTTGTTGTGTATTTGAGCCTCTTTTGGATATATACCTAGGAGTGGTATAGCTGGATCTTGAGGAAGTGCTTTTCCCAGTTGTATGAGAAAGCGCCAGATTGATTTCCACAGTAGTTGTACAAGTTTACATTCCAACTAGTAATGGAGGAAGGTCCCCCTTCCTCCACATCCACTCCAGGATGTATTTTCACTTGAGTTTCTGATCTTAGCCATTCTGATGGGTGTAAGGAAAAATCTTGGCGACTTTTTGATGTGCATCTCCCTGATGACTAAGGACATTGAACTTTTCTTCATGTGTTTCTCTGCTATTCAATATTCCTTTATTGAGAATTCCGTGTTTATCTCTGTACACCATTTTTAATTAGATTACTTGGTTTGTTGGTATTTAACAATTTTTTAAGAATAATTTTTCTTTTCTCTTTTTCCTTTTTTATTCGAGAACTTTTTAGTTTAATTTTTATTAATTACACATTATTCACTTTGTATACCCCCTTAGCTCCCTCCCTCCTCCCTTCCGAAGCCCACCCTCCCTCTCCCTTCTCCACGTATTCCCCTCCTTAAGTTCATTGATAAGGGAGGTCTTCCTCTCCCTCTTTCTGATCCTATTCTATCAGGTCTAATCAAGAGTGGCTGCATTGTCTTCCTCTGTGTCCTGGTAAGGCTGATCCGACCCTCAGGGGGAGGTGATCAAAGAGCAGGCCAATCAGTTCCTGTCAGAGGCAGTCCCTGTTCCCATTACTATGGAACCCAAGAGGACACTGAACT
This sequence comes from Meriones unguiculatus, assembly GCF_030254825.1. NCBI lineage: Eukaryota > Metazoa > Chordata > Mammalia > Rodentia > Muridae > Meriones > Meriones unguiculatus. Next base: position 88,224,114 of record NC_083369.1, on the reverse strand, counting down.
GCCAAGGGTTACATATGTGCAGAGGTTCTAGGTTATCCCCATGAATGGTTCTTGGTTGGAGTATCAGTCTCTGAAAAGATCCCTTTGCCCAGATTTTTTTGGATATGTTGCTCTCCTTATGAAGCTCCTGTCCTTTTCAGGTCTTACTATTTCCTACTTCTTCCCTAAGATTACTTGCACTGTTCCCAAAGGTTGGCCATAAGTCTCAGCATCTGCTTTGATACCATGCAGGGTAGAGCCTTTCAGAGGCCCTCTGTGGTAGGCTCCTGTCCTGTTCCCTGTTTTCTCCTTCTTTTGATGTCCATCCTCTTTGCCTTTCTGAATGGGGATTGAGCGTTTTAGCCAGAGTCCTCCTTCTTGATTAGTTTCTTTAGGTGTCCAAATTTTAGAGGTTTTTCCTATGTTATAAGTCTAATAGCCACTTATGAGTACATACCCTGTGTGTCTTTCTGCTTCAGGGATACCTCACTCAGGAAGATCTTTTCCAGTTGTCACCATTTACCTGTAAATTTCATGATTTCCTTGTTTTTAATTGCTGGGCAGTATTTCATTCTGTAGATGGACCACAATTTCTGTATCCATCCTTTAGTTGAGGGGCATCTGGGTTATTTCCAGCTTCTGGCTATTGCAAATAAAGCTGCTACAAATATTGTTGAGTAAATGTCTTATTGTGTATTTGAGCATATTGTGGATATATGTCTAGAAGTGTGATAGCTGGATCTTGAGGAAGTGCTATTTCTAATTTTGAGAAAGCACCAGATTGATTTCCAGAGTAGTTGTACAAGTTTATGTTCCCACCTGCAATGGAGAAGGTTTCCCCTTTCTCCACAACCTCTCCAGCATGTGTTGTCACTTGAGTTATTTATCTTATCCATTCTGATGGCTGAAAGGTGAAAACTCAGGATCATTTTGATATGCATTTCCCTGATGACTAAGGACATTGGACACTTTTTAAGTGTTTTTCGGCCATTCGATATTCTTCTATTGAGAATTCTCTGTTTAGCTCTGTAATCCATTTTTAATTGGATTACTTGATTTGTTGCTGTGTTACTTCTTAAGTTCTTTATATATACTGGATATTAGTCCTCTGTCAGATATAGGGTTGGTGAAGATCCTTTCCCAATCTGTAAGCAGTTGATTTGTTCTGATGACAGTGTCCTTTGCTTTACAGAAGCTTTTCAGTTTCATGATGTCCCATTTATTGATTGTTGCTCTTAAAGCATGTGCTGTTGGTGTTCTGTTCAAGAAGTTGTCTCCTGTGCCAATGAGTTCCAGGCTTTTCCCCACTTTTTCATCTAACAGGTTTAGTGTGTCTGGTTTTACATTGAGGTCTTTGATCTACTTGGACTTTAGTATTTCCAGGGTGACATGTATGGATCTATTTTCATTTTTCTACATGTAGACATCCAGTTAGACCAGCACCATTTGTTGAAGATACAATCTTTTTCCATTGTAATATTTTGGCATCTTTGTCAAAAATCAGGTATCCATAAATGTGTGGATTTGTTTCACGGTCTTCTATTTGGTCCTATCGATCCACTATTCTGTTTTCATGGCAGGACCATGCAGTTTTTATCATTGTAGCTCTACAATACAGCTTGAGATCAGGATGGAGATACCTCCAGAAGATCTTTTACTTTAGAGTATTGTTTTAAAAACTCTGAGCTTCTTGTGATTCCTTATGAAGTTGAGAATTTTTCTTTCAAGTTCTATAAAGAATTGTGTTGGTAATTTGATGGGAATTGCATTGATTCTGTAGATTGCTTTTGGTACAATGGCCATTTTCACTGTTGTAATCCTGCCAAGCCTTGAGCATGGAGGTCTTTCCATCTTCTGATATCATCTTCTAATTCTTTCTTCAGAGACTTGAATTTTTTTTTTATACAAGTCTTTGACTTTCTTAGTTAGGATCCCACCAAGGTACTACATGTCCTTTGTGGCTTTTGTGAAGGGTATTGTTTCCCCAATTTCTTTCTCAGCCCTTTTGTCTTTTGTATACAGGAGGGCTACTGATTTTTTTTTTTTTTTTTGCATTTTGTATCTAGCCACTTTGCTGAAGATGTTTATCAACTGGAGGAGTTCCCTGCTAGCATTTTTGTGGTCACTCAGGTATACTATCATATCATCAGCAAATAGTGATAGTTTGACTTCTTCCTTTCTGAACTGAATTGCCTTGATCTCCTTCAATTGTCTCATTGCTCTAGCAAGGTCTTCCAGAACTATGTTGAAGAGATATGGAGAGAGTGGTCATCCTTGCCTTGTCCCCGATTTCAGTGGGATTGATTTAAGTTTCTGTCCATTTAGTTTGATGACACCTATATTGCTGTATATTGCTTTTACTATGTTTAGGTGTGTTGCTTATATGCCTGATCTCTCCAATACTTTAAATATGAATGGACATTGGATTTTGTCAAATGCTTTTTCAGCATCTAAGGAGATGATCATGTGATTTTTCTCCTTCACTTTTTTTATATGGTGGATACATTGTTGTAATTCCATATACTGAACCACCCCTGCCTGCCTGAGATGAAGCCTACTTGGTCATAGTGGATGATATCTTTGATGGGTTCTTGTATTCGGTTTGCAAGTATTTTGTTGAATATTTTGCATAAATGTTCATAAGGGAGATTGGCCTGAAATTCCCTTTTTGGTTAGGTCTTAGTGAGGTTTAAGTATCTAGGTGACTGTGGTTCACAGAATAAGTTTGGTATTGTGACTTCTGTTTTTATTTTGTGGAATAGTTTGACTTTGAAAAGTATTTGTGTTAGCTCTTCTTTGAAGGTCTGGTAGAATTTGGAGCTGAAACCATCTGGCCCTGCACTTCTTTTGGATGGGAGACTTTTGATGACAGTTTCTATTTCCTTAGGGGATATAGGACTATTTAATTGACTTACCTGGTCTTGATTCAGCTTTGCAAGTGGAATAGATTTTAAAAAATTGTTCGTTTCTTTAAGATTTTCAAATTTTGTGGCATATATAGACTTTTGAAATAAGACCTAATGATTGTGTGGATTACTTCAGTGTCTGTAGGTATGTCCCCCTTTTCATTTCTGATTTTGTTGATTTGGATGGTGTCTCTCTGCCTTTCAATTAGTTTGGCTAAGTGTTTGTCTATCTTGTTGATATTCTCAAAGAACCAGCTCTTGGTTTCTTTGATTCTTTGAATTGTTTTCTTTGTTTCTAATTCATTGATTTCATTCCTGGGTTTGTTTATTTCCAGCTGTCTACTCCTCTTTGGTGTGTCTACTTCTTTTTTTTTTTCCCTAGGGCTTTTAGGTGAGCCATTAAGTTGCTTGAATGAGATGTCTAGAATTTCTTCTTGAAGCACATAGAGCTAAGAACTTTCCTGTTAGTACTGCTTTCGTTGTGTTCCATAAGTTTGGGCATGTTGTGCCTTCATTTTCATTTAATTCTAGGAAGACTTTAATTTCTTTATTTCTTCCCTGACCCAGCTGGCATTGCGTAGCGAGTTGTTCAGTTTCCATGTGTGTGTAGGCTTTTTGCTATTTCTGTTGTTGAGATCCAGCTTTAGTCCATGGTGATAAGATAGAATACAAGGGATTATTTAAATCTTCTTGTATCTATTGAGGCTTGCTTTGTAATCAACATATGATCTGTTTTGGAGAGGGTTTCATGAGGTGCTGAGAAGAAGGTAAATTATTTCTTGTCTGGGTGAAAGTTTCTGTAAATGTCTGTTAGGTCCATTTGATTCATGACCTCTGTTATAGTTATTGTTTCTTTGTTTAATTCTTGTTTTGTTGACCTGTCCAATCTTGAGAGTTGGGTGTTTAAGTCTTCCACTAATAATGTGTGGGGATCAATGTGGTTTCAGTTTTATTAGTATTTCATTTACAAATGTGGGTGCCCTTGTATTTGGGGCATAGATGTTCATGATAGTGATATCTTCCTGGTGGAATTTTCCCTCAATGAGTATGAAGTGTCCTTCTTCATCACTTGCAATTAATTTTGGTTGAAAGTCTGTTTTATCAGACATTAAAATGGCTACTCCTGCTGTCTTTTTGGTTCAATTTTCTTGGAAATCCATCGTCCAGCCCTTTACCCTCAGGTAATGTCTATATTTGTGACTTAGGTGTTTTGGGTTTTTTTTTGTTTGTTTGTTTGTTTTGTTTTGTTTTTTTTTTTTTTTTTGTATGCAACAGATTTTTGGGTCTTGTTTACACATCCATTCTATTAGTCTTTGTCTTTTTATTAGAGAATTTAATCCATTGATGTTGAGAGAGATTAATGAATAGTGGCTGTTAGATCCTTTCATTTTGATGTTGGCTGTGGTAGTGTGTGTGCTTGGCTACTTTTTGTTTTGCTGTACTGACGTTATTTATTTCCTGTTTTTCCTTTTAAGTATTTAGTTTTCTTGGTTTGTATTTTTCCTTCTAGTTTCTTTTATAATGCTGGATTTGTGTGTAGGTATTGTTGAAATTTATTTTTGTCGTTGAATATCTTGTTTTCTCTGTCTATGAGGACTGAGAATTTTGCTGGTTATAATAGCCTGTGCTGACATCTGTGTTCTCTTAGGGTCTGTGTGATATCTGTCCAGGCCCTTCTGGCTTTCATAGTCTCTGTTCAGAAGTTAGGTGTGAATTTGATGGGTTTGCCATTACATGTTACTTGGCCTTTTCCCCTTGCAGCTTTTAGTATTTTTTGTTGTTGTTGTTGTTCTGTATGCTTACTGTTTTGATTATTATGTGGTGGGATGGTTTTCTTTTCTGGTTTAATTCAGTAGGTGTTCTGTAGGCCTCTTGTGTTTTTACAGGCCTCTCTTTAAGTTAGAGATATTTTCTTCTATGATTTTGTTGAAAATATTTTCTGGACCTTGGAGTAGGAAATCTACTTTTTCCTCTATTCCTATTATTCTTAAGTTTTGTCTTTTCTTTTTTTAATTTAATTTTATTTAATTAATCACACTTTATTCACTTTGTATCCCCCAATAAGACCCTCCCTCCTCTCCTCCCAGTTCCACCTTCCCTCCCCCTTCTTCACGCATGCCCCTCCTCATGTCCACTGATAGAGGAGGTCCCCCTCTCCTTCCTTCTAATCTTAGTCTATCAGATCATATCAAGAGTGGCTGCATTGTCATCTTCTGTGGCCTGGTAAGGCTTTGCCCCCCTCAGGGGAAGGTGAGCAAAGAGCAAGCCAATCAGATTATGTCAGAGGCAGTCCCTCTTCCCATTACTATGTAACCCACTTGGACACTAAACTGCCTTTTCATTTGTCTTGGATTTCTTGGGTGGTTTGTGTCAGAAATATTTTAGATTTGTTATTTTCTTTGATGGATACATAGATTTCTTCCATTGTATCTTCCACACCTGAGATTCTTTCTTCCATCTCTTGTATTGTGTTGGTTATGCTTACTTTTATAGTTCCTGTTTACTTTCCTAGGTTCTCCCTCTCCATGATTTCCTCTGTTTATGTTTTCTTTATTTTTTTCAATTCTATCTTCAGATCTTGAACAGTTTTTTTGATTTCTTTCATCTGTCTGACTGTATTTTCTTGTTTTTCCTTCAAATCCTTCACTTGTTTGTTTTAATGTTCCTCTGTTTCTTCCAGTGATTTAATCATTTCCTCTCTGAAAGTCTCAAACTTTTTGGCTGCATCGTCCTGTATTTCTTTATGGTTGGCCATAATCTACTTGATTTTATCTTCCTCTAATTCTTTATGCATTTTTATTGCTTCCTCCATTAACCTCTACATAAGCATAGATATAAGGTCATCTTAATTTCACTCATGTTAGGGTTCCAGGGCTACTTGCCTCTGGATAACTGTGTTCTGGAGACGCCATATTGCTTTGCCTTTTGTTGGTTGTGCTTTTATACTGGCCTCTACCCATTTGGCTCTCTCAGGTGTTATCTGTTAATTTCTGGTGCCTGCTGGGTCTCCTTGGTAGGGTTCTGATGGTGATCTCCTCAGCTTTTTGGGTATGGTCAACTTAATGGTGGTGCTTCTCAGGAATTGTCACAGTTCACCTCAGGCATATGGACCTATGTGGTAACTTTGGAATTCAAGAAGGCTCTCTTGTCATCAGGAGTACTACTGGAGATGGCTTCCCTGCTGCTGGATTTCTTGCTCTGAATTTAGTGAGATGCTGCTGCTGCTCTTAAGGTGTATTTGTTGGGTGCAGCCCTCTTGAAGAACCAGGGAGTACTTCAGTTTCATCAGTTTAGCTAGGGATAACTGGTCGCACCTTGAAACAGTATCTGAGGGCTGCTCTAATGGTTCTCAGGCTTTTGTAGGTCTGTGTTTACAGCTGTGTGCCCCAGTGACCTAGAGGTACTCAACAATGACAGGTAAGCACAGTGCTCATGCCTGCAGTAGAAGGCTAAGGCCTACAGCCTACATGAAAGCAGAAAGTCTTCTGAAGCTGGGTGTCCTGAGCGTTGGACCTGATGTTCCCCAGCTGTGGGGTTTCCTCCCAACAGGGACACCCAGACTGTGTTTTGGGGACTGCAGTTCTGTCTAGGATGGCAAATAGAACAGGTAGGCACAGGCACATGTCTCAGCCCTGGTGGCGACTGGGAGCCTCAGAGTCTGCTGAAACTATGTAACTTTTCCCCTGAGAACTTTTTTCTTTTTTTTTGGGGGGGGTGGGGATGGAGGTGGGGGATGTCGGCTGAGTTCTCTGAGGTCAGACCTGCTGTTACCCTCACTGTGGGGTTCCACCAAATAGAGTAACACAGTCTCTGGTGCCCTGGGGCCCACAGTTTTATCTGGGGCAGTGAGTCAGGCACACAGGCAGGACTCTGTGCTGGCACCTGCGTCCCCAGCTCTGGGCTGGCTGCTGGGCACCCAGGTCTTTTCCAGGGATTGTCTGGGTGACTTAAGGTCACTCCCGATCATTTCCTGTACCGTGGGGTTTTCTCTCGAATGGAAATCTCAGTCTCTGGTGTTTGGGGCCCACAGATCAGTCTGGGACAGTGATCAGAGCACACTGGCATGTGGCTCTAGGCTGGCAACCAAGCACCTGGTAGACCTGGGACCTCTTCTTTGGTTTAGCTGGGTGAATTGAAGCTGATTGAATCTCACACCATGGGGTATCCTTTCACCTGGGAAACACCAGTCGCTGGTGTTTTAGTACCCAGAGTTCTGTCTGCTGGTCACTGTGCAGATCCTGCTGTGCTGCTGGTCAGAAAGAGAGTCCTCCTGGTGCTGCCATTTTGGATTTCTGGTGTTTAACTTTTGAATTTCTTTGTATAATCTGGATATTAGCCCTCTGTCAGATATAGGGTTGGTGAAGATCCTTTCCAAATCTATAGATGTACGTTTTGTTCTGATGACAGTATCCTTTGATTTATAGAGGCTTTTCAGTTTCATGAGACCCCATATATTGATTGTTGATCTTAGAGCCTGGGCTGTTGGTGTTCTATTCAGGAAGCTGGCTCCTGTACCAATGAGTTCCAGGCTCATCCCCACTTCTTCTAACAGGCTTATTGTGTCTGGTTTTATTTGAGATTTTTAATCCACTTATATTTTAGTTTTGTGCAGGGTGGCAAATGTAGATCTATTTGCATTTTTCTACTTGTAGACATCCAGTTAGACCAGCACCATTTGTTGAACATGCTATGTTTTTTCCACTGTATTGGCTTCTTTGTCAAAAATCAAAAATCTGTAAATGTATGGGTTTATTTCTGGGTCTTCTATTCTGTTCCATTGATCCTCCAGCCTGTGTCTCTGACAGTACCATGTAGTTATTATTATTGTGGCTCTATAGTACAGCTTGAGATCTGGTATGCATATATCTCCAGAAGATACGTTGTTGTACCAGAGTATTTTAGCAATTACGGTTTTTTTTATTTCTGTTTGTTTTTCCATATAAAATTGAGAATTGTTTTTTAAAGTTCTGTAAAGAATTGTGTTGTTATTTTGATGGGAATTGAAATGAATCTGTAGATTGCTTTTGGTAAGATGGCCATTTTCACTATGTAAATCCTACTGATCCATGTGCATGGGAGATCTTTCCATTTTAAGATATCTTTTTAAATTTCTTTCTTCAGAGATTTGAAATTTTTTTTCTGATAGGTTTTTCTCTTTTTTAGTTAGAGTAACACCAAGGTACTTTATGTTATTTGTGACTATTACATAGGGTTTTGTTTTCCCAATTTCTTTCTCAGCCCTTTTGTGATTTACATACCAGAGGAGTACTCATTTTTTTTTTTTTTGAGTAAACTTTGTATCCACCCACTTTGGTGAAGTTCTTTATCAGCTGTAGGAGTTCTCTAGTAGAATTTTTGGGGTCACTCATGTATATTATCATATCATCAGCAAATAGTGATACTTTGACTTCTTCCTTTCTGAACTGAATCCCCTTGATCTCCATTTACTTTTTTTTAATTTTTATTAATTACACTTTATTCATTTTGTATCCCCCCATAAGTCCCTCCCTCCTCCCCTCCTGATCCCACCCTCTCTCCCCTTTCTGCATGCATGCCCCTCACCAAGTCCACTGATAAGGGAGGTTCTTCTCTCCTTTCTGATCTTAGTCTATCAGTTCTCATCAAAAGTGGCTGCATTGTCCTCTACTGTGGCTTGGTAAGGCTGCTCCCCCCCTCAGGGGGAGGTGATGAAAGAGCAGGCCAATCAGATTATGTCAGAGGCAGTCCCTCTTCCCATTACTATGTAACCCACTTGGACACTGAACTGCCATGGGCTACATCTGTGCAGGGGTTCTAGATTATCTCCATGAATAGTCCTTAGTTGGAGTATGAGTCTCTGGGAAGTTCCCTGTGTTCAAATTTTCTTTTTCTGTTGCTCTCCTTGTGGAGACCCTGTCCTCTCCAGCTCTTACTATTTCCCACTTCTTACATAAAATTCCATTCACTCTGCCAAACAGTTGGCCATCAGGCTCAGCATCTGCTTTGATAGTCTGTAGGGCAGAGGCTTTCAGAGGGCCTCTGTGATAGGTTCCTAGTTTGTTTCCTGTTTACTTCTTCTGGCTTTCAGAAGCCCTTTGTAGAAGGTTCCTAGGTTGTTTCCTAATTTCTTCTTCTTCTGATGTCCATCCTCTTTGCCTTTCAGGATGGGGATTGACCATCTTAGTTAGGGTCCTCTCTGTTGCTTAGTTTCTTTAGATGCACAGATTTTAGTGGGTTTGTCCCATGTTGTATGTCTATATGAGTGAGTATATACCCTGTGTGTCTTTTTGCTCCTGGGACAACTCACTCAGGATGATCCTTTCCAGGTCCCACCATTTACCTGCAAATTTCATGATTTCTTATTTTTCTTTGCTGAGTAATATTCCATTGTATAGATGTACCACAATTTCTGCATCCATTCTTCAGTTAAGGGCACATGGGTTGTTTCCAGCTTCTGGCTATTACAAATAAAGCTGCTACAAACATGGTTGAGCAAATGTCCTTATTGTGTACTTGAGCCTCTTTTGGATATATGCCTAGGAGTGGTATGGCTGGATCATCTTGAGGAAGCACTATTCCTAGTTGTCTGAGAAAGCGCCAGATTGATTTACAGAGTGGTTGTACAAGTTTACATTCCCACCAGCAGTGGAGAAGCGTTCCCCTTTCTCCACAACCTCTCCAGCATGTGTAGTCACTTGAGTTTTTGATCTTGTTCATTCTCATGGGTGTAAGGTGAAATCTCAGGGTTGTTTTGATTTGCATTTTCCTAATGGCTAATAAGGTTGAGAATTTCTTTAAGTGCTTCTCTGCCATTCGATATTCCTCTCCAGAGAATTCTCTGTTTAGCTATGTTCCCCATTTTTTAAGTGGATTGCTTGGTTTGCTGCTTTTCAGCTTCTTTAGTTCTTTTTATAAACTGGATATGAGTCCTCTGTCAGATAAAGGTTTGGTGAAGATTCTTTCCCAATCTGTAGGCAGTCGCTTTGTTTTGATGACAGTGTCCTTTGCTTTGCAGAAGCTTTTCAGTTTCATGAGGTCCCATTATTGATTGTTGCTCTTAGAGCCTGTGCTGTTGGTGTTCTGTTCAGGAAGTTTTCTTCTGTACCAATGAGTTCTAGGGTATTCCCCACTTTTTTTTCCTAGCCAATTTAATGTGTCTGGTTTTATGTTGAGGTCTTTGATCCACTTGGACTTCAGTTTTGTGCAGGGTCATAAGTATGAATCTATTTTCATTTTTCTACATGTAGACATCCAGTTGGACCAGCACCATTTGTTGAAGATGCTATCTTTTTTCCATTGTATGGTTTTGCATCTTTGTGAAAGATCAGGTGTCCATAAGTGTGTGGGTTTATTTCTGGGTCCTCTGTTTGGTTCCATTGAAACACCATTCTGTTTCTATGCCAGTACCATGCAGTTTTTAAAACTGTTGCTCTATAGTACAACTTAAGATCAGGGATGGAGATACCTCCAGAAAATATTTTATTGTAGAGGATTGTTTTAGCAGTTCTGGGTTTCTTGTTATTCCATATGAAGTTGAGAATTTTTTTTCCAGGTCTGTAAAGATTTGTGTAGGTAATTTGATGGGCATTGCATTGAATCTGTAGATTGCTTTTGGTAAGCTGGCCATTTTTATTATGTTAATCCTGCCAAGCCATGAGCATGGGAGATCTTTCCATCTTCTGACATCTTCTAATTCTTTCTTCAGAGACTTGAAATTTTTTTCATACAAGTCTTTGACTTCCTTGGTTAAGGTTACTCCGAGGTACCTTATGTCATTTGTGGCTATTGTGAAGGGTGTTGTTTCCCTAATTTCTTTCTCAGCCCTTTTGTCTTTTGTATACAGGAGGGCTACTGATTTTTTTTTTTTTGAGTTAATTTTCTATCAGGCTACTTTGCTGAGGGGTTTATCAGTTGTAGGAGTTCCCTGATAGAGTTTTTTGGGTCACTCACGTATATTATTGTATCATCTGCAAATAGTGATAATTTGACTTCTTCCTTTCCAATCAGTATCCCCTTGATCTCCTTCAACTGTATTATTGCTCTAGCAAGGACATCCAGCACTATGTTGAAGAGATATGGAGAGAGTGGGCAGCCTTGTCTTGTCCCTGATTTCAGTGCTTTACGTTTCTTTCCGTTCAGTTTGATGTTGGCTATAGGCTTGCTGTATATTGCCTTTACTATGTTTAGATATGTGCCTTGTATCCCTGATCTCTCCAATACTTTAAACATGAATGGATGTTGGATTTTGTCAAATGCTTTTTCAGCATCTAGGGAGATTATCATTTGTTTTTTTTCTTTCAGTTTGTTAATATGGTGGATCACATTGATGGATTTCTGTATATTGAACCACCCCTGCATACCTGGGATAAAGCCTACTTGGTCATGGTGGATGATATCTTTGATGTGTTCTTGTATTTGGTTTGCGAGTATTTTGTTGAGTATTTTTGCATCAATGTTCATAAGGGAGATTGGCTTGAAGTTCTCTTTTTTTGTTGGGTCTTTGTGAGGTTTAGGTACCAAGGTGACTGTGGCTTCATAGAATGAGTTTGGTAATGTTCCTTCTGTTTCTATTTTCTGGAATAGTTTGAAGAGAACTGGAGTTAGCTCTTTTTTGAATGTCTGGAAGAATTCTGTGCTGAAACCATCAGGTCCTGGGCTTTTTTTGGATGGGAGACTTTCAATGACTGCTTCTATTTCCTTGGGGGATATAGGAGTATTTAATTGATTTACCTGGTCCTGATTTAGCTTTGGTAAGTGGAATCAATCAAGAAAATTGTTCATTTCATTTAATATTTCAAATTTTGTTTCGTGTAGTCTTTTGAAGTAAGTCCTTATTATTGTTTGAATTTCCTCAGTGTCTGTAGTTATGTCCCCCTTTTCATTTCTGATTTTGTTTATTTGGATGGTGTCTCTCTGCCTTTTAGTAGGCTTGGCTAAGGGTTTGTCTATCTTGTTGATTTTCTCAAAGAACCAGCTCTTGGTTTCATTGATTCTTTGAATTGTTTTATTTCTTTCTAATTGATTGATTTCAGCCCTGAATTTGATTATTTCCAGCCGTCTACTCCTTTTTGGTGTGTCTGCTTCTTCTTTTTCTAGGGTTTTTAAGTGAGCCATTAAATTGCTTGAATGCACTGTCTTAAATTTCTTCTTGAAGGCATTTAGTGCTATGAACTTTCCTCTTAGCACTGCCTTCATTGTGTCCCACAAGTTTGGGTATGTTGTGTCTTCATTTTCATTGAGTTCTAGGAAGATTTTAATTTCTTTCTTTGTCTTCTGTGACCCAGCTGTCTTTTAGTAACAAGTTGTTCAGTTTCCATGTATGTGTAGGCTTTTTGCTATTTCTGTTGCTATTGAGGTCCAGCTTTATTCCATGGTGATCAGACAAGATACAAGGGATTATTTCAATCTACTTGTATCTGTTGAGGCTAGCATTGTGACCAACTATGTGGTCTATTTTGGAGAAGGTTCCATGAGGTGCTGAGAATAAGGTAAATTCTTTTGTGTTTGGATGTAAGGTTCTGTAAATATCTGTTAGGTCCATTTGATTCATGACCTCTGTTAGAGATATTGTTTCTGTGTTTAATTTTGGTTTTGTTGAGCTGTCCTTTGTTGAGAGTGGGGTGTTGAAGTCTCCCACTATTAGTGTGTGGGGATCTATGTGTGGTTTAAGTTTTATCAATGTTTCTTTCACAAATGTGGGTGCCCTTGTATTTGGGGCATAGATGTTCAGGATTGTGATGTCTTCCTGGTGGTATTTTCCTTGATGAGTATGAAGTGTCCTTCCCCATGTCTTTTGATTAATTTTGCTTGAAAGACTATTTTATCAGATATTAGAATGGCTAATCCTGCTTGCTTCTTGCATTCATTTGCTTGGAAAGTGGTCTTCCATCCCTTTACCCTCAGGTAATGTCTATCTTTGTGACATAGGTGTTTTTTTTTTTTTTTTTTTTTTTTTTGTATAGAACAGATTGCTGGGTTTTGTTTACCCATCCATTCTGTTAGTCTGTGTCTTTTTATTGGAGAATTAAGTCCATTGATATTGAGAGAGATTAATGACCAGTGGCTCTTAGATCCTTTGAATTTGATGTTGGCTGTGGTCATAAGGTTGTGTGCTTGGTTGCTTTTTGTTTTACTGTATTGGGGTTATTTTTTTCCTGTGTTTTCTTGAATGTAGCTAGATTTCTTGGGTTGTATTTTCCCTTCTAGTGTCTTCTATAATGCTGGATTTGTTTGTAGGTATTGTTGAAATTTGTTTTTGTCATTGAATATCTTGTTTTCTCCGTCTATGGGGACTGAGAGTTTTTCTTGGTATAGTAGCCTGGGCTGACATCTGTGTTCTCTTAGGGGCTGCATGATATCTGTCCAGGCCCTTCTGTCTTTCATAGTCTCTGTTGTAAAGTAAGGTGTGATTCTAATGGGTTTGCCATTATATGTTACTTGGCCTTTTTCTCTTGCAGCTTTTAGTATTTTTTCGTTGTTCTGTACACTTACGGTTTTGATTATTATGTGGCAGGAGGATTTTCTTTTCTGGTCTAATTTATTGGGTGTTCTATAGGCCTCTTGTATTCTTATTGGCCTCTTCTTTAAGTTGGGGAAATTTTCTTCAATGATTTTGTTGAAAATATTTTCTGGACCTTGGTGTAGGGAATCTTCTTTTTCCTCCATTCCTATTATTCTTAGGTTTTGTCTTTTTATGTTGTCTTGAATTTCTTGGATGGTCTGTGTCAGGAATTTTTTAGATTTAACATTTTCTTTGACAGATACATCTATTTCTTCCATTGTATCTTCCATACCTGCGATTCTTCCTTTCATTTCTTATAGCCTGTTGGTTATGCTAACCTCTGTAGTTTCTGCTTTCTTTCCTAAGTTCTTTCTCTCCACCATTTCTTCCATTTGTGTGTGTTTTTTTTTTAATTTTTCCAATTCTATCTTCATGTCTTTAGCTATTTTGTTGGTTTCCTTCATCTGTCTGACTGTATTTTCATGTTTTTTCTGTCAATTCCTTCAGCTGTTTGTTTGAACAATTCACTGTTTCGTTTATTTCATTCAGTGATTCAACATTTCCTCTCTAAAGGCCACAAACTGTTTGGCTGCACCTTCCTCTATTTCTTTTCGTATTTTATTTGTTTCCTCTGTAATCTTCTTCATGAGCATAGATGTTAGGCCATCTCCTTGAATTTCAATTATGCTGGGGTGTCTAGGGCTATTTGCCCCTGGATAACTGGGTTCTGGAGATGCCATATTGCTCTGGCTTTTGTTGGTTGAACTTTTATGCTGGCCTCTACCCATTGGGCTATCTTCGTTGTTTGAATTTAGTTTCTGGTTGTTCCTGGACTCTTGTAGTGGAGAGAAACCCTTTGGCAGGAAGATGGTTTTTCCTGAAGGAAGCCTCCTCAGCTTTTTGGGTATAATCACTGGATGGCCGGTGTTTTTCAGGAGTTGCTACAGCTCACCTCAGGCATAGACACCTGGTGGTAACTGTGGTCCTGATTAGTCGAGAGGGCTTTCCTCTCACTGGGAGAAGTCCTGGAGACAGCTGCCCTCCTTCTGTGTTTTTTTTTTTTTTGCTGTAAATTAATGATCAGCTGCTGTAACCTGTGTGTCCCATGGTTTGGTCAGTTTTATTAGGAATAATTGGTTGCCCCTTGGAGCAGTATCTGGGGGTTGATCTCACGGTTCCCGGTCTTTTGTAGGTCTGAGGTTGGGGCTCTGTGCCCCAGAACCCAAGAGGTAATCTGTGGCGGGTGAGTACTGCTCTCCTGGTAACAGCAGGCTATCTGGGGCACAGCAGTTCCCTGGGTTGGGCCAGTCTTTGGGACCTTTTCCGGGGATATACTGGGTTGCCTAAGTCCATCCCCTTTGCTTCCTTCCTTGTTCCTTGTGAGGGTTTCTCCAGACAGTGACTCTAAGACTCTGGTGTCTTGGGGCACACAGTTCTGTCTGTAAGGTGTAGTTGGTACAAAGCAGGCCCCTGGGCTCGCGGGGTGTGTGCTGACCTGCTAGTCTGTGGGAGCTGGGTTCCCAAAAACTCTGGGCTCCCTGCTTGGGCCCGGATCTGTGATGGCTGGGTGTACTTGCCTGTTTGTGATCTGCAGTCTGCTAGACTTTCCCCAGGCAAAGCCTAGGTGACCCCAGCAGCATGGTTTCTTCCTTCCCTGTGGGGCCCTCTCTGGACAGGGGTTCCCAGTCTCTCTTGCACTGGGGCGCATAGCTCGTCTGTACTGGTGAACTGGTGCACAGCTCTCTGAGTGGCAGGAGCTCATTTGTGATGGCGGCAGGTACCCGTGGTCCGAGAGAGCTTCCAGGGAAAGACTGGGTGACCCATGATCAGACTCGCCAACTGTGAATGGCTCAGTTGCCCATAGGCCTATCTTGGTATTGTGTTCCAGGCCCTTAGATCTGTCTGAGCTCTACCATCTTGGCTCCAGGAGTTGTTTCCAGGAATTGTTTCGATGGACTCCACTGGGAGACCCACAGAACAGGTAAAACATCTACATCCACATGCTTCTCCAACCATAGTCTTCTCAAAAGCATGTAACCTAGTAACCTGCGATAAACCTTATGAAACCAAGAGCAAAATAAACCATGCTGCCCAGGAGTTGTTCTGTCAGGTATTATTTTTATACGAACAAATATGCCTAATACAGGATAAGATTTGAGATATTTGAGTTGACACTGGCTATATTCTTGGCTGATACTTTTTTGTAATCTGAGTTTCAATTCATGTGATGCTAATGTTTGCAACTAGTTTCTGAGTTTTCTTGATACCTGTCTTAAGCAATTTTCAAAGCACTTGGATCACCTTTTTAGAACACTACATATCTCTGTAAAGCAGAAGAGAAACTAGAATTGCGTGTTTGCCTTTTGAACTTCCACCTAATTTAATATAATATATTGGATAGAACAGTTTAATATAAATTTGCAGTGTAACAAAATATCATTTGTGATCTCTGCATAGGATGAAGAAAGCTTGATGTGCTGAGATAGCAAAGAAGACTGGGGCAGTCTAAGTTTATTTCCCACTTCAGAGCATTTCGCCCTGGATTTGTGAAAATGTTAAGAATGATGAATGGGCTATAAATAGAATATTTCTCTGACTGTGAGCCACAAACAACAATAAATGAAATAGAGTAAACAGCTGGGAGCAAAATCATGGGTTTTATGCAGGCATACAGAACCAGCTGTGGACTGTAACTAGCATCCCTATTGATTAGCTGTTCTGTGGACCATAATAAAACTCTCATGGTTAATTGCTAGAAAGAGGCACACTCCTAGAAACAGGCAAGTTAAGGTGTCAGCCCTTTACTTTATAGCTCAAAGGCTGGATAATTTGTATTTCATATAAACATTTTTTGTGCAAGATCTATAAGGTTCAATCAACTATATACCCCAACATTCATTCATTCATTCATTCATCCTCTCTCTGTCTCTCTGTCTCTCTCCCTCTCCTCTCCTTCTTCTTCTCTCTCTCTGTCTTTCTGTGTCATGAAAATATTTCATTACATTTTGATAGCATGTAATTATGGGTTAATGACTTATCAGTTAGGTTAATTCTGTTCTACAAGCATTCCAAGAAAAAAGAAGAGGGGGGGTATTGGTGGTATAGTGGTGAGCATAGCTACCTTCCAAGAAAAAAAAAAAGCCTATATTTTTACAGTGGGAAGAATCTGAAAGGCAGTTTTTCATTATCATGATATCACTTTTCTCCATCAGGACAACTTAAGCTTATTTTATTTTATACAGTTTGTTATACAGAAACTTTAAGAGATGTATTCACATAAACCATATAGTTATAAAAGGGAGATAAAACCTTCATTATTGTTACTTTCTCTGAAGTAAAAGTGACAGGTATTTCACAAGGGACTTTGTAGGGTCTTTACTGAAATTAAAGTTTGCAGTGTAGAGGAGGGAGTATGTGTTGGTTTATGACATATAATATCATAATAATGAACTAATGGGCGATTTCATTTTGCGTTCTATCACAATGACCTTATTTGAGAAAGCAGTATATGTCTTGAGGCTTTATTATAGTAGAAAATATGAGCATTGTTCGCTACTTTCCTTCCACATTTTTACCCTAAAATGAGGTATAGGTGTATTGCTAGCTTCATCTATCACATGCATCATTTTTGAGTGGGTAAAATGGGTGTGTCTTGTCAACATGAAAAGTGCTATGGGGTGAACTTCTTCCCAGTAACCATGCATGCCTATACTGTCTTTTTGCTATAGTCTAGGTCCTAGAAAAAATATATTTATATATATGCTCTACTACTAAAGTTTCTACATCTTGGTATTCAAAAGTAACAATCTGTTCCTAAGTTCAGTTAATTACTTCCCTGATGATGCTTAATTGTTTACTAGTACAGAACAACTTTTCTATACATTACCACACAACCTGGAATTCTGATTTATAGGTCTGGCCTCAGGAATTCCTGGTTCTTACAGCTAAACATAAATGTGGGTTTGACACAGCAGTCTATCTTTTACTCAGAGTTAGATTCATTTTGAATATCCACTATATATCACACAGATTAACACTGAGTGCAACAGTAATTAGACATATATAATTACTTTGAGTTTTATTTGAGGTTCCACTGTTTCAATCAAACTTTTTTTTAATTTCTTTCTTTCTTTAATAAATTATAGTTCATTCACTTTGTGATCCAGCTTTAGCCCCATCCGTCATCCCCTCCCAATCCCACACTCCCTCCCTAATCTCCTCCCATGCCTTTCCCCAGGTCCTCTGGTAGAGGAGGTCCTTCTCCCCTTCCCTCTGACCCAAGCCTAACAGGTCTCATCAGGACTGTCTGCATTGTCTTCCTATGTGGCCTGGTAAGGCTGCTCCTCCATTGGGGGGAGGTGATCAAAGAGCCAGCCACTGAGTTCCTTTCAGAGACAGTCCTTGTTCCCACTTGGAGAATGAGCTGCCTTGGACTACATCTGTTCAGGAGTGTAAGTTATCTCCATGCATGGTCCTTAGTTGGAGTATCAGTGTCAGAAAAGACCTTTGTGCCCAGATTTTTTGGTTCTGTTGTCATCCTTGTGGAGCTCCTGTCCTTTCCTGGTCTTTCTATCTCCCCCTTCTTTCATAAGATTCCCTGCACTCTGACCAAATTTTGGCTACGAGTCTCAGCCTCTGCTTTGATACTTTGCTGAGTAGAGTCTTTAAGAGGCCCTCTCTGGTAGGTTCCTGACCTGTTGCATGTTTTCTCCCCCTTCTCATGTCCAACCTGTTTGCCTTTCTGAGTGAGGATTGATCATCTTATCCAGGGTCCTCTTTGCTCTTTAGCTTTATAAAGTGTACAGATTTTAGTATATTTATCCCATATTATGTGTCTAATATCTTCTTATAAGTGAGTATATACTATATATGTCTTTCTCCTTCTGGGATACCTCACTCAGGATGATCTTTTCTAGTTCCCTCCTATTGCCTGCTAATTTCATGATTTCCTTGTTTTTCATTGCTGAGTAGTATTCCATTGTGCAAAAGTACCATAATTTCTGTATCCACTCTTCAGCTGAGGGTCTTCTACGTTGTTTCCAGATTCTGGTTATAACAAATAAACCTGTTACAAACATGGTTGAGCAAATATCCTTTTCCTAAAACAATCTTGTACAACAACAGATTTACTGGACTTATCTCCATCTCTGCTCTGAAGCTGTACTAAAAAGCAATAGTAATAAAAACTGCGTGGTACTGGCATAGAAACAAAATGGTGGATCAATGGAATCAAAGAGATGTCCCAAAAATAAACCCACACACCTACGGATACTTGATTTTTGACAAAGAAGCCAAAACCATGCATTGGAAAACAAAACAAACAAACAAACAAAAAAACATCTTCAACAAATGGTGCTGGTCTAACTGGGTGTATACATGTAGAAAAATGCAAATAGATCCATTTTTATCACCATGCACAAAACTAAAGTCCAAGTATATCAAAGACTTCAACATAAAACCAGACACATTAAAACCTGTTAGAAGAAAAAGTGGGAAAGAGCCTGGAACTCATTGGCACAGGAGACAACTTCCTAAACAGAAAGAACACCAACAGCAGCCCCTGTCACTATTAAAGATATTCTGCTATTCATGCAGACAGGAGCCTAGCATCACTGTCCTCTGAGAGCCTTCCCCAGAAGCTGATGAAAACAGATGCAACAAGCCATAACCAAACAATAGGCAGAGCTCAGGAGTCTTGTGCAAGAGGAGGACAAAGAATTGAAGGAGCCAGAGAAGTCCAGGACACCACAAGAAAACTCAGAGTCAACTCCACCAACCTACATATATGTAGGTTGGTCATCATGTGGGTCCCCTAACATTGGGAGCAGAGCTGTCTCTCACTCTCTTGTCTGCATTTGTATCCCATTTTCCCGAACTGGGCTGCCTTGCCTGGCCTCAAAGGGAGTGGAAGCACTTAGTCATGATGTGACTTGAGGTTTCAGGGTGGATTGTTTTAGCAAGTTTTTTGTTTTGTTTTGTTTTCCCATATAAAATTGAAAATTGTCCTTTCAAGGTCTGTAAAGAATTGTGTTGCTATTTTTTTGTTATTTTTTATAATTTTTATTTCTTTGTATTAATTACAGGTTATTTATTTGTATCCCAGCTGTAACCTCCTCCATTCCCTCCCAATCCCACCCTCCCTCATCTCCTCCCTGCCCCTCTATAAGTCAAATGACAGGGGAGGTTTTCCTGACCATAGTTTATCAGGCTTTATCAGGACTTTATCAGGCTGCAATGTCCTCCTCTGTGGCCTGGCAAGACTGCTCCTCCCTCAGGGGAGGTGGGTGTTGAAGGGCCAGCCACTGAGTTCATGTCAGAGACAGTCCCTGTTCCCCTTAATAGAAAAACCCACTTGGATGCTGAACTGCCATGGGCTACATCTGAGCAAGAGTTCTATGTTATATCCATGCATGGTCCTTGGTTAGAGAAACAGACTCAGAAAACACCCCTGTGCCCAGATATATTTGGTCTTTGTGGCTCTCCTGTCCTCTCCAGGTCTTACTAACTCCCCCATCTTTCCTATGATTCCCTGCACTCTGCCCAAAGTTTGGTTATGAGTCTCAGCATCTTCTTTGATACACTGCTAGGTAGAGCCTTTCAGAGGCCCTCTGTGGTAGGCTCCTGTCCTGTTACTTCTTTTCTCCTACATCTAATGTCCATCCCATTTGACTTTCTAAGTGAAGATTGATCATCTTACCCCAGAACCTCTTCTTGCTTAGCTTCTCTTTAGGTGTACAGATTTTAGTATTTTTGTCCTATCTTATAGTTCTAGTATCACTTATAAGTGAGTATATACCATGTGTGTCTTTCTGCTTCTGGCATACTTCACTCAAGATGATCTTTTCTAGATCCCACCAGTTGCCTGCAAATTTCATGACACTGTTTTCAGAACAAAATGAGTTTACAGACTGAGAAAGGATCTTCACCAACACTGTCTGACAGAAGTCTAATATCCAGAATTTATAAAGAACTAAATAATTTAAAAAGCAACAAATCAAGTAATCCAATTAAAAAAAGTGGGGTATAGAGCTAAACAGAGAATTCTCAATAGAGGAATATAGAATGGCAGAGAAACACTTAAAGAAATGCTTACCATTCTTAGTCATCAGGGAAATGCAAATCAAAATGACCCTGAGATTTCACCTTACACCCATCACAATGGCTAAGATTAAAATCTCAAGTGACAACACATGCTGGAGAGGTTGTGGAGAAAGGGGAATCCTCCTCCATTGCTGGTGGGAATGTCAACTTGTACAACCACTTTGGAAATCAATCTGGTGCTTTCTCAAACAATTAGGAATAGTGCCACCTCGAGATCCACCTATACCACTACTAGGCACATATCCAAAATATGCTCAAGTATACAACAAGGACATTTGTTCAACCTTGTTTGTAGCAGATTTATTTGTAATAGCGAGAACCTGGAAAGAACCCAGATGTCCTTCAGCGGAAGAGTGGATACAGAAACTGTGGTTCATTTACACAATGGAATGCTACTCAGCAATTATAAACAAGGAAATCATTAAGGTTGTGTTGGTATTTTGATGGGAATTGCATTGAATATGTAAATTCCTTTTGGTAGGATATTCATTTTCACTATGTTAATCCTACGAATCCATAAACATGGAAGCTCTTTCCACCTTCTGATATCTTCATCAATTTCTTTCTTCGGAGATTTGAAGTGTTTTTGTACAGGTCTTCACTTGCTTGGTTTGAGTCACACCTAGGTACTTTATGTTATTAGTGGCTATTGTAAAGTGTGTTGTTACCCTATTTTCTTTCTCAGCCCTTCTGTCTTTTGTATACAGGAGGGCTACTGATTTTTTTTTTTTTTTAGTTAATTTTTTTAGGATCACTCATGTATACTATCATATCATCTGCAAATAGTGATACTTTGATTTCTTTCTGATTTTTATCCTCTTCATCTCCTTTAGTTGTCTTATTGCTCGAGCTAGAATTTCAAGTACTATGTTGAAGAGATAAGGAGAGAGTCGGCGGCCTTGCCTTGTCCCTGATTTCAGTGGAATTGATTTAAGTTCCTCTCCATTTAGTTTGATGTTGGCTATTGGCTTGCTGTATATAGCCTTTACTATGCTTAGGTATATGCCTTGTATCCCTGATCTAACCAAGATTTAAACATGAATGGGTGTTGGATTTTGTTCAAATGCTTTTTCAGCATCTAAGGAGATGATCATGTGGTTTTTCCTCTTCAGTTTGTTTATATGGTGGATTACATTGAGGGATTTCCATATATTGAACCACCCCTGTGTGTCGGGGATGAAGCCTACTTGTTCATGCTGGATGTTTTCTTCTATGTGTTCTTGTATTCAGTTTGCAAGTATTTTATTGAGTATTTTTGCATCAATTTTCATAAGAGACATAGGTCTGATTTTCTCTTTTTTTTTTTTGGTCTTTTTGTGGTTTAGGTATCAAAGTTACTGTGGCCTCATAGAATAGTTTGGATGTGGTCTCATAGAATAAGTTTGGTAATGTTCCTTCTCTTTCTATGTGGTGGTGTATTTTGAAGAATATTGACATCAGCTCTTCTTTGAAGTTCTGGTAGAATTCTTCACTGAAAACATCAGGCACTGGGCTTTTTTGGCAGGGAGACTCTCATTGACTACTTTTATTTTGGAAGGGACTCAGGACTGTTTAATCTATTAACCTGATCTTGGTTTAACTTTGACAAATGAATCTTTCAAGAAAATTGTTCCTTTCATTTAAATTTTCAAATTTTGTGGCATATCGGCTTTTGAAGTAAGATCCACTGAGTCTTTGAATTTCCTTAGTGTTGGTCATTGTTTTTCCCTTTTCATTTCTGATTTTGCTGATTTGCATATTTTCTCTCTGTCTTTTTGTTAGTATGGGTAAGAGTTTTTTTCTATCTTATTGATTTTCTCAAAGAACCAGTTCTAGGTATCATTAATTCTTTGAATTGTTTTATTTGTTTATAATTTATTGAGATCAGCCTGGAGTTTGATTCTTTCCAACCTTGTACATCTTTTGGGTGTGTTTGCTTTTCTTTTCCCCTAGGGTTTTCAGGTGTACCATTATATTGCTTGTATAAGATGTCTCAAACTTCCTTCTGAATGCACTCAGCACTGTGAAGTTTCCTCTTAGTCCTTCTTTCATTGTGTCCCACAAGTTTGGATAAGTTTTACATTCATTTTCATTGAATTTTAGGAATTTTTTAATTGTTTTTATTTCTTCTCTTATCCAGCTGTCATTGAGTTGAGAGTTGTTTAGTTTCCCTGCTAAAAGTGTAGGCTTTTTGTTATTTCTGTTGTTGTTGAGGTATAGTTATAGGACATCGTGGTCCAATACTGTAAAAGGTATTATTTCAGTCTTTTTGTATCTGTTGAGGCTTGCTTTGTGCCTGACTATATAGTCAACTTTTGAGAAGGTTCCAGGGGTGCTGAGAAGAAATTATACTCTTTTGAGTTTGGGTGAAATGTTCTGTAGACATCTATTAAGTCATTTGATTTATGACCTCTGTAATAGTCATTATTTTCCTATTTAGCGTCTGTCTAAATGATCTGTCCCTCGGTGAGATGGGAGTGTTGAAGTCTCTGGTTATTATAGCATTGGAATTGATGTTTGGTTTGAGCTTTAATAATGTTTCATTATGATTCCAGGTGCTCTTGTATTTGGGGCACAGATGTTCAGAATTGTGATGTCCTGCTGGTGGATTTTTCCTTTGATGAGAATGTGACCCTTCTTATTTTTTGAATAAGTTTGGTTGAAAGTCTATTTTATTAGGTATTAGTAGAGCTATTCTAGCTTGTTTTCTCTGTCTGTTTCCTTGAAAAACTTTTTCCTGCCCTTTATTCTGCGGTAGTGTCTGCCTTTGTTTCAGCGGTGTGTTTCTTGGATGCAGCAGATTTTGGATCTTTTGTTCTTTGATCATTCTGTTAGTCTGTGTCTTTTCATTGGAGAGTTGAGTCCATTGATGTTGATAGAAAATAGTGACCAATGAATGTTAACTCCTTTTATTTTGGAGTTGGTGGTGAGAGTGTGTTTGTTTTCTTTTGATTTTTTGTTGTGAAGTTATATATATATATATATATATATATATATATATATATATATATATACTGTGATTTCTTGGGTGTAGTTTATCTTGTTAGATTGGAGTTTTCCTTCTAGTATCTTCTGTAGGGCTTGTTTTCTGTGTAGATATTGTTTAGTTTAGTTTTGTCATGAAATATTTTGTTTTCTACATCTATCTTGATTGAAAGTTTTGCTGCTTATAAGAGTCCTCTTTGACATCTGTGTTCTCTTAGTGTCTGCATGACATTTGTCTTAGCACTTCTGGCTCTCATAAGCTTCTGTTGAGAAGTCTAGTGTGATTCTGATGTCCTTACCTTTTCATGTTACTTGGCCTTTTTCCCTTGCTGATTTTAATAATTTTTCTTTGTTCTGTAGGTTTATTTTTTGAATATTATGTGACATGAGTTTTTTTTTTCTTGTCTATATTTGGTGTTCTGCAGGCCTCTTGTATGTTTAAGTACATTTCTTTTGTTAGGTTGGGAACATTTTCTTCTGTGATTTTCTTCAAAATATTTTTGGAACCTTGGAGCCTGGATTATTCTTTTTATTCTATTTCTATTATTCTTAGATATTGTCTTTTCATAGAATCCTTGATTTCTTGGATGTTTTGTGTTTGGGAATTTTCCAATTTTATTTTTTCTTTGAGAGATGTATCAATTTCTGCAGCTGTATCTTCAGTGCCTGATATTCTCTCTTCCATCTCTTGTATTCTGTTAGTGATGCTTACCTTTGTGGTTCCTTACCACTTCTCTAAGTTCTTTAGTTCCAGGGTCTTCTCTGTTTAAGTTTTCTTTATTGATTCTAATTCTGTTTTCACGTCTTGCACCATTTCCTTCATCTGTTTAAATGTGGATTACTGTCTTTCCATGATGGCATCTATTTTTTTGTTCATTTCCTATTTATGTGCTTCTATTTAATAGTGTGGCTATATTTGCCTGTATTTCTCTGTGCAGTGTTCATTTCCTGTTTATGTGCTTCTAGCAACTGGAAAAGTAGAGATTTAAAATCATTTTCTTGTATTTCCAAAGACTTAAAATATCATATGGATTGATTTTAAGTGTTGATGGTGAAGCCATCGTGTCCTGTTTTTTATTGGATGTGCTTTTATGCCGGCCTGTAGTCATCTGATAGTCTTTAAATTTGCTGTTTTTTCCTGGTGACTGTTCTGCAGTCTGGGTCTTTCTGTCTCTGGAATCTGAAGTATTCTTCAGGAAGATGAGAGAGGTCTTCAGGGAGGTTTCAGAGTAGGTGTTGGTGTTTCATATGCATCTAAAGGAGGAAGTTTGCAGGCATATGTGTACTAGTGCAAGAGTGTGTGGAAGTGTGCCTGCCTGGAAGGGTGGAGTGTGAGGGAGGAGTTCAAGTGCAGTTGTGGTGCAGACACAGTGTGAGTGTGCAGGTGTCCTGAATTATTCAGTGGCACACTGCCTGTCTTGGTATTGTGCTCCAAGCTCTCAGATCTGTCTAGGCTGCCCCACCTGGGCCCCAGGAATTGTTTCAGGTATTGTTTGGCTGTACTCCACTTGTAGACCCACAAAACATGTGCTTCAATGTTGATAATGCTGTCCCAGGGATACCCTATGTTGCCCATAATGAGGGGGTGGGTGGGAGGGATCTGGTATCTGGGGGCTAGGGTAGAGAGACCTTGGATCTGGGGCTCTGTATGAACTCTTTCACAGATGCACTCACTTGCAGGTGTATATGGTAAGCTCAGAGGAACCACAGTTTTCTACTATCTTATTTGGGTCCCCTGTTTTGCCTGTAGAATATGGAGGCCATGTACTTAGTGTTATTCCTTCCCAGCCTCTGCTACTCTGCAGGAACAAGTAAGCCCAGAGAAAGTGAGGAGATTAATATTAATACTCAGACCCTGGAGTCACCCACAGGGGGCATGGATCAAATTTGTCCCAGCTCATGGGACCTCAGTGTAGATGCTTTGTCTTCAGCAGCCCATCCAGTTTTGGAGTTTTAGATCCTTCTAACCTTTAGAGACAGTGTGCACTGGTTGCTACCATCTTGGAGTCTTCAGGGAATATTTTTTTTTTGTCATTTTTAAAAAAGTCTTATGATAAGGTTGTTTATTCTCAATGGTATTCAAATCAGTATTGTCAAGTTGTAAGAACAATACCTGTTAAAGTTGTTAATCAGAATATCAATGCATTTATATGCATTTATAAGCAACTCTGTAGAGAATTTTTACTTTTATGAGATTTATTTTATTTTTTGCTTTTATTAAAACTAGATGTTGTGTTTTCTATGTAAATTATTTGGTAGATATTTAATTAATATGTTGTTTACCACACTATTTTTTCTGTTATACCCTGAATTTTCACTAGTGTTTAATAAATACCATAGTAATAATAATAATAATAATAATAATAATAATAATAATAAGAAGAAGAAGAAGAAGAAGAAGAAGAACTTGCTCCTGGAAAAAAAATTCATGCTAGGAATTAAAAAGGGAGTTGATTAACAGTTACTGTGTCATTGAAGTAAACAGAATGGCCTGAAGGCATTGATAATTATAATAGCAGTGGTGATTGCTAGGCTGGGAAAATCCACTAAACACACACACACACACACACACACACACACACACACGCAGTAATTCTGTCTTAAGATAATCAGAGTTGTGTTCAGGGTGGAGAGAAAAAGAGAATACAGAGTCCGTGCCAGGACCATGCTATCTTTATCTTACTGATCACTAACCTTCCTGCTCAAGGACCTATAAGAAGAATTAATTCAGAATAACTTCAGCAACCTACCTTCAATATCTATGCTAAGCAAAAATGATTCTTTATGAGGCCTTTTTGGTTATGTAATGATATAATA
The DNA here is from genome assembly GCF_030254825.1 of Meriones unguiculatus. Taxonomy (NCBI): domain Eukaryota; kingdom Metazoa; phylum Chordata; class Mammalia; order Rodentia; family Muridae; genus Meriones; species Meriones unguiculatus. The sequence continues at coordinate 88,197,867 of NC_083369.1, read as the reverse complement.
TAATTTTATATGTGGTGACCAAACAAAATGTTTTGCTGAAGCAGAAGAGATTTTTAGTGTTGTATATTGAGATAAATATACTACAATAATGTGAATACTGCCCTAGCTTCTGGAATAGGGGGCATTGATGTTTATAAGACTGATACTTTGGAACATTATAAAGATTGGTCTCTCTTCTCTTACTACCATGCAAACAGTAGTAATCTTTTTTTTTTGAAAGCAACACCATTTTGAAAATGAACAGAGGTAAGTCACTTAAGATTCATATATTTTGCCAGAAGGCTTTTGAGAAATCAGCAGTCTATTTATAGAGAAAATCTTCTGATGACATTGAATTTTCCTGCTGTCATTTCCATAGCCAATAACTACTACCAATGAGTTAATGTTTCTCAGTTAAAAATAGAGTTTCCTTGGAACTGGAAGCCTCTTCATTTGTGTCTCTTCAGAAGCAGATGCTCATCTTCTGAAAAAAAAATGTTATCCATATGCCCTTTGAGTTGATGATAATTGTTATTAATGGGATCACTCTCATTCTCTCTGGCTGACCTACAGAGCAAAAGAATAAAAGTCTTAAGGAAGTAAAATTAATAATTATATTGCAAAGCATCATAGAGATACGCCAGCAATTGCAAGATCATAAGGGCACACACAGATATTGTTAGCTGGTTATACTATAATGAAAGAGCAAACGTTTTACATTAGTTTATGAAAAATGTTTCCCATAAAGACAGGAGACTGATTATCCCAAAAAAGCTTCACCCTGAACCTAAGACCATCAGCAATCACAATAATGAAATATTAATAACAAATTTTAGAATATATCAAGACTAAATTTCATAACCTATTATAATGAGCTTCTTGTTTCTGATTTTGGAAGGGACCTAAATGAAATATTACTGAAAGACAGAAACAAAAGATTATATTTTCCGTTTAGGGCCAAATCAGGCTGTTTTATCAAAAGCTGTAAATTTAAAGGTGCTAGTGAGAAAGAACAATAGGAAGTTCAGATGGGTCTCTTACACTCATGCTGACTGTCATTTTCCTATTTAATGTTACTTATTTGTTACATAGAGAAGATGTGTTAGTTAATTTCATCTCAGGGAAATAATCTTTGGATGTCTGTGTTTCTGTAAGCAAGTACATAATTGTATCTTTATAATATAAGAGCTTAGAGAACTATATTTACTTCCTTAGCAACCATATGAACTCTGAAACTTTAAGCTAGAGATCAGAAATAAAATCCCCAACACAGAAGTAAATTAAGGTCTTCAGTAGTAAAAAATATGTGGTTGTTTTGAATTATGACCAGAAACAAAAGAAAAATGATCTTACTAATGCACTTTATTTTCCTGATTGATGTAAAACTATGTGGGTGGAACTCAGCACAAATGCAATTCAGAGTTTCTATATTAGAATCCACATTAAACATACCTTTTTGTGCTCTAAATTAGTCTAGATGATATAGCTGAATATATCACTATTATATAATTACATCTTTCAGGTATAAAAAGATGCTATATTGCTTTAATACAAAATAAAAGGGACATAATTCAAGACTAATTCCAAAGTTGCTGTTTTCATCTATGTTACTATTCATGATCTTTCACACTTTAAATTATACCTTCTGTATTTGGGCTTGGCTTACATTAAACACTCTTTTTCTCAGTTCCATTTTTTATTAAAAACATTCATCAAATATGGTTGGAGACATTCCTGGATTCAACTGAAGTGATAGTTGCCCAATTCTGAACATAGTAAAACCCACTGGGATGTAGGCTTTAGAAGAATAGATTCCATGTGTGAGATAGAACTCTTAGTATTTTCAAGCACTTGGGCTTCTTAGTACTTGCAATCATTTTCCTCTGTCTCCTCAGCACTGCTTCTACAGTGATCAGATTCTTCTGAGGAGTCTTGTGTATGCTCTCAGACTGTCTTATATCTTATATATCCTAAAATTGCCAAAGGATACAAAGAGTGTCAACTGATATTAGGATATAACTTATTTCAAAATAAACCTTAATGGAAGAAAATTACAGGCAATAATGGGAAGATAAGGGTGAAATACAGTGGTCAGATCTTGATATCAAACACTGACTATGTTGCAACATCAAAACTGAGCATGTGCTGTCCAGAGGCTTCTGGGTGTTTTTGTGCTCATTGTCAAGGAGTTAACACTGTCTCTGATGACAAGCAATAAAATTTCCTGTAATGAAAATGTGAGTAATTATTCTTCCAGAAACTTCAGAGGCATTGTTTAAAAAAAATCTATTATATTCAACAAAAATGATTGTTTATGGGTCAGGAATTAGTATTATAACTGATGAGCATGAAACTAGGTAATAGTCATTATTTAATAAAGTAATATCCTTGGACTTGGTATACCCTTCAAATTTATTCTAGGTAGTGTTGCTATCATTCAAAAATATTCTGGCCTATTTATACCCATCCCGTTATTACTTCAAAGACATCTTTATAGTAAGACCTAGAGGAGACAGGAGCTCCATAAGGAGAGCAACAAAACAAACCCCTTGCTACAGAGGTCTTTTCTGAAACTGATACTCCAACCAAGGATTATTCATGGATATTACTTAGAACCTCTGCTCAGATGTAGCCCATGGCAGCTCAGTATCCAAGTGGATACCCTGGTAAGGGAAACAGGGTCTGTCTCTGTCATGAACTCAGTGGTTGGTTCTTTGATCACCTCCCCCTGAGGGGGGTAGCAGCCTTGCCACACCACTGAAGAAGACATTGCAGCCAGTCCTGATGAGACCTGATAGGCTAGGGTGAGATGGAAGGGGAGGAGGACCTCCCCTATCAGTGGACTTGGAGAGGGGCATGTGAGGACATGAGGGAAGGAGGGTGGGATTGGGAGGGAATGAAGGAAGGAGCTACAGTTGGGATACAAAGTGAATAAACTGTAATTAATATAAAAAATAAAAACAAACAATAAAAATAAAGATATCTTTAAAAATCTTCCTGACTAGTGGATTCATTCTAATTGTAAGAAAACTAAGCAAGAGAGATTCTTTGAGATCAACCCAAATTCACAATGACTGATACATTATTATTAACCTGTGTTTAGTAAACGCTTAACTAGTAAAGTAATAACAACAGCAACAATAATTATGAGGCAAGCCCTTTGGGTAAGTTGCATATAAGACAGGATTCGTGCCTTAAAGCTAAAAAAAAAAAAAAAATCCTCATGATTTGGCTACAAAGCAAAATAAATTAAACAGAAAACTGGAAGAGTCATAAAGAATCATACTTTCCTGAGAAGATAAAGGAAGATTTAAACCGTAAGTAGTTATTTTTTCTTTATTCTTTGAAGCTAGGTTATATTTTGATAGAGAAATATAATAAAGAAGACTTCCTAGACATAGTGTATAATAAATAAAGGAACACATATATTAAAAAAGCAAGGGTGATACTCAGTAAATGAAATTAAATAAATAAAATTAATAATAGCTTTGCAGTAAACATACCACTATGTACTCTACAGGATTAAACAAGATATAAGCTATGTTTGAATGATATAAGATAATAAGGAAGCCCATACATCAAGATACCTATATTTTTCCAGTCTTTTAAAGGTGGCAGAGCCATACCTACCTCATTATGTATTTTAATGCACAGGATTTCGTTTTTCTACAATTTTCAGAATAAGAAACAGCATTTGCTGGATCTTGTTTGCAGTAGTTTAAGAAATCATTTCACATGAACAATTTCAGAAGTGAATTCTAGAGTAAAGTTTGTATCACAAAAACAACTTACATAATTTCTTTAATAATGTGCCTTAAACCTTCTTTTTTGATATGGCTGTCAGATTGTTCACATCCACACTTGAGGCTCAATTTTAACCAATTAATTTTGTTTTAGGATCTATATTGAATGCTAGCTTAAGTTTATTAAATAAACACATTTAATTGATTATATAGTGTATGCTGTGTACTATGTATATGAGAGTATATAAAAAGATATAATCCTGCCTTTGTGTTGACTATTGTCTAGTGGGGACCTGAGAAAATCAATGAATAAACAAATAAATAACAGTGTTTACTTTGTATTTGTTCTGATTCTGATTTTCTATTTCTATATAGTGTGTGCTTAATGAATTTGTCTTTATTCAACAATTACTATGAAACAAGGTGGCAGGGTACAAATAAATGCATAAAAGAATCACACAGCTTCAAAATATTGCAGTGGGAATATATGTTACATTTTAAGTGAATTTCATCAAATAGACAATGTATGTGAATTTTTCTTCTCTTGAACTAGTTTTGTGTACAGTTTTATAAACGTCTGAAATAAATTTTTAAAGTTAATATTCCCCTTTGTAAAGACTCTGGAAATGGTATAAAAGCAATTTCTTCCTGTATGCTACCCATTTTGGAAGCCTTTCCCCCAAAAAGGCAAACAAAAGATTTTCAGTGTTAAACCTAGTCCTATTGCAGTCTTTCGTGTAGCAATGTTTTTTATTCATCATTCAATGGTGCTCTCATTATAACTGAGTACTAAGATAATGGAAAGACTTTTTCCTATACTCTTGGATCCTTAAAGCTTATGCGGCAATAATGATTTTTAAAATAGACAACCAAGTTTACAAATGATATTTCAAGGCTATCTTCAACCATAAGCTAAATTGTGCACAGTTATGGACAGATATCCAAATTAAAAGTAGCATTGTGGGGAGCTAAGGTCAAGTTACCACTTACTGGGGAACAGGATCTATAGAATACATGACCAGAAGATTCTGTCAATATCTATACACAAACAACAATAACAAAATAGTGTCATGGTGGCAAGAAAGAAAAGATTTCTGGGGGGCAGAACCAAGATGGCAACTAGCACACACAGCTTCTGAGCTGTGGAAGAGTTAAACATTTGAGTTGGTGAGTGGAAGGACCTCTGAACCCAGGAAAACAAGGGTGAGGCTTTCTAAACAACAGGGAACATCACAGGAGGTGAAAACTTTGGCCACCCGGGGACTTGTTTGGTGAAGGAGAGAAACGAGCCTTTGATCTGCCAGCACTCCACTCCCCCAGACCTCCCTCCTCTTCGGCGCAGCGGACTCATCTTCTTCAGCCCAGATCTAACTGCCTGGGGTCTGCAGCCACAGAGACAGAGCTCCTAGCCCTTTAGAGGCAACTGCCAGCGGTACTGGTCTCAGAGTCCCAGAACCAAGCAGCAGCACCACCCTCCCAGGGCCTGAGTCTGCTAGCCACCATACTGGCTCCACAGGATTGCGATCACTGACAGTACGGCCTGCCCAACCCCACAGTGACAGAGAATAAGCTATATACTCACCAAAACCAGGCAGAAATGCCATACAAGCTAGGCACACCAGGTGTTGGGCCTCCCAAGCTTGGAGAGCACCGTGGAGAGCCCCCAGGACTTCCCAGAAAGCATCTGGACTAGCAACCCAGTCTCCAGTTACAGTGGGACTTCCTAACCTGGCAACTGAGCTGGTGTGGCATATCAGCCCTCCAGCTTAAGACAAACCAGGGCCAAACCAGAGAACAAAGATTCTGGTTACCCCGATCCCTACTGATGTGACCACCTTGAGATCTCCAGCTGCAGCAGGACCTCCTAACCTGGCAGTGACAGCAGCACCGAGCTGGCAGAGCACATCAAGGAAGCAGGGCCAAACCAGAGAGCAGAGAGCCTGGATACCCCAATCCCTGCCAAGTGACCTGCCTGTAAGTGAGTGAACTCTTGAGAATCTGCAAATCCCCAGACCCAGGGTCCTCCTAAAACAGAAGCCAGGCATTGAACCCCTCCCACCCACATACCCACTTTGGGAAACAGAGGGTCACTTAGAACATTGAAGCCCCTGCTCTGTGAGTCCAGTTGAGGAGTTAAGGCAGTTAATGCCAGAAATTGCGCCTCAACCATCACTAGCACCTGCTACGTATACAGTAGAGAGCCCCTCCCATTCACTCAAGGGTTCAACATTATCTATCACTCTGAACCCGGAGACACACTTCCACGCACACTTCCACACATACACACAAACATAAACACACACACACACACACACACACACACACACACACCAGCACACTCTTGCATTTGCCCCGTTTGCGCCTGTGTACTTTTCTCCCACAGGTACAGCTAGTCCTCAGCACACGGTGAGGACACAGGACTTCTCTCAGCTTCCTGAAGAACTCTCCAGACGCCAGAGAGAGAGTACCAGTCTGAACTGCAGAATCCAAAAACAAACAGGAAAGGTTTCAGATAAGCCAATGGCCAGGGGTAGGCAAAAGAACACTTCCAACATGAATCAGGACATCATGATTTCACCAGCAACCCCCAAAATTGATGGATACTGCAATTCAACAGAAGCACAGGAAAATGACTTTAAAGCTATGCTTACCCAACTATTTGAGGCTCATAAAGAAGAAACAAACTACTCTCTCAGTACAATAACCATGCAAATTCAGTCAGTTAAAGAGGAAATGAACAAATCTTTCAAAGACTTGGCCAGTCAATTGGAGGTAAAGAAAGAAGAAATAGAAAAAATTCTTAAAGAAACACAGGCAAACATAGCCAAACAAATAGAGGCACAAGTAGAGATAAAATTAGTGGCATATAGAAAGGAAATGAACAACAAAATAGAGACCATCATAGAGAGACAGGAATTCACATTCAAACAGATGAAGGAAATGGTGCAAGGCATGAAAACAGAATTAGACTCAATAAAGTAAACACAAACTGAGAAAATCTTTGAGCTGGAGAACTTGGAGAAAAGATCAGGAACCACAAAGTTAAGCATTAGCAATAGAATACAAGAGATGGAAGAGAAAATATCTGGAGCTGAAGATATACTCACAGAAATTGATACTTCTCTCAAAGAGAAAGTAAAATCAGAAAAGTCCCACACACAAAATATCCAAGAAATCAAGGACGCTGTGAAAAGACAAAATCTAAGAATAATAGGAATTGATGAAAAACAAGACTCCAGGCTCCAAGGTCCAGAAAATATTTTCAAGAAAATTTTCCCAACTTAAAGAAAGAGATGTCCATAAATATACAAGAGGCCTACAGAACACCAAATAGACTAGACCAGAAAAGAAACACATCACAGTCAAAACATTAAATCTACAGAACAAAGAAAAGATATTAAAAGCAGCAAGGGAAAAAGGCCAAGTAACATATGGAGGTACACCTATCAGAATCACACCGGATTTCTCATCAGAAACTATGAAAGCCAGAAGGGCCTGGGCAAGTGTCATGGAGACTCTAAGAGATCAAAAATGTCAACCCACACTACTATACACTGCTAAGTGTTCGATCAACATAGATGGAGAAAGCAAAATCTTCCATGACAAAACTAAATTTATGCAATATCTACACAGCAAACCAGCCCTACAGAAGATACTAGAAGGAAAACTCCAATCCAATGAAAAAAACTTCACCCAAGAAAACATGGCATACAAATGATATCTCAACAAAAGTGAAAAGAAAACAAGCAATGAAACACAGTAAGATCACCGACCTCAATACAAAAGAAACTAACATTTATTGGTCACTATTATCTATCAATATCAATGGACTCAACTCTCCAATAAAAAGACAGAGACTAACAGAATGGGTACGTAAACAGGATCCAACATTCTGCTGAATCCAATAAAGGCATCTCTGCAACAAATATAAACACTACCTCAGAGTAAAAGGATGGAAAAATGTCTTTCAAGCAAACAGACCCAGAAAACAAGCTGGGGTAGCTATCCTAATATCTAATAAAATAGACTTTCAACCAAAATTATTCAAAAAAGATGAGGAGGGACACTACATTCTCATCAAAGGGAAAATCCACCAAGAGGACATCACAATTCTGAACATCTATGCCCCAAATACACGAGCACTTACATTCATAAATGATACATTACTAAAACTTGAATCACACATCAATCCCAACACCTTGATAGTGGAAGATTTCAACACCCCACTTTCACCAAGGTACAGATCATCTAGACAGAAACCTAATAAGGAAATAAAGGCACATACAGAGGTCCTAAATCAAATGGACCTAATAGATGTCTACAGAACTTCCCACTCAAATGTAAAAGACTATACCTTCTTTTCAACACCTCATGGAACCTTCTCCAAAATAGAACATATAGTTGGTCACAAAGCAAGCCTCAACAGATACAAGAAGATTGAAATAATCCCCTGTATTCTATCTGACCACCATGGAAAAAAGTGGACATCAACAACAATAGACTTAGAAAAAAGCGTACAAGCACATGGAGAATGAACAACTTGCTGCTTAATGATAGCTGGGTTAAGGAAGAAATAAAGAAAGAAATTAAAGACTTCCTAGAACTAAATGAAAATGAAGGTAAAACATACCCAAATTTATGGGACACAATGAAAGCAGTGCTCAGAGGAAATTTCATAGCACTAAATGCCTTCAAGAAAAAATCTGTGACATCTCATACAAGCAACTTAGTGGGCCAACAGAAAACCCTAGAGAAAAAAGAAACAAATACACCCAAGAGGGGCAGACGGCTGGAAATAATCAAACTCGGGAGAAATCAATCAACTAGAAACAAATAAAACTATTCAAAGAATCAATGAAACCAAGAGCTGGTTCTTTGAAAAAATCAACAAGATAGACAAACGTTTAGCCAAACTAACCAAAAAGCAGGGAGAAACTATCCAAATCAGCAAAATCAGAAATGAAAAGGGAGACATAACTACAGACACTGACTAAATCCAAACAATCATTAGGTTGTACTACAAAAGCCTATATGCCACAAAATTCAAAAATCTAAAAGAAATGGACAATTTTTTTGATAGGTTCCATTTGCCAAAATTAAGTCAAGATCAGGTAGAAAGATTGAACAGTCCTATTTCCCCCAAGGAAATAGAAGCAATAATCAACAGTCTCCCTTCCAAAAAAAGTCTTGGGCCAAATGGATTCAGTGCAGAATTCTACCAGACTTTCAAAGATGTGCTAACTCCAATTCTCTCCAAACTATTCCACAAAATAGAAATAGAAGGAACATTACCAAACTCATTCTATGAAGCCACAGTCACCTAAACCACAAAAAGACCCAACAAAAAAACAGAACTTCAGACCTATCTCTCTAATGAACATTGATGCAAAAATACTCAATAAAATACTTGCAAACCGAATCCAAGAACACATCAAAGATATCATCCCCTATGACCAAGTAGGCTTCATCCCAGACATGCAAGGGTGGTACAACATACGGAAATCCATCAATGTAATCCACCACATAAACAAAATGAAGGAGAAAAACGACATGATCATCTCCTTAGATGTCAAAAAAGCATTTGACAAAGTCCAACACCCACTCATGTTTAAGTCTTGGAGAGATCAGGGATACAAGACACATATCTAAACATAGTAAAGGCAATATACACCAAGTCTATAGCCAACATCAAACTCAATGGAGAGAAACTTAAATCAATCCTACTGAAATCAGAGACATGACAAGGCTGCCCACTTTCTCCATACCTCTTCAACATAGTACTTGAAGTCCCAGCCAGAGCAATCAGACAACTAAAGCACATTAAGGGGATAGAAATAGGAGAAAGAGGTCAAAGTGTCACTATTCGCAGATGATATGATAGTATATATGAGCAACCCAAAAATTCAACCAGGGAGCTCCTCCAGCTGATAAACACCTTCAGCAAAGTGGCACGATATGAATTCAACTCAAAAAAATCAGAAGCCCTTCTGTATATGAAAGACAAAAGGTTGGAGAAAGAAGTCAGGGAAACAACACCCTTCATAATAGACACTAACCACATAAACTACCTTGGGGTGACACTAACCAAGCAAGTGAAAGACCTGTTTGAGAAAAACTTCAAGTCTCTGAAGAAAGAAATTGAAGAAGATATCAGAACATGGAAAGATCTCCCAAGCTCATGGATTGGTAGGATTAACATTGTGAAAATGGCCATCCTGCCAAAAGCAATCTACAGGTTCAATGAAATTCCCATCAAATTACCAACTCAATTCTTTACAGACCTTGAAAGAATGATTCTCAGCTTCATATGGAGAAACAAAAAACCCAGAATCTTCAAAACAAATCCTGTACAACCACAGATCATCTGGAGGTATCTCCATCCCCGGTCTCAAGCTGTATAACAGAGCAGTAGTAATAAAAACTGCATGGTATTGGCATAGAAACAGAAAGGAGGATCAATGGAACCGAATAGAAGATCCAGAAATAAACCCACACACCTATGAATACTTGATTTTTGACAAAGCAGCCAAATCCATTCAATGGAAAAAAGACAGCATCTTCAACAAATGGTGCTGGTCCAACCGGATGTCTCCATGCAGAAATATGAAATAGATCCATATTTATCACCCTGCACAAAACTAAAGTCCAAGTGGATCACAGACCTCAACAGAAAACCAGATACTTTAAATCTGTTAGAAAAAAAGGTGGGGAAGAGCCTGAAACTCATTGGCACAGGAGACAACTTCCTGAACAGAACATGAACAGCACAGGCTCTAAGAGCAACAATCAATATATGGGACCTCGTGAAGCTGAAAAGCTTCTGTAAAGCAAAAGACAACATCATCAAAACAAAATGACTGCCTACAGATTGGGAAAGAATCTTCACCAACCCTTTATCTGACAGAGGGCTAATATCCAGTATATATAAAGAACTAAAAAAGCTGAAAAGCAACAAACCAAATAATCTGATTAAAAAATGGGGAACAGAGCTAAACAGAGAATTCTCTGTAGAGGAATATTGAATGGCAGAGAAACACTTCAAGAAATGCTTAACCTCATTAGCCATTAGGGAAATGTAAATCAAAACGACCCTGAGATTTCACCTTACACCCATCAGAAGGGCCAAGATGAAAAAGTCAAGTGACAACATATGCTGGAGACGTTGTGGAGAAAGGGGAACCCTCCTCCATTGCTGGTGGGAATGCAAACTGGTACAACCATTTTGGAAGTCAATCTGGCACTTACTCAGACAATTAGGAATAATGCTTCCTTAAGTCCCAGCTATACCACTGCTAGGTATGTACCCAAAATTTGCTCAAGTATACAACAAGGACATTTGCTCAACCATGTTTGTAACGACTTTATTCGTAATAGCCAGAACCTGGAAACAATCCAGATGTCCATCAATGGAGTAATGGATACAGAAATTGTGGTATTTTTACACAATGGAATACTACTCAGCAATCAAAAATGAGGAAATCATGAAATTTGCAGGCAAATGTTGGGATCTAGAAAAGATCATTCTGAGTGAAGTATCCCAGAAGGAGAAAGACAAAAGAAAGACAAACATGGTATATACTCACTTCTATAGACCTACAAGATAGGATAAACCTAATGAAGTCTATACACATAAAGGAGATAAACAAGAAAGCAAACACTAGGTAAGATGATCAGTCCTCACTTAGAAAGACAAATGAGATGTGCATAGGATGTATGACAGGAGTCTACTGCAGAAGGTATCTGAAAGACCTTACCAAGCAGCATTTCAAAACAAATACTAATTCTCATGAACAATCCTTGGGCAGAAGGGGAGTTAGTATGGCATGGAAAGGATAGGAGCCCCACAAGGACCAAATATATCTGGGCACAGGGATTTTTTCTGAAACTGTTTCTCCAACCAAGTACCCTGTATGGATATAACCTAGAACCTTTACTTGGACGAAGCTCGTGGTAGCTCAATAACCAATTGGTTTCCCATAGTAAGGGGAACAGGAACTATCTCTGACAGGAACTCAATAGCAGGCTCTTTGACTCCCCACCCCCCAAGAAAGGAGCAGTTCTGCTAGGCCACAGAAGAGGACTTCGCAGCCAGCCCTGAAGATACCTGATAAAAAAGGACCAGACGAAAGGGGAGGAGGTCCTCCTCAATCTGTGGACTTGGAAATGGGCAGGGAGAAGCTGAGGAGGGAGGGTGGGATTGGTAGGGAATAAGGGAGCGGGATACAGCTGGGATACAGAGTTAATAATATGTAACTACTAATAATAAACAATTAAAAAAAGAAAAAGTAAGAAAAGATTGTTAAGTTTCATTGAGAGGGTGAAGTAATTTTTTTGAAAAATACTACTTTAACACTAACATTTTTAGCAGTTTGGTAAGCACAGTATGCAGGGAATAAAATTTTGTCCAAAGAAATTAATATTGACAAAAAAAAGGAGATGTGCAAATTTAAGGATTGGAAGCCGTAGAGTATTTATTGATGACATTTTTAATGGTCCAAATCATGGATGGTTGTGAATGTAATGAATTTAAATTTTGAGAAGACATTATACACTCAAGAAATTAGTACACAATGATCACTTGGAAAATGCAGAGATGTTTGCCAATACAATTTCAACCTAGTAATTCACTAGGTCATTATTATGGGGTAATGTCTTAAGATAATAAAATGTTAAAGTCAATCAAAAAGACATTTTAATCTCCAAACTGTTGTTGAGGCATCAAAGCACTTGTAATAAAGTAATCATTCATAACAATAGACTGAGAACTAACATTCAAAATGGTCAGGGAAACATTCTGGGTTTTTGCGTGGCTTAAAGTTGAAAGTTAATGTGAATATTTATCCAAAGTCTAAGAAAGAAGATATAATGCAGTCAAAACATAGGGATGGCCATAATGAACATATATTGTATGTTAAATAAACCAAACAGATAATCTAGGAAAATATAATTGTAACAAATATATAAACCATTAGATGACAAAAACTGTGATACAAATGTTTTATAGTAAAAACTAAGGAAACCTAGTAACATATCCATATATATTATTTTCTTTTTTTCTGTTTTATTGAAAATACTTTTCTCACATAATTTCTCTCTCATTTTCCTAGTTCCTCCCATTCTCCACTTCCCTTTGGATCTACTCCCTTTCTGTATCTCATTAAAAAACAATCAGGCTTCTAAGGAATAATAATAAAATAAAACAAATAAAAACATGATAAAACAAAAGCTAACTTGCACAATAGGACAAAATAAGCAAACAGAAGGAAAAGAGCCCATGAAAAATCACAAGAAACAGATATAAATATAGAGTCCCACTCATTCACATACTCAGGAACCTTAAAAATTTAATACTAAAGTAGAGCCATAATGGATCTTCAGTCTCAGTGGGTTCATATGTGTATGTCAATCCTGTTGTTATAGAGGGTTCTTTTTTTTTTCTTGGTGTCCTGCATCTGCTTTGGCTCTTACAACTCTCTCTGCTTCCACAAGCTTCCCTGAGCTGATGGGAGAGATTTGATGGAGACATTACTTTTATGGTTGAGTGTTCCAAGGTCTCTCATGGATTCCTCCTCTGTGTAATGTCTGGCTGTGTGTTTCTGTATTTGTCCTCATCAGCAGCAGGAGGAATCTTTTCTGATGATGGCTGAACAATGCACTGATCTGCTTCTCTGCTTGAAGTGGCCTGTGTGTTCTAAGGGGATCTAGACCTATCTCCTTGAAGGCCTGAAACTTAAAGAACTTTTAAAATAAAAATTATATAATCATACAGAAAAATAGAAATGAAGAAGCAAATAATAATAAAATATATAAAACATCTATTAAACACATATTAAACATATTCAAAGTCATCCAACAGAAAATTTAAGAAGTTGGAGTGTAGAACTCTAGAAGATGAGAAGGAGGAAGAGGAGAAGGAGAAAGGAGAAGATGATGATGTCTAGAATTCTGACATGGAATCCATGAGAATGTGTTTGACAAACCTCTCTTTAAATGGCTATGAAAAAAGTTGTCTGTTTTTAGCCAGGACCTAGATTGATATTTGTAACACTGTGTCTAGAGCTAATATGAGCCTTATATAAACGCTTGTAGAATAAATTGGGAAAGTTCATGGAATACCTTTCTGAGAAAAAAAAAAAAAGAAAAGAAAAGAAAAAACCTGGAATTTTTCATGTGATTTCTGCCCAAAGAGTTGGCCAAAAGTGTCATAGCTAAAAGACTGTTTTTCAAGGAGGAGTGACTGATTCTGTGTTGACCATAGTAGTTTCAAATTTATTTTATTATATAATGACAACGTTTTGAAAATAAATATTCTGTATCTCAATGCATAATTATAGAAAATGAAGGTTTTTTTAATCAAATGAATTCTAAGCCTACCTACCCTAAGGAAACACATTAAGCCCATAAGAAAATGCTACTTCTATATACCTAGAAATTTCTCTGTGAAAGTGAGATGACTTAAATGAGGGTCATATGTTTGAATACTTGACCCCAGTTGATGGAATGTTTGAGAATGGTTAGAAGGTACAGTCTTATTGAAGGAGGTGTATCACTGGGTGACTGCTTCAAAAGCCAATACCATTCCCAGATATCTCTGCTTCTCTTTGCCACTGGGTTGTTTTCTCAACACATAAAGTCTCAGCTACTGCTTTAGCACATGCTTGTTTACCTCCTGCCATACTCCATACCATGATGGTCATGAGCTCTAAATCCTTGCAACTGTAAGCTTGTTTTATAAGTAACATTGGTCATGATGATCCATCATAACAGTAGAAAAGAAATGAAAACATAAGGAATGAGTGGTCACTGAACAATGAAAGTTTTGTAATTTTCGTGATAAAAGATAAACCTAATCATGGTGATATAGTCATTAATACCTATAAGATATGAATGAAAAGGAGAGGACCTTTGGCTAGAATATGGGCAGTCACTAAAAGGAACAGGATACTGCTCTGTGCCAGTCAAAACTTTTCCTGTGCCCAAGCAGATTCTACTTTATGTTCAGTGTTCAGTTCTTTCATTCCTTTTCCATTGTCTCCAACAATTACATTCACTTTTTTTTCCTGGTGACTTGATTCATTGTCTCTTTAACCCAGAACTGAAAATATACACAACTTTATTTGTAGCAGGAAAACTAAGTGTTTTCTGATAATTCACAGTTTTAATGCCCTTCCTTCTTTATCTCAGATTGTATCATTACTTCTAGATCTTCAGTTTAATCTTTTAAAATTGGTTTATTATCTGTCTCAATATATAGACATCTCCATTTCCAAAGCCTATTTAGAACATATAATCTACTAAATTCAAACTGTTTATCTGTCCTTAAACTTTCATTATCCTGCATGTACCACCCGGTTCTTCAAAAGCATATTTCATGCCACATCTTTAGCACTTGTAATTTATTTAGCATTTCATATTCAGAGGACATGTTGGGAGAACTAGTACTTGTTAAATGCCTTTCTCTGATAACTAAGGTTACACTTTGTTTTGGTTTCTTTCTTCATTGTAACTAGATGCTTCAGCCCCAGCCATGCCTTGGAGTAGCAGGTTCCACTAAAACTCTCTTTTTCCCTCACTTCTACTCAGCATGAGTTTTCACATCTTGGCAGGAGCTGCTGTCTTGCCTTTGAAACTTCCTCTGCCCTGGATGTCAGGGACTTGGCCTGGGGTCAGAATCCTCCTTTGCAGTAATGTATACTATTAAGCAAATGGCACTGAGAAATGTTCTATCCCCAAGTCAAAATGCTCCCATTTAGGTAAAATTTGAGCCTGCTGTTGGCAGTTAGAAGTCAGAATGGCAAAGAAAATACAATGTAAATGCAATTTGACTTTGAATAAAATTTTGATAAGTGTCAGATGGCACCATTATCCATATCCCCACAAGCCAGCATTATGGAAACTCTGTAATATAATGCTGGGATACAATTCCAATAGTAGAAAGAACAGTGGCATTCAAAACTGGAATATGAGGGAAACAGGCTAGTTAACATTTTGGAGGCTGAGGCTTGGAAATAGAGGTTAGGTTTGTTTTTATTTTAGTTAAATAAATGAATAATGCTCTGGAAATATTATATTATACACACACATACTGAAAGAGAGAGGGGAATGGATAGAAAAATATCAAAGTGATTATTCATTGAGGTTTTAAAAAATACCCATAAATATATTCATTTAAAATTTGACAAAACGATGGCCCAAAATGGTGGTGCCAAGAGCACACGTGATGAGCAGGGCAACAGTGACTGCAGCAACAGACCCATATGTGGGCCCCCAAACAATAGCAATTGTGTTCCCCAGGTGAGAGGAAACCCCACTGTGTGGGATGGGAAGCAATTAGGACCAACTTCAGTTCACCCAACCAATCCCCGAAAAGTTCCCAGGTTCCTGCAGATGCTCAGTTTCCAGCACTGAGCCATACTCCTGCATGGTCTACTCACCATCCCTCACTGAACTGTAGATCCCAAAACACCACAGACTGTGTATCCCTATCTTCAGGAAACCACATAGTGAGGGAAACATCAGGTCCAACCTCAGGACACCCATCTAATCCCTGGAAAAGTTCCTGGGTTCCCACAGCTTGGGGGCTCAAATCACTAGCCACATTCCAGTATGATCTCTCACCAGCCTGTGATGACCTCTTTGGTACTGCACACACAGCTCCAACCTCAGACCTACTGACGCTTTGGAACCCATGGGACCAACCCCAGAAGCTGCTCCAAAGCTCAACTTCTCTTTTATTGAAACTGACAAAACCTTGGGATGCACCAAGCAAACACAGTGCAAAAGCAACAGCTGTTCATTAAATTCAGAGCAATAAAACAGTGGCAGGGCAGCTCTCCCCAGAACTTCCTACTGTTGAGAGGAAAACCGCTGGGCTCCTAAAGAACCCAGTTAGCCCATAGGACCATGTACCTGAGGAGAGCTGTGGCAATTTCCTGAAAAGCACCTGCCCTTCGGTGACCATTACCCAAAAGCTAAGGAATGATCTTTCAGCAATAACCATCTTCATGACAGGGGGAAATCCCCCACACCCACACCCAGAACTCCAGCAGGCTCCAGAAAATAACGCCTAACATGTGAAATGGCCAGATGGGTAAAGGCCAACATAAAAACACAATCAACAAAGCCATAGCAATATGACATCTCCAGAACCCAGTTACCTAAGAGCAAGCAGCCCAAGATACCCTAACATAAGTGAAATTCAAGCAAATGACATTAAAACTATGTTTATAAAATGATAAGGGAGGAAATGAATCAAATCCATAAAAAACACAGCAACATAAAGCCAAACAGATAATGGCCATCCATAAAGAAATTCAGGAAGATATAGTCAAAGAGTTTAGGACCTTTAGAGAGAAAATAATCCAATTACTGAAATAAATAAAAGAAAGAAGAAAGTTCAAACAAACAGGTAAAGGAATTGAAGAAAAAAAACAGGAAAATACAAACAGGTGAAGGAAATCAACAAAATGTTTCAAAATCTGAAGAAGGAAATGCAAACATTAAAAAATACACAAACTGAGGAAATCGTGAAAAGGGAGAAGTTAGGAAAGAAAACAAGAACTACAAAGGTAAGCCTATCCAACAGATTAAAAAGGATGGAAGAAAGAATCTCAGGTGTTAAGGATACAATGGGGAAAACTGATGGATCTTTCTAAGAAAATGTTATATCTAAAAAATTCCTGACTTAAATCATCCAAGAAATCAAGGACAACATGAAAAAAATAAAACACACACACACACACACACAAAACAAGAATAATAGGAATAGAGGAAAGAGAAGATTCCAGTCTCCAAGGCCCAGAAAATATTTTCAAAAAAATCATAGGAGAAGATGTCCCCAATTTAAATGAGAGGTGTAAAAACATACAAGAGGCGTACAGAACACCTAATAGATTAAACCAGAAAAGAAAATCCTCCCTCCACATAGTAATCAAAACAGTAAACACACAGAGCAACAACAACAACAACAACAAAATACTAAAAGCTGCAATGGAAAAAGCCAAGTAACATATAATGGAAATCCCATCAGAATCACACCAGACTTCTCAACAGAGACTATGAAAGCCAGAAGGGCCTGGACAGATATCATGCAGAACCTATGAGAACACAGATGTCAGCCCAGGCTACTATAACCAGCAAAACTCTCAATCATCTTACATGGAGAAAAAAGATATTCAAGGACAAGAACATACTTAAACAGTACCTACACACAAATCCAGCCTTATAGAAGATACTGGAAGGAAAAACACAAACCAAGAAAGCTAACTACACCCAGGAAAGCACAGTAAATAAATAATCTCACTATCACCATAGCAAAAAAAAAAAAAAAAAAAAGTAGGAAACCACAGAAACACACTACCACAACCAACATCAAGATAAAAGGTTACAACAGCCATTGGTAATTATTTTCTCTCAAATAAAAAGACATAAACTAACAGAATGGATACTTAAGACAACATTTTGCTGCATTCAAGCAACACACCTCAGTAGCAAAGGTAGGCATCACCTTAGAGTAAACGGCTGGAAGATGTTATTTCCAGCAAACAAACCCAAGAAGGAAACAGGAAGACCCACTCTAATATCTAATGCAATAGACTTCAACCAAAAATAATCAAAAGAGATGGGGAAGGTCACTTCATGCTCATCAAAGGAAAATTCCACCAAGAAAACATCACAATTCTGAACATGTTGGCTCCAAAAACAAGGGCATCCATATTTGTAAAAGGAACATTAATAAAACTTAAACCACACACAGATCTTCACACAAAAATAGTGAAGATTTCAACACCCCACTCTCATCAAAGGACAGGTCAAAAAAATAGAAGCTAAACAAGGAAACAATGACACTAACAAATGTCATGAATCAAATGGACCTAACACAGGTCTGTAGAACTTTTCACCCAAACACAAAAGAGTTTACCTTCTCAGCAACTCATGGAACTTTCTCAAAAATAAAGCATATAGTTGATAACAAAGCAAGCCTTAACATATACAAGAAGATTGAAATAATCCTTTGTATCATATCAAACCACCATGGATTAAATCTGGATCTCAACAGCAAAACATAAAAAAAAAAAGCCTATATACACATGGAAACTGAACACCTCTCTACTCAATGACACCTGGGTCAGGGAAGAAATAAAGAGAAAAATTAAAGTCTTCCTAGAATTCACAGAAAATTAAGGCACAACATACCCAAACTTATGGGACACAATGAAAGTTCATAGCAATAGGCACCTTCAAAAGAAATTTGAAATATTTCATACAAACAACATGAAAGGCCTGAAAAACAGGAAGGAGACACACCAGGTGGAGAATATGGCTAGAAAAACTCAAACTCGGGGCTGAAATTAATAAACTAGAAACAAAAAGAACAGTTCAAAGAATCAATGAAACCAAGAGCTGGTTCTTTGAGAAAATCAACAAGATAGAAAAAAAAAATCTTAGCCAAGCTATCTAAAAGTCAGAGGGAAATTATCCAAATCAGCAAAATCAGAAAGGAAAGGGGGGACATAACAACAGACACTTAAGAAATCCAAACAATCATGAGTTTGTACTTCAAAAGTCTATATGCCACAAAATTTGAAAATTTAAATGAAATGGACATTTTTCTTCATCGATTCCACTTACCAAAGCTGGATTAAGATCAGGTAAATAAATTAAATAGTCCTATATCCCCTAAAGAAATAGAAGTAGTTACCGAAAGTCTCCCATCCAAAAAAAGTCCGTGGACAGATGATTTCAGGACAGAATTCTATCAGACCTTCAAAGAAGACCTAACCCTAATATTCTTCAAACTCTTCCATGAAACAGGAACAGAAGGAACATTACCATATTCATTCTGTGATTCCATAGTCACCTTGATAACTATACCTCACAAAGTCCCAACAAAGAAAGAGTATTTCAGACTATTTTTCTTTTTTTTTTATTTCAATCACATTGTTTATGTATAATATGTAACACGGCTCATATACTCTTTATACATAGTTGAAAAATATATGAAACATTATATCTAAATTATGTTCCTCTTTATTTATCAAATTACAGAGCCTCTCTGACTTGTATAATGAAAGATAAAGAATCTCAGACAATTACAGTTAAATCCCTGCCTTCCCTTTCCTTTCTCAGATCCGTAATATTAATTATTTTTATTATATTACCTTTGTGTTCTCAAGAATTATGACATTTTCTGTGTGGTTCAGTGACATATACAGACTTTTCTGTGAAGGTTGATTCCTAATACTTACTTCAGAAAAACCATTTATGCTTTTAAAAGCTATTTTTTCTTATGAGCATTGATACAAAAATATTCAATAAAATACTCACAAACTAAATCCAAGAAGACTTCAAAAATAACATCCACTATGACTAAGAATCCACAGAATCCTGAGGTGGTCCAATATATAGAAATCCATCAATGTAATGTACCATATAAACAAAGTAATAGAAAAAGAAAACACATGAACATCTCCTTAAATGCTGAAAAAGCATTTGATAAAATCCAACACCTGTTCATGTTTAAAGTCTTGGAGAGATCAGGGATACAAGGTATATAAATATAGTAAATCCAATATATAGCAAGGCAACTTCAAACTAAAGGAAGAGAAACTTAAATCAATTCCATGGGAATCAGGTACAATGCAAGGCTGCCCACTCTCTCCATTTCTCTTCAACATAGTTCTTGAAATCCTAGCCAGAGCAATAAGACAACCAAGGGAGATCAAGGGAATACAAATTGGAAAGGAAGAAGTCAATAGTATCACTATTCACAGATAATA
Organism: Meriones unguiculatus; assembly: GCF_030254825.1. Lineage (NCBI taxonomy): Eukaryota > Metazoa > Chordata > Mammalia > Rodentia > Muridae > Meriones > Meriones unguiculatus. Next base: position 88,177,367 of record NC_083369.1, on the reverse strand, counting down.
TGATAGTATACATGAGTTATCCCAAAAATTCTACCTGGGAACTCCTATAGCTTAAGCTGTAAGATAAACACATTAAGCAAAGTGGCTGGATACAAAATTAACTCAAAAAATAATCAGTAGCCTTCCTATATACAGAAGAAAAATGGGCTGAGAATTAAATTAGGGGAAAAAATCACCCCTCACAATAGCCACAGATAATTTAATGTGCCTTGCTGTGACTCTAACCAAGCAAGTGAAATATCTTTATGAAAAAACCTTCAAGTCTCTGAAAAAAGAAATTGAAGAAGATATCAGAAGATAGAATGTTTTCCCATGTTCATAGCTCAGTAGGATTAACATTGTAAAACTGGCCATCTTACCAAAAGGAATCTACAGATTCTATGCAATTCCCATGAAATTACTAACAAAATTCTTACACATATGGAAAGAACAATCTCGACTTCATATGGAAAAACAAAAGCCCCAGAATAGGTAAAACAATCCTCTAAAATAAAAGATCTTCTGGAGGTATCTCTATCCCTGATCTCAAGCTGTACTATACAGCAACAGTATAAAAATTACATGGTACTGGCATAGAAACAGATTGATAGATTATTGGAATTTTATTGAGGACCCAGATATAATCCCACACACCTAGGGACACCTGAATTTTTACAAAGATGCCAAAACCACAGAATGGAAAAAAGAGACAATATTCAACAAAGGGTGCTGGTCTAACTGGATGTCAGCATGTAGAAAAATGCAAATAGACCCATACCTATCATCCCTCACAAAACTAAAGTCTTAGTGGATCAAAGACCTCAACACAAAACCAGGCACACTAAATCTGTTGGAAGAAAAAATGGAAAACCATTGGCACAGGAGACAACATCCTAAATGAAACACCAACAGCTCAGGCAGGAAGATCAATAATTAATAGATGGGCCCTTGTAAAACTGAAAAGCTTCTGTAAAGCAAAGGACTCTGTCAACAAATAATAAATAGACAGCCAACAGACTGGGGAAATATCTGTACCATTCCTACATTTGATAGAGAGATAATATCCAGGATATATAAAGAACTCAAGAAATTAGGCATCAGTACACCAAATACTCCCAATAAAAATGGAGTACAGGGCTAAGCAGAGAATTTTCAAAAGAGTAATATTGAATGCTCAGCACCCTTAGTCATCAGGTTAACACAAATCAAATCACTCTGAGTTTCCATCTTACACTAATCAGAATGTCTAAGATAAAAAACTAAAGTGACAACACATGTTAGAGAGGATGTGGAGAGAGGGGAACCTTCCTCCATTGCTGGTTGGTGTGCAAACTTGTATAACCATTTTGGAAATCAACCTTGCACTTTCTTTGAAAATTAGAAATTTTCAAGATCCACCTATGCCACTCCTGAACATGTACCCAAAAGTTTCCCCACCATTCAACAAGAACAGTTGTTTAACTACCTTCATAGTAGGCTTATTTGTAATAGCCAGTGTCTAGAAACAACCTAGATATCCCTCAAAGGAAGAATGGATGCAGAAATTGTGCCATATTAACACAATGGAATACTACTTAGCTACTAAAAACAAGGAAACCATGAAATTTGTAGCCAATTGGATGGAGCTAAAAATGATCATTCTGAGTGAGAAGCAGATAGATACACATGGTATATACTCAGACATAAGTGGATATTAGCTGTATAATATAGGATAGTCATATTAAAATCTATAGATCTAAAGAACCAAAGCAACAATAAGGACCCTAGGGAGAATGCTTTAAATCTTATTCAGAAAGGCAAACAAGACAGACACCAGAAATGGTGGAAGAGAGGGAACAGCCAATATAGAGGATCTTCTGATTCACCCAACAGAGAATCAAAGCAGATGCTGAGACTCACAGCCAAACTTTGAGCAAAGCTCAGGGAGTCTTACAGAAGAAGGAAGGGTTTGGGTGTAAAAGGACATGGATGGGCAGGAGCCTCACAATGAAACCAACAAAACTAAAAATCTGACACCAGTTGGTCCTGTAGAGACTGTTGCACAACCAAAGTTTCATATGTAATACACATTTCCATAGAACAATCCTACTAGGTGGGATTATTTAGTGTAGAGGAATTTTAATCCAGCAACATGGGTGCTCTGAAAAGGATAACATCCAAAACCTAGGTCTGTGTGATCTAGCAGAAATACAGACACTCCCTTAATAAACATATTTAATCCCTCTAGCTGGGAAGCAGTAGACACCTTTAATCCCAAACAATGATATCTAATTAATGAGTAGACAAAGTGATGAATCAGAGAATGATTTGACAGTATGAGTCAGAGATAGGATACAGCCAATTCTAATAGGAGAAGAAAAGAAAGAGAAGCTACATAAGAGAAGGTCAGACAGAGATCAGAGAGGATTTATGGAGACAGTCCAATACCATTCATGAGTACAGTAGAGTTCAGTGCAGTTTGGTACAGTTCAGTTGTGTTTATGCATTTCAGTTTACAAGCAGTTTTCCAAGCAAAATAATTCAATGAGAAGCAGAGAAAAGCCAGTTTGAATCAGTCAGCTGGAAGAGGCATTTCAAATCAGAAGAGCATGGTTGAACCAGCCAGCCAAAGTTCAAAAGGAGTTAGAAAGTGTGAGATTATTCAACAGTATGTCTTGGAGGCTGAAAACATTCTAGAACTGTTAGCAGATGGAGGCTGAAAGCTGAAGCCTTTAAGTTCCAGGATAAAAGATGACTAGATTGTATGGCAGCTAGAAGCTTACAGGCTTAGGCCCAAAGATACATAGAAACACTGTAGGCTCAGTTCAAGCCATGTATTTTTATAGTCTGTTACATCTATTATCGCTTTCCTTCATCTGAGGAAATAAAAACATTTACAATTTAGCCCTTCAGATTAATATAGGAAGCAACGAGGAAGCAACTAAGCTCAGAGGTTAAGTAACTTACCACGGACCATAAATCAGCAAATAAGTGAAAGGACCATTACTCAAATAGAAATGGTGTTTCAGGTCAAAGGTGACATGAGCTTGGATTAAACGATAAGTAGTGCTGGAGAAAAGTATTTAACTTCATGATTGATTTTTTAAAATTCCAAAACATGTTTATTATCATTTTGAAATATGTTCACATATAAAAACAATCATTAAAAATATGTTGAATCTCATTTCAATCTAAACATTAACATCTTTTTTAAAAATTTTATTATGTTACATTTTATTAACTCTGTATCCCAGCTGTATCCCTCTCCCTCACTCACTCCCAATCCCACCCTCCCTCTCTCATCTCCTCCCTGCCCCTTTCCAAGTCCACTGATAGGAGAGAACCTCCTCCCCTTTCATCTGACTCTGCTTTATCAGATATCTTCATGACTGGCTGCAAAGTTCTCCTCTGTGGCCTAGCAAGACTGTTCCTCCCTTGGGTGGTGGGGAGGTCAAACAGCCTGCCATTGAGTTCCTATCAGAAATAGTCCCTGTTCCCCTTCTGGTTACTGAACTACCACAGGCTACATTCGAGCATAGGTTCTAGATTATATCCATACATGGTCCTTGGTGGAGTATCAGTCTCAGAAAAGACCCCTATGCCCAGATATATTTGATCCTTATGGAGCTCCTATCTGCTAACTCCCCCTTCTTTATTTTTTAAATTTTATTTCTTTTTTATATTAATCATAAAGTAATATATTAATATATATTAATATTAATATAATATTAATTATATTAAGGTTATTACTTTGTATCCCAGCCGTAGCCCCCTACCTCATTCCCAATCCCACCCTCAATTCCTCATCTTCTCCCTGCCCCTTTCCAAGTCCATTAATAGGGGAGGACCTCCTCCCCTTCCATCTGACCCTAGCTCATCAAGTCTCTTCAGGAATGGCTGCAATGTCCTCTTCTTTGGCCTAGCAAGGCTTCTCCTCCCTGGAGAGGGGGTGTGAAGAGCTTGCCATTGAGTTCCTGTCAGGAATAGTCGCTGTTCCCCTTACTAGAAAACCCAAACAGAATTAAAATCTATAAAGAAAACATAAACAGAGAAAACCCTGGAACTAGAGAACTTAGAAAAAAGATCAGGAACCACAAAGATAAGCATCACCAATAGAATATAAGAGATGAAAGAGAGAATCTCGGGTGCTGAAGATACACTGACTGAAACTGATTCCTCCATCAAAGAAAAGGTAAAATCAGAAAAGTTTCAAACACAAAACATACAAGAAATCAAGGATGCCATGAAAAGACTCAACCTAAGAATAATATGAATATATGAAAGACAAGACTCCAGGCTCCAAGGACCGGAAAACATTTTTAAGAAAATCATAGAAGAAAATTTTTCATTTTTTATATGATTCCCTGCACTCTGCTGAAGGTTCGGTTATGAGTCTTAGTATCTGCTTTGATACAATGCTAGGTAAAGTCTTTCAGAGGCCCTCTGCTGTAGGCTACTGTCCTGTTACTTGTTTTCTCCTATGTCCAATGCACATCTCATTTGTTTTTCTAAGTGAGGATTGATCATCTTACCCCAGGTCCTCTTTTTTGTTTATCTTCTTTAGGTATATGGATTTCATTATGTTTATCATACCTTATAGGTCTATCTCAGTGAGTATATACCATGTGTGTCTTTCACCTTCTGGGATACTTCACTCAGAATGATCTTTTCTAGATCCCATCTTTTGCCTGCAAATTTCATGATTTCCTTGTTTTTGATTGCTGAGTAGTATTCCATTGTGTAAAAATACCATAATTTCTGTGTCCATTCCTCCGTCGATGGACATATGGGTTGTTTCCAGGTTCTGGCTATTACAAATAAAGCTGCTATAAACAGGTTTGAGCAAATGTCCTTGTTGTGTACTTGAGCACATTTTGGGAATATACCTAAAAGTGGTATAGCTGGGTCTTGAGGAAGCACTATTCTTAATTGTCTGAGAAGGCGACAGATTGATTTCCAAAGTGGTTGTGCCAGTTTACATTCCCACCAGCAGTGGAGGAGGGTTCCCCTTTCTCCACAACCTCTCCAGCATGCATTGTCACTTGAGTTTTTGATCTTGGCCATTCTGATGGGTGAAATCTCAGGGTTGTTTTGATTTGCATCTCCCTGATGGCTAAGGATTTTGAATATCTCCTTAAGTGTTTTTCTGCCATTCTATATTCCTCTACAGGGAATTCTCTGTTGAGCTCCGTACCCCATTTTTTAATTGGATTACTTGATTTATTGCTTTTTAACTTCTTTAGTTCTTTATATATTCTGGATATCAGCCCTCTGTCAGATATAGGGTTGGTGAAGAGCCTTTCCAAGTCTGTAAGCTGTTGTTTTGTTCTGACAACAGTGTCTTTTGCTTTATAGAGTCCATGCTGTTGGTGTTCTGTTCAGGAAGTTCTCTACTGTGCCAATGAGTTCTAGGCTCTTCACTTTTTCTTCTAACGGATTTAGAGTACCTGGTTTTATGTTGAGGTCTTTGATCCACTTGGACTTTAGATTTGTGCACAGTGATAAAGATGGATCTATTTTCATCTTTCTGCATTTAGACATCCAGTTGGACCAGCACCATTTGTTGAAGGTGCTGTCTTTTTTCCATTGAGTGGTTTTGGCTTCCTTGTCAAAAATCAAGTATTCATAGGTGTGTGGGTTTATTTCTGGGTCTTCTATGCGGTTCCAATGATCCTCCTTTCTGTTTCTATGCCAATACCATGCAGTATTTTTTTTTTTACTATTACTCTATATTACAGCTTGAGATTGGAGATGGAGATACCTCCAGATGATCTGTGGATGTACAGGATCGTTTTGAAGATTCTAGGTTTTTTGTTTCTCCATATGAAGCTGAGAATCTTTCTTTCAACATCTGTAAGCCTGTGGTAGCTCAGTAACCAATTGGTTTCCCAAAGTGAGGGGAACAGGGACTATTTCTAACAGGAACTCAATGACTGGCTCTTTGGTCTCCCCACCCCCGAAGGGAGGAGCAGTCCTGTTAGGCCACAGAGGAGGGCTTTGCAGCCAGTCCTGAAGATACCTGATAAAACAGGATCAGATGAATGGGGAGGAGGTCCCCCCTATCAGTGGACTTGGAAAGGGGCACGGTGGAGATGAGGGAGGGAGGGAGGGACTGGGAGGGAATGAGGGATCGGGAAACGGCTGGGATACAGAGTTAATAAAATGTAACTGATAAAAAAAATAAAAAATAAAAAATAAAAAAAAAGAATTTAGTTGGTATTTTGATGGGAATTGCATTGAATCTGTAGATTGCTTTTGGCAGGATGGCCATTTTCACAATGTTAATCTTACCAATCCTTGAGCACTTGAGATCTTTCCATCTTCTGATATCTTCTTCAATTTCTTTCTTCCTAGACTTAAAGGTTTTGTTTGTTTATTTGTTTGCTTTGTTTTGTTTTGTTTGTTTGTTTGTTTTCAAACAGGTCTTTCACTTGCTTTGTTAGAGTCACCCTAAGATACTTTATGTTATTAGTGGCTATTGTGAAGGGTGTTGTTTTCTTGACTTCTTTCTTGACCCTTTTGTCTTTAGTATACAGGAAGGCTTCTGATTCTTTTTTGTGTTGATTTTGTATCCTGCCACTTTGCTGAAAATGTTTATCAGCTGAGGAGGTCTCTGGTTGAATTTTTGGGGTCGGTCATGTATACTATCATATCCTCTGCGAATAGTGACACTTTGACCTCTTCCTTTGCGATTTGTATCCGCTTGATCTCCTTTAGTTGTCTTATTGTTCTAGCTAGGACTTCAATGAGGATAGTGGGCAGCCTTGTCTTGTCCCTGATTTCAGTAGGAATGATTTAAGTTTCTCTCCATTGAGTTTGATGTTGGCTATAGGCTTGCTATATATTGCCTTTAATATGTTTAGATATGTGCCCTGTATCCCTGATCTCTCCAAGAGTTTAAACATGAATGGCTGTTGGACTTTGTCAAATGCTTTTTCAGCATCTAAGGAGATGATCATGTAGTTTTTCTCTTTCAGTTTGTTTTTATGTGGTGGATTACATTAATGGATTTCCGCATGTTGATTCACACTTGCATGCCTGGGATGAAGCCTACTTGGTCATAGGGGATGATATCTTCGATGTGTTCTTGGATTTGGTTTGCAAGTATTTTATTGAGTATTTTTGCATCAATGTTCATAAGGGAGTTAAGTCTGAAGGTCTCTTTTTTGTTGGGTCTTTGTGTGGTTTAGGAATCAAGGTAACTGTGGCTTCATAGAATGAGTTTGGTAATGGTCCTTCTGTTTCTATTTTGTGGAATAGTTTGGAGAGAATTAGAGTTAGCACTTCTTTGAAGGTCTGGTAGAACTCTGCACTGAATCCATCTGGCCCAGTGCTTCTTTTGGAATCGAGACTGTTGATGACGCTTCTGTTTCCTTGGGGGACATAAGACTATTTAATCTTTCTACCTGATCTTGACATAATTTTGGTTGATGGACTCTATCAAGAAAATTGTCTATTTCTTTTAGATTTTCAAATTTTGTGGCATATTGGCTGCTGTAGTATGACCTAATGATTGTTTGGATTTCCTTGGTGTCTTTAGTTATGTCCCCCTTTTTGTTTCTGATTTTGCTGATTTAGATATTTTCTCTCTGCCTTTTCGTTAGTTTGGCTAAAGGTTTGTCTATCTTGTTGATTTTCTCAAAGAACAAGCTCTTGGTTTCATTCATTCTTTGAATAGTTTTATTTGTTTCTAATTGATTGATTTTAGCCATATGATTGGTTCTGAAGGACATACAATAAATTGGACTTCTCTTGTGTATTTTAGGTGTGTTTCTCTATCAGGTGTTTGGTTGTGTAGCCAGTTGCTATTATTCTTATCCAGAGTATCCAACAATAATGGTGCATAAATTATTTTTGTTTTATTTGGTACATATATAATTTTGTCATTTTTTTCTTTATTAATTACACTTTATTCACTTTGTATCCCCCTGTGGTTCTCTCCCTCTTCCAGTCCCAATCCCTCCCTTCCTCCACATCCCCTGCATGCATGTCCCTGCCCATGTCCACTGATAGGGGAATACTTCTTTTCCTTCCTTCTGATCTTAGTCAATTAGGTCTCATCAGGAGTGGCTGCTTTGTCTTCTTCTGTGGCCTGCCTGGTAATGCTGTTTCCCCCTCAGGGGGAGGAAGTTAAAGAGCAGGCCAATCAGTTCATGTCAGAGTCAGTCCCTGTTCCTATTACAATGGAACCCACTTGGATACTGAACTGCCATGGGCTACATCTGTGCAGAGGTCTTAGGTTATCTCCATGTATAGTCCTTGGTTGGAATATCAGTCTCATGAAAGACCCTTGTGCTCAGATTTTTTGGTTCTGTTGCTCTCATAAATTCTTTAAAAGCATTTTGTTACTTAAATGTCTCATTAATTACATTCTTGTGCCATCACTGTTTGTGTTGCATTTGAGTTTATGGTTCTTTATTTTCTTCCAGAATCTCATGAAAAATTCAGATGGGAGTTTTAAGGGTTCTTTCATGTGCTTTTCTTATTTTAGCTATACAAGTGTCATATAGATAAAAGAATGTCAGGAGACATATTTTATTTCCCCAAATAACAGGTACTTTGAGGTTGAGGCAGACTGGAAGTAATCATTATTAACTCTTGATTCAGTGTTTTTGTAGGTAAGCATATGCATCATCTTATTTCAAGCATCAGACATAGTGCAAGGTCACAGTGGTTGTACATTCAAAGTTTGTCCATTGGGTAAGTGGGTAAATAACAACTGAAATTAGCATTAAAGTATGAAAAGTTTGACAATAAATTGCTGGTGATTAACAATTCCCAGTGTTTGCTCAAAATCAATTCTTGATTTTAATGATGCAGTAAGGATAATGCAAATGAATCACTGTATTTTCCTTATTGAGGATAAGACAAAGCTCTATTGATTTTGCAGTTGCTTCCAGAAATCACAGTGGTAGTTAAAAGTTTTTCTTTTTGATAAAAATTAACCACATTCAGTTATGCAGGAATGATGATTTGTGAAACAGAAAGAACAGTACATTGGTGGACTGCCTACAAGTTATGCAGGGGGTAAAAGAAGGAGCACAGTTCCAGGGAAGGGCCAAGCAATGACTGGCCCATCTTGAGACCCATGCCATGAAAGGGATCTGACCCCTGAGACTCTTAATTATATTCTGTTGTACTTGTAGAGAGGAACCTAACATAATTGTCAACAAAGAGGCTTTATCCAGAGAGTGGTGGAAACAGATGCATAAAGCCACAGCCAAACATTAAGCAGAGCTTGGAGAAGCCTCTGGAAGAGGGGAAGAAAGAACTGAAGAAGCCAGAGGAATCAAGGACATCCCTTTCTCCCAAAAATACTCTGCAGAATCAACCAATGTGGGTCCTTAGGGGCTCATAGAGAATGTACTGCTAATCAGAGAGCTTGCATGAGATGAACCTCAGCCCTCTGTACATATGTAACAGTTGTGCAGAGGGGTTTTCATGTGGTGGGACTCTTAAAGATGGAGAAGCAAGGACTATCTCTGATCTACATTTCTTTCCTGCCTTTATATCCACTTCACCTAACTGGGCTGGTTCTTCTAGCCTCAGTAGGAGAAGATACTCTTAGTCTTACTGCAACTTGATAAGTCATAGCTACTTGATATACGTGAGAGGCTTCCTCTTTTCTGAGGAGAAGGAGAGGAGGGATGAATGGGGCAGGGTGAGAGGGAAGGACAGGAAGAAGAGGGTGGTGAACCTACAATCAGGCTGTAAAGTAAATAAAGTAGATAATAATAATAATAATAATAATATAATAACAATATAAACTAAGGTAGTTCAAATATTCTGGTTGAGCTGGTTTCTGGATAATTGGACTACAGTTTGGAATTTGAGATATTAGAGTTTTTTGTGTATCTGACAATTTGTTCTAATGATGTCATACACAATAAAATTAGATAAGTAATCTGATTTATATTAGGGCATTCTTAGAGAATAGAAAAGGGCTATCTGTTTTACATATGAGAGAAACAATAAAGTTACAATACTGTAGCATTTCCCACAGGATTCGCAGTGCTTAGGAGTCTAGTTCTGTGTACTGGGAAGATGGTGTGATGTGTAAAACACTTGCCACCCAAGTGGGAAGACTGGTGTTTAGATCCCATCACTCACTTAAAAACCAAATGGAAATTATGGCTTAGTCTGTAATTTCAACCCACAGCAGACAGAGCCAAATGATCTTTGAAGCAAGCTGACTAGCTGGACTAGCCAAATTCATGAGCTGTGAGATCAAGAGAGATAAACGAAAGTACCTGATGGATATCAACCTTGGGCCTCCATTGTACACACAGGCATGCACAAATGTGTCCTTACACATGTAAATGCACATGAATACTCCCCAAACAAAAAGAACCTTGCTTCCAAGTTGGTTCCTATAACTGTGATATGTATTTAACTATATGATCTGAACTCAGTTTCTTGGTAACATATATAATGCATAGAATATTCTTTATTCATTACATACTTTTATACATAGTATGGATAAAATGTAAGTACTTATATACTTAGTGGCATATATTTAACTAAAATTACCTCTCCATTATTTTTTACTTCTTTCACCTGGGCTGACTAACACATTCTCTAGAGAACTATGTAAACCCTGGACAGTTTCTTGGGCTTTTTTAAAAATGGTGAAATTGAGAGAAAGAATGTTAAAAATTACTGCCCTCCTTCTTGTTCCTTCCCAAGCTGTGGATAATGCTCAAGGTGTGGAGAGCACCCCATGACATGATTGGAACGAATTGTGATTCTCCAGGTTCAAATAAAGCACTGATGATGGTGATTGTGTATGATCAGGGTGTGGGAATCTGAGAAGGAGGTAGAGAAATGAGAAGACAGGTGAATCTCAATGAGCTTTACTATATGTCTTTGCACAGCTAGATGTGTTGCCTTTTCAACTCATTTCTATTTCTCTGAATACACATTCCATTCATAGCCTGCATGTGGGAACATCACATCTATCTTATTAGAGTGCTGTCACTTCTAATGTGGGGGGATATAATGACAATCAAATACACATGCCTAGGAAACTCAGGACAGGGATTGACCTGAAGCAATACTGTGAAAATATGCCTTAAATCATGTAAACTCCTTTCACTCATGTGAAATTTGAGTTAACTCTCATTGTCAACAGTTATACCCTTGTAAGTGAGAATATCTGTATTAATCTTTTGGCCTAATTCTCTGCACACAGTGGGTGCTCAATATTAGTTGTTGACTTCTTGCTCAATTTCACTAGAATAGTGTTTTGTGCTTTGAGCATCTATGGAAACCAGCTACAATGGATTTGTTTCTCCCTCTTGAAGAATGGCTGCAATCAATGTGTAAACTGATGGTGTACTCTCCTCCTGAGATAAAGTTGATGACAACATGCTGTGTTCTAGGAAAACTGAATGCAGTTCTGCCTTTGTCCAATACGGTATAGTATTTTGCCCTCAGCTTTTCTTTACACATGAATGAACCAGAAAAGATTGCATCTAGAAAATAGTAACACATTGATTTTCAGTTATAAGCATGTTTCAGTTCCTTCATTTTTGTTAACAATGATATCCTAACAAATAAGACTGAATTCTGATGGCATTGTCCTAGTTTTATATAGAGCATCTAATTAAGTTTTGAGTATTTGTGGAGCAATGGTTCAAGATTGATGGATAAATATCTGATAATCCACAAACGTGACCCAGCACTACATTGTCTTAATTTGCTTTGTGAGGATTAGTTCAACTATTTCCTGCTTTCATGGCAGTGTGGTATTAATAGTGCCCTGTAAACAAATTCTCAGCTTCTGCAATTGTTGCAAATATTTTGTTTATTTTTTATCCAACTGTCCTTTACTGATTTGGAGGGTAGAGTTCAAAAGACTTGGTAAACCAAGAGGAATAAACTACTCTAGGCAAGAGAACAATTGTGTATAAGAATGAGATTTCTTTCCATGAGTCTTGTATTTAAAATACAGTTTTGATATTTTGTTAGTAGGACAACTGAGTTTCAACCACAATGATTAAAATACCAGAAGTGAAATCCTACTGTAAAGAAAATAACACACTTCCTGTGTTTAATGTAACTCTGAAATTCTATTCCAGCAAATCCAGTAGTAATAATGTCAAGAGAAAACCAAGTTTTGATTGGTAGCTTGACTTTGACCATACATATCACATAAAAAACATTCTTTCACTATGCTTCACGGCTCTCTTGTATTAGTTAGGGATGGGTGATTCTGAACATTAGAGAAAAGCAAGCTTTGAAACTCCTTCCCAAGTAAAAGTATACCAAATTTTGTTCATAAATATTGGGGGTTATAGATCTTTACTTTAGTTGCTATATATCCCTGCTTAAAACAAAATATATGTCTTAGAAAAAAACTTAGAAGAAATTTTAAAACAAATTTTAATGTTTTTGTAATTAGAACTAATAAAGTTTGAGCTAATGCAGTAAGAGAGAAGATACAGTATAAATTTCCTCTTTTTGTTCTTTCTGCTGCCTCAAGTTTCTTGGTTTATCAGCCAGGCTTTCATTTCAATATTTTAGAAATCTTTTTTTTTTTTTTATAGGAGCATCCTGTTACTTACCTATGTAGTTAGCTATTTGTGGGTACTATAAAACCCTGACTTATGACTTTTCTTTATACAAAAACAGGCAACACATACATACTGGATAATGGGTTGAGGTTGACAATAGGGATTCTGAGAAGGGGTTTGAAATCCAATCTTAATTTAGTTTACAAGGATTGAATTATTGTGAAAAACAGCCCATTCTCATGTGCTACCACTATTTCGAGCTTTGTCTTAGAAGATGGGGATTTGTTTTTATACACGTGTGATTTTATGATCTGCATTGATTTTCCTAATTGTAAAGGGTGAGTGTAGATTAGAATGATAACTTCAATTTTTTAAATTTATTTATTTTATAAGGGAGCACATATGTTTGTAGGTAACAGAACTGTTTGTTTGAATTTATTTTCTTTATTCATTATGTAGGACCCAGGGGGCAAACTCAAGTTATCACCTTGCCCTTACCCACTGATCAAATTCTCCAGCTCTTAAAACAATTTTCTTATATAAAATAGAATGTACGTGTTTCTAATGGTGTTACAATTGTATTTACAAGTTACGGGAGGGTGAGATTGGGAGGGAATGAGGGAGGGAGCTACAGCTGGGATACAAAGTAAACAACTTGTAATTAATATAAAAATAAAATTAAAATTAAAAAGAAAAAAACATTAAAGCCTAAGCAAAAAAACAAGTTACTAAAATAGTATTTGAAATTTCTTACAAACTTTATTTTAATAAAGTTCTTTCTGAAGCTATACATTACTTTGTCATTACAAATAAAGTTTGTCAGCATCAGAATTAACTAAAAACTGTTCCTTCTTAAAGTTAATTTCAACTATGACTTCTCAGCCACTGACTATCTATTTAACGTCATCTAAAGTCATCAATACAAAATTCCCAGAGAAAATTTAGATCAATCTGGGCAATAGAGCTAATGTCTACTCTGAACTTCAGAGGAAGATCTCATGAGTTTTCATTTCTCTTTTCATAATCACGTAGCTTTATCAAGAAGGTGTTTAGATAACATTCAATGTTACTGACTGAGTAGATGTTAATTGAAAATAAATGATAAATGAACACCCTTTGTGCAAAACAAAGTACAAATTCTGGTCAACAAAATTGGGAGGGGAGGAGAGAGGGGCTTATGGGGGGATGCAGAATGAATAAAGTGTAATTGATGAAAAATTAAAAAAAAGAAACAAAAAGAATGTATATGAAGACTGTAATATCAAGATAAGTGATGTGACAAAGTTAGTGTCATCTTGATAAAGTGATTTCTATTGCTGTTATTCTGTATCACATCTCTGAATATCAATAAATATATTTTGACTGTTTGGCAATGTGCCTATTAAACATTTAGTAAAATAGAATAAAGGATCAAAATGGTTTTAGCTCTTTATCTATCTATGTATCTATGTATCTATCTATGTATCTATCTATGTATCTATGTATCTATGTATCTATCTATCTATCTATCTATCTATCTATCTATCTATCTATCTATCTATCTATTATATATATAATGTCTGCACCCCAGAAAAGGGGATCAGATCTCATTATAGATTGTTTTGAGCCACCATGTTGTTGCTGGGAGTTGAACTCAGGACTTCAGGAAGGCCAGTGCTCCTAACCTCTGAGTCATCTCTCCAGAGACCAGTCCACAGAGGAAGATGTCCTGATGAGACCTGATAGACTGTGTCAGGTGGAGAGGAAAGAGGACCTCCCTATCACTGGACAGGGGGAGGGGCATAGAAGAAAGAAAGGAAGGCAGGGTGGGATTGGGAGGGATGAGGGAGTGGGCTACAGCTGGGATACAAAGTTATTGAACTGTAATTAACAAAAAATAAAAATTTTAAAAAGGGTAAAAAGAAAGTGATCTGCAAATGAAGACTAAGCTGTGAAATGTGAGAGGCATCCATATCTGAGTGTTAATCCACAGCCTATTGTAGTCCAGAGATCACTTTCTCTAGAACAAATAGTTGCCTGGCTCCATTTTTGAAAGTTGAAGTAATTCTGGTCAGGGGCCGTGACCTGTGTGACATGTAAAAAAAATTTTGGACCAGTTCCTGGGACCACAGCTTACTGTTTGAACTTGGAAACCTTATTAAAGCATTTTGTGTATCAGTATTGTCTTCCTCAAATTAGGAGTTTTAGTTATCTACACCACACAAGATTTAATACACACAGATTACTTAAATTGAATTTACTAGATTTCCAGTAACCCATTATTATACTATACTGACTACAGCTTCTTTCATTTTATCAATGTAATTGTTTTAATTAAGTATAGTTTATTCACTTTGTATCCCAGCTGTAGTCCCCACCCTTGCACCTGCCCAATCCCACCCATTCTCACTCTTCTCCTCCCATGCCCCTCCCCAAGTCCACTAATAGGGGTAGTCCTCCTCCCCTTCCCTCTGGCCCTAGCCTATCAGGTCTCATCAAGACTGGCTGCATTGTCTTCCTCTGTGGCCTGGTAAGGCTGCTCCCACCTCAGTAGGAGGTGATCAAAGAGCCAGTCGCTGAGGCCATGTCAGAGATAGTCCCTGTTCATATTATTAGGGAACCCACTTGGAGACTGAGCTGCCATAGGCTACATCTGTGCAGGGGTTCTAGGTTATCTCCACGCATGGTCCTTCATTGGAGTATCAGTCTCAGAAAAGGCCCCTGTGCCCAGATTTTTTGGTTCTGTTGCTCTCCTTGTGGAGCTCCTGTCCCCTCCAGGTCTTTCTGTCTCCCCCTTCTTTCATAAGATTACCTGCAATCTGCCCAAAGTTTAGCTGTGAGTCTCAGCATCTGCTTTGATACCCTGCTGGGTAGTCTTTCAGAGGCCCTCTATGGTAGGCTCCTGTCCTGTTCCCAGTTTTTTCCCTCTTTCTAAGTTGGTCCTGTTGACCTTTCTGAGTGAGGATTGATCATCTTACCCAAAGAACCCAGATGTCCCTCAACTGGGAAATGGATACAGAAATTGTGGTACGTTTACACTATGGAACACTAATCAGCAGTTAAAATCAAGGTAATCATGAAATTTGCAGGCAAATGGTGAGAACTAGGAGATATCATCCTTAATAAGGTATCCCAGAAGCAGAAACACACATGGTATATACTCACATATAAGCGGATATCAGACATATAATATAGGAATATCATACTAAAATCTGTATACTCAAAGAAGCTAAGCAAAAAGTGTGTCTATAATGATTTATGTAACAGATTAGGGTAACACTGATGGCAAAGATATTGATTTGCTTATGCTTAAAATAATTGTGATTCCAGCAAAGTATGTATTCAAAGAGACTGGATACTTATTAAATCTACTTTGTGATTTTTTTTAATCCATGGAGTGAGTCTGTACAATTTTAGAAAGTGAAGATAAAGCACTTTGTGACTGTCTTGTTTTTTTTTTTGTTTTGTTTTGTTTTGTTTTGTTTTTTGTATGCTCCTGATTTTTCTTTGTGGTTTTCTTTGTTTTTCTTTTCCTTGCTCTTCGAAGAAAGTTGTAAAAATGACTAGCAGTGATAATCTGATTCTCAGTACCCTGGTTTTCACAGATGCCTAAACAGAGATCACTGATACTCACTCTGATTATATTGCAACGCCACAAAATGTGGCAGCAGATGTACAATGTACTTTATTTGACAACTAAGACCAGTAAAAAACTAAGAATAATGTGGTTGCCACACGTGTGAGTGTGTGTGTGTGTATGACATATGCAAATATAGGTATATATAATTTTAAATGATATTTATGATATTGATAGAATAACAAGCATACAATAATCAAATTGAGTTTTGAATGTTTTTCAGCAGCAGTGATTTTAAAGTTTAAGGTCTGACCATTGCTTGGGCAACAAAGAACCAGAGACTACATAGCCCAGATATCTAATTCAATGCCAAATACTACTCAAAATTTGTGACTTATCCATTCATCATCAGAAAGGTTTCCTCCAGCAAGAGATTTGAACATTTGCAGAAACACCTAGCCAGACATTAGACTGAAAGAATCTAAATAGGAGGTTTCCATCAAATCCCTTCCTTTGATTATCCTGAGTGAGCTGTCCCAGAAGCAGAAAGACACACACGGTATATTCTCACTCACATAGACTTATAGGATAAACCTAAAATCTGATCAAGAGAGAGGACTAATCAAGAGAGAGGACTCTGACTAAAACGCTCAATCCCTATCCCGAAAGGCAAAGAGGATGGACATCAGAAGAAGAAGAAAGCAGGAAACAACCTAGGAACCTGCCACAGACGGCCTCTGAAAGGCTCTGCCCTGCAGACTATCAAAGCAGACGCTGAGACTTTATGGCCAACTGTTGGGCAGAGTGCATGGAATCTTATGTAAGAAGTGGGAAATAGTAGGTTATGGAGAGGACGAGAACCCCACAAGGAGAGCAACAGAACCAGTCTTACCAGGCCACAGAAGATGACAATGCAGCCACTCCGGATGTGATCTGATAGACTAAGATCAGAAGGAAGGAGAGGAGGACCTCCCTATCAGTGGACTTGAGGAGGGGCATGCATGAAGAAGGGGGAGGGAGGGTGGGATCCGGAGGGGAAAAGGGAGGGGCTTATGGGGGATACAAAGCGAATAAAGTGTAAATAAAAATAAAAATAAAAATCCCTTCCTTTGGAGCTCAGGAAATCCTGTGGAAGAGGTGACAGAAAGATTGTGAGAGCCAGAGGAGATGAAGGGCAGCAGAGGAGCATGGTCCTCTGAAGCAGTTAAGCAAGGCTTATATGAGACTGAATGGCAGACAGAGACTTACAGAGACTAAGCACCAAGCACAGAACCTATATTCATCTACACCAAGTCCTGTGCATATCTATTATAGCTATTAGGTTAGTATTTTTATGAGACTCCTGGCTATGAGAATAAGTGGGTGTCTGTCTCTTTTTTCCTGATATTGGGACTTTTTCTCCCCGATTGGGTTACCATGATAAACTTCATTATTATAGTTTCTTGCCTCATCTTATTATATTTTATTTTGTTATTTTTGATTGCTATCACTTAGAGGCCTTTTTGTTTAGTTTTCTTTTTCTAGTGAGAAACAGAGTCTGGAGGGGAGAGAAGGTGTGAGAAACTGAGAGGAGTAGATGGAGAAAAACTAGAATCAGGATATATGAGAAAATCTATTTTCAATAAAAGAAAAAAAAGGCTAAAAAATTTAATGTTTGTCATTCAGCACATAAAAATCAACTAATGCTATATCCCTTATCTTCTATCAACTGTTTCTGAGATGACTGCATTTCTCAAAATCAGCATCATTCTTGTGTAAATTTCTCATGTGCAGAAAGTCTAGCTTTTAAATTAACATGCTCAGACTTGGGAGTTGAGTGGTACCTCCCACCCCCTCCAGTTCCTTTTAAGTTTTGTGGTTTAAGTTGTGAAGCAGAGGGCACACCTTCTGCATTTTTCCTGGTCACTCAAATTCTGTCAATACTTTTCCATCTGGCAGAGGTCTGTAGTGGTGTGGGCCAGAAAAGCAATTTCTATTCATCTTCTTTTCCTGTCCAGGCAATTATTGACCTTCTTTCAATCCTTCTCTTTGATGGTATTTAACCTTGTTCCCCACATGGTTCGCTGTCTGATTTCTGATGTTTTAACAGGCACTTAGTACTACTGCTGCTTCTCAACAACACTTTTAGCACTTCAGAGATTGCCAAGCTAGTTCAGCTTTTTATTTTCTTTCTCATTTGAACTTTAACAGCACCCCACCTTTTCAGACTCTGGGGCTTGCTACAGATACAGCTTTGCACAGAATTTTAGCAAATGAGTTCAAGCAAACCAAGCTTAAATGTTTGAATTTACTCAGTTAAGTATAACTTCTCTCATTTTTATATTTCTAAGCTCATGTCATGATTTCTTTTAAAAATTTATTTTTAATTGATTACAATATGCTCACTTTATATCCCAGATGTAGCACCCTCCCTCATCCCCTCCCAGCTCGACCCTCTTGTCATGATTTCTTATAGTCAGTTAGAGTGAATTATGAAAGAGATGTTTTATTTTATCTAATTACTTATTCACTTTACATCCCAATCATAGCCTTCTCCCTCCTCTCTTCCTGTTATCACCCTACTTCCTTCTTCCCCATTTTTCCCCTTCCCTTTTCCTCATAAAAGGGAACCTCACCCACCAACCCACCCCACCTCTTTAAGTTACATCAGGACTGTTAGGCAGCCCCACCAGGTGGGAGTGACCAGAACGCAGGCAATAGAATCTATGTCAAAGACAACCCCAGATCCCCTTACTAGAGAACCCACAAGAAGCCTGACCTGTCCATGTGCTACATCTGTGTAGGGGGCCTAGGTCCTTGGTTGGTGCTTCAGTCTCCTCAAGTCCTTCTGAGCCCTTCTTAGTTGGCTCTGTTGGTCTTCTTGTGGAGCTGCTGGCACCTCCAGATCCTTCCATTCTTTCTCCAACTTTCCTACAAGACTCCCTACCCTTCACCCAATGTTTGGTGAGTCTCAACATCTGTTTTGGTCTGCTGCTGGGTGGGGCCTCTCAGAGTACAGCTATGCTAACGAAGCAAGATATTGTTAATAGTGTCAGGTGTTGGCTCTCTCTCATTCGGTAGGTCACAGGTTGGGCCAAGCATTCTTTGGATATTCTCTCAATCTCTGCTCCATCTTCATCTCTGCACATTTTGTAGGCAGGGTAAATATTGGGTCAAAGTTTTTGTGGGTGGATTGATGATCCCCTCCCTCCACTAGGAATTCTGTTCAGTTAGAGAGTACACTATTTAGTCTCCATGACCCCTACTACTAAGAGTATCAGCTAGAATCACACCATGTCCTCCCAGAAGCTTACCTTGTCATCGGTCTCCAGCTTGTCATAAAAATCCTCCCTCCCTCGGTTTCTCCTCTCTCCATAAGCACTCTATCCTCCTGCCCCTGCTCTTCATAGGTCTGGTCTCCACTCTTATTTATCTCTGTGCTCTCTCTCCTCCCTTGTTTCACCTATTTAGCAATTTCTATTGTCTATTATATTTCTCCCTTCTGAGTGAGATTTATGTATCCTCCCTTCAGTCCTCCTTTATACTTATTGTCTTTGGATTTGTGAATGGTAATATGTTTAGCCTGCACTGTATGGCTAAAATCCACTTATAAGTGAGTACATACCATGTGTATCTTTCTGTTTCTGGGTTATCTCACTCAGAATGATCTTCTCTAGTTCCATCCCTTTACCTGAAATTTCACATTGTCTTTGTTTTTAATAGGTGAATAGTATTCCATTGTGTACATGTACTGCAATTTTGTTATCCATTCTTTGGTTGAGTGCTATCTAGGTTGTTTCCAGATTCTGGTTACTACAAATAAAGCCGCTATGAACATAGTTGAGGACATGTTTTTGTTGTATGATAAGAATCTTTTGGGACTAGGTCCAGGACTGGTATAGCTGAGTCTTGAGGTCGATCAATTCCCAAATTTTCTTAGAAAGCAGCAGATTGATTTCTAAAGTGATTGTACAAGTTTACACTCCCACTAAGTGTGTGTGCAGGTTAAATTTTCATACTGGATGTCTTCTTCAACCACTGTTACCTTTTGTATTGTAATATGGATTACTGGGTAATTCATAGAGACTAGTAATTTATCTCTCACACATCTGGAGTTTGGGATATACAAGACAAACTGCTGGCAGGTTGATTTGTTTGATAAGTACTCAGTCTCCACTTTCAAGATGTATGTTTAATGCTGCACCTTCTGGAAGTGTTAGATGTTGTTTGTTTTTTTTTTTTTTAATGTTGCATAAAATCAGAAAGAAGTGAAACCACCCTTGTGTGATTTTCATGATGAAAATAATACATCCAAGAAGGCAGTGCTCTTGCAATTTAAACAAACCTACCTACACAGATGTAGCACATGGACAGGTCATCTCCAACTTCTCACAATATTTTACTAAAGACTACTTTTCTAACATGTGAGTTCTGAAAGACACATTCAGAATGTACCATTGTGCTATGTGCTATATGTTTTATTTAACACTTGTTTTTATTTAACACTCATAACCATCCTAGAAATTAGCTATAGTTAAAATGCCTGTTTTATAGTCAAGGGAACCAAGTGTTTAAATAATTTTCCCAAGGGGATATAGCTATATGTCTTGTTACTTAGTAAGAAACATAAATATGCAAATTGCTGTTTAGCTAACTGCTCTTCTGTGTGTTGTTATGTATTACTTGTTCACTGAATAAATTGCATATGTCCCTCACTTTATTTTTTCTGTTCTTTATAAAAAGGAACACACACAGAGAGATGGGTGTGTGGGGTGCTCATTTTCATGACTACCTACTTGAGACTTGTCTTTTACCTTCCTCTTCCATTGGTTTTAAGAATAGAAAGCAATAGACTTTTATTTTTGTAATACACAACATGGACTCTAGGTTTTATTATTTGAGGATATCTCCCTGATTGTTTACGATCTGTTTCTGCCCTACTGAGAATGTCCTAATATCCCATGTGTGCTTTCATCTTTAAAAGAACAATACTTTGAATTTAGTTTTTGAAAATTTGTATATTTGTATGATTTACTTTTAGCATCTCTATCCACTCATCACTTCCCTCCCACTTATGCCTAGTACCCCTATACTATCTCCCAACCTCGTATCGTCTACCTTTATTTTATTGATGATCCTCTGAATCCATTTAGTACTGCTCATATGTAAATGGGTATGCTTCATGGGCAACTAGCAGGTGTGTCCTTGAAGGAGAGTGACTCTCACTCACTCAATAATCATCTATTTTCACCAGCTCCCCTGACAAAGATGGGGCTTTAGGGACCATTTCTCCATTTGTGTTGGAATTTGACTGGCTCCATACTGTGCAAATAACAGTAGGTACTGCGAGATTATGGATGCAAAAAGCTATATCATGTTCAGAGACCTGCATCCTTCTCATTCATCACTTACTTTCTTTTTCCCACTCTTCCATCTTATTCTGTGAGCTTGGTTGGTGGGAGATTAATATCAGTTGCTTATATTTGGTACTTTTATCAGTTATGGGTCTGTGTAATATTACTCAATGCAAAAGAAACTTCTCTGACCAAGATTAAGAGCAACACAAATATATGGGTATAAATATAAACATGTAGAAAGCAGTTTGACCATATTACAATTTAATATAAAAATAGTATGTTCCCACTTAGGGCCTAAGATCTTCCCAGTGATATACTTTTTGACTGGGCTTACAGTACCAGGTATGAATCTCTCCTGTGGATCAGACCTCATATCTAACCAGAAAGTAGACTTCCAATAAATTCTAGCAGAAATGAAGACTTCTAAAGTGACACTTGCGTCTTTCAATCTGACTGTCAGGCTGTTAAAACAAATGGACCCCAAAAGAAATGGAAGCTCAGATATTTTGGTTCTGTTGCTATAGGAAGGAGGACCTCCCCTATCCGTGGACTTGGAAAGATTCATAAGAGGAGATGAGGGAGTGAAGGTGGAGTTAGGAGGGGAGGAGGAAGGAGGCTACAGCTGGGATACAAAATGAATAAACTGTAATTAATATAAAAATAAAAATTTAATAAAAAAGAAATGGGAGCTTCCCCAGGAATCTAATCCTTGGAAAAGAAAAACATACCAGTAAAAATTTCAATAATGATTGGTCAGTGATGGGTAGGACTGGGTCAGTGATGGGTAGGACTGCTCCTTGACTAGAACATTGGTGGTATGTATACTCTTGGTCTTTTATTTGAACTTTTATCTTAGTCTAAGATCTAAAAGATGAACTTAAGGAGTTCACTGGATTGCTTTGTTCTTCCGTCTTATGCTGCCACACTGAATATCCGCCTTAGGTTTTCTATTTTCAACTTGGTTCTTTTTATTGGCTTAATGAGATTGGGTGACCGGACCTGACTTCAGGGTCATTGGGTGACCCTCCTAAATTCAATATGAAAACTGTTATGCTACTATTTCACCAGTAGTACATCTTGCCAGGCAGATCTATATTGTAGTATTCAGGGTACAATACTAGATAAAACCATTAATGTCTTTTCTAACTTTTAATCAGCTGCTCAGCATCTGGTTTGTACTTTTGTCTCAAAAACAATGACATGATGCAATCCTAAAACCATTATATAATACATAAAGCATGCCCAGAATTCCTGACTCTGCTTTTTGCCCACATAGAGAAAAGAAAATAAGTAGCTTTTCTAGAAGTCAAGCAGTAGATAGATCAGGAAAAGTAATATTTTTCTGCAGACTTTTCTATTGTCAGAAATTTTCTTTACTTCCCTGCAGTTCTCTCCCTTTTGTGGAGCTGTCTTGAAAGAAAGCATCCTCAGATCTTTTCCTAACAATGTATAATCAAAACATATATAAAATGCTCAAATTATCTCATCTCTTACACATTTTTGTGCAAAATTCTACTTTTACATTTAATGAATCAGCTTTATTTGGTATATAATAGATTCACACATTTTAAATACTCTACCACTCAAAAAGTAGATGCCGTGCAAAGGCCAATGTAATACAAGGGAGAAAAGTTTTAATGACTCTCAGGTAAATTCTAGTATCTTAAAGTACTGAACCAATCTAGATAAGAAAATATAACAGTGGTTCTCAATCTTCCTAATGCTGCAGTTCTTTAATACAATCGTCATATTATGGTGGCCCCCAGCCTAAAATTATTTTCATTGCTATTTTGTAACTGTAATTCTGCTACTGTTAAGAATTGTAGTATAAATATCTATGTTTTCCAATGGTCTTAGGTGACCCTTGTGAATGGGCCTTTTGATCCTCCAAAGGGGTTGTGATCCACAGGTTGAGAAGTACTGCACTATAGGGAAGGATTCTAAACACCTGAAATAAGAAACCACTCAGAGTCTAGAGTTAGAGAAAGTTAACAAAGACTCCAAATATGCCCACATCCAACTTACTCTGGGTTGTTAGCTTCATGATAAAGTTTTATGGATAAGACAACCAAAGAACAATTACTTGTAACTGTAGGGGGAACCAATAAGGTCCACTGGTTTGCTCTATTGTATTGTATTCTTTTTCTAAAACCAGTCACCTATCTTATGATTCCTGTACTTTATACATGACACTTTGAACTGTACATTTTATTAACTGAGTGCATTATCTCAAGCTATGCTGCCATGGCCACCATTTCCTCTTTGGAATAGGTAATTACTTTATTAATATAGAGCCTTTATGAAAACTTAATAAGATATCTATCATAAGTAATGTAGTAAATGTGCTTGCTCAGTGATTTGACCTGTAAAGAAGATTGTAGTATATACCACAGTGCTTTGAAAAACATATAGGCTCAAAGTGGATAGGAAGTCCTCCAACAAAAAAATATTGCCACACCAAAAGCTGAGAAGATAACTTTAAGACATTTAAGTATCATGTTAAACCTGACAATTAGTTGACAGTGGAAACAGGACATTTCCTGAGAACAAACTGCTTTCAATAAGTTATAGAAAATTGACTTTCAGAGATGGAGACAGAAAGGCCTAACATGTAGACCATTTTTAACATGGCCCCTTGAGTTTCATTTATTCATTCCAGAATTGTATACTAACTCATTGCCTTGTACAGAGAACTGAGCAATATCCACATCACAATTCTACTTGATGGACTGTAGAAAGGATCAACTGGATCTCAGTGGATAACTTGCAATGATTCTTTTTTTTAAGGGAGACTGGTATTATTTTTCCTTTTCTGATTCTATATTAAACAGGAATTGTGGGATCTTGGCTGTAGTTCCAGATTTACTATCCATTTTTGGTAATGTGTCTATTTCCTGTTTGAAACATAAGTTACCTACACTTAAGTAACCACTAGGCATTTTTGGGTGATCAATAATTAAGTGATTCCATGAGCAGAATTTATTATTATAATTATTAAATATCTAATATGAAAATAAAGACTATAAACAAAAGAGGTTTTGTTATGGATTTCACTATGTCAGTATCTTTTGGAGAACTAAGTTCGGAGAATATGAGGCTCAGGAATGAGAAACTCAAGAAGGCCTGAATTGAAGTCACAAGAATCAAAACCTTAATTTAAAAAAAAAATGGAAGAAAATCCTTGTGGATCATTCATTGTTCTTCCTCCGATAGAATAGTTGCTGTCTACAACAGGTCATGTTTTAATTAATGCAGTGGGTGTTCATGAAACACAGTGCTAAAAAACAAACACACAAAAAAACCAACCTGTGGAGATGTGAATTGATGGTAGACAACTATTCCAAAATGAAAAATAGTATTCACAGCCAACATACTACTTTTTTTTTATAACAACACAATGTGGAGTGAGGTACAAAAAAAAAAAGAAACACTGTTTTGATGTATGAGGTTTAAGCTGGCAAGGCAGAATTGGGCCAGAATGGAAATAGGAGTGCCTAGCTCCTAGTAAAACTGCAGGATTTCAGGTTACATTGTCCACCTGTCCTTCTTATCACTTGTGATGCTAAAAGCTAGTAGAAAGAAGAGATTTGTTAATTAAAATGGTACATAATTTTTTTTTCTTTTTTCTTTTTCTTTTTTTTTTTTTTTTTTTTTTTTTTTGCTGTCCTTTATCCTTTAGCATCAATCTTCCCTGGCTAGGGTCATTGAGACAGAGAAAGTTTTACTTCCCAGGGATCAGCTAGCTATAATGGAAACCATTTTTGGTTATTATAATTTGAGATGCTGTTGATTATTTTGGTATTACTGGGAGTTCCTGGGTATATAAGTTTTGCCACTAAATATCCTTCAAAGACTAAGATAGAACCATAGAAAATAACTATCTGTCAGTTGTGCAGATCATAGGAGATCAATCTAGCTTTTGTTTATTCATATATGAAGTCAGTGTACCTAGGGTGTTCCAGGCACTGTGTTATTTTGGCAAATAAGACAGACATGATACTTGCTTTCATGAAATTTATGATGAGGAAGAAAGAAAAGATAACACTCATTTTGTAAATTTTAGGTTATAATATATTTCTTTTTTCTTCTATCGGCTATATCTCTGTACCCCACCCCATGCCTAGTCCAACAGCAGACATTCAATATGGACCAAAGATTTTTGTCAAGGAGGTGATTAATATTTAGGTCACATATGATCATTGCTAATAAAAAATGTAGTCACTGGAAGAGATGAGAGTGAAACAAATAATTGCAACACTGGATAACTGCTTTTTTGACATTGTTGCCAAGTGCTATAGGAACATAAAATGAAAGTGTATTGGCTCTCCTGAAGGAAATACTACCAGGCATAACTTGATGGGGAAAAATGTTCTTACATCTGGGTTTTGAAGAGATAGTGTGATTTCACTGGACATAAAAGCTAATAAGGACGTTTTTTGTTAAGTGGATAAACATGAACAATGTTATAGAGGGTAAGCATTCACAGTATATTGCTCCAATATCTATGGCATGTTATGTGTAGACTGTAGGTTATCTGAATGAGAATGGCTAGAATGACAATGCTGAGATAAGCAAGAGGCAGTATAAGGAAGACCTTAGAAGATATGTTAAGGGCTTTAAGTTTTCTTTCGGGAACAGTGGGGACTTGTTTACCATACAATCATGGTAGCAAAATAGTTAGGCTCCTTCTGTAGATGGTCAGGGCATAGTGAATCAGTCACAGTTATTCTTACAATGATTGAATTTCTGCCTTGCATCTACAACCATGATTGTCTTCTCTAAGTAATATCTCACTTGTTCACTGCAACCACTTAAAATCCCTTGCCCCAAGCAAGTAGGTGCCTGATAAAAGACTAAGCTCCTTAGACTGATAGTTTGCAATTACCCGGGCGTGGGTTTGTGTGGAATTACTGCATAGTGAGTCTGAAAAGAAGTGACTCTCTCTTATAGGGAAAAACAAGTGGAAAAGGCTAACATTAAGTACTGCTTAATTTTTGCCAATAGATTGTCACTATTTCAGTTGCCAACTATTGTCAATTCTTACCATTTAGTAGAAAGTAAAAATTCTTTGCTATTATTATGTGGTCCATATAATCCCTACAACTCTTTGAGACATATGTTATTATTGTTGTTAATTTTCCATTTTCTTTCTAAAATTCTTTTTTGTTCTTTGTTGTTTTCTCCATTCCCTCTCCTCCCTCCGAACTGCTAGCTTCAACCTATTTATAATCTCGCCCAAATTAATGGCTTCCCCTATCATTGTTGTTTGCATATACGTATAAACAAATACATATAAAAGTACAATCTGATGCGTCTGTTTATTGTCACCTGAATAGATGTGTGTCTATTGTATATGGGAGAAACTGGGAACTAAAATTCAAAGAATTTCTGAAACATTTGACTGCTAATTAGATTAATGTTTCCTACGGAAACAAAGGAAAACAAAAACAAAAAGGGAGGCACATTTCTTTCCAGTATAAAATAACTGATATTTTATATCAAAAATTCCTGTTTCTATTCTGAGAAAAACTTATTCATTTAAGATTTTAATTATATTAATTCACTAAGATCCTTACAAGGAAATAGCAATGACAGTAGGTTTGAGGCCAATCAAATTGTTGTTACTCACCAGTGTGTTTTAAATTTTCAGCTGTGACTCACACTAAGTAAAACATTTTATAATGTGACTATATATGTATTTAGAGAGTCAAATGTAGCTAAATACATTCACACATTATTTGTACCATATGTACATACACATATATGCAGTGTATACATGTATTTAGCTAAAACAAATTTTGCTGAATGGAAATTAACATCATTCACCTCATCATATGTGACATTCTTGATTTTCATACGACCATATTTTTTCATTTAAAAATATATAACCTGATTTGTTGTTTAAAAATATCAATGTTTAAACTAACTCAGAGTGGGTCTATAAGGTTGAAAACTCAGGGATAAAGGAGTCTCATATATAGAGGGCAGTATCAGTTTTGGATACAAAACTTTACTACCTATAAAATGTTGAAGGTACTTAAACAGTAGCATGTTCATAGAGACTATCTTACTATTTCTGTCATGAAGCGCAAGGCTACCTACAGACTACTAAAAATATCCAGTAGACATAGGAAACTGCACGTGCACACCTACACACACACACACACACACACACACACACAAGAACCATGAGTAAAAATGTCTGTGGATTCCTGATAAAGAGGTAATGTCGGTTGAACTTAGGTGTAATTTCAGAAGTACCATCATCAAATGGAATGTTAGGAAGAACATCAGAAGCAAAAGTTTTCACTGAAAGGAAGTTACAATCCTAAAAAGGTCACCATAATTTTCTTTTAGCATAAAATAGTATTAGAGCAAGGAAGAATTAAGCACTTTGCTCTTTGTTTGTGGTCCTCTGGGCTTTTATTCCTTGCTTGCCTTAACCCATACAAGAATCTTACAGCTATGCTTTATTTCTGTTTTTAACTTTGAGGCTCCAAATACTTGGGGTGGCATGTATATCACTACCTTTGCCCTGAGTGAAGGTTTTTTCTAAGATTTCAAGTCCTTGATTAGGATTATATTATATTTTTATACAACATGAGTCTCATGTATACAGTGGAAAGCCTAATTAGAACTCAAGATCTTTGCATTTCAATGATGTTCCAAGTGCTCTGTAGGCTATATAATATCTTTCTCTGAGTTCTCTAGATATACTTTTAACATGCAAACTCTGGAAAAACCTTCTCCATTGTTTTAAAACTGTTGTTTAAAGCAAAATTGTCAAACATTTCTTAAAGCATGTGAAACAGTTTGCTTCTGAATCTTACAATAGTGTTTTGTGCACAGCTTGTCTTTTTACATGCACCATACACCCCTTTAATGCTTCAGCTGCAGAATATTTTAAGACACAGGAGTGGGAAATGAATCCTATTTCTGGAATCTATATTTTGTATCTCCTGTGGATCCCTTTCCCATAGGGTCACTTAGTTGTCTTACTGAAGGACAGACCTCATCCTCATTGAAGCAGAAAGTGAAGCAATGTTGGTCTTTTGAATCTGGAAATGCTTGGGAAATTTACCCTTTCCTAATACCTCCTGGCTTATAGATATATCCCTTTAAAAACTTCAATGCACACTATGGCTCAAAATTTAGAAAAGAATATTAGGCGCCGGCAATTATGAATATGAAGATCATGAATATGAATTATGAATATAAAGATTTTGGAGGAATCAAGAACACACCTAAAATATTAACAGTTCTATCAAAACTGTAAAATCAAAGGCAGATTTTATGCATGTTAACGTTAGGAAAAAGAAAAGAAAAATAGTTCATCTTTTGGACCTACTCCCCATACTGCTTGAATCTTATTGATATACTGTTACTCTATGAAAGACAAGCTATTTATTGGTTTTGTGAGAGTTTCTTTAGGCCTGGTAGGTAGGGCCTTGGGAGAACAGGCATAGGTAAGAATCATTCTCATTGACTTTTTCAAAGATCTGTTAGGAGGCACTTTTTTTGGGTCCAGCCCGTTCAAGAACAAGTTCCATCTTCCTGTCAGGGTAAAAACTGAGTTCCTATTGCCAGGACCTGGAACCCAACTCCTATCTTGCTTCTTCAGATGTTTCATGTTTGTCTGTTAATCAGTAAAAATGTAAAGAGAGAAGTTGTCATTGTCCATTAGCTATATGGTTCACAGGTTGTAAAAGTATTGCTGTCTTAACTTAAAGCTTGTTCATTCTAAATTCCAGGCCAAAGTCCAAGAGAGGATGTGACTGTAAAGAACTGAGTTGAGGATCCTGAAACCAGGTGGCCTGGAAAGGCACAGTCACCCACATTTACTTCCCCGTGTGTTAAAATATGATTGGTCAATGCAACAGTCCACCCTGCTCCTCTTCCCATCCTTTAAAAATGTTGTACAATCTTCTTTCAGGGAGGTTCAGATCTCTAACTGACTACCTCCCTGACCATAAATAAAATTATGGTTGCATTTCAAGCTTCTGTCTCTGAAGTTAGTTTTCTTGGCTTCTACCCTAAACCAAACAGATCAAAAGTTCATTGTCTTCCAAAATAGGAGCAATAAAACATACTCTCTGAGCATTAAACTTAAAATGACTATGTTCTCACATTTTTACATATTACCTGACATCAGTTTTATTAAACATTGATTGTTTTTTTGCAATGGCAAGTAAACATTCTCAACTTGATAATATTTAAACTAACAACAGAAACAACTTCTTGGTATGTTTGTGATGGACATTCTAGAGTGGGTTAATTAAAGTTACAAGATTTTCCTTCAAGGTGGGTCGCACCATTCCATGGGCTGCAAATTTAGACTGAATGTAGAAGGGAACCTAAACTAAGCACCAGAATTCTCAACCTCTGGAGTGCTGGAGTAATAGGACTAGCTGTTTCCCAATCCTGCCCATAGGTCTTTCCCACCACAACAGACTGCACTTACCTGGAACTGCAAGCCAAATTAACCCTTCAATTGGCTTTACGTCAGGTAGTTGTTCACTTTATTGGCACATGTAAATAACATATTTTCTTTCTTTATGAGATTGCATGTCATGTTTCTGTGTACTATTTTGAACTCTAGTTGCAATTGTTGGATAATAGATGTCTTTCTTCTCTGGTAATCATTTTTAACCTAATATATTTCCTGAGTTCTTGATGTCCGACTGCTAGACTTAGGTTTCCAATTAGATCTTAACACGGGTGCATAGTTCAGTTTACTTTTGTTATAATCATTTTCAAGAGGAACAGAATTTTCCCAATAGCCCAAAAATGTTTGATTTTAGTTTTATTTTTGCATAACTTACTCTGTGCCAGTTTTTTAGGCTAATACTTTATATGTATTACGTGGTTTAATAGACACAGCAAGACTATCAGTGGTTTTGATGATTAACATCTTGTTTTAATTTGATGGAACTCTGAGTGTTTAGTGGTTGTGCCCAAGGTCATGCAGAAAGTTTGACTTCCGACTCTAGAATGACTTGGACATATGTAGGAGCAGGTGTAAGGAATTCTTGGACTTAATTACTGAAATAATGATTATAAAACAGATGGACCTATGTCTCTGAGAAATTGGAATTAATGGTAATAGCATATGGTGCTGAATGTAGTGAAGCTAGGACTCTTAGCCTATCTTTGCACTCTAGCAGATGGGTTGGAAAGAGCTACAGACACCTTATTACTTTCTGCCTTTGGTGAACTTTTTCTAAACCTTTAAGTTAAAATCTTCATGTGAATGTTTCTGCTTTTCTCAGGTTGTGATCTGATCTTAGCTAATACCTCAAAACCCCACTAGTGCACGTGGTATATCCATTCACATACTACTGAGCTAATCAGTTCACCTGCTCATCAGCTACTCATTCTTATATAACTCAAGAATTTTCTGTAGCTACCTAGTTATTTTGGTATCTCTATCCTTCTCTCAATCACTCTTTATTTGGTGATATTTACCCTATGCTTACTTAGCCCTTATACTATCTCTTTTCCCATGAAACTTGAAATCAGTCACTTAACATGTAGGTAATGCAGAATCTGTTTTATGAAACTGACTGGGAACATGATTTCTTTCATTGTGTTTGTCTTTACATTGCAATTGGATGCAGATTTTTTCATACTGTGCCCATCTTATTGTCCTGACTCCTTATCATTTACAAGGTAGTGATTCTGTTCTAAATCCAGCCGAAGCTTGAAATAATAGTAGTGGGTACTATCCTTTTCAACAACTATCATTTGTAGGGCAAATCTCATAGTCAAAAGTTTTCCTTTGTCTCCAATCAGGCTTTTGCACTTTGTCCCTGATATTCTGGTATGCTCAGTGGCCAAGTTACCTAAAATGGACTCTTCATTGAACTCAAACTCCTAGTTCTTTAGTGCTGTGCTGTAAACAGCTTACCTAAAGGGCAAGAATGCTCCCTTGCATCAACAATAATACAGACTGGGAAACAAAGCCATTTATCTTCTAAAATTCAGCAGCAGAGTCTCTGCTGCAAGTGCAGAAAAGGGTAGAGAAATAACTCAGCATTTCTGTGTCCTCTGACTTTCAAACAGCACATTAATACGGTTAGTGATTTCTAGTTTATGCCATCAACATTGTAAATTCAGTAGTTTAAGTCTCACAGTGATTTTGGTATAAGTCTTTAATCTTAGTAATGATTCCTTGATCAGATATGGTCCTTCCAATTCAGAGGTCATTAGAGGTTCCTGTTGAGAACTCTCCTGCTGTTTCAGTTCAGTTCATGTATATTTATTTGCATACCACATTTGGGTATGCAGAAGCACAGCTCCTTTTAGAGGTTGGTGTTCCAGATCATTTCCTGAAAGTACAGCTTATCTGGGGGAGGCAAGGAAGCACATTTTTTGAGATGTCGCTGGCATCCTGCTTTTAACTACTCCAAGGTTAATGACAGGGCTTTCAAAGCCTCTTTGTTGCTTCCAAAAAAGCCAGTTGGAATCAGAAGAAGCCATTTTACACTAGGATATCATTGTATTGGCAAAGACAAGGCATTTAAACAAGGGAGTCAAAATGATCAAGTGAAAAGTGAAAATTTTCAGCCAAATTGTCCACTTGACATTACTGAAACCAGAACAATATGGGCTGGCTCATAGTCTCAGGCCAAAAAATTTGCATGGAAAGCCTTCCAACTGATATGTTTTATATCTGCTCAGTGCAAGATCCACTTTAAATCTGCTCAGTGTGGGGAAAGATCCATCTTGGAAGGACCTGTGACAGATGTGTGGCATTGAATAGCACTTGGGTGGATTTTAAGTATGAATGTACTTCTCTTAGGAAGGTAACAGAATTGTAGCAGTGAGTTTCTGGATATGAAAAGGACTTTACAGTTGTCCTGAATCAACTTCTGAAATTCACAGGCAATGTAACTAATAGCAATAGCGAAGGGAAGCTGTTTGCCAGAATTCACAATGTGTATTGTGGCAGCCAAAACTGAATCTTATGTAGTGATTACATTTAGAGAATCCTTCTCTACCCCATGTTAAATTTAAAAATACAAATTAGGAAGCTAATGGAGAGGAGTGAACAGAGTCATGTTTTGAAGTGTAGCCTTGGATAGCCTTCATCTACTCTTTGAACTTCATTAAATTACTTACTCTCTGGTAGTTAGTTAATACAGTTGTGAAACAGAGATAGAAGTATCAATGTCAAAAGCACTCTTGGGGTTAAATATGATAATATTTGAAAAATGCCGTGTATAATGCACAGGTTGTAAACAAGAAAAAAACATGTTAAAATTGTTGCAATTTCTAAAGGAATCCTCTGAAATAGGAGGACCCTCTCACACACAAACACATACACACTGTCTCTATTTTCATGTTGTTAACTACAGGCTCAAGTTCAGCAATAGACTCAAATATTCTTCAAGCCTAACAGTGGAGACTAAAGCCTAAATGAGGATAACAGGATGATGTTTCTATATTATGTTGTAGGAAGAGAGTACAGTGTGTTTAACAAAACTTCAATTTAAGGAATTCATCTCAAGCACACTTGTGTAAAGCCATGCTCATCTGCACAGTAGTAAGAACATATAGACACTTCTGCTGAAAAGTCTCTTCCAGTAAAGTGGAAAAAAATGTACAGTCTTAGCCTCCAGCTGGGTAGCCAATTTTAAAATATTTCCTGAACAAAGTCTAGTTAGCATGAGGTATGTCGTGTTTGATCATTAGGTAATTCAGCTGGAAAAAAAAGTGCATATACCAGGAAAGCAAGGTCTGGAGGTCAGATACTCTGTATGGTGCTTGAAGAATAGGGGTTCTTTTATTTACTTTTCAGATTCTCACCAGAACTTCCTTAGTTATCCACAAAATGACCTCGGGGACACCCAGCTGAGTTTTATCTCATCTCTTTCCATTAGCTCCTCCATCCTGCCACCAGCTTTTCTTTGCCTTAGTGATCAATAGTGATATCTCTTTCTGTGACAAATAACAAAGCCCTCAGCATTGCCATTCTTCTAGAGGCTGTGGCTGGCTCAGCCCCCAGGCCAGGAAGCCAGTATTGTGGGTATTGATTTGATTATAACTCTGGGAAGGAAGGGGAGAGAAAAGCTTTTGTACTACTGTTAGATTATGAAGTAGTTGCCATGACTAATCTGAAGCCTGAGTGCAAACCTGTAAACCTAAAAAGCTGAAAGCCAGGAATTAAAGTACTACTGGGGAAAATGTCAGATCTGTGTATTGTATTCAGTGACTCCTCTAATAATATTCAAGCAGTTCATTAAGGTTTGACTTGTGAAACATGCCATTATTATTATTACTATTATTTGCAAATATAAGCCAAACTCAAACTAGAAACTTGAATGTCCTCTTAAAAAGAACACATCCACAGTCTGGAACACAAATGTGTTAGAAACAGAGGTGTGCTCCCTTGAGCAGCCTGTGGCTATGTTGAAAGGGCTAGGCATAGGGCAAATCTATTCCCTCTCTGCCTCTGAGACAAAAGCAGGGAAGATACTGGCAGAATAACATGTCCTCAAAGAGAGAAATTCACAACAAAAAACAAGTTTCATGTACTAGAGCCATGGAAATTCATATGGGAAGCAACTTTAAAGGTTTCATAGAACTAGCTTATTTGGGGAAGTGATCTTAGAGAGGAGAAATATGCTAATGTGTCCTCTTGTTTGACACATGTATATTACATAAACTGATAACATGACTACACCATGGTATGGTTAATGGGACTGGTTTTACTCTAAGTATGAGAGAGAGAACAGCCAGAAGCATCTTGAAGAGGTAAGAGCAGAAAAAAGTAGACTGAACATGCTTAGCAGAATGAACCTGACTACAAGAGAAGCAGGGGGAGAGCAGACCAACAGAGATAGGGAGGAGGCATAGAGAGATGGAGAAAAAGATGATACAGGGGGATGGAAAGAGAGAGAGGAAAAAAGTGAGTGAATATAGCTAAAATAGCAGGGTTTAAAGGAGAATGAGGCGGGAGGGTAGGAAGCCTGTGAGCAAGGAGAGTAAGTTTACAGTAAGAGAAGAGGTGAGGAGGGCTGGGATACTAGAGTGAACTTTGAAATGTGTTGCTGATACTTGTGATATTGTAGGACCCTGGAGGCCAGTGTCAGCTTGGGTATGCTAATAAGCACCAAATATAAGCATTAGTCTCTTCTGAGTTTGGGAATTTGGGAAAATGGAGTTTCTTTTGGACCTGACACATGGCCTAGTTAAAGTGATCACTGACATTCTGACTATATTTACAAAGTATGTACACTATATACTAGCCAGTATTCTAGGTAGTTTGCATATGAAATCTCATTTAATCATTAAACAGTTCAGTGAGGAACCTATTTTTCCCTCTTCTCCTAATTTTTAAAATAAGGAAACTGAAACTTAAAGAAGCAATTTAACATCATATGGCAGTAAAAATTTATGTTCGGTCCCTCCTGACATGAAAGACAGCTTCACTTCTTGTTTTTGGGGGGTTACTGGTCTAGTGTTTCTAATTGCCAAAACTATCATTTCAGGTCTCAATTGTTCATCCAGTTGTCCAATCCTGATTGACACTGACAGACATGAAACATTCTGAACATGCTGTCTCCATCCAGACTCCCTAAGTTAAACTATCAAGTCAATTCATTAGCTACTAGTACATGAGACTCTGGGTTACATTTCATAAAATATTCTCTAGTCATAGGGAGATGGGTTTATAGCTCAATGGTAGATAATTTGCCTAGTACACACATGTTTAGAAAGTATGGGACTCAAGCACAAGTTCTTTGATTAGGAGATATCCAGGTGAGAAGATCTGATCAGATTTAGATGGAAATAGTAACAAAATTCCTTGAACTGTAGGAACAAAATTTTTCTCTCAAGACTCTTGGAGTGTATATGAAGTACCTTAGGGTAACCCCTATAACAATTCTCATTTTATATTGCATTAAAAGGATGTGTTTTTCATGTGACTGTCCAGTGTGGGGCTGTAGGCACCCTCTGCTCCACTCATTCACTAGGGACTCAACCTCCTTTTATCCAGTGCTTGTGCAATCTTACAGGGTTCCAATGTCTTCTGCTATAGTAATCTGACAACTAGCAGGAAGAAACACAGAGGACATATTTAGTGTTAAGCTCTTTGACCCAAGGGTGAAGAAAAACCACTTTTACTCACTGGTAAGGACTGGTTATATGGTCCTATGTAGATGCAAAGGATTTAGAAAGAATAGAATAGTGACATACTCAGGAAGAGATTTTCAAGGGTAAATTGCATATCCTCTGCCCTGGAAGAAAACCGAAAGAGGAGGAAGGTAGAATGAATGTGAGAAAGGGCTTCCTACAATTTTTATAATTTAATTCTTTCTTTGATCTAATGTCAAGGTCTGGGAGAACTTGTTCAATAGCAGTACTCTGTTACCTAACTCTGAGTAGCACCTTTTCCGATTATACTCTCTGTAAAGGACACCTTTTCGATTGCAATCATGTGTCTTTGATTTAAAAGAATGATTTTGGTTTGCTTGAGATTGCTGGGATATATAGCTGCTCAAAGTAAAACCTTTGTGTTTCTTCAAAAAATGAAATCAGAGAGCAGAATATAAAGCAACAACAAGCACTGGTGTTACAGTGACAAAATGTGATTTAAGACCAGTGAGACAGATGGTGGTATGTTTTCATAGAGGCAAACCAGGAAGCAACACATTTGCAAGCAAATTTTAGCTGCCATCATTCTTCTAATGCCCCACATGAGCAATGTAAGCCACTGTGAAGCATAATGCTTCCTGAAGGCAGTTGTCTCTTAAGTGTTTTTCTTCCTACCTATTCAGAAGGAGGAGAGAAGCCTGCAGCAATGTGAGGAAAATAATGCCAACTATGATAGGATTAAAACTTGGACCTTAGTTCTTGAGGCACCTGGAATTAGTCATATATTTCTATGAGGAGTAGTTCATAGGAAAGTGTGTAGATCAATTTTGTTTGTTTAATAGAGATGATGAGATTGGTTTCTGAGATTGGATCTTCACTTTAAATTGCAGGACTGTGCAATGCAAGCACACATGTGTATTATAAAACCCCTTTACCTTCTGAAAGGATATCATCCCAGTGGAATATTTTGAGTAACTGCTTATTCCAGAATAAAAAGAAAAAAAAGGTGAGTTACAAAGCATAATTCACAAGTCATTTTTATCATCATTCTTGATTGGCCTGATGGGGATACAGCAGCTAAGCATAATACTTATCTGTGCAGTTGACTTTGTAAGTCTCTGTCTGACTGCTTACACTTGCCATGAAATACATCTGACACAATATCCCTTTAGGTCATGGTGATTAGACACATCCAGTTTTCATGAAGTGCATTGCAGTGAATATGCTAGCTTTAGTGGTGAGGAAAAATGTTTTATGTGAGTGTTTAGTTATAGGACTTCGAGTATCAAGCCATATCCTCTTTCTGGTTCTATGGCAATAGGCTAGAGAGTGAAAAAGCTGGGGGAGTGAGTTGTGGATAAAATTTAGGAAGGTGCCTCCTTAAGAACCCTTGGAAACGCCTTCAAACAGATTTTTCTTATCACAACTCCATCTAAGTGGCATCCTCGTACTGCTCAACATAGCAGTTTCCCAGTTAATTTGTTACCGTCTTTTCAATCCATCTACGCAATGATGACAAATCTATTTTCTCTGTTGAAAAGCGTATGTGAAGAAGCATTTGTCTGCATGTAGATAAACGTATCACATGTGTGCCTTATGCCCATGGAGGCCAAAGGAGTGTATCTGATCTAGTATAACTGGAGTTACAGACAGCTGTGAGCTGCTATGTGGGTGCTAGAAACTGAACTCAGGACTTCAAAAAGAGCAGCCAGTGCTGTTCCAACACACCTAAATTGTTTTCTTAAAACATAGTTCTACCATCCCCCTGCTTAAAATCTGAACTAACTCCTGACTTCCAAAATTATAAAGGCAAATTCCTCAGCTACACATTCAGGTGTCTAACTGCATTTTCACTTTTACTTTTCTGCCACTTCTACTAGCTGGAGGTTCATCACAATATGCCTTGAGAGGTCTTCACTTCTGGTCTTTGCTCTCAGTGTCTATTTATTTTTCTTCTGTTTCCTATGAAATGTACTCAGTCTTCAAGTTCAAGCACAAACTGAGTTTGAGTACTGAAGCTTCCTTGACTCTTCTAGTGAAAAGGAATCACTTTTAAGTATGCCATGTGTCTGTAGCATATTGCTGGTCTCTGAATTTCCTAGCTGCTCATCTGTCTCAAATGTTAGCTTGCGGCTTACAACTGTGTAGTCATTACTCTGTTAAGAAGCCTCAAGGGATAGGTTGTCTCTTTCTCAGTTCTGTATTTTTTTTTCTGTGAATATTACACAGTGAGTGGCTTGCAGAGAGGAGGGATATGGTGGCTTGAATTAATCCATTCTTCTGTTTTCTCTTTGATAAAAATGATAATAATTTCTTTATTGTGGACGCATACTATATTTCTGTCAGTGGGATGAGAGGCAGGAGAGGTGATGTTACACCATTTCTGTATTCAAGTATTGAAGCTGACAACTCAAGTTGGTAAACATTTAACCTTTCTCTATGAAGCTGTCAGGCACTATATATTATCCAGTTGTTATAACAGCTTATTGTATTTTTACGAAGGGTGGGTTGAGGAAATTGTGAGTCAAATGTATGTCTGTTACTACTAGGGAGAGTGATCCACCCAGAGCACTCAAAAAGAACCATTTAATTTGGATAAAGAGATTTTTATGCTACAAATTTATCTCATTACTTTTCAAGTTTTTGTCTTCATATATTAACTTTGACTAGAACCACATATTTATTTAATGCTTTCTACCAAAGTATAAATGGTACTGTTATTCATGTATAATTTGGTAGACTGAATATGAATTTAATTGAGCAACCATTCTTGTGATAGGGTAGAGCATCTTTTGGGTATATGCCCAAGAGTGGTGTAGCTGCATCTTGAGGTAGATCAATTCCCAATTTTCTGAGACAATGCAGTGTTGATTTCCAAATGTGATTGTACAGGTTTGTATTCCCACCAGCAGTGGAGGAGAGTTCCCCTTGCTCCACATCTTCACCATCATGAGCTGTCATTTCTGGTTTTTATCTTAGCCATTCTGACAGTGGTAAGATGAAATCTCAGAGTCATTTTGATTTGCATTTTTCTTTTTTTTTAATTTTTTTTAAAAACATCAATTACACTTTATTCATTCTGCATCCCCCCATAAGCCCCTCCCTCCCCTCCCAATCCCACCCTCCCTACTCC
This sequence comes from Meriones unguiculatus, assembly GCF_030254825.1. Lineage (NCBI taxonomy): Eukaryota > Metazoa > Chordata > Mammalia > Rodentia > Muridae > Meriones > Meriones unguiculatus. Next base: position 88,138,769 of record NC_083369.1, on the reverse strand, counting down.
CTCTGCATGCATGCCACTCCCCAAGTCCACTGATAGGGGAGGTTCTCTCCTTTCTGATCTTAGTCCATCAGCTCACATCAAAAGTGGCTGCATTGTCCTCTACTATGGCCTGGTAAGGCTGCTCCCCCTCAGGAGGAGGTGACTAAAGAGCAGGCCAGTCAGTTCATGTCAGAGGCAGTCCCTCTTCACATTACTATGTAACCCAATTGGACTCTGAACTGCCCTGTGCTACATCTGTGCAGGGGTTCTGGGTTATCTCTATGAATAGTCCTTGGTTGGAGTATGAGTCTCTGGGAAGTTCCCTGTGTTCAAATTTTCTTGTTCTGTTGCTCTCCTTGTGGAGACCCTGTCCTCTCCAGCTCTTACTATTTCCCAGTTCTTGCATTTTTCTAATGGCTAGGCATGTTGAACATTTCTTTAAGTGCTTTTCAGCCAGCTGAGATTCTTCTATTGAGAATTGCCTGCTAACCCCATTTTCAACTAGATTATTTGGTTTGTTGGTGTTTAGTTTCATTAGTCCTTTATATAATATGGAATTAACCTTTTGTCATATGTAGGGTTGGTGAAGATCTTTTCTCATTCCTTAGGGTGTGGGTTTGTCCTATTGGTAGTGTCCTTTGTCCTACAGAAGCTTCCCAGTTTCATGTGGTCCCACTTAACTGACTATCTTAGTGGTTGTATTATTAATATTCTGTTCTGGAAGTTGTCTTCTGTGTCAATGCATTCAAGGCTATTTTCCACTTTCTCTTCTATCAGGTTCAGTGTATCTATTTTTGTGCTGAAGTCTTTGATCCATTTGGAGTAGAGTTTTATGCATGGTGATAGATATGGATCTATTTGCATTTTTGCCATGTAAATATCCAGTTTGATCAGCACCATTTGTTGAAGATGCTTTCATTTTTCCATTGTGTATTTTTGGATTCTTTATAAAATATCCGGTGTCCATAATTATGTGGAAATAAGTCTGGGTCTTCCATTCAATTCCATTTATCAATCTGTCTGGTTTTATGCCAATACCATTCAGTTTTTATGACAATAAATCTGCAGAACATCTTGAAATCAGGAATAATGATACTCCAGATTGTTTTTAACTGTCCTAATTTTTTTTCATATGAAGTTGAGTATTGTTCTTTCAAGATCCATAAAGAATTGTGTTAGAATTTTGATGGGTTTTTCTTTGAATCTGTAGATTGTTTTCATAATAGTCAGAAACTGGAAACAACCAAGATGTTCCTCAACTGAAGACGGAATAAAGAAAATGTGGTACATTTGCACAAGGGAGTATTTCTCAGCTATTAAAAAATATCATAATATCATAAAATTTGCAGGCAAATGGATGAAACAAGAAAAAATAAGCATCCCAAGTGAGGTAACCCCGACCCAGAAAGACAAACATGGTATGTACTCACTTATAAGTGGATATTAGCTGTAAAGTTAAGGATAACCTTACTATAATCTACAGAACCAGGGCATCTAAGTAACAAGCGAGGTAAAGGGGAGTGCTCATCAATCTCCCTGGGAAGAAGAAATAGAATAGATATTCCCAGTGGACTTGGGGCAGAGGAGGGTGGCGATAGGAGCAATCAGGTTGGGGAAGGATGACAGGAGAGAGTAATGAGAGAGACAACAGGAATTAGGGAACATCTCAATGAGCTAGATGAGCTAGAAACCTAGTGCAATGGAAAATCCCAGGAAATCTATGACCCTAGCTAAGTCTCCTAACAATGGAGTATAAGGAGAAACAACTAAACATACCTTGCAACCAGACAAGGCTTCTAGTGGAGGCATTAGGGTGGCAAACAAGCCACGAAACCTTCGACCTACAATTTTTCCTGCCTATAAAATAATAATGAAGAATATGAATTTAAGAAGTCTGTTTTCTAATGAGAGACAGAAAGGGGGTAGATCCAACTGGGAAAAGAGGAGAGAGGAGTTAGAATGAGAAGAGGGAGGAGAAACTGTAATCAGGATGTATTATGTGAGAAAAAAAAGTATCTATTACAGTAAAAGAGAAAAAGAAAAAGAAAAAACCTCACATGTAGGTTGATTAACAACCACTGCAGCATGGCTAGGCTCAGATTCCTGCTCTAAATTGATAGTTAGGGTTGTTTAGAGTAATAAGACTCAACGTTCCGACATTAACATTCGATTATAAACACATTTCACTTTAAAGTTAGTGTTGTAGGAAGCTAATGCTGTGATGTTGTCATAGGCAAAAATGATCAAATATTGACAGTTTCATGAGTTAGCTTTAAATATGTCCTGTTATGTCTAGCTATATGCCACAAACTAGATGGCAAGGAAATGTTCACTTGCACTTTTGGTATAGTAGACTAGAACTTAAACGCCAAGTTTTATTATTTCTTGTCTAAAGTTAGTATATATGAACCTGCAGGGTATCAAAGCAGATGCTGAGACTTATATCCAAACTTTGGGCACAGTACAGGGAAGCTTATGAAAGAAGTGGAAAACAGCAAGACCTGGAGAAGACAGGAGCTCCACAAGGAGATCAACAGAACCAAAAAAATCTGGGCATAGGGGTCTTTTCTGAGGCTCGTACTCCAACCAAGTACCATTCATGGAGATAACCGTAGCCCATGGTATTTCAGTGTCCAAGTGGATTCCATAGTAATGGGATCAGGGACTGTCTCTGACATGAACTGATTGGCTTGATCTTTGACCACCTCCCCCTTAGAAGAGTGAAGCATTACCAGGTCACAGAGGAAGACAATGCAGACACTCCTGATGAGACCTGATAGACTAGTATCAAAAAGAAGGTGAGGAAGACCTCGCCTATCAGTGGACTGAGGAAGGGTTATAGGTGAGGGAGGAAGGGTGAGTATTGGAGGGGAGGATTTAGGGAGCTACAGGTGGGATACAAAGTGAATAAACTATAATTAATAAAAATTAAAAAAGAATGTTAATGAATTATATAAACTGCTCCCCTCACCATTTTCTTCTTTGTTTTTGACCTTTCACTTGCTCCTCAACCTCTCTTTTTTTTTTTTTTTTTCCTATCTGGATGTTCTGTTTTTATACCTTTGTTCTCATTCTTGTTCTTTGTTAGTCTACCTAAATAATTAATATTGTAGTCAGGAATGTTGCTTATACCCTTAACTTATATATCACCTTGTGCCGTATTGTGCATATCTACTGTAGATTCTCCATCTATAAACTTGGGTAACCATACTTATTTTATTGGAGTATTATAAACATTAAATGAGCAAATGAGGTACATGAGACATTAAATGCTATGTTTTATGTGCAATAAATATCCACTTTTAGAATTATTTTTGTTTTTTTCCTTCTGATTTTCCTATTTTATACACTCTTATATTTTCTTTTTAATTTCCTCATTTTTTGTTCTCATCAATATTGGACTCTGTTCATCAGCACTGCTTCTTTGTTTCAGGAAGTGCATAACTGTATAGCTCTGTATAGCTCAGACTTTATGATACATCTTATCTTTTAATCTCACTTTATTTTAGAATTTCCTTCATTTGAAAGTCAGATATATGTTTTTTAAATAAAATTCAAATATTATTACAAAATAGTATGCTCATAAACCTATACGTAGCATATAATCCTGAACTCTCATTATAAGCTATAAGGCTCTCAAAATGGCTCTTTCCATCATAGTAAAACATTTACTCCATTACTGATGTAACTTATAATAGCATCATACATATATGATGTGCTTGATCCATGAACAACACATATAGTTGGTGCCTGTGAACCATAGTGCATCTTCATATACCTTTTTTACTAAGTAAACTCTTGATTGTGAAACCTTCTGTATCCAGTCATAAATCATTTGCTAATTCTGTTATCTAATTTGATTCTTCTGTCATGTTTTGCATTCATAAATTATCATGTAAATTAGTATAGCAGTGCCTTTCATATGATTAATTCTGAAATTATTAAAATAACTGTGAGCCTCTAAGAGCATACATCTCTTAGTTTTCTTTAGTGTTTATGTGTCCTCTAATTTTTCTGCAACTCAAGATATAAACATACTATACTTCAGTTATAGAGATTTATGTTCATGATTTGTTTCCACATAGTTGTTATAATGTATGCCAACTTTTATGACTGTATTCAATTTCAGAAATACAATGAATTATTATAAATAGACAAGGTATTCTTAATTTTATATAATAGAATTATGAGAAGGGCAGGGATCAGGCAAGGGGCTTTCTTGGCCTTAAGTGTGTATTTGCAGAGTGAATATGCCTTGGGTAGTGCTCAACTATTATGATGTTATTTTATAAATTACCTCTATATCTGAAATTTTCAGATAATAGTATATAAGGGTAATAATGTTCTATCAGTATGATTGGAAGATAGATATGGACGAGAAACACAATATTCTCTCATTTTGCTAACATATTGGACTCCCACCTTCTATGAAATTTTACTATTTCTGCATTGCAGTTATACATCTGGGCTCTTATCAGGCTGAGTTGTCAGCAGATGCCAATGAAAATGAAATATAATCTCTACTCTCTAGGAACTTCAGGAATCTTTTTAAATTTTCAATTTATTTATTTATTTATTTGTTTGTTTGTTTATTACAACTTATTTACCTTGTATCCCCACTGCATCCTCCTCCCTCATCTCCTCCCAGTCCCTTCCACACTCATTCTTCTTCCCTTATGCCCTTTCCCTAGTCCCCTGAGAAGGGAAGACCTCCTCCCCTTCTTCTTCTTTTTTTTTTCAGTTATAGGTTTCCTTTATTTGAAATTCCAGTTCTATATATCAAATCAGAAAAAAGCAAGGTGTTTGTTTTTATATTTTAAAACAAACAATATTTGAAAAAATCTAATCCAGTCTTCTCAAATATAAATAGCTCTGATACAGAAATGATGATTCACCCAGAAATTACAATTTTAGCAATTCATGAAAGAATGGATTCTATTTTTAAAGCACTAAAAATATAACATTTTAATTTTCATAAATTAAATGTGTCTAGAATCCAGCTTTGATCATTTCTAACATTATCCATAGTCTCCCTTATTTCATAGTGCCTTTTGTTTCAAGGAAAGTTTTTTTAAGCTATAAAACTTTGTCAGAGTATCTTTTTTAAAATATTAAAGATTTTTTTAACTTTTTTTTAATTATACTTTATTCACTTTGTAATCCCCCACGAACCTCCTTCCCGTCCTATCCCATCTTCCCTCCCCCTTCTTTGCGCATGCCCCTCCACAAGTCCACTGATAGGGGAGGTCCTCCTCTCCTTCCTTCTGATCTTAGTCTATCAGATCTCATCAGGAGTGGCTGCATTGTCATCTTCTATGGCCTGGTAAGGCTGCTCCCCCTTGAGGGGGAAGTGATCAAAGAGCAGGCCAATCAGTTTATGCCAGAGGCAGTCCCTCTTCCCATTACTATGGGACCCACTTGGACACTGAACTGCCATGGAGTACATCTGTGCAGGGGTTCTAGGCTATCTCCATGCATGGCACTTGGTTGGAGTATGAGCCTCTGGAAAGACCCCTCTGTTCAAATTTTCTGGTTAGGGCCTCTGAAAGGCTCTGCCTTGCAGACTATCAAAGTAGATGCTGAGACTTGTGGCCAACTGTTGGACAGAGTGCATGGAATCTTATGAAAGAAGTGGGAAATAGTAAGATCTGGAGAGTACAGGAACTCCACACGAGATCAACAGAACCTCCTCCCCTTCTATCTGACCCTAACATATCATGTCTCATCAAGACTGGCTGCATCATATTCCTCTGTAACCTGGCAAAGCTATAAGACTCCAGAGGGTACTGAACACAGAGCCAGCTACTGAGCTCATGTTAGAGACAGCACCTGTAACCTTTACTATGGAACCCACTTGGAAACTGAGCAGCCTATGGGCTTCCTCTAAACAGGGTGTCTAGGTCCTCTCCATACATGGTCCTTGGTTGGAGTGACAATTTCTGCAGGCTCTCCTGAGCCCAGATACTTTGGCTCTATTGTTCTTGTGGAATTCCTGTCCCCTTCAGGTCTTTTGCTCTCCCTCTTCTTTCAAAAGGTTTCCGGCACTCTGCCCAAAGTTTGGCTATGTCTCTCAGTGTCTCCTTCGATACCATGGTGGGGAAAGTCTTTCAGAGGTCCTCTGTGGAGGGCTCCTGTTCTGTTTCTTGTCTTCTCCTACTTCAGATGTCTATCATGGTTGTCCTTCTGAATGAGAATTAAGTATCTTCCCTAGGGTCCTCCTTGTTGTTTAGCTTCTTTAGGACTTTAGATTTTAGTATGTTTTTCCTATATTGTACATAAAAGATCTTCTGGAAGTATCTCAATCCAGGATCTCAAGCTATACTATTGAGAAACAATAATAAAAATGGCATAGTACTGCCATGAAGACTGTTGGAGCAATGTAATCGAATTGAGGACCCAGAAATAATCTCACACACTTATAGAAATTTGATTTTTTACAAAGAAACCAAAACCATACAATGAAAAAAATACAGCATCTTCAACAAATGGTGCTGGTATAACTGGATGTCCACACTTATAAAAATGCAAATGGACCCATATTTTCACCCTGCAGAAAGTTAAAGTCCAAGTAGATCAAAGACCTCAACATAAAACCAGGCATACTAAATCTGTTAGAAAAAAAAAATTGGTTAAGAACCTTGACTTCATTGCCCCCCCCCAAAAAAAAAATCTTAAGAAAAGGAGAACTACAAACTTTTGGATTACCAAATTTCAAAATTCAAATGTTCAGAGATGTTTCTAGATTTCTAGTAATGATTCTAGTCTGGATTTGGAATTGTTGTTTGTCAGTAGCGATAGAATGTGACAAACTAGAATTTATTTTTGAAGAAGAATAAAAAAGGTAGGGATAAGGAACAGTTTTTACCAGTATACCATGTTTGGAAGTAGAATACTTAGGCAGTCAACTGAAGACTGTGTAAGACAAAAATGAAGAAATGGAAATGTCTTTTTTTTCCACCAGGAAACAATGAAAGATGACAAATGAGAAAAAAAACAAAATAGACATGTAGGACTAGAAAAGTCCTACAAACCACCTGAGCCCAAAGCTGTCATCAAAATAACTATTCCTGTTTTGTTTTAGTTATGCCATCTGTAAGAATCTTGACACAGATAAGAACCAAAGCATCCTTAAGAATTTATTTGTTCCTACAGCAAGGTCAGTGCACCTGACCGATGGAAACTCCTAATTTCTATCAAGCTCTTAGCTCATTTGAATCACATCTCAAAACTGGCCAGTCAAATGTATGCTGACATGAGCAACATGTGGGACTTATAAGACCTAGGATAGAGAGTTGGCTGTACCAGTAAAGCCTTAGGCAAATCACTTCCTCTCTCTTTATTCGCACCCTTTGAAATGAAGAACATTAGGCTCTGCTTTAATTACCTCAAGACTCATCATGAAAATAAAATGAGTTGCCAGAGTAAAAGTGATTACTAGGCTCTGTTAGGTTACTAGGCTCAGTCCAGAGATTTAAGCTCTAGTGCCACTGTAGAGAAAGAATGTTTTCTTTTTGTCTCCAGAAGGATACCAGAGGACTGTTTCAAACAAATCCAGAAAACATGCCCTCAATAATTTCACCTGCATAGGCATTGCAAATGTCTGGAACTTGTTTGAAAAGCTAGCAAGCAACATTTTAAATGCTGATTATATGAATATTTTTGAGTGGTAAAATGATAAGCCCATGCTTTAGCTGTGGTATCGATCACAAAAGCATTATAAACTCAAATATAAAGATGGCTTTATGTGCACATTTTGTATGATTTCAGAGGGGAAATAAAACATCATAAGCCAACTTAGTAATAAGCTTACCACCATGCTAGTCCCAAGAGCCATTGTCATGATGAGTAAAAACAGAAACCGACCCATCAGAATTAAGAAATGTGCATTTTGTGGGACAAAGACTGGAGGATAAACATAATAAATTCTGAACACCTAAAGAAGTTAAGCAAGAAGGTGGGCCCTGGGTAAGATGATCAATCCCCACTCAGAAAGACAAATGGGATGGATATTGTAAGAAGGAGTAAACAGGAAACAGGACAGGAGCCTAGCACAGAGGGCTTATGAAAGGTTCTACCTAGCAGTGTATCAAAGCAGATGCTGAGACTCCTAACCAAACCTTGGGCAGAGTGCAGGAAATCATATGAAAGAAGGGGAGAAGGGTTAGTAAGACCTGGAAAGGACAGGAGCTCCACAAGGACCAAATATATCTGAGCAGAGGGGTCTTTTCTGAGAATGATTCTCTAACCAAGGAGCATGCATGGATATAAACCTAGAACACCTGCTCAGACATAGCCCATGGCAACTCAGTATCCAAGTGGATACCCCAGTAAGGGGAACAGAGACTATCTCTTTCATGAGCTCAGTGGCAGGCAGAGCAGCCTTGCCAGGCCACAGAGGAAGACAATGCAGCCAGTCCTGATGAGACCTGATAAGCTTGGGTCAGATGGAAAGGGAGGAGGACCTCACCTATTAGTGGGCTTGGAGAGGAGCATGCAAGGAGATGAAGGAGGGAGGGTGGGATTGGGAGGGAATAAGAGAGGTGGCTACACCTGGGATACAAAGTGAATAAACTATAATTAATATAAAAATAAAAATTTAATTAAAAAAAAACAAAAACAAAAACCAACAACAAAAAAGAATGAACTGATTGTCTTTTTTCCATTAAATGGACAAATACTAGATTCTGACTCATTGCCAATCTTTTTTAATATATTTTTCTTTCTTTTTACTACTCAGGGTGTATGCTGTATTTGTATTGATTCAGCCTCAAAAATCTTAGTTGAACTAAAGTGCCCTTTAGTATGGTGACACATTGAGTATAGGCTAAGTTTCAGTCTGTGGCCTGGAAAGAACTCTAAAAATTTTACCTACAGAGTCTCCTCTCCAGAAAATATGTCCTGACTAGTTTCACAGTCATTATTTCCACATTTTCTTATAATATACTTTATGTATATATTTTGTAGTTATTTGAGAAGGGCTTTCAACATCTCTCTTGTATGTATATGCATGAACCACAACTAGATTTTCAGATTCTCAGAGGCTCAAACAAAGGAGTTTTATGCTTATTTTTCTCTTTGTCTATATCCCACAAAACATCTAAAATTGGCTTTACACAGTGGTGTTTTGGGGACAGTTGAATGTTTAATGAGCTATCTAATTATATCCCTAAACACTGCCTTATTCTTTAAAAAAAAAAAATGTTGCAAAACCAGGCATTGCACTTTTGGCCATTTCTCTAGCAAAGGGTGACAGATAAGCACAACGTAGTCACTGGAAAGCTTGTCAGATGATTCATGTAGCTGATTGAAAGTGACATCTGTTTCAGTCAAATAGCAGCTTAAAACTCTGAAAGACAGACAGAAATTTTCTCTGGGTACTAGGGGACCTTGCAGATAAGCAACATTTTATGTGCGAGGTTGAGGTTGATGTCTGGTCGAGAAACCACAAGGGGTCATAAGAAAGGCTGAGACTTGCTTCCCATAGCAGTAAACAAATAAAGCTTGACTTGAGCCACTTCAAGAAATAGAGCAATATAACTTGGCATTTGTGTAAACGGAAAGGATTTGAAAACCACAGGGAACTCCAGGATTGAAATTAAAGTTTTTATTGAAATGATGCTTAACATGCTGTTAATTGAGTAGTAGGGAAGAAAGTAACTGGGAAATTCAAGGAGATATGTTGCTTTTATTATGAGTAAAGAATTTGTCCAACATTAACTTTTGTGACAAAATCACTATATTTATCCTCTCTGCTGTGGATTGTTCTCTATCAAAGAGCTTAAAAAGTAGTCATCGCAGATGAATTCAGGTCAGCTAAACAGCAGGGAAGTTCTTGGAGGAAGGTAAGTGTGGATTAAAGGGAAAACTCATGTTTTGAAAAAAAAAGTTGACTTTCTTCACTACAGAAACAGAAATTCAATAGAGACTCACTGAGGAAGTATATATTCTATACTGAACCTTGTGGGAGATAATAGCCAACAGGAGAGAAAGAAGATAACTTTGAACCCCAAAGAACAGACATGCAAATGATGGACAATCACAAAGTAAGCTCTGAGATGTATCACCTGAGATGAGAAGACTGCATGGCAATGATCAGTAGTCTCCTTTTATAAAATGATATTTAGTTATTTAGTTATTTATTCATTTATTTATTTATCTTTATTAATTACACTTTACTCACTTTGTATCCTCCCCATGGTTCCCTTTCTTCTCCCGTCCCAATCCCTCCCTTCCTCCACCCTTTGCATGCATACCCCTCCCCAAGTCCACTGATAGGGGAGGACCCCTTTTTCTTCCTTCTGATCCTAGTCAATTATGTCTCATCAGGAGTGGCTGCCTTGTCCTCTTCTGTGGCCTGGTAATGCTGCTTCTTCCTCAGGGGGAGGTAATTAAAGAGCAGGCAAATCAGTTCATGTCAGAGACAGTCCCTGTTCCTATCACAATGGAACCCACTTGGATACTGAACTGCCATGGGCTACATCTGTGCAGGGGTCTTAGGTTATCTCCACGCATAGTCCCTAGTTGGAGTAGCAGTCTCAGGAAAGACCCCTGTGCTCAGAAAGATTTTTTGGTTCTGTTGTTCTCCTTATGGAGTTCCTGTCCTCTCCAGATCTTACTGTTTCCCACTTCTTTCATAAGAATTCCTGCACTCTGCCCAAAGGTTGCCCATAAGTCTCAGTATCTTCATTGATAGTCTGCAGGGCAGAGCTTTTCAGAGGTCCTCTGTGTCAGGCTCCTGACTTGTTCCCTCTTTTCTCCTTCTTCTGATGTCCATCCTCTTCGCCTTTCTGGATAGGAATTGAGCATTTTAGCAAGAGTACTCCCTCTTGATTAGTTTCTTTAGGTGTACAATTTTAGTAGGTTTATCCTATATTATATGTCTATATGAGTGAGTATATACTGTGTTCATTCCTCTGCTTCTGAGATAGCTCATTCAGGATGATCTTTTCCAGATCCCTCCATTTACCTGCAAGTTTCATCATTTCCTTATTTTTTATTGCTGAGTAATATTCCATTGAGTAGATATACCACAATTTGTGCATCCATTCCTCCACTGAGGGGTATCTGGGCTGTTTCCAGCTTCTGGCTATTACAAATAAGGCTGCTACAAACATGGTTGATCAAATGTCCTTATTGTGTACTTGAGAATCTTTTGGATATATGCCTAGGAGTGGTATAGCTGGATCTTGAGGAAGCGTTATTCCTAGTTGTCTGAGAAAGCGCCAGATTGCTTTCCAGAGTGGTTGTACAAGTTTACATTCCCACCAGCAGTGGAGGAGGGTTCCCCTTTCTCCACAACCTCTCCAGCATGTGTTGTCTCTTGAGTTTTTCATCTTAGCCATTCTGATGGGTATAAGGTGAAATTTCTAATGATGATGCAAGTTAAGAATTTTGAAAATGTAGAAAAATGTAATAAAGGAGGTTATTCGTAACATAATATCAGACAAAAATCACTGATAATATTTTATATACTTCATTTTATTTGTATTTTGTAAATTTATTTAAATATAGTTGGTGTATAATATATAACATTTTGACTGATTTTTCAAAGCAAATTGGACTTAATTATGTCATTAAAATGCCACAAATATAATTTTAATGCCTTTAATATTCAGTTGTTGATAAACCTTTATTCAACTATTCACAATTGACAGCCATTTCAAATAGTAGATGCTTTAAAATGTTTAGAATGGCAAACAACTGAGTTTTCCTTTTACTAATGTAGTGTTTTAAGTTGTCTAGTAAATTTTAAGAAAAATAAGAAGATAGGGAAGAATAAAGAGAGGGAAAGGATGACAAAGAAGGAAAAAGAAGCAGAGAACTATTGGTAGACTGAGAATAAGAGGGTGCTCTATGTGCCTAATTATGCTTCATTGTACATTTATGAACAAACAGTGCCTGGGACAGACAGATCATAAGATTCCTCTTTGTGATTACCAATAAGAATCTTCTTCATAAGAATGTGACCTTCAACATCAGGGCCTCAAGATATCAATAGCTTATTTTGAGAGCAGACTCTCCTCTTTGATATGGTTTTGGGTTCTCCTGATATTTAAATTTTTACCACTGGTAAGATCAGAAAGATAAACACATATTTTATTAACAAAACCTGGAAATTTCACTGTGAGGATAAGATATCCTATGAGCTAAAAGGGGGATTGTTCCCTTTTATTGGCCAAGATTCTTCAGAGTTTGAGAGAACACTGAGCAGTCTTATTTCTGCCACCACCATCAAGTATAGGGGGAGAGGAGTCTGAAAACCACAGGCAGGTTCAATATTGTACTAGAAACATTCTTAGAATTTAATGAAATTTATTATATTTAATGCTTATGATTTATGACAGGGTATAATACAAATTAAAATCATTCCAAAAAAAAGATGCATGTGAAAGTCAAAGAAAGTTGCAAATAAGGATTTTCTCATTGTCTTTTCCCCATAGAAAATGAAATAGCATTGTTTAATCAGGTTCCATGTGTAACAATGTTACAGTATTGCTAGTCCAGTCAGTTTCCTGAACACTGTTGTCTAAAGTTTCACAAGAGTTCCTTGATTGGTTCTCTACATAACTAGCCATCTTTATTAGTTGTTTCTACGATTGTTATAAAAAAATGCCTGACAATAGCAACTAAAGAGGAGAAGAAATTACATCATAACATGACATCTAAAAAGTTTCAGTCCATGACAGTGGAAGCTTTCAACGTGACCTGTTTGTATCTTAATGGTTCAGAAAGCAGATTTGGCTTGGAAACAAATCTAATGCATATTCTCAAGAAACTTCCCTGAAAGGTTATGTCTGCCTTCTAGGCCCTTTCTACCAATGGTTCCACAACCTTCCAAAAAAGTTTAACCAACTGGAGACCAAATGTTCAAATACTTATGGAGGAATATCATTTCACATTTAAACCATAACCCCTCTCCACTAATGCCATGTGTCTGCTCTGTATATTTTTACCATGTCCTAAGGTAGATCAGACACTGAACATCCCATATATTGTATTACAAATTACAATGTCTAGTAGCCAAGATCTCAGGTGAACAAAGAAATGCATAGCAAACATGGAGTTTCAAGGAATCAGAGATTCTTTTGTAGAAACTAAAATCAAAGTCAAAATAAAATTTTATAACTACTATGTTTTGTAGAGCTCTCTCCTTGATTTTCTACCAACATGTAGCATATAATGAAAGACTTTACAGAGAAAGCTAGTACGGTGTTTTGTCTTTTATAGGAGACAGCATGGCTTATCTATATAAATACTGTCTAGTGGTCTAGTGTTCTCAAATTCTGCATGGTATTATAGTCTTCCAGATTACTAACTATGTGTCATCTTGGTACCCGTGGAGGAGGTAAAACAAAATTTGTTTTGAAGATATAACTAATACAATTTGCTGAAGTTTTAGAAAATATGAAAAAAAGAGACAAATCAAGGATTTTGGTCCATGTAATAGAAAGATATAGTTATCAAAGTCATAAAAGAAATTACTAAAAGCATGAGGCTTTTGGAACAAGGTCTCCCTAATGCCCAGTTTGGGGCTGTGTTGCTCATGTTTTTGCCTTCCTAGCTGTGTGGTTATGAATATTTCAGACAATGGGAGCTTGCCTGAAGCAAATGCAATAGCAGCAGTGTGCAAATTATGAGTGATATGTCTCAACAGTGGTTTTTAATAAGCATCATTATTTCCAGGCTTATCTTCCTGAGCCCAAGAAAAGGAAGATTTCCTTAGCATTTATCTCAAGCTCATTAAAGTCTTTTCTTTACCACCTTTGATAAGAAAAGAAACATAATGACTCTGCTTGAATCTCATAAGATAATAAATAATCCAGTGAACATAATTGTTTTTAACCTTTTTGCTAGGCACAATAAATGTCAATGGAAAAGATAACCCTGTACTCTACTGAAATGGCTTAAATAATAAGCTCCAGTTTGCTTTAATGGAAACTCAACCAGTAGACAGACTCATGTAATAAGTGAGAAACCTCTAATGAGATTTGCATTATTTCCATTGGCTTTTATGCCATACTTAATTGATTGTCATCATGCATGGCTAATTAAGAGCATGATAATCTGTCTGAGATACTTTCAGTATGTGTAATGGTGACCACTTTAGAACAATATCTTTTGGAAGACTGTGTGAAGATGGCTGGCAGCCTATTCTGTAGCTAAAAAGTGCCTCATTTGAAAACATCATCTTGCAGTGGACAGTCTAGCCTGGAATTGATTGTCTTAGGCATAGATGGCAGGATGGGGATTATCCCTCAGTGATGATAAAAGAAAGAAAACACATTAAAGGCATGACCTTCTTGGCTTGATCACATCGGCCTCTCATCTTGTGCCTCAGGCTTCTCTTCTATCTTCTTCCATGCCTGTGTCATTCTTTCATCCATATTCTTTCATGTGCCACTTTTCATTTGATGGGGTTAGTGCACAAAATGGGAATGGACTTGCCTTGTATTTTCAATTATGAAGAAACTGACTATAACCATTGAATAAGTCACTTCTGTATCTTCTCCTGCTATTTCTTCACTAGAATATGAAGATTGGTGGATAGAGATTGAATTCAACATGAAAAATTAATTAATTATTATAATATTAATTAATATTGATTATTAACATGGCAGCAGTTATCATTTAACCTGCTATTTTATAAATAAAAGATACAGAAATGCTCAACATCCTTAGTCATCAGGGAAATGCAAATCAAAACGACCCTGAAATTTCACCTTACACCCATTAGAATGGCTAAGATCAAAAACTCAAGTGACAACACATGCTGGAGAGGATGTGGAGAAAGAGGAAACCTAGTCCATTGCTGGTGGGAATGTAAACTTGTACAATTTTGGAAATCAATCTGGCCTTTTCTCATACAATTAGGAATAGTACTACCTCAAGATCCAGCTATACCACTCCTAGGCATATATCCAAAAGATGCTCAAGTAAACAACAAGGACATTTGTTCAACCATGTTCGTAGCAGCTTAATTCGTAGTAGCCAGAAGCTGGAAAGAACACAGATGTCCCTGTGGTACATTTACACAATGGAATACTATTCAGCAACTAAAAACAAGGAAATCATGAAATTTGCAGGTAAATCGTGGAAATTGGAAAAGATCATCCTGAGTGATGTATCCCAGAAGCATAAAGACACACATGGTATATACTCACTTATAAGTGGATACTAGACATATAATATAGTATAATCATGCTAAAAATCTGTACACCTAAAGAAGTTAAGAAAGAAGGACAACCCTGGGTAAGATGATCAATCCTCTTTCAGAAATGAAATTGGATGGACATCAGAAAAGGGATAAAACAGGAAACAAGACAGGACCCTCCACAGAGGGCCTCTGAAAGACTCTACACAGCAGGGTATCAAAACATGCTGAGACTCCTAGGCAAACTTTGGGCAGAATACAGGCAATCTTATGAAAGAAGGGGTGATAGAAAGACTTGAGGGGGACAGGAGCTCCACAAGGAGAGCAACAGAACTAAAAAATCAGGGCACAGGGGTATTTTGTGAGACTGACATTCCAAACAAGGACCATGCATAAAGACAACCTAGAACCCTTGCACAGATATAGCCAATGGCAGCTCAGTGTCCAAGAGGGTTCCCCAGTAATAGGAACAGGGGCTGTCTCTGACATGACCTCATGAGGTGGCAATTTGATCACCTTCACCTAAGCAGGGAGCAGTCTTACAAGACAGTGAATCCAGTCCTGATGAGACCTGATAGATTAGGGTCAGATGGGGGAGGAGGACCCCCATCATTGGACTGGGGGAGGGGCATAGGAGAAGAAGAGGGAGATAGGGTGGGGTTGGGAGGGGATGGGGAAGTGTGCTACAGCTGGGAAACAAAGTGAATAAACTGTAATCAATAAAAATAAAAAAGACACAGAAACCTGTCAGATTTTTAATAAACCTTAAAGCACTGAGCCTGGGAAGATACTAAACCTCTAAGCTATTTTGTCTGCTTCCCAGCCAAAACCCCATGAATAGTTGCACATGTTTTCCATTTGGGCTTCTTCTTTCCCTCATGCCAATCCTTAGAGCAAGCTGCTCCTCACCATGTGCTTCTATTTCATGCTAATCCATGGCAACCTGTTGATCTTTCTTCCTCCTTCCTCAATTCTCATGGTTCCTGTGTCCCTACTCCCAACCCAAATGAGCAACACTTGGCTCCACCTACCTTTCTTCTGCCCAATCCAGACAGTATGTGACTTTATTTAGCCAATCAGGGATAATTGGTGAGGCAATGTTTACACAACATAATTTTGTATACATGAAAATTTTCTTGTAGAACAGTAAGAATCTTTGGAGGCAAGCAATTAACATTTGAGAATATAGTAGCTCCAGCTCAACCCCAATATCAACTCTTAATTATTTTATAATTTTGGCCTTGTGAAATTCATTAGTGTGAGTTGGGAAGACTCCTTCAGCTCCCCGTGGTCTCTTGTGTAATTTCAGGATAGAAAACACAGCTGGCTAAATTCAAGAACCTCTTTTTGTTAGAACCTAAATTTATGTAAAAATAACTTAAGGGACTCAACTATATGCCTAAAATCAGGATGGGTTTCATATAGTTTAATTCATTAAGGCTTTGTTCAGGAAATATAATATCCATTCCATTGTTACTTATTACTACTTGTGAACAGTAGCTTAAGGAGTTTGCCAGAGACCTTAAATAGCTATACATATAATATTATACATGTCTGACTAAGATTTAAAATTAGTTCTTTTGGAAACTATCTTGTATTATGGAAATGCAAAGTAGAACCAGGCATATACATCACTTCACAACAAATCAAATGAAAGAAAATACAAATTAGTCCACACTGGAAGAAGACATAGTATGATGATAATTCTTATCAGCTCTATTGAAAGTGTGAAAATCCATACACAATAACCGAAAACATTTTCACATACATGAATATTCATAGAAGTATTGTTTATAAGGAAAATGCAGAAGTAATATGTGGATATAAATTATAAATACCATGCATATATATGTTGGGAATATTATAAAATACATGAAAAAGAATATGTCACAGACCACATATATAATCACAGGTAAATAAAGAATACGGATAGCATTTACCTCAAAATACTATAGTATAGGTAAATATAAGTAATATTATCTTGATTTTATAATATTTAACATCAGAAAAAATACACACAAACTACATTTTTAGGGAATAATTGTTAATTTTAGTGTGTAAATTACCTTTTAAAATCAGTCAGTGATGAAAAACCTTTGGAATAGTCAATACCTATTTAGGAACAAACAAAGAGAAAGCTTTGAAGAAAGGTGTACAAAAGGTATTTCAAATATAGCCAATGTGCTTGTTAGTTATGGAAAACCTTCTTTGCTCAGGTAAGCCTGGCACTTGATAAATGACGTAGGCCCACTCAACTTTTCATTGAGATTTCTGCCTCAACCACCTGAATGGTAGAATTAGAGACCTGAGTCAACATGCACATCTAGTTTTAGAAATGTAAAATCAGTAAATGTATATAAAAAAACAATAAAATACAGCACAAGAATACAGGATTTAAATTCACCCACCACTGAATGATGTGCAGAATAAGAGACTTTGGAACATTTACCCTTAAATAAGATGTCTTTATCAAACCTCAAGTTTCACATATAATTGTGGAAGATGAGGCAAAAAAAATTGTTAATAATCTGAGATGGTGGATGACTTCAAGGAAATGGTTTCTTCTAGACAAAATAGACTGGTGTTCATATAAATTCAGTGGGGTTGTGATGGCATACCCAAAATTTCAGACCAGACAAAAGTCCTATCATAGAAATTCAGAAATGAACACAAAGCCCTGTCCTTTGCCAAGAGGCTATTATCAATTGATACCTATTGGGAGAGAGCAAAATTTTGTTTTACCCAATAGAATGGTGCTGGGTATAGCATCCCTACTCCAAGGTAGACTCATGAGTTTTTAGTCTATATAACACAGTCTCCATGTTTGCTTTGTTTGTGTCTTTTCTTTTTGTTTCTCTCGGGTGTCTGTCTGTCTCTTTCTGGGTGTGTGATATTTGTTTTGATCATTGGTTTCTTTTTTTCAAATACCGTATGAAATT
This sequence comes from Meriones unguiculatus, assembly GCF_030254825.1. NCBI lineage: Eukaryota > Metazoa > Chordata > Mammalia > Rodentia > Muridae > Meriones > Meriones unguiculatus. The sequence goes on along the minus strand of NC_083369.1, from coordinate 88,120,700 downwards.
AAAATTAAAACTTTCCCCTAAAAAAATGTAATTCTCCAGCCAAGAAGGAAGAACACTGCCAATAATTTAAGACCAACATTTTATTGTAACAGTGTTCCTCAGATCTATCATAGGCATTACATGTAAACATGTTAAAATGCATAAATTAAATTACCTAGACCCACACAAAACATGATGATCTGGAAACTACAGAGGAGGTTGTGTTGCCTGTATTTAATGGACCCTTGAGGTGGTTATCTGTCCTAGTTGAGTAAAAGTAGAATCACAACAGAAACTTTAAACCATGTATGAATCCAAAGTCATGCTTCCAGATTACATATATATAATATATATATATTTAAATAAATCTTTTATTAATTGAAATTTGTTGCTACAATTAAGAATCACTATTACACACAGAGTCAAATTGTGGAATATTCAGGGTTTTTCTAAAATCCAAAGTCTCTTACATTGTTTTTTCATTAATAATGTATCAACAGCTTAGAAACCGATTTTATATATTTTTACATCAGTGTTTTTTTTTTTATTGAGTGGTAATTTTTCCACACATGGGCATTTAACTGAAAGATTTTGTTGCAATAATTCTGGAGGAACTACTAACAATTATTGATGTCCTATGATGTACAAAAATACAGGCATAAGTTAGCCTGTACAGCAATTATTTTGCACCATTGTAATTAGTGTTGTGATGGAGACATGCACTTTTTGGAGGATACTAATGTTCCACTCTAAGGCAGTATTAATTAGCTAGTATGTTAAATGTATTTTATTTCATTTAATATCTACAGACTGCGAAGGTCTTCAAAACAAGTACATTATGTGGGTTTGTAATATTCTCACTATGTGCTTATCAAAAAGAGTAGAGTAAGGGGTATGACTTGTTTCTCTTTTGTGTTCTAGTAAAAATCAACACATTTCTGTATATGGCAAATCGCTCAACTTGGCTGTCAATGAAAATATGCTGGACTTTGAGTCACTAGCATATAACATGAGAATTTTTCCTGTGTTGCAAATCTGTCTGAACAATTGTCGAGCTACATTTTAGGTAATTGGACTGGAGAATTTGATAATACGATGGAGCAGCTGAGAGTGGTCATTGTCACATTAAATTCTACCAGAGTGGACGCAGGACTAGCCACAGGATTATCATCATGGATTGCTGCAGCCATGAATCATCTGAAGGAATGGACGGGCATGGGAGCGTTAGCAGGCCTTCTGGTGTTGGTCTCCTTGGTTTGTCTGTGGTATACATGCAAGATTAGAGTCTCACAACAGCGTAATGCAGCCATGATCATTCAGGCTTTTACAGCCATTGAAGCAGGACAGTCTCCCCAAGCATGGTTGGCTACCATAAAAAGCTAAAATGTTACACTCAGGATGCGAGGCTAAGCACTGCACTCAGGGTCAGCCGATTTTCGACCCAGAGAAGAGCATTTCTGATTGCATGCGGGTTGATGCCCCAGGTCCCGCCTCTGAGAAAAAAGGTATCGGACAAGTCTGATGCTCTTTGGGTGGATAACACCTAAATGAACATCGGTACAAAGTCCCAATTTATTTCTAATATCAGAGATCAGACCTCTACTCTTGCCCGATGCGTCTAAAACAAAAAGGGGGAACTGTAGAGAGCTGCGGAATGCAATGCCTTAAAGATAGAGCTGGTTTCTGCCTTCCACCTTCCCGATGGTGAGTGCTTTCTGTCACGAATAATTCCACATTTGGCTAAGGCTGAGGATCTGGCTTGCTTCCATGTATGTGGACCTATCTGCATTGCCCACGTAGCACGCTGGGGTTGGCTACCCAGAGGCTATTTAAGCTGTGGGCTGGCTTTCCCCAGGTTCAGATGATTGTTTAAGGTTCCTGAATAAACTGCATTGAAAAAAAAAAATTGAAATGAATCAAATCATCCTCAGTCCATATAATGTAGTGGAATTCCTCCTTGCCTCTGTCTTCTGCTTCTTCATTTCATACTAGAAATGAAGGCTAGGTGAAATTCTTTCTGTCAATAATAAATGGAAATAACTTTAGGGTCTCAGGTGTATTCCAGAGTGAATGATTAAAAATCATTGGCAAATAGTAAGCTGTCGCTGTGACCTTTCTGTGCTTGGTATTTTGACTGACAGTCCCCTCTTTACAGTTTAGTGAAGTTGTAAACAGAGAGGCATGAAATCCACTGATGGGCCAGGCAGTCAAATACAGAATATGAAAAGGTCAGTGCCAAACTCTGCTTGCTCATGTGACTCTGGCTGGCTTAGTTGGGGTGGTCATATGACATAGTGGCTTTAAGCTATTGACTTAAAGTAAAAATGACAAATGGCCCTGTAGCAAAAGGAGCAAGAAAATATTTGAATACTATTGGAATATTGGAACCCAACTTTTTCTAAAACTTAGGTCTAGATAATGGCATGAATATTTCAAATAGAGGATGCTATGGGGTTGATGGTTTTTGAAGGCTTTGTTGATTACGTTGTCACTCACCATATTTCCTTCTACATCTTTCCAGTAAGATTTTAAGACTTTTCAGATTTTTAAATATCTCCAACATTTTTCTCTTTACACACATACACACACACACACACACACACACAAACACACAAACAAGCACACACGAGTTTGCTAGTACACACTTCTTTATTTTCAAATTTATTTGGTCCTGTTTAATTTCGGTAAATGTTCAAAATTTTAGGCTTAACTCCACTTTCTCCTGTATGTGTCTCAGTTTTCATCTTTGTGTCTGTTATTTATTCTCATCTTTCCATATCCATTTAGCCTTCTTTATTTTAAAATGTAATTTCCCTTTTTAGGCACTGTGCAGGCAAAGGTGTATTACCTGGTTTCTTCTGTCTGAGAGGAATTTAAAGGACAATACCCAAAGAAATGTAACTGGCATGTTAAGCAGTAAGCTAGAAGGCCTGCAAACATGGAATCATTTTAGTTTCCACTAATAAACACTTTCAGATATGTGCTGTACAGTTCTATCCTGTTATGACAATTTGGAAATATCCTATATCAGAGTTGGAGAGATAGTTTAATATTTAACAGTTTTTACTGTTGTTCTAGAGGATAGGTTTTCAGTTCTCTGCATTCATGTAGGGCAGCTTTCCAATCCCTATGATCCCAACTCCATGGAAATCTAAAACCCTATTCTAGCTTTCTTAGAAATCTGTACACATGTGCACATACATACACAAGAAGACAGATTTAAAAATATGCAATTAAAATTTTATATCTATTATAGTATAGTTCACTTGAAACAATGGCTGTACTGGTTAGTGTTTTGTCATCATGACAGAAACCTAGACCTCTCTGGGAAAAGAAAATCTTATCTGAGAAAACAACTCTGTGCTGTCTACTCTTATGTCAAATTGACACAAAACCTAGAGTTATCTGAAAGGAGGAAAACTTAATTGAGAAAATTCTTCCATAAGATCCACTTGTAAGGCATTTTCTTAATTAGTTATTGATGGGGAAGGGACCAGCCCATTGTGGGTTGCTCTATCCCTGAGCTGGTGGTCCTCGGTTTTATAAGAGAGCAGGCTGAGTAAACCAGTAAACAGCACCCCTGCATGGCCTCTACATCAGCTCCTTTCTTTCTTTAATTTATTTTATTCATTTAACATTCTTATAGCCCCTTCCCTCCTCTCCTTCTAGACCTACCCTTTCTTTCTCCCCTCCTCCCCCTCCACTTTTCCACAAAAAAGGGGAGCTCCTTTACCATCCACCCCAACTCATAAAGTTGCATCAGGACTGAACCTCTTCCTTTCCCCTTTGGCCTGTCAGTGCAGTTCTTCCAGGGGAAAATGATCTAAATTCTAGCAATGAATCCATGTGTGATGAAGTGCCCATTTCCCTTATTAGAGGACCCACTTGAAGCCTGGGCTTCCTACTTGCTACATCTTTATAGGGAGCATTGGTCTAGTTCATGCATGGTCCTTGTTTGATGTTTCAGTCTCAGCAAACCCCTCTGAGCACTGGTTATTTTGCCCTGTTGTTTTCCTTGTGGAGCTCCTGTCACTTCTCTTTCCTTTTCTCTTTCCACTATTCCCCAAGATTCCCTCTGCATTGTCCAAAGTTTGGCTGTGAGTCTCAGCATATGTTTTGAGGCACTGATGGGTGGAGTCTCTCAGAGGACAACTCTGACAGGCTCCTGTCTGCAGGCTTAGCAGAGTAATGTTCATAGTGTCAGGAGATAACACTCTCAGATAAGTTGGGTCTTTGGTTGGGCCAGGCATTTTTTAGACATTCCTTCAATTTTTGCTCTATCTGATCTATCTTTATCCCTGCACATCTCATAGGCAGGGTAAATTTGGGGTTGAAGGTTTTGTAGATGGGTTGATGTTCTCTATCCTTTACTAGAAGAGTAGTTAGAGAATGTTCTCTTCAGTCTCCATGGGCTCTGCTACTAGACTCTCTTCTTGAATCCCCCTCAGGAACCTATCGTGACTTAGGTCTCTAGCTTGTCACAGAGATGGCCCCAAGTAAGGATGCATAAACCTCACTCAGAAGGAGAGGAAAAAAAATAGAGGTAATGGCTGGAGATAGGAAACTAGGTAGGAGAGGGGGCACAAACAGTTAAGAGAATGGAAATTAGACCTGAGGAAAGCAAGGACTAGAGGACAGAAGGCCTATAGAGAAAAAAGAAACTGAAAGTCTGCATCTGCTCTTGTTCTCAGGATGCTGAGCTGTTTGTGTTCTTGTTCTGACTTCCTTCAATAATTAACAGTGCTGTGGAAGTGTAATCAAAATAAATCCTTTCCTTCCTAACTTGCTTTTTGATCACAGTGTTTCATCATAGCAACAAAAAGCCTAACTGTTAAGTTAGGATAAATATACTAAAATCTGTACACCTACAAAAGATAAACAAGAAAGAGGACCCGGGGTAAGATGATCAATCTTCACTTAGAAAGACAAATGGGATGGGCATTGGAAGTAGGAGAAAACAAGTAAGAGGATAGGAGCCTAATGCAGAGGATCTCTGAAACAACTCTACCTAGCAGTATATCAAAACAGATGCTGATACTCATAACCAAACCTTGGCCAGAATGCAGGGAACCATATGAAAGAAAGGGGAATTAGTATGACCTGGAGACGACAGGAGCTCCACAAAGACCAAATATATCAGGGCACGGGGGTCTTCTATGAGGCTGTTTCTTCAACCAAGGACCATGTGTGAATATAACATACAACCCCTGCTCAGATGTAGCCCATGGTAGCTCAGTATGCAAGTGTGTGCCCTAGTAAGGGGAATAGGGGACCATTTCTGACATAAATTAAATGGCTGGTTCTTTGATCTCCCCAGTCCCTGAGGGAGGAATAGCCTTGCTAAGCCACAGAGGAGGACATTGCCGGACATTGCAGCCAGTCCTGAAGATACCTGAGAAGCTAGGGTCAGATGGAAGGGGAAGAAGACCTCCCCTATCAATGGACTTGGAAATGGGCAGGTAGGAGATGAGAGAGGGAGGGTGGGATTGGAAGGGAATGAGCGAGGGGGCTACAGCTGGGATACAAATTAAATAACCTGTGAGTAATATAAAAATATGAAAATTATGAAAAAAAGAGAAAATAAAAGAAAATTGAAAAAAAAATCCCTAAATAAGACAACCTTTATAAAACTGGCTTGAAAGAAAATCTCTAGGGCAACATTTGATATGGGAAGGCCTAGCTCCCTAGAGATAGTGTATCCCTGGGAAGGTGATTTTGGATGGGTAACAAGCCTGTATTCAATGGTGTTTCTGTCAGTTTCTAGCTCCAGGTTCCTGCCGTGATTTCCTGTCCTGACTTCCGGCAGTGATAATTTGTGATGAGAAACAACAGGCTGAAATAAACCCTTTCCTCCTCTAGTTTGCTTTTAGCCATGCTGTTTTATCAAAGCATTAGAAATATGATTAATACATCATCTATCACTGAGGGGGCGTCAAGGAAGAAATTCAAGTATTTAATCATGTCACATCTAAAGATACGATCAGAGAGAAATGAACACGGCTTCTCTTCTTAGGTAATTCCAAGTTGTGGGACATTACCATGAAATAAATGACCACAAATGCTTAATCTCTTCAGGGCTCAATCCTCTTAGTTTGAAACATGGTGTTTCTGATATGCACCTCATGCTCTTTCTTTTTTTCTCTCTCTTTTTTAAAATTCTTTATTAACTACATTTTATTCACTTTGTATCCACCCTGTCGTTCCCTTCCTCCTCCCATCCCATTCCCTCCCTTCCGCCCCACCTCTGCACGCATGCCCCTCCCCAAGCCCACTGGTAGGGGAGGTCTTCTTTTCCTTCCTTCTGATCCTAGTCAATTAGGTCTCATCAGGAGTGGCTGCTTTGTCTTCTTCTGTGGCCTGGTAATGCTGTTCCCCCCTCAGGGGGAGGTAATTAAAGAGCAGGCCAATCAGTTCATGTTAGAGACAGTCCCTGTTCCTATTACAATGGAACCCAGTTGGACACTGAACTGCCATGGGCTACATCTGCTCAGGGGTCTTAGGTTATCTCCATGCATGGTCCTTGTTTGGAGTATCAGGCTCAGGAAAGACCCCTGTGCACAGATTTTTTGGTTCTGTTGCTCTCCTTGTGAAGATCCTGTCCTCTCCAGATGTTATTGTTTCCCACTTCTTTCCTAAGATTCCCTGAACTCTGCCCAAAGGTTGCCCATAAGTCTCATGCTCTTTCTTAAATGCTTTATGAAGTACCCTGTCATTAGGCAACACTCTTTGTCAAATACTCCAATTTTCATGTACATATCTGCTTTTATATTTTTATACTTATATTTCCCCAGGAAGTTTCCAATGATCATTTCTTCTCATAAGTATTCTCCACCAGAACATTTAGAAGATATAACATAATTTGTATTTGAAAATCTTGTGGAAATCATTTCTAATATTTTCATGTAATTATTTCATTTGTATTGCTAGATTGTATTTTCTTTTGTGAATATAAACCATTATACTGTTTAATTATAGTTAATAATTCTTAGCTTTGGGTACAATCCACAGTACTGTTATGAAAAATGTATTTTATGTATTTTGGTAAACATTAACATTTCTGTTAGAGACATACCTATGAGTAAAATTTCTTGATATTAGGTTATATACATGTTCATATAAGTAGTTACTCTCAAAAATTTTCATGATAGTTGTGTCTGGATTTTCTCATATCACCAAAGTATGTATATTCTAACTTCTTCATCTTTATCAGCACTTACTATTATTAGTTTTTTTCTTTTTAGTCATTGTCTTAGTGATGTTTCTATTGTTGTGATTAAAGATCCAGACCAAAAACAGTTTAAGGTGAAGAGGATTCATTTCATCTTACATTAACAATCTGAACGAAGTCAAGGCAGTAACTCAAGGCAGAAACTGAAACAGAGGCTTGTACTTCATGGATTGCCCAGCCTATTCTCTTCAAAAACTAAGAAACAGCTTTCCAAGGAGGCACCATCCACAATGGGCTGCCCCCACCCAATTATTTATTAAGAAAATGGCCAATACTTTTGTCCACAGGCCAATTTTATGGATACATTTGCTTAACTGAGGTTGTTTCCTCTCGATGTGTCTAAGTTTGTGTCAAGTTGACAAAAAGCAAGCAGTACAGATGGAATCTGAGAACTATTACTTGCAATTGTAAGACAAATAACTTGTTTTGAACTGCTTTTGATTAGGATGTTTTATCATAGCAACAAAATGAAACTAAGACAGCTTTTTTCTTTTTTTTTTTTCAAAGTCTTAAGTGGAATTAGTGGTGTTACTATAATATATATTTAGATTGGCCTATTCCAAACTTGGTGGGTTTTACTTGTAAGTTAGAATAGTTCTTTGAAATACAGAAGTAAAGCATAAAGACGGTGATAGTGAGATTCATATAAAATGGCAGTTTGTTTAAAGAACACTTTCCTAGGAAACAGGATGATCACTTCTGGAAATTATGATCTGGAAGTCGGGGATATTGAGGTTCTCCTCCTTCCTGGGGTGGGGACAGTGTCTAAAAGCAGCCCACTAAGTCTGAAGTGACAAGAGACAATGCACAAGGCAGGAAAGGCTTTTGAGCACTTTATGGAGATCAAACACTCAGGGAGCCATTTAAGGGAGCTAGTTCAACTTTAATCCCAGATAACAAAGGTTATACACACCTTGAGGAGTGGATGGCGGGGGTGGGGGACTCCAAGAATAGGTGTACACTGGTCTTTGAAGTGGAAGCAATCAATAGGATGACAAAAAGAAATAAAGAACCAGACTGGTAAGGGTATCAGTTCTTATTTTGTAGAACCTTGGTGTATTGCTGACTATTTCCAAGATAAGTATGAAAGAACTTTTCCCTGTGGAAAAGTAGCTGTGGGTAGCTGCAAGAAAATAAATAGTCTTAATATGTGACCATGCTCCAAAATTGGGAAATTCAATAGTCAGACAGCTCTTGGCTTGAATTTTTGTCAGACAGGCTTATTGACAGTCATCTTAATTCTCACACATAGAATTTTTGGCAACATTCCAGCTTATACATACATTTAGTGGCACTGTTCTCAAAAGCAGCATGCTGTTTTGTTGCCCTTTGTATATATGCAAACATGCTGCCCATTCTTCTGAATTCCCAATTGAAGTTCAGTTGGTCTTTTGACATCTGGTAAAGCTGAGTTATGCTTTATGCCCAGCAGTCTTTATGGAATGTTTCTCTACTGAGCTGTATCACACAATTACCACAAAAAAACGGAACTTGTCCCTGTTATTTTTCTATTATCTTTATTTCTAGTTACATTTTTTTCTTATTGAAAGTATGAAACAATTAGAAATTATGGAGATTCATTTCAGAATTCCTAATCTTGTGTAATGTGCTTTTCATACTAAAGTAGTTCCACCCACATGTTACTCAATTGTTTTTATCTTCTGTGTATTATATTAAAGCTGTAAGATATGGTAGTAGTAGGGCACCTTCTCTTTTTTTCTGTGTTTTGCTTTCACCACATATTGAGAAAGGTAAACAAAATAATAGCTACTTTAATATTTCTCTTTGGTGGAAATGATAAAGTATGTCCAATATCCTTAGTCAATATATATTATCAGTCAATATTTCCATTGTTTTTCTTATTGAGGGAGATAAAAATATAAAGGTTCTTGGGATATGACTCATACCAGTCACCTGGGCTGACTTTTTTCTCCCCAACCTAATTCCATGTTTATTGAAGTAATAAACTCCATGCGTTTTTTAGTCTTTAGTCAGAGATATAAATATATTAGTAAATGACTGCTAGACTGTCTCACTGTTGATTCTTTTCTCCTAAATGGAGTGTTTCACAATATTTTAAAGATCATAAAACTTCTGACCTTCTTAACATTTTTACAACTTTCTAATTCTGACTAAAGGTGAGCTGTATATAAATACTCTAAAAGAAAGTTTCAGGGACTGATATAATGTCCTTTGTGAGATGCATAATTTTCCTTTTTACATAGTATTCAGATTTACCATGTGTCATATCAACTGGACTCATGTCAATTCCATATAGCATCTTAACTAATTATAGAATTAAAAAGTCATACTAAATAATTTTGATTACCATGTTCCTAATTTGTTTTCACCTGGTGTGATAAAATATTCTGACTCGAAATAACTTAAAGGATGAGTGGATTTATTTGGCTTATAATTCAGTGTCATAGTCCATCACTGAGAGGAGTCAGGGCAGGAACTCAAGGCAGGAATTTTAAGATAAGACTCAATGCAGGGGCCATAGAGGAATGATACTGGCTTGCTCCAAGGCTCACATTCAGCTACCTTTTATCTATCTAAAGACCAGCTCAGAGGTGGCACTGCACATATTGTACCGGGCTGGTCCCTCCCACATAAATCATCAATTAAGAAAAAAATGTTCTCTGGTAGGTTCCTTTCTGAAAGCATATCAGAATACCTTTAATAGTGATAAAGGTTGGTTTTCTACCTTGGGGTTGGGTCCAGCATTGGTTGGACATTCCTTCAATCTGTGCTCTATCTGTAGATCTTATAGGTAAGGTGAGGTTTGGGTTGGAGGGTTTTGTAGCTTCGTTGGTGATCTCCTCTGCCCACTAAAAGTCTTTCTAGAAAAAGGATGTCCTCTTCAGTCTCCGTGCCCTGCTACTAGGCATCTTAGTTAGAGTCTCCCCTACAGGCCCACCCAGCAATACTGAGATTCACAGACAATCATTGGACAAAGCATAGGAAGTTTATTGGAAAAAAAAAGGGGGAGAGGGATAAATGAGCTTAGAGGTGTCAAAGGCTCCACAAGACCATCAGAACCAATCTCCAGGTCCCAGAGGGGCCTATGGAGTCTGAACCACCAACCAAGGACAATACATGGTCTGGACCTAGCTCCTCTGCTTGTAGGTAGCTGAGGGGTATTGTAGGCTTCATGTGCACCCACTATTTAGGGTAGTGGAGGATATCTATGGCATGGGCTATGTTATCTGGTTTTTGATCACTTAACCCTGATGGGATTGCCATAGCAGGCCACAGGTTAGAAAGGCAAGTTCAGTCTTCATGTGAATAGATTAGCTGGGGTATCTGTGTATAGAGGCTTCCCTATTCTGAAGAATAGGGTAGACAGACACATGAGGGAGGGTGGGACTGGGAGGAGAAGAGGGAGAGGCCTATGACCAAGATGTAAATTGAATTATGAAGAGAAGAAAGAAAAAAGAAAAATGCTTTCACAGACATCCCTACAGTTCCATATTATAAATGCATTTTTTTTTCAAATGTAGGTCCCTCCTTTCCAGATTACCCTAGATTTTATCTAGTTGAGTAAAATATAACCAGCTATCAGATTAGCAAATAGTGTCCTAAAATTAGTGTATTTCAGACATTGTCTTCCCGGCTCCTTTTGTTTGTTTGTTTGTTTTGGGGACAGTATTTCTCTGTGTAGCTTTGCCTGTTTGTTGTCCTGGTTTCACATTGTAGACCAGGCTGGCAATGAATTTACAGAGATCTCCCTGCCCCTGCTGGGATTACAGGCATTTGCCACCACACCCGATGTCTTCCAGACTCTTACCCTTCATTTTCCTTATCTAAAATCCTTTTTCTTTTGCACTTAAGGCTGCTAGTAATGTTTTTTTTTTTTTTTAATTCAAAATCCTTTCTTTAATCTTTCTCTGTCTCTTTGTCTCTTTCTCTGTTTCTGTTTGTGTAAGTGTATGTTGTATAAATCTGTACATGAATGTGTGTATGCACAGAAGGCAGAGAAGGAGATTGGCGGTCCTGTTGTATCATTCTCTATCTTATCTTCCTGAGACAATCTTTCTCACTGAATCTAAACCTGAAGATTGCCTTTATTTTTCTGAATGTGCTGCCTGCCTAGCAAAACCTAGTAATTTAGTGCATCTAATTGCTAGCTCCCAGTATTTTACACACACACACACACACACACACACACAAACACACTACCACCACCATCACAACAACATGAATATATGATTCCAATTCCTATATTCATACTTGTGCAATAAACACTGTTAATGTCTGAGACATCTCTCCAGACCATTTTTAATCTTTTTTCTTTGTTTGTTTGTTTTTTAATTTTATTTTTCTCATTAGTTACATTTTGTTAATTCTGTATCCCAGCTGTATCCCTCATTCCCTCCCCAATCCCGCCCTCCCTCCTTCCCTCATCTCCTCCTTGCCCCTTTCCAAGTCCACTGATAAGGGAGGACCTCCTCCCCTTTCATATGACTCTCTTTTGTCAGGTATTTTCAGGACTGGCTGCAAAGTCCTCCTCTGTGGCCTAACAGTACTGCTCCTCCCTTGGGAGGTGGGGAGGTCAAAGAGCCAGTCATTGAGTTCCTGTTAGAAATAGTCCTTGTTCCCCTTACTATGGGAAACCAATTGATTACTGAGCTATCACGGGTCACATCCGAGCAGAGGTTCTAGGTTTTATCCTCTCATGGACTTTGGTTGAATGTCCATCTCAGAAAAGACCCTGTGCCCAAATATGTTTGATCCTTGTGGAGCTCCTATCCTTTCCACATCAAACTCCCCTTCTTTCATATGATTCCCGGCACTCTGCTGAAGGTTTGGTTATGAGGCTTAGTATTTACTTTGGAGCACTGCTAAGTAGAGTCTTTCAGATGCTTTCTGCGGTAGACTCCTGACATACGTTCAATGCATATCCCATTTGTCTTTCTAAATGAGGATAGATCATCATACCCCTTGTCCGCTTTCTTGATTACCTTCTTTAGGTGTATAGATTTCATTATATTTATCCTATCTTTTAGGTCTATATAAGCGAGTATATTCCATGTTTGTCTTTCTCCTTCTGGGATACTTCACTCAGAATGATCTCTTCTAGATCCCACCATTTGCCTGCAAATTTCATGATTTCCTCCTTTTTGATTGCTGAGTAGTATTCCATTGTGTAAAAATACCACAATTTCTGTATCCATTCCTCCATTGATGGACATCTGGGTTGTTTCCAGATTCTGGCTATTACAAATAAAGCTGCTACAAACATGGTTGAGCAAATGTCCTTATTGTGTACTTGAGCAAATTTTGGGTATATGCCTAGCAGTGGTATAGCTGGGTCTTGAGGAAGCGCTATTCCTAATTGTCTGAGAAAGTGCCAGATTGACTTCCAAAGTGGTTGTACCAGTTTACATTCCCACCAGCAATGGAGGAGGGTTCCCCTTTCTCCATAACCTCTCCAACATGTGTTGTCATTTGAGTTTTTCATCTTGGCCATTCTGATGGGTGTAAGGTGAAATCTCAGGGTCGTTTTCATTTGCATTTCCCTAATGGCTAATGACATTGAGCATTTCTTTAAGTGTTTCTCTGCCATTCTATATTCCTCTACAGAGAATTCTCTGTTTGGCTCCGTTCCCCATTTTTTAATTGGATTACTTCGTTTGCTGCTTTTCAGCTTCTTTATTTCTTTATATATACTGGATATTAGCCCTCTGTTGGATAAAGGGTTGGTGAAGATTCTTTCCCAATCTGTAGGCAGTCGTTTTGTTTTGATGACGGTGTCCTTTGCTTTACAGAAGCTTTTCAGTTTCATGAGGTCCCATTTATTTGGAGTTCTGTTCAGGAAGTTTTCTCCTGTGCCAATGAGTTCTAGGCTGTTCCCCACTTTTTCTTCTAACAGATTTAGCATATCTGGTTTTATGTTGAGGTCTTTGATCCACTTAGACTTTAGTTTTGTGCAGGGTGATAAATGTGGGTCTATTTTCATTTTTCTACATGTAGACATCCAATTAGACCAGCACCTTCTGTTGAAGATGCTATCCTTTTTCCATTGAATGGTTTTGGCTGTTTTGTCAAAAATTGAGTATTCATAGGTACATGGGTTTATTTCTGGGTCTTCTATTAGGTTCCATTGATCGTCCTTTCTGTTTCTATGCCAATACCATGCAGTTTTTATTACTATTGCTCTGTAGTACAGCTTGAGATCAGGAATGGAGATACCTCCAGATGATCTGTTGTTGTACAGGGTTGTTTTGGAGATTCTAGGTTTTTTGTTTCTCCATATGAAGCTGAGAATCTTTTTTTCAAGGTCTGAAAAGAACTGAGTTGGTATTTTGATGGGAATTGCATTGAATCTATAGATTGCTTTTGCAGGATGGCCATTTTCACAATGTTCATCCTACCAATCCATGAGCACGGGAGATCTTTCCATCTTCTGAGATCGTCTTCCATTTCTTTATTCAGAGACTTGAAGTTTTTCTCAAACAGGTCTTTCACTTGCTTGGTTAGTGTCACCCCAAGGTACTTTATGTTATTAGTGGCTATTGTGAATGGTGTTGTTTCCCTAATTTCTTTCTCAGTCCTTTTGTCTTTGGTATACAGGAGAGCTTCTGATTTTTTTTAGTTTATTTTGTATCCAGCCACTTTGCTGAAGGTGTATATCATCTGAAGGAGTTCTCTGGTTGAATTTTTTGGGTCACTCATGTATACTATCATATCGTCTGTGAATAGTGACACTTTGAACTCTTCCTTTCCAATTTGTATCCCCTTGATCTCCTTTAGTTGTCTTATTGCTCTGGCTAGGACTTCAAGTACTATATTGAAGAGATATGGAGAGAGTGGGCAGCCTTTTCTTGTCTCTGATTTCAGTGGGTTGATTTAAGTTTCTCTCCATTGAGTTTGATGTTGGCTGTAGGCTTCCTGTATATTGCCTTTACTATGTTTAAGTATGTGCCTTGTTTCCCCGATCATTTTTAATCTCTTAATGAGTCACAAATTAATAAGACCCTGAAAACAGTGATTTTTTTAATTGCTTCAGACCCTCTCTGCCTGTTGTATCCCATATTCCAGTCACACTGGATGCTTTTCTACTTGGCTTCATGTAAATACTGCAAGACTTCTCTGACTTCAGTCTTTCTATAATTATCGCTATTAAGAACAACTATGTTCCTCTTCTAAATATTTAGTATGTGTACTAACTCCACAAGTTCTACCTTTCACCCCATAAAGAGACTTAACCTAACTTTCATAGGAAGAGAGTTTTGGAAGCATCATTTTACCCACGAAAGAAAAAAAAAGTCAGATGCATAGACTGTACTCTGTTAATATTTATTGAATATGTGATTTGACTTAGAGACTGTCAGGTCCAATTTTTATTTGGAGATCAATAAATTGGACACATGCAGTTATTGTGATTGACAAATGAAGTTCAAAACTGAACAGCAGAATTGAACAGCAAAATTGAACAGCAAGAACAAGATGCAGTATACCATGTTGGGATTTTTATGCTGAGTAATCATGTGCACTCAAAATTTTCTCTTTGAAGAGAGCTGTTCTTATCCCACTTGTATGCCACTTATAAGAATTTTTACTTATAATACCAACATTTAACAATTTCTTTAGAGACCCCCCAACATAAATCAATTAAATCAGTCCTGTGGCTACACCACTCTTTTACATTGACTCTCTTTGCTTAATGATATAAACACTTTGCTTACTAATACAAACAAGTGAAACAGATGCCTATGTGTATTAGTGTATTAGGAGAATCTCTGTTACTTAGAAACATGTAGGTTTATTTTTTCTTGTATTTGTTGATTTAGCTTTTAGAAAATTTTGGGATGCTCATCTAGTATACTTTCTTTTTTATAATTTTTATTTTTTATATTAATCACAGGTTATTTACTTTGTATTCCAGCCATAGCCCCTCTCTCATGCCCTCCCAATTCCACCCTCCATCTCTCATCTCCTCCCTCCCTCTTTCCAAGTCCACTGATAGGGGAGGTCCTCCTCCCCTCCCATCTGACCCTTGCTTATACAGGGTCTATGTATGACAAGAACTCAATGGCTAGCTCTTTGACCTACCCTCCCCCCAGGGGAAGAGCAGCCTTGCTAGGCCACAGAGGAGGACATTGCAGCCAGTACTGAAGATATCTGATAAGCCAGAATACTTTCTTATTGTGTACATTAAGGTATAATTTGTATACAGTAAATTTGCTCACTTTAGTTTTTATAATTCACTGATAAGAGCAATGATATTATAATAATTTTTATTAATTATCTATAATCATTTCTATTAATCAAAAGAAAACAACATAAGAATTACAAGTTCTCCATTGTACTTTATATGTTCTTCAGCCTTTAGCATCCATTCATATAGTTTCTCTTTCCATATACATGCCTATACTGAGAATTTCATGTAGGTAGAATCATGTAATACTTAGTCTTTTATAATTACCTTCTTTCATTTAGCATAAGGTTTGAGATGTATCTATGCTGTAATATATAGTAGTATTTCATACCATTTGATGACCAAACAATATTTCACTGTATGTATATAACACAACTTGGTTTTGTACCTGTCAACTGATACATATTTGTTTTATTACTGATTTTGAAAAGTAAAGCTTCTTGAAATATTTGTATGTCTATTTTCATGGGAATATATTTTTAATTAGTATGCATCTATACCCAAATGTTCAATGCAGGGTAATTTTGTAATTATAGGTTAAACGTTTCAGTGACTGACTCTTAAATATTTTTCAAAGTAGAATACAAACTTGCATTTCCACCAATTAAGTATCCTAATTTTTTTCATATACTAACCAAAGCTTCATATCATCCGTCTTTTAAATAACAGCCATTTTAGTGTATGTGAAATAGTATCTTTCTGTGGTTTTCTTTCTAATTTTTTAGTCAAAAATAACTGTGAACAGATAACGTTTGTGGTCATTGATCATTTTCATATCTTCAAAAAAGAAATTCAGATCACATGATTATTGCTCTTAATATGATTTGTACATTTGATGGCAGTTTTGTTCCTGGTGTGGCAAGGTTGGGAAATGGTAAAAATTTTATTACATTTTTATTGATTTTAAGAGTTTTATACAGTATATATTGTACATTGAACATATCTACCCAACTGTCTGATCGCCCAGTCTTCCTTTTCTCACCACTGTCCCCTTGAATTTGTACCTATTGTTTCCCTACACAATTTTAGTTACACCATGTGGTTTCATGTGACTGATAAAAGCTGGAAACCATAGTTGAAAGAAAACATGTATTTGTCCATCAGAGGCTGGCTTAATTCATGTAATATTAATATCTTTAGTGTAATTTTCCCCAAAATAGCATGACTTCATTATTCTTTAAGTCTGAAATTTTCCATTGTGTATGTGTGCCTCAATCTCTTATTCCTTCCTCTGATTTTTACACCTGTATTTTTATTTTGAACAGTTCTGCAATAAGCATTGGTGTACACGTTTCTCTGTGATATGGTAAGCTGGAGTTTGAGCTGGCGGTTTTTTATGTCTGCTTGACTTAAGGTAGGTCATCTGGGAAGAAGGATACTTGATTGAGAGAATGCTTCTAAAATCAGGCTGTATATAAGCTTGTAGGACATTTTTAAATTTAATGATAAATGTGGAGGGTCTTGCCTATTGTGGATGGTGTCATCCTTCTGCTGGTGGCTCTGAGGTATAGAAGAAAACAAACTGTGCAAGCACTGCTGAGCATGTAGTGCTCCGGTATGGCCTAAGTCCCAGTTACTGCCTCCAAATTTCTTCACTGCTTGAATTCCTGCCTTGATATCCATAAGTGGCAGATTGTGATGTGGATCTGCAAGCTGAAATAAACCCTTTCCTCCCCAAGTTGCTTTTGGTTATCTTGAAATTGTAGTCATTTACTCTGCTTTTTGTTTTTGCTTTTCTTCTTGTAAATAATTATGAATAATAATAAATATGAAAAGAGAAGCCTCTTTATTGCCCCAGATCATGATGTGAAGTTGCTTAACCACTTTGCTTATAAATTTACAAATTTCAGTCTCCATGTTGTTTATGTCCACTTTCAGATCCTAGTGATATTTTCAGAAAAACTACAAGTCATACCAACAACAAAAAAATGACATACACAATCATGAAAATAAGAACTCTCTAACTCAAGGTTCAACTTAGCCTGAACCCTTGCAAAACAAACTTCTACTATTGACCCCGTGGTTTTTATTCTGCCCAGTGAAACTAGTAGCTATATATTTAACCCACTTCCTTCCTTGAAGCTTGTTAAACAAGTTGAGTGAATTATTATTGATGGCTGGTTGAAAGTAAAAAGTACACAACAGAGGATAATCAGTTTACCTCCTTTATCATATACAAGGAAGAAATGCTTCAGTTGAACTGCTCTTCTATTTGTTTCAAAGTGAGTAGAATCATTTCTACTTGGCAGTCGCTGGTCATGCTCTATGACTTTTAGAGACTGGGAATGTTTTTCTTGGAATTTTATACTTATAGCACAAGAAATGAAAGAGAACTTTGGTCTTTCTTCCTTGGGTGAGTTTCATGGTACAGAGTTTATTATGGCAGATACATTTTAAGATGACACTTTTGTAACATTTGTTATGGTTCCTTGGTAACTGCTCTCATTTAAGTAGAGCAAAGGAGTGAAATTTTGTAGGGAATCTGACCTATGCACTTCTGACACTGTGGAGAATATGCTAGGATCTTACACTACAGCAATTAAAGGGTGTGTGTAGGTGGAAAAAAGAATCTGTGTCTAAAAAAAGTACAAGAAGGCCCTTGGGGATCACATATGCTAGTTTATCATTGTCATTGGTATCTACTATTTGAAGGGTTAGACTTTTAAATTTAAATTTCTACATTTTCCTTCTTCTTAAATGCACAAAATACATGCATACAATAGCAGATATTAGGATGTTCAAAAATATAGCTTTACATTAGGAAAGCTGCTGATTCTTTCATCTGTATTCAGATTACAGTAAAGACAGCATTCTCACTTTTATTCTTCATATTTTATTAAGGTGAATTTTCTTTTATACAAATATTAGTTAAGCATGTACTAGGTATAGACATCTATAAAGTGTTTGGGAAGTCTCAAATGGTAATGGGTGATAGGAAATACAGAGGGGCAGAGGGGGCTATACTGGTTTCTGTAACTTACAACATAAATAAGTGATTACAGGGCAAGGCAGAATGTAGAGCTAGAATGGTGCCAGAAAAACTCACAGATCCAATTATAACATAGTTTGTAGAGAAGGCTCTGACTAGATGTATAGTCTTTTCCTCATGTGTCCTCCACAGATTTTCATACCTAAGAATTTTTGGATTGTATAGAATCTTATTTACAGGCGGTACCCCAGGACAAGGGAGCTGCTCTTAAAATGATATCATAATGAAGGCAGAATCTGTGGATAGGGAGAACATTTTAAGCTCCTTGCCTTTTGTCCCCACTAGTGCTCTGCACTCACAAATAATGAATCCCATCTGGGAAAAAGTTACTTTCCTTCTCTTAGCTAACAGCATTAAAAATTTATTGCAAAAAAAAAATGGCTACAATTTGTTATTTTTAAAGATAGGACCATGAATCTAAGAGTAACAAAGTGATCATTTAATACCATGCAATTGGCTCACTTATTATTATTCTAGTTAGGTAATTAATATCATGGGGTAAGATATGGATCAAAGGATCATTTAGAGTGCCTCTTCTGTATAGAAGACAAGAACAACGTCAAAAATTAAAAAAATGTCATTTTTTCAAACCCACTCAATCTTTGATTTGGGAAGGAGGTGGTTAAGTTACAACATGAAGAAAGTGGCAGTTATAAAGCTTGCTCTCTTCTATTGTGTGCTTTTGTAGCAACAATTAACTCAGCTACAATTATCATTTATAGAACTCTTTGAAAGTGCTATCTGGAAGATAGCAGAATACAGTGGAAATCAACTGAAGGTGATTTCATTCCCAAAATGAAGTTACCACTGAATAGTCAGAGAAAACACCGCACACACATACACATACACATGTGCATGCATTCACACATACATATACTACAGTGTCCTTCATACTCATTAATAGATTTCTTCATAGCAATTAAGAGACTCAACTTTCACAAACGCAATTATTACTCAAAAATACAAATTATAAAACACTCTTTACCTATTGAAATGCAGTAACAACCTAGCTCCTAGAACACAAATAGTCAGGAATTATTGGAAATTATCTGAATCATGATGTTAATAAGTAACAGTCCATTACCTAGTCTACAAAAAAGGCTTGAGATAGCATCTCTGCAGCCTACCATTGGGCAACATTTTCTTCCCTGGTTCATATATAGTTTCCTAGCAACCATCCTGCATTTTACTCCTAATGGATCTAAACATGATACACCAAAAAATTCATTCCTATGGGCCTTGTGCTCCAGGAAGGGGCATTTTCTTCGTGGAGGACATGTCAAGAGACAGTCAGATATGTGGGGATTAGAGTCACTTTCTTTGCTTTGAGATTGCATTGCCCTTTCTGAACCTTTGTAGTGAGAAGGCCTGCAATCCAGGTTTAATCTAAATAGATAGCACAGCCAAGGGATTTTAATTCCACATGAGTATTCAACAGTACATCCTGAAGAACCTGGGGATACTTTCCTCCTGGAAATGAACTTAGCTCTAGTAAAACCGGTCACCAATAATATTCATTGAGGGCCACAGACTGTTTGGCTGCAGCTTCCCGTATTTCTTCACGGATGGCCATAATCTCCTTGTCTTTAATTTCCTCCATTTCTTTACGGATAGCCGTGATCTGTTTGTTTTTATCTTCCTCTAATTCTTTTCGTATTTTATTTGTTTCCTCTGTTATCTTCTTCATGAGCAATAAATGACAATATTTCCATAGGAGTATGTGTAAAAATCATAGTTCTCACCCAAAGGGAATAAGGGATAGTTTAATTTTTTTACATTTTTTTTAATTTCTTTTTTTCTTCATAATTTATTCATTATATATCCACATTGAAGCCCCCTACCTAAACTCTCCCATTTCCACCCTCCATCCCTCTTCCCTTCTTCCCCTTTCCCTAGTCCACACTTGCCTTCAAGTGAGTGAATCTGCAAGAGAGTGCACACAGAGTTCCTGATCCAGGGTCCCTCTAGGCTAACCACCAGACATCGGATCCTTCCCCCGAAAAACCCACACCGTGGCTAATACAGGGATCCCTTGGAAAGCTTTCTCAACATCGAAGCCCCTGGTCTGTGGGCTCCCAGTGGAGTCCAGCCAAACAATTCCTGGAAACAATTCCTGGAGCCAAGGTGGTACAGCTCTGGCAGATCTGAGCACTTGGAACACAATACCTAGGCAGGCCTGGGGGCCACGAGCCAGACAGGGTACCTGCACACTCACACTGAGCCTTCGAACCAAGCCAAAGCCTGGATCACACCCTGTGCTTAAGCTCCTCCCTTACACTCCACCCTTCCATGCAGGCACACTTCCACACTTCCACACTCCTGCGTTCTCACAATTGCATCTGCATCCTTCCTCCCATAGATGTAACACCAACACCCACTGTCAAACCTGTGGACCTCTCTCATCTTCCTGAAAAAGACTCCAGATTCCAGAGACAGAAGGAATGAGTCTGCAGTACAGACTCCAGGAACAAACAACATAGGCTACGGACCATCAGAAGGTTAGAGGCCAGCGTAAGTACATCTCCAACACAAAACAGGACATTATGGTTTTACGAGCAACCCCCAAAATGAATGGATATTTTAATTAATCAGAAACACAGGAAAATTATTTAAAATCCATGCTTAACTCGTTATTAGAGGCACATGAAGAGGAAATTAACAAAAAAGTAGATGCCATTATTGAAAGACACAAGTAGACATTCAAACACATGAAGGAAATGGTTCAAGACATGAAAACAGAAATAGAATCAATAAAGAAAACACAAACAAAGAAAACCCTGGAACTGGAGAACTTAGAGAAGAGATCAGGAACCACAAAGGTAAGCATCACCAACAGAATACAAGAGATAAAAGAGAATTCTCAGGTACTGAAGATACAATTGCAGAAATTGATATATTTCTCAAAGAAAACAATAAAATCAGAACAGATACAAACACCAAACATCCAAGAAATCAAGGACACCAAAGAAAGACCAAATCTAAGAATAATAGTAATAGACAAAAGAAGAACCCAGGCTCCAAGGTCCAGAAAATATTTTTCCAACATAAGGAAAAAGCTGCTGTTAAACATACAGGAGGCCTACCGAACACCAAATAGACTAGACCAGAAAGAAACGCCTCATGTCACATAATAATCAAAACACTAAATCTACAGAACAAAATAAAAATATTAAAAGCAGCAAGGAAAAAAGGCCAAGTAACATAAAAAGGTAGACCTATCAGAATCACATCAGACTTCTCAACAGAAACTAGGAAAGCTAGAAGGGCCTGGACAGAGGAAATGCAGATTCTAAGAGAACACAGATGGCAAAACAGGCTACTATACTCAGCAAAACTTTCAATCAACATAGATAGAGAAAACAAAATATTCCATGACAAAACTAAACGTAAACAATATCTACACAGCCCTACAGAAGATACTAGAAGGAAAATTCCTATTTAACAAAATCAACTACACCCAAGAAAACATAGAACATAGATAACTTCACAATAAAAAATCAAAAGAAAAAAAGCACACAAACACCACCAACTCCATAATAAATGGTCTAATATTCAATGGTCACTATTATCTATCAACATCAAAGGACTCAACTCTCAAAAAAAAAAAAAAAAAGGCACATATTAAAAGAATGGTTGCAGAAAAAGGATCCAACATTCTGTTGCACCCAAAAGATACACCTCTGCAACAAAGACAGATGCTATCTCAGAGTAAAGAGCTAGGAAACTGTTTTTCATGTAAGTGAATCCAGAAAACAAGCTGGAGTAGTTATCCTAATATCTAATGAAATAGACTTTCAACCAAACTTATTAAAAAAAATGAGGAGGGTCACTTCATTCTCATCAAAGGAAAATCTAATATGAAGACATCACAGTCCTGAATATCTATGCCCCCAAATACAAGAGGCCCTGCATTTCTAAATGAAACATTATTAAAACTCAAACCACACATCAATTCCAACACCTTAATAGTGGGAGTCTTCAACATTCCATTCTCACTAAGAAACAAATCATGTAGACAGAAGCTAAATAGGGAAATAATGACACTTATTATTTGTCCTAAATCAAAAGTACCTAATAGATGTCTACAGAACTTTTCATCCAAACTGAAAAGAGTATACCTCCTTCTCAGCACCCGACGGAATCTTTTCCAAAATTGACCATGTAATCAGACACAAAGGAAGCCTCAACAGATATAAGAAAATTGAAATAATCCCTTCTATCCTATCAGATGATCATGGACTAAAGTTAGACTTTTAACAAAAACAGAAATAACAAAAAGCTTATACAATAACAGGGAAGAAATTAAAAAAAAGAAAGAAATTAGAGACTTCCTAAAATTCAATGAAAATGAAGTCACAATATACACAAACTGTGGGACACAATAAAAGCAGTGCAAAGAGGAAAATTCATAGCACTAAATGCCTACAGAAAGAAGTTTGAGACATCTCATACAAGCCACTTAACGACACACCTGAAAGCCCTAGAAAAAAATAAAGAAGCAGAGACACCCAAGAGGAGTACACAGTTGTGAAAGGACCAGGCCTGACCCTCTCCCCCAAAATGTCATCTGTCCCAGGAATTAGGCCATAGGTCGCCAATTCCAGAAATAAGAAAACAATAAATTTCCCACCCAAGGGATAACCTGGAGGTAACCACAAGAGTGGGAAGGTGTCTTTTCTCAGGGTGGGGCATCTGTGCTGGGCAGCCCACTGACCTAAACAGTCCTGAGATCTACAGATAGCTCATTTAATATTAGTTATGTTAATTAGCCAATCACTTTTGAACAAGCTTGCCCTTGTTGAATATCATCCAATAGGATAACTGCTAAGCTGGGAAATCCTTGTTCTTGCTCAAGCCCCAAATAAAAACCCTGCGATGTAACTGCTCAGGGATCTCCTCTCTGCATTGGTGACAGTGGCAAGACTGAACTTAAACCCTAATAAAGCTCTTTGCTCTTGCATAGATGGTTTGGCTCCTGGTGTTGTGTGGGGACCATAAGATCTTGGCACAACATTTGGGAGCTCCTTCTGGGTCCCCAAGAAACCCCCTTTTCACAGGACCCCCAGCATTTAGAGTTGAACACATGCTAGTAAGAGAGTGCTCTGTTTGTTTCTGTCTGTGTCTCAGAGATATTGGTTTATGTTTTGTGTTTCTTTTTGTCTATGTTCTTGTTTCTGGTGCCTACTTTCTTTCTTGGTTTTGGTTTTCCTTTGCCAAAGAAGTTGGAACTGGCCCTTGGGATTGGCAGATGCACTGTAAATGCCCTGGCTGGGATTGTAGAACATGTTCTTGCCGATTCTCTGGGAGAATCTCGGTTCTCATTGGTTTTGGTTTTAAGGAGAACCTGGAAGCTCTAAAATTGGTTCTTTGGTTCTGGATTCAAAAAACTGCACAGATGCAATTCTCTGGCTGGCCAAGTTTTCCCCAGGAACGTTTGTGTCTGTTCGTGAATATCCTTATCATTGTTGTTTTACTATGTGTCTTCTTAATTGATTTAACCATGGTTAAATCTTGAGTTTAATTCTAGGCCCTCAGAGCCATGGGTCACTGCTGCTCAAGCACAGCTGTAGGTCCATGGTAGGGGGCCTCTGAGTGATGGTTTGACAAGATCTGCTCCTCTAGCTTTTAGCTGTGGGTGGGAAAGAGCCTGCTGGGAAGGCAGGCAGGCTTGCAACAAAGGCCATAGGTGTACAAGCCTGGCCTCTAGTAGGAAAAATCATGGTGGCCACTTCTTGCGGGGTCAGCATGAGAGGGCAAAGACATACCAAGGGATGGCTACAACATGTGGTGTCCCTGGCCACACTGCTTGCAGGTAACAAAGTGCTTGAAATTACAGCTGAAGAAAATAAGGAAAATTTTGTCTGTCTGTTTCAAATGTATGTATGGCCATTACATGTTTATTTCTGACTTATTGTAAATGCTTAATAAGCTCTGTATGTTTTGCTTATAGATTAACATTTTTTGGATATGTTTAATGTTTAAATTCAAACTTTTGTTTAAAACATACATATGTGTGCATATGTGTTTGTAACATCTATAACAGCACAGATGTTTAAAATAGCAACCTTGTGACCTACCATGTGATGCAACTCTGCCATCTTGAAATTGCCACATGGTATGGGCTAGGGCAAAAAAAAAATTACAGAACCTCTTAGTCATAATTAATTCTGTATATCATCCTATCTTCTTTCAGATTAAGAAGGCAACTCTGGTTTTAATTTGTGTTGATTTGGGAGATTGAATTGTTTACACTGGTAAAATTTGCTTTTGGTTTTTAAAAGTATGGTTATATTTTGTGACTTCACTCCTCAAGAAGGGTACTTTATTTTGATATTGCAAAAGTGATTTCTTTTAAAAATATGTTTAAGGCAATGAAGCATATTAAAATTTATCAGGTGTTTTATAATATCTTCAGGGATTTTCTATATATATAATTCAGGGCTGTGTTTTTTGTGACATGCTGTATGTATGATTTAGACCTGGTTTATAAAGTTCTATTCAGAGTAACAAGCTGATCTGAAGTGTGTGCCTGGCTGCCAGTTCTTGAATGAATGGATTAATGCTGTTTCTTTCTGACTGATAGGTTTGGTATGGCCAGAATATTTCAAGTACAGTTTAAAATTTTTCTATTAGGCAGTTAGTTCTAAAACTTATTTGATTACAATGTTAAAACTTGGTAATGGAAAACTGTAAATGTTCCACAGTGCTATACTCTGGGAGTCAGCAACACCATCAGCGACACCTAATGTCTCTGTTTTAAATTGCCAGTCACAGCCTGTAACAACAGGTGGCTAGCCACCATGATGGTTCAGGAATAAAGAGGGAGGAGCAGTGGATTTATGGGCATCTTTGTTGAGGGCCGCCAGCTGTGTTCAGTTCCCTGTTTAGGGCTAAGTGCAACTTCTCTACTTTAAGCTTTTTGTTATTTGTTCTTAATAATATAATATGGTAGGATTAGCAAGATTTGCCAGCCCCCTATGAACTGTATGAGTAAACCTTTTGCTTTGATTTTAGTTCAGAAATATATTTAAACTTATGCTAATGACTGCAGTTGGTTATAAGACTAAGCTTTACCTAGTCCCTTGATTATGTTTTAAGGTTAAGCCTAGGATGCATAACTACAAAGCTTGCCTATGAAGATCTACTTGAAATAGGTATGGTCCTAAAAAAAAACTTACTTAAAGAATATGTCCGAATTAGAGATTATAACATTCTGTTTTTACAAGATGCAGCTTAGAGCAGATAGCTAAAGATAGACAAAGAATAACTCATATGATGGCACACAAGCTTGTCAGAGATATGTGGAATATGGCAT
Source organism: Meriones unguiculatus (assembly GCF_030254825.1). Taxonomy (NCBI): domain Eukaryota; kingdom Metazoa; phylum Chordata; class Mammalia; order Rodentia; family Muridae; genus Meriones; species Meriones unguiculatus. The sequence goes on along the minus strand of NC_083369.1, from coordinate 88,095,025 downwards.
TTTAACATATATAAGCTTATTATGAGAGAGAGTCCCAAAATCCTGGCAGTATCTCCCCAAGGTCTCTAAGAAGATTTGGACACAATGACATATGACCTCAACTGTGGATTGTGGTATGTTCACCACTTAGCAAGACTCCCATAACTGGCCTACGGCTAGCGCCCAGCCTAAACTGTGGACAAGCTGTGGACACCTAGAGAGTCATTGTTTCACGATGCTGAAGGTGAGATCAGTATTTCATGTTCTAGTCATGCTTTGTACCCCTTGCACGGTTATGCCTGGCATTAGAAAAAAAAAGTCTCAATACCAGCCCTTGGACCCATCTCAAAAATTTGAGATTGTATCCTGTTCGAGCAGAGAATGAAAGGAAAAGGCTTAACACCCTCCCCTTAAAAGTCAATAGTCCCAGAAACTAGGCCATAGGTCACCAATTCCAAGAATAAGAAAACCATAAAATTCTCTACCCAAGAAATAGCCTGGAGGTAACCACAAGAATGGCAAGGTGTCTTGACTCAGAGTAGGGCTTCTGTGCTAGACAGACCACTTACTTAACATACCTGAACTTTACAGATAGCTTACTTAATGTTACTTATGTTAGTTAGCCAATCACTTTGTAAAAAGCTTGCCCTTGCTGAATATCATCCAATCATGTAACTCTTAAGCTAGGGATTCCCTGTTCTTGCTCAAGCCCCAAATAAAAATGTTGCCATGTAGTTGTTCAGGACTTTCCTATCTGATCAACTGCTTTGGTGACAGTGAAGAGACAAAGCATAAGCCCAAATAAAGGTCTTTGCTCTTGCCTATATAGTCTGGCTTCTTGTGGCCTTTAGGTAATTTAAAATCTGGGCACAACAGTTGGAAATAATCAAACTCAGGGTTGAAAGCAATGAATTAGAAACAAAACAATTCACAGGATCAAGTAAACTAAGAGCTGGTTCTTTGAGAAAATCAACAAGTTAGACAAACACTTAGCCAAACCAACTAAAAGACAGAGAGAAACTATCGAAATTAGCAAAATCAGAAACAAAAAGGGGGACATAATGACAGACAATGAGTAAATTCAAAGAATCATTAGGTCTTCAGGTCTTACTTCAAAAGCTTATATGCCACAAAATTTGAAATTCTGAAGGAAATGGACATATTTATGGATAGAATTTATTTACCAAAGCTAACCAATATCAGGTAAATAGTTTACAGTCCCATATCCACCAATGAAATAGAAGTCATCAAAGTTTTCCCATCCAAAAAAAAAAAAAAAAAAAAAAAAGCTCAGGACCTGATGGTTTCAGCACAAAATTCTACCAGACATACAAAGAAGAGCTGACACCAACACTCTTCAAACTATTCTACAAAATAGAAACAGAAGGAACATTCTTGGCCACAGTAACCATAATACCCAAACCAAACAAAGAACCAACAAAAAAACCGAACTTCATACTTATTTCTCTTATGAATATCGATGCACAAATACTCATTAAAACACCCACAAACTAAATCCAAGAGCACATAAAAGATATCATCCCATCATGACAAAGTAGGCTTCATATGAGCATGCAGGGGTGGTTCGATATATGGAAATCCATCAATGTAATCCATCACATAAGTAAATAGAAGGAAAAAAAATACATGATAATACCCTTAGATGCTGAAAAAGAATTTCACAAAATTTAATACCCATTCATGTCTAAAGTTCTGTAGAGATCAGGGATACAAGGCACGTACCTAAACATAGTAATATCAATATACAGCAAGCCTATTGCCAACATCAAACTAAATGGAGAGAAATTTAAATCAACCCCACTGAAATCAGGGACAAGGCAAGGCTGCCCACTTTCTCCATATCTCTTCAACATAGTACTAGAAGGCCTATCTAGAACAATAAGACAACTAAGGAGATAAAGGGACTGACTACACATTGGAAAGGAAGAAGTCAAAATATCACTATTCACAGATGATATGATAGTATACATGAGTGACCACAAATATTCTACCAGAAAACTAATGCAGCTGAAAAATACCTTCATCAAAGTGGTTGGATACAAAATTAACTCAAGAAAATCAGTAGCTCTCCTGTATACAAAAGACAAAAGGGGTGAAAAAAGTAAGGAAACAACACCCTTTACAATGGCCAGTATTAATGTAAGGTACCTTACTGTGATTCTAACCAATGAAGTAAAAGATATGTATGAAAAAATCTTTAAGTGTCTGAGGAAAGAAATTGAAGAAAATATCAGAAGATTGAAATATCTCCCATGTTCATGGAATGGTAGGATTAATATAGTGAAAATGGTCATCCTACTAAAAGCAATCTACAGATTCAATGCGATTCCCATCAAAATACCAAAACAAGTCTTTACAATATTTGAAAGAAAATTTATATGAAAAAAAAAACAACGGAATTGCTAAAACAATCCTATACAGTAGCATATCTTCTGGAGGTATCTGCATCCCTGATATCAAACTGTACTATAGTAATAAAAATGGTGTGGTACTGGCATAGAAACAGAAGGTTGGATCAATGGAATTGAATAGAAGACCTAAGAATAAACCCAGACACCTATGGACACTTGATTTTTGACAAGAAATCCAAAAACTATACAACAGATAAAAGATAGCATCTTCAACAAATAGTGCTGGTTTAACTTGATGTCCACATGTGGAAAAATGCAAACAAATCCATATTTATCACCCTGCACAAAACTAAAGTCCATGTGGATATAAGACCTCAACATAAAACTATACACACTAAACCTTTTAGAAAAAAAAAAAAAGTGGGGAAGAGCCTTGAACTCATTGACACAGACGACAACTTCCTGAACAGAACACCAACAGCACAGGCTCTAAAATCATCAATAAATGGGACCTCATGAAACTGAAAAGCTTTTGTAAAGCAGAGAACACTGTCATCTGAATCAAATCGCAGCCCACAAATAGGGAAAGGTTCTTCACCAAACCTATATCTGACAAAGGGCTAATATCTAGAATATATAAAGCACTGAAGAAGTTAAACATTAACAAACCAAGTAATCCAATTATAAAATGGAGTAGAGCACTAAAAAAGAGAATTCTCAATAGAGGAATATGGAATGACAGATAAACACTTAAATGTTTTAAGTGTTTAAGCTCAATGTCCTTAGTCATCAGGGAGATGCAAATCAAAACATCCCTGAGATTTCACTTTTCTCACATCAGCATGGCTAAGATCAAACTCAAGTGGCAACCCACATGCTGGAGAGGATGTGGAGAATGGGAACTTTCCTCCAATTCTGTTGTGAATGTAAATATGTACAACCACTTTAGAAAACAATATGACACTTTCTCAGACATTAGGAATAGTGCTACCTCAGGATCCAGATATACCACTCCTAGGCAAATATCTGAAATATGATCAACTGTAGAATAAGGCCATTTGTTCAACCATGTACTTACCAGCTCTATTCCTAACAGCCAGAATCTGGAAACAAACTAGATATCCCTCAACAGAGGAATGAATACAGAAATTATGGTACATTTACACAATTGCAATACTGCTTAAAGACAAGGAAATCATAAAATCTGCAGGCAAAAGGTGGGAACTAGAAAGGATCATCTTGAGTGAGGTAACCCACAAGCAGAAAGAAACACAAGGTATATACTCACTCATAGGTGGTTATTATATATATTATATAGGATTAACATGCCAAAATCTCTACTAAAGAAGCTCAACAACAAGGAAGGCCCTAGGGAAGATAGTCAATTGTCATTCAGAAGGGCAAACCTGATAGACATCTGAAGCAGGAGAAGACAGGGAACAGGAAAAGATCCTACCACAGATGGCCTCTGAAAAACGGCTGATCAAGGTATTGAAGCAGAGGCTGAGACTCATAGCCAAACTTTGGGCAGAATGCAAGGAATTTTATGAAAGAAGGGGGAGATGGAAAAAACCTAGAGGGGATAGGAGCTTCAAATTAGACCAAAAGACATCCCCTCCCCCAAAAAAACTAAGCCCTGGGGGCTGTGCATAAATTGATATCCCAACCAAGGTCCATGCATGGAGAGGTTCTAATACCTCTGCTCAGATGTATCTCATAGACTCGTTTTCCAAGTGGGTTCCCTAGTAAGGGGAACTGGGGCTTTCTCTGGCATGAACTCTGAGGAGGCAGGCTCTCTGATCACCTATCCCCTAGGGGTTGCAGCCTTGCAAGGCCACAGAGAAAGAAAATGCAACAGGTCCTGATGAGACCTGATAGGCTATAGCCAGATAGAATGGGAGAAGGTCCTCTTTTTTAGTGGACTAGGGGATGGGCATAGGGGAAAAAGAGAGAAGAAGGGTGGGATTGGGAATAGATGAGGAAGGGGCCCACAGCTAGGATACAAAATGAATAAATTCTAATAAAAATGATAATTTCATGAGGTCCCATTTATTGATTGTTGATCTTAGAACCTGTGCTGTTGGTGTTCTGTTCAGGAAGTTGTCTCCTGTGCCAATGCGTTCAAGGCTCTTCCTCACTTTTTCTTATAAGTGGTTTAGTGTGAACAGGGATGGAGATACCTCTTGAAGATCCTTTATTGTAGAGAATTGTTTTATCAATTCTGGGTTTCTTCTTGTTCCATATGAAAGTGAGAATTTTTCTTTCAAGGTCTGTAAAGAATTGTGTTGGGAATTTGATGGCAATTGCATTGAATCTGTCGTTTGCTTTTGGTAAGGTGGCCATTTTTACTATATCCTGCCAAGCCATGAGCATGGGCGATCTTTCCATCTTCTGATTTAAAAAAAAATAATAAAGAAAAGACTAATAACAAAAGAGAAATAAATGAAAAAATAGGAAAGAAGTGTTTACTTCTCTGCAATGCTATTCCTATTGTTGTTACCTAACAATGTGCGTATTTCCCATTGATAATTGATAAATGATTTGAACACTTCCCCTGGGTTATCACATTATACATTAGTTTATAAGTAGGTCAATTGTCCATTAATTTAATAATATTTCTAAGATGACTTGAAAGTTAAGGAAAATAGCAAGACTAAGTGATTTAGGATTCTATTCTGGGAGGTCCTCCTTCCCTTCCTTCTGATCCTAGTCTATCAGGTCTCATCAGGAGTGGCTGCTTTTTCTTCTTCTGTGACTTGGTAAGGCTGCATCCCCAGCTATTGTGTAGTAAATGAAAAAGCAAGTATGGAACCAAAGAAAAAAATCAAATATTCATTGAAGTACCAAGCTAGAGGTAACTGGTTTATACTAAGGTTTTAGTGGTAGACATGTTAAAAACAATTTGAACTCTGCAGAGGAAGCTGAATGCTGACTGATGAAGTTGTATACCAGGAATATAATAAAAATAAAATTAAAATCTTTATAAGTCATATTTAAATGTTCATTTTGATTTATTTGAGCAAAAGAAAGTATTTTTTTTCCTCTGCCTTTCTTCCTCACTTTGATTCTATTTCTGGTACATCTTTTTTTCTTTAAGAGAAGGAAAGAAAGGAAGCTTATAAGTATCCTTTTACTCTACCTACCCTCTTCTTGTCTTTTATTTATTTATTTTTTTTTCAATGCAGTTTATTCAGGAACATTGAACAATCCTCGGACCCCGGGGAAAGCCAGCCCACAGCTTAAATAGCCTCTGGGTAGCCAACCCAGGCGTGCCACGGGGGCAATGCAGATAGGTCCACATACATGGAAGCAAGCCAGATCCTCGGCCTTAGCCAAATGTGGAGTTGTTCGTGACAGAGAGCACTCACCATCGGGAAGGTGGAAGGCGGAAACCAGCTCCATCTTTAAGGCATAGCATTCCGCAGCTCTCTACAGTTCCCCCTTTTTGTTTTAGACGCATCAGGCAAGAGTAGAGGTCTGATCTCTGATATTAGAAATAAATTGGGACTTTGTACAGATGTTCATTTAGGTGTCATCCACCCAAAGAGCATCAGACCCGTCTGATACCTTTTTCTCAGAGGCGGGACCTGGGGCATCAACCCGCATGCAATCAGACATGCTTTTCTCTGGATCGAAAGCGGCTGACCCTGAGTGCAGTGCTTAGCCTCGCATCCTGAGCGTATCATTTTAGTTTTTTATGGTATCCAACCATGCTTGGGGAGAATGTCCTGCTTCAATGGCTGTAAAGGCCTGAATGATCATGGCTGCATCACACTGTTGTGAGACTCTAATCTTGCATATATACCACAGGCAAACCAAGGAGACCAACACCAGAAGGCCTGCTAACGCTCCCATGCTAGCTCCCGGCTAGCTCAGTCGGTAGAGCATGAGACTCTTCTTGTCTTTTATATGGGCTTCAGTCCCCTCAATGTCTTGAACATAGTTTTTTTGTTGTTGTTGTTGTTGTTGTTTTCTTTTCTCCTTCTCATTACATAAACTGCATTCTCCCTCTGCAGACAAAAGTTACCTCAAGGTAAAAATTTCAGTTTCAACAAGAAGGGTTTTAAGAGAGAGAAAAGTTATAATGGAAGAAATTGTTGACTAGGGTTGGGGGTTGAGTGCATCTCTATAAACCACATGGGAACCACTTTCCTCCTAACATGAGTGAACTTGGTGGATACTACAGAGCTATGATTCTGAAAAAGTCTTTTAAACTATCCTTTCATGGACAGATGTAGAAATTCCAGATTTTGTGGAAAAAGAAAACAGGCTTTCAAAGGAGCTAGCAGACCCCATTATGTTACTCTATATTTGCTGAGGGCTGAAAGTGTTTTGAAGAAAATATGAAATTGATCCTGATATAGACATTTACTCTGCACTTAAACCATCTCTTCTTTAGCAACTTAAAAAGTAGTGCTACTGTTAATTTATATTACCTTGCTTATCTCACCATCATAGTTGTGAGGCCACATCAGTGAGCAGATTTCTCATTTTTTACATCAGTCAATCAACACAGATATTATTAATGTATATACTGGTTTGAGCAGTCATTGCTGAGGTTTTGGCCAGAAATATAGATGTATATGTCATGCTTCTTATGTCAGGGAAAGAAACTGAATACATACTAAACAATGCTACACTGAATCAGCAATTAACTACATACTAAACTGTGTCATAAAGGAATTAATTTTTACATGAGCTCTGAGATTTAAAAAAATACTAATATTGTTTATCATTGTTCTCTAGACTATTAAATTCATGGCACAACTTGAAATTTCATCTATTTGTTTTTATAAATGGTGGTGATAGAGAGGAAATAGCCATAATCATTAAAGTCAGTGTAAGAGTACAGGATAAGAATCAGATAGTTTCTAACTTACAGCCCAGAGTTGTTTATGTTCTAAAAACATTCCCCATCAGTCATGCTCTAGGTGTGTTCTTCTATTGCTGCATTTTACTGGCTTTCTTTTTTGGCTGTGATGTTATTAATGTAAGGGGAACATATGCAGGTATTTAAGCACCTCACCCAGGAATGACTTAGATATGGATATCCTAAATCTAGGGCCCAATGTTGTGTGACACTGGTCTCTTAGATAGATTTTCTCAGCATCTATCAATAATTTTCAGGCTTTGCTATATGCTCATCCAATTAATCAACAAGGGCACAACTGTCAGCAGTATTTCTTATGATGTATAACTGAGTTAGAGAAAACTTGGTCCTTGGCTTGTCAGGAAAGCTTAGCCAAACAGAGAAGACATACATGTTCCTCTTGGCAGTCATTTTCCTATAATAAAGATTTCCAAAAGTTCATAGCTTGATTTGGGAGAAAGTAAACACCATAACATATGTGCTATATTGGTCTGAATGAGAATGGTCCTCACAAACTCATATGTTTGAATACATAGTCCCCAGTTAGTACAACTGTTTGGGAAGGATTGGGAGATGTGGCCTTGTTGGAGGACATGTGTCACTAGAGGTTGGCTTTGAGGTTTCTCAAGCTCATTCCATTCCCATTTTTCTCTATCTCTCTCTCTTTCTCTCTGCCTTGTGGTTGTTTCTAAAGATAAGCTCTCAGCTACTGTGTCAGTTTCAAGCCTACTTATCTGATGCCATGCTGCCTCCCATGATCATCATGTATTCAACCCACTGAAACTGGAAGCACCCTTTAAATGTTTTATTCTAGAAATATGCTTAGGAGTGGTATAGCTGGATCTTCAGGTAGCAGTATTCAAAATTTTTCAGTGACAGCTCCAGATTTATTTCCAATGTGGTTGTACAAGGTTACATTCCCACCAGTAATGGAAGAGGGTTCCCCTTTTTCCACATCCTCTACAGCATGTGATGTTACTTGAGTTTTTTATCTTAACCATTCTGATGGGTGTAACATGAAATCTCATCATTGTTTTGATTTGCATCTTTCTGATGACTGAGGATGTTGAACATTTCTTTAAGTGTTTCTCTGCCATTCTATATACATTTGTTTAACCATGTTTATAGCAGCTTTATTCATAATTGCCAGAAGCTGGAAACAACCTATACTTCTGTCATTAGAGAAATGGATACAGAAATTGTGGTACATTTATATAATGCAATACTAAAAACAAGGAAATCATGAAATTTACAAGCAAATAGAACTAGAAAAGAACATCTTGAGTGACGTAATTTAGAAGCAGAAAGACACACATGGTATTTACTCACTCATAAGTGGATATTAGCCATATGGTATAGGATAAGCATCCTAAAATCTGTACTCCTTAAGAAGCTAAACAACAAGGAAGACCCTAGGGATGATGCTCCATCCTCATTCAGAAAGACGAATGTGACAGACATTAGAAACAGAAGAAGACAGGGAACAGAACAGGAGCCTACCACAGATGACCCCTGAAAGTCTCTACTGACTGAGATATTAAAGCAGAGGCTGAGACTCATAGCCATACTTTGGGCAGAGGGCATGAAATTTTATGAAAGAAGGGGATATAAAAAATACCTGGAGGTGACAGGACCAGCAAAAGGAGACCCACAGAACCATAAAAACTGAGCCCTGGGGTTCCTGAAGAGCATGATACCACAACCAAGGAAAATGAACTGAGAAGACCAAAAACCCAAACTCAGAATTAGCCCACAGACTCAGTCTCCAAGTAGGGTCCATAGTAAGAGAATCAGGGACTTTCTGGCATGAACTCAGTGGCAGGCTCTCTGATCATCTCCTTCTCGGGGAGGAGGTGCAGCTTTGCCAGGCCAAAGAGGAAGACAATGCAATCAACCCTGATGAGACCTGATAGGATAGGGTCAAATTGAAGGGGAGGAGCACCTCCTCTATCAGTGAATTAGGGGAGGAGTTTAGGGGGAGAAGAGGAAGGGCGAGTGGGATTGGGAGGAGACAAGAGAGTGGGCCACAGATAGGATATAATTTGAATAAGTTATAATAAATTATAATATTAACATATAAAAATGTTTTATTTTATAAATTGACTTGTTAATTGTATCTCTTCACAGTAACAGAAAAGTAACTAAGACAAAAGTTAGTTCCACAGAATAAGCTATTGCTGTGATAGTCCTGGCTATGCTGACATTTTAGAGAAATGTAGAGGATTTGGGAGACATTGGACTAGGATAAATGTGTGAACCCTTTACACATACAGTAGGAGGACCTGATGGGTCATCTTAGTAGGAGCTTGGAAAATTATGTTGCTGAGAACAAAATGGACTATTGAGGTTCTGTTCACGAAGTTTCAGAGGGGAACAATATTAGCAAACGGGCAAGAGACAATTCTTTTCATATATAGGCAAAGAATGTGGCTGCTTTCTTTGTCATAAGACTCTGCCTATTAAAGAGCAGAACAATCAGTTCATGTCAGAGGCAGTCCCTATTCCTATTACAATGGAACCCACTTGGATACTGAAATGCCATGGGCTTTATCTGTGCAGGGGTCTTAGGTTATCTCCATGTATAGTCCTTGTTTGGAGTATCAGTCTCAGGAAAGACCCCTGTGCTCAGAATTTTAGGTTCTGTTGCTCTCCTTGTAGAGTTCCTGTCCTCTCCAGATCTTACTGTTTCCAACTTCTTTCATAAGATTCCCTGCACTCTGCCCAAAGGTTGGCCATAAGTCTGAGCATCTGCATTGACAGTCTGCAAGGCAGAGCCTTTCAGAGTTCCTCTGTGTCAGGCTCCTGACTTGTTTCCTCTTTTCTCCTTCTTCTGATGTCCATCCTTTTTGCTTTTCTGGATAGGAATGGAGCATTTTAACAAGAGTCCTCCCTCTTGATTAGTTTCTTTAGGTGTACAGCTCTTAGTAGGTTTATCCTATATTATGTCTAATTACCTCCCCCACAGGGGGAAGCAGCATTACCAGGCCACAGAAGAAGACAATGCAGCCACTCCTGATGAGACCTAATTGACTAGGATCAGAAGGGAGGAAAAGAAGACCTCCCCTATCAGTAACTTGGGGAGGAGCATGCATGCAGAGGGTGGAGGAAGGGAGGAATTGGGATGGGAGGAGGGAGGGAACCACAGGGGAGATACAAAGTGAATTAAGTGTAATTAATAAAGAATTAAAAAATGAAAAAAATCTTAAATAGATTGAATAAAAATAAAAAAGAGTCTGCCTAAAGTGAAATTGAAAAGGTTTTGACTAATTTTGTTGACAGAGAAGATTTTAAGACAGCTTAATAGTGACTTTGTGGCTTAAGCAAGTCTATAGAGAAACAGCAAGCAATTCAAAAACAAACAAAACATAAATAAACAAAAAAACAAAAAGTACACTTTGTGGAGAAAATTAAATGCACCAGGAAATGTAATATTAGTGTCACCAACACAAAACCCCACCCAGGTAATCCTGCAACTTGTGGGAGAAAAAATAAGGAATTATAGATTCCTAAGGAGTAACAACAAATTAAATCATATGCAAATGTAATGCAAGAAAGTGGGCAAGTTTCATTCCAACCAAAACTTTGCAGCACTGTATGGGTGGCTCTAGCTTTAGGGTCTGAAGGATACAGGTGTGAAAGGGCTGTAGAATCTTCCTTCACAGTTAATCATTTTAGTCCAGCTGTGTATAAAGGATTACCTATGTGGAGACCGGAAGAGGCTATTGCATGAAGCAATGAACTGAAGCTTGGATTGTGCTGGAGAACCCAAGATGCTGGAGATTCCAGAGCCACTGGGTATTTGCCAAGAAGAGTTGCAGACAGCTTATGGGAAACAGCTGAAGTCAACAAAGATGTAAGGAAAGAACCTTCTACTCCTTTTGACATTGGACATAGAGCTACCAGATTAGGAGTTTATCCTGCAGATATCTTGTCTTGTTTTGCTTCAGTATTTTCTCATTATGATACTACTTCTTCATTTTGGAGTGGTAATGTATATGTTGAAAATATATAATTAGCTTTTTAAAATTTTACTGGGGTAACTATTAAAAGATTGCCGTGTGTCTCAGAAGAGAACTTGGACTTCAAAACAGTGTTGACATGGTGAAAGACTACAGGAACTTTTAAAGTAGGACCAAATGTATTTTGCACTTTGATATGGCTACAAGACTCTGGGAAACAGGGAACAGAATATGGCAGCTTGAAGCAAAATGACCCAATAGGCTCATATATTTGAATACTTCGTCCTCAGTTGGTAGCATAGTCTGGGAAGGATTAAGTGTGTTCCTTGGGAGATGTGTAGTGAGAAGTGGGCCATGACATTATAAGTTAGCTCTCTCTTCTCTATGCCTTGTGCTTATGTAAACTATCAAGCACTACTTCAGCTCCATCCTTGCCTGAGTGATGTCATACTCCATACTATGATGATCATGGATGTTAGTACTCTCTATAACTGTGAGCCACAGTTAAATTCTTTCTTCTGTTTTGTTTTTCATAACTTGTCTTATTTATTGTGTTTTGCCATGGCAATATAAAAGCAGCTAACACACATGTATACTTGAGAATAATATATGTGTGATGGGCATATAAATCAACTTGTTTCATAATTGCAACACATAAGTGAAATAAAAAAGTCCTTAAATTGGCATTGAATATTGTAATTTCAAGAAGTTTTTGAGTTAAAGTGGACTCAAAGTCCTTGATTAAATAAGTAAAATAACTTCAGTTCAGGTGTTCTGTGTAGTGCAGGGTGTGACCATGTTCAAATATTGTTTGGATTTGGTATATGTTCTGATAATTTGGGTGAAGATCATTTCATCAAATATTGAACTGAAAGTGGGTGTGCAAATAGATCCTTATTCTTGTATGTTTATATAGTATTATTATTTAGTGTTTAGCTTTAGTGAATGGAAAATAATTCTCTATTAATTAGTACCTGTTATAAATTGTATATTTTATAAAAAGTACACATATAACATCCTTATCTGATATGTAGTTCTAATATGATTAGTGAGACAACCAAGATTGAGATTGGATTAGAAATTAGATCTTTCTCACTCATAATTCCATGTTTTACCATGCCACTGTTATATAATCAATTTGAATTATTCTGTTTCAGTTTTCTTTTCAGCCAACTGAAAGTATTTATTCCATCCATCTGTATGGGACTACACTTAGGTATTTGGCTGCAATGTATAGCACTGAATGTTCAGAATATGTTTTTTTTTAATTTATATTTTTTCTTCAAAATTTATTATTATATATCCCAATTAGAGGCCCCTCCCTCAACTCCCACAGTCCCACCCTCCGTCCTTTTTCTTGTCCCTCCTCACCTTCCCCTAGTACACTGAAACGGGGAATTCTACACTATTGCCATCTGTTTGTTAAGTCTCATCAGAACTGCCTTGATCCTCTTTCTCTATGGCTTGGCAGGGTTGCATCATCAAGGACGAGTCATCAAAGAGCAGTCAACTGAGTCCATTATAGAAGCAGCTTTTTCTTCCCTTACTCAGAGATCCACATGGAGACTGAGCTGCAAATCGGCCACATGTGAGCAGGGGTCTGGGTCCTCTCCATGCATGGTCCTCCATTGGTGCATCAGACTCTGCAGGAATCCCTGGACTCAGATCTTTTAGTTTTGTGGGTCTCCTTGTGGGGTTCCTGTTTTCTCCATGTCCCTCTGGTCCCACCCCTCTTTTCCAGTATAAGAGTCCCTGTGCTCTGCCCAAAGTTTAGCCATGATTCTCAGCATCTGCTTTGGCACCCTGTTGGATGGAACCTTTCAGAGGACCCTCTTTTTTAGGATCCCATCTTGTTTCCATTCTTCCACCGCGTCCGCTGTCTATCCTATTTGCCATTCTGAATGACATTTAAGCATCCTCTCTAAGGTCCTCCTTAGTGTTTAGTTTCTTTAGGTTTGTAGATGACTATAGCATATTATATATAATATAGCTAATATCCGCATGTAAGCGAGTGTATACCATGGCTGTCTTTCTGTTTCTAGGTTACCTCACTCAGGATGATCTTTTCTAGCTTCATCCATTTGCCTGCAAATTTCATGATTTTCTTGTTTTTAAAAGCTGAGTAGTATTTCATTGTGTAGATGTACCACAATTTCTGTATTCATTCTGCCGTTGAGGGACATCTAGGTTGTTTCCAGATTCTGGCTATTACAAACACATGCTGGACAAGATGTGAAGAAAGGGAAAACCTCTTCCATTGCTGGTGGGAATGGAAACTTGTACAACCACTTTGAAAATCAATCTGACGATTTCTCAGAAAATTAGCAATAGTGCTACCTCAAGATCGAGATACACTACTTCTAGCCCTATATCTGAAATATGCTCAACTGCAGAAGTAGGACATTTGCTCAACCATGTTTGTGGAAGCTGCATTCATAATAGCCAGAATCTGGAAATAATCTAGATGAAAATGGGTACAGAAATTGTGGTACATTTATACGATGCAATACTACTCAGCTATTAAAACAAGGATATCATGACATTTTTAGGCAAGTGGTGGGAACTAGAAAAGATCATTTTGAGTGAGGTAGCCCAAAGCAGAAAGACACACATGGTATATATTCATTCATAAGCTCTTACTAGACATATAACATATGATAGACATACTAAAATCTATACTCCTAAAGAAGTTAAACAAGGAAGACCCCAGGGAAGATGCTCAATCCTCATTCAGAAGGGCAAACACAATAGAAAATAGAAGCAGGAGAAGACAGGGAAAAGGACGGAAGCCTGCCAGAGACTGCTTTTGAAAGACTCCTCTTATATAGGTATCTAAGCAGAGGCTGAGACTCATAGAAAAACTTTGGGCAGAATGCAAGGAGTTTTACAAAAGAAGGGGGGATAGAAAAAGCTGGAGGGGATATGACATCCAAAAGGAGACCAACAGAACCAAAAGATCTGAGCCTTGGTGTCATGCAGAGACTCATTGTGCAACCAAGGGCCATTTATGGAGAGGAACTAAAACCCCTGCTCAGATGTTTCCCATAGACTCATTATCCAAGTGAGTTCCCTCTGACATGAACTCAGTGTTCAGCTCTTTGATCACCTCTCCTGGGGGTGCATCTTTGCCAGGCCCCAGAGGAAAACAATGCAACCAATCCTGATGATAGGCTAAGGTTAGAGAGAAGGGGAGGAGGTCCTCACCTATTAGTGGACTATAGGAGGGTAGTATGGGGAAAAGCGGGAGGGAGGGTGTGGTTGGGAGGAGACAAGGGATATATGAATAATATATAAAGAACTCAACAAACCAAATAATCCCTCCCAAGCCTGCCCTGTATATAAAAGCTCAGAATGTTTTCTCAGTATATCCTTCATTGGGTTGTCCCCACCTGCTGTAACTGCTATCTCTCCAAGATTATTTTTCATTCTAGTTTCTCAGCTTAATACTCACCCATTACCACTCCTGACTCTCTTGTTGTTTTATTCCACAAACCCTTGGGATTGACGCAATGATGCAATGAAGAGAGTTGAAGAGATCAAGCAGAAATGCCAGGCTAAGTTTATAATGAACAGGTTGAAGAAAAACAAAGAGCTGCAGAAGGCTCAGGATGTCAGAGAGGTCAACAGAACATCCATCTAATCCTGGCTCCTCTTGCAGGCAAAGGAAAGCTGCTTGAGGAAAAAATGGTACAGCAATTTCAGAAGGATGTGGACATGGAGGATGCTTCCTAATGGTTCATTCCACAAACTCCCCTAGATTTTGAACTCAGCATGGAAATAAGATGAGCAATTTTCTCCTCCTCCAGAAAAGTGTCAAGTGCAAGACATGATGTAATTTTGATTTCTTATTTCTCACATACCTCAGTAGTCATATTGCAATCAGATACTGGATTTTCAAATGGTTACTCTTTTAGCTCATAATTTATAGAAAAATAATATTGCTAGTGAATAAATGTTGTAAAATCCAGTTTTTTAGATTATTTTTATATTTCATGACAATACAATTGAATACAGCATTTAACATGGACAGTACTTATATCTAAACTTACACATAGAAAACCATGCAAAGAACAACAAATTTACTCAAAATCACATAGATATCAAATCAGAGAGGCATAGTTTTAATGGAGGCCACCTGAATTTCAATTATATATCCATACACAATGATTTTTATATTTCTCCTCTTTTGACTACAAGGCCAGAGAGAAGAGTTATCTGGCATTCTATATTTTCTCTCTAGCATATTTCAGTTGCTCTTCTTTCTTATGTCCTAGCCTATATCCCACACTTAGACTGTTCTATATAATAGCCACTAGCCATGTACAACTCTTGAACACTTAAATACAGCTAGGAAAATTAATTTATTGAATTAATAATATTATTTAATGTTAAGTAAATTTACATAGCCACATGAAGAAATTTTATACTATATTGAACAATGGAGTAGTGTGATCAGTGCCCTTTCTGTGGTGACAGAGAATGAATACTGACTATCTATTTGCCACTAAGAGCAACCATGAATGCACAATGGCATTGCATTTTCTTTCTACTAGAACAGGACATTTGGGAATCTAAGACTCAGGGGAAAGTAAATAGCTATTCAATGCTTGTGCTGAGTAGGCCATGAGAATCCATGGCACAGATGGTTCATGATAAGGTTAAGGCACCCAGATATATGGCTACAGCTATAGCATCAGGGACCAAGGTGAAGAGGGTACAGAATGGCCAAGAAAAAAAAAGCATATTTTATTGTTCAGGTTGTTGACTTAGATAGAAAGAAATAGAACAACTATTATATTCAATCCTGGCCAAGTAGAAAACTCAAATACAGCACAGATTAAGTGTACATGAAGTGAATTGTTCAGACTAAACACAGACAACAAAGAATAAAGATGAAAGGGAAAGACAAGCCATAAATATACACACCAGCAAATCAATCTACTTATATATAGACTCCACTATGACTTTCTTAGCTTAATAATACCAAACAATACCTTTTAGGCATGTTCTCTGACCCGATGCTATTCAAGGTGCTTTTTATAGAGAGTTTTATAGCTTGGATCTGTGGGTTAGTTACTATTATTATCATCATTTTACAAATTTGAGAATGTTAAACCTCAGTTAATTCAACCATCCCTACAAAGAATCACAAATTAAGGACATGAAATAGTTTTGTCCAATTAAAAAAAAATCTAACTTTTGCTTCAATATATATCCACAAAACATGTCTTTAGTCCTAGGCATGAAGAGAAATCCATTGGGGGATGGTATTAGTTAAACTTAACAGAAAAGATTTGGCCCTTATATTCAAAAGTCAGAGCCTGAAATATGACTAAGTAGTGGATATACTGAAGAATTTGAAGAATACTCTTGACTATGTGAAAGCAGATGAAGAAGCAAGGAAAGATATTTCTAAGTATGGACTGTTCTGGTAGCAACAAAAAAGACTAGAACAATGGCATAATTAGCTAGAGTTTAGACATTTAAAAGTCACATGCTACTCACAGATTAGCTTTTATATATATATTAATCTTCACTTACTTAGTAGCAATAATAAGAGCTTGATTTTAGTCTCCAAAGCATGAGTGCATAAAAAGACATGAGTTTGTAATCCAGAACCTGTTGGACCTCATGCTATATTCTTTCTATTTTGAACAATACATTCCATGAGGTTCAAATATCTTTATTCACTTTAAAATCTTTTTTTTTTTAAATTTTATGCATTAAAGTATTTTTTTTAATTAGGTATGTGTTTCAACAGCTAAATTTGCAGACAATGCCATGATCTCTTGTTCTCTGAAGGCTATGCCCTCCTACTAGCTACTAATACCTATGGACAATAAGCAAGACATTTAACACCATAGTTTCTGTACAGTAAAGGTACTTAGGGATTATAACCTGATTTAATGTTCGCCTGAGAATCTAAGATTTCCATTTTTTTCTAAGTTTTAGTTAAACATTAAACATTTTGTTTTATAATGACTAGCCTATTTTGTTTTATAAATATTTTTGTGGTATTATGTGTGTATCCATGTTTGTGTGTATGTGAATACCCACACATGTATGAAAATTTATGTAGAGCACAGTAAAGGGTCTCTCTGTAACTCTGAATCTTAATTGTTGCTCACTTGACTGGTTGGGTTTGTCAATTTGGTCATGAAGCTCCAGGAATCCCATCTTCAACAAAACTCCCAGTGCTGGAATTATACGTGCTTACCACCAAATCTGAACTTTTCCATGGGTTGTGGGCTCAAATTTTACTGAATAAGCCATCTTCACAGCCTCTTGATATAAAACTTAATTAGAAATAAAATCACATATATTAGGATTATGGTATATTGAGCTTTGACACATGTATGTACCATTTTAACCAACACCTAACTCTACAGAGTTATTTACATCATCACAGAAGAAAGTTATTTCAGTTAACATGTCATTATAACTCCTGTTCCGTGCAATCACTTTACTCATTATTTTGATTATTTTATTCATTTGTATTTTTCTCAGTCTCTGTCTCTGTCTCTCTCTCTCCCTAAGAAAAGGTGATGTTGTATAACCTACACAGTATCCGTTTTCTTTAGTCTCTTAAGTGCAAAGATTACAAACCTGTGCCACCACTCCTAGCTTGACTTTCCTTGAAACGAAGTGGGATACATAGTATGCACTCTTTCCTGTCAGGTCTCTTTCATGCATTTATATGATCTATGCTGTTATGTGTATACATATGTCAGTAACAAATGTTTTTGCTGAGTAATATTCTAGTGAGTAGACATAGTATAATTTATTTGACTGTTCTTCTGTTAGAACATATTCAATTTGTTTAAATCTTGTGATATTGTAATTAGAGTTCTTTTAAGCATTACTGTTCATGTCTGTTTGTTGGCATAGGTTTCTATTTCTCTAGGGAAGAGGGATTAGAAGTTAAAATGATAGATCTCATGGCAAGTAGGTGTCTAATCAGAAGAAACTGCCCACGATGTTCCAAATAGCCACAGCATTTCATATTTTTACCAATAAAGCACAAGATAATCATTTGTTCCACATACAAAGACTTGGTCTTGTCAGTCAATTTCGTTTTAGCCACTCTGGTGGGTGTATAGTTGTATCTCACTGTTGTTTTAATTTGCATTTAACTGATTCTTAGTGACACTGAACATCTTTTTTTTTTCTGTGATTAGTAAGGATGGTTTATTTTTTAATGTGGTAGGCTATATATTTCTTCTTCTAATTAAGCTGAAACAGCCATAACTTAAAGCACTGAGTGACTGGGTATGGCAGAGTTAATGAAGACTATGAGATGGATTAATGTACTTCTATTAAGAAATGCCTTGCCAAGGTTGTTTAGGAATCTCCACAGAGCCCCCTGATCCAACAACACAACTGAATGCAACCAAGTTTAACCACTGGAAGCTTGGCCTGGCTACAAAAGATGGCTAGTTCAGGCACTCTATCTCCATTAGTAGGACTAGGATCACCCTCATAGATTCTAGAAAGTTTAACTGCACTAGATTTCCACAGTATTTCTCCAAATGCATGCCAATACCATTTGTCTCTCTGTTCTCTCTCTTCCTCAATCCTTTCCCCACCATAACTCATCCCTCCCACTATATTTGCTACACAGCCTCAGTTCAATCACAAAAATCTATTCTATTTCTCCTTCCCAGAGAGATCCATGCACTCTCCCACACCCAGAGACCTCTTTATCTAACCTTTCTGAGTCTATAGACTATAGTTTGATTATCATTTACTTAACAGCTAATAGCCTCTTATAAGTGAAGACATGACATATTTGTTTTTTCCGGGTCTGAGTTACCTTACTAAGGATGTTTTTTTTTTTTTTCCTAGTTATACCCATTTTCCTGCAAATTTAATTATGTCATATATACATATATATATGTTACACAACCCAAGCTGTTTTCCTTTCTGAATGGTGATTAACCCTCTTCCCTAGGGTCATCCTTATTGTTTAGCTTCTTTAGGGCCATAGATTTTCATATGTTTATTCTATATTATATGGTTAATATATACTTATAAATGAATATATACCATATGTGTCTTTCTACTTCTGGGTTACTTCACTCAGCATAGGCTAGGGTCAGATAGTAGGGGAGGAGAACCTCCCGTATCAGTTGATTGGAGGAGGTAAATGGGGGGGGGAAGAGGAAGGGAGTGTGAGACTGGGATGAGATGAGGGAGGGGGCTACAGCTGGGATTCAAAGTGAATAAATTGTAGTAGTAGTAGTAGTAATAGTAGTAGTGGTATTAGTAATAAAACAAACCAGGCTGATGTTAAGATAGTGAGTCACTCTTCAAAAACTGACAGTATGCCTGGATGTGGGAGGCATTGCAAAGGACAATATTCACACAGTTTGTTGAACATAGAGATGTAAAACTGATGTCTGCATGGAGCCTTAATCCCTATGCTCTTGTATATTTGGTAAAGTAAGGTACTCATCAAACTACAGAAGGACAATTCTAGATACCAACCGAGCCACAAAACCCTTGACGTAAAATTTGTCCTGCCTACAAGATATGATGGGGCAATGGTGCCATAGTACCTGTGGGAGTGGACAACCAATACTTGCTTCAATTTGAGACCCATGCCATGAGAGGGCATATATGCCCTACACCGCCAAGATGACCAGAAACCAGAGAGACTGGATAGTGCAGAGACATAGAGTAGAACCAAACAACTGGCAAAAATATTCTAATATGATTCCTGATGATATTCTGCTATACTCATGGATTGGTGCCTTCTTCAGTTATTATTAGAAAGGCATCCTTAGGCAGCAAACAGGAGTGGGTACAGAGACCCACAGCCCGGTCATTATGAGGAGAGAGAATTCAAATTGGAGGGATGTCAACATTGTACTGCTTTCATTGGAGAGCTGGAAACCATACACAGGAGAGGGAAAAAAATGCAGGGGTCAGGGGGAAGGAGGTCACAAGGAGAATATGGCCCAGTAATCAAGACCCACATAGGTTCACAGAGACTGAAATGGCAAGCACAGGGCTTGCATCTGTCTGAATCAGGTCATTTGCCTATATGTTAAGGCTGTTAGCTTGGTGTTTGGGTGGTAATCCTCACAGCTGGAAAGAGTATTTCTGCTCTTGAGACTTTTTTCCATTTATTGAGTTGCCTTGTCCAGCCTTGATAGGAGGGTTTTTGCCTTGTTTCTTGTATCTAGTTTTGGATGCTGATTCTTTTCTGAAGGGAAATGTACAGAGTGGATCTTGAGGAGAGGGGAGGTTGAGAGGATCTGAGAACAGTGGAGGGACACGAATCAGTTGTCTGGATGTATTATATGAAAGAATAATCTATTTTCAATTTAAAAAAAATAGATCCCATTTTTTTTCTTTTTACTTTTTAAATTATTTTTATTAATTGCAGTTTGTTCAATTTGTATCCCCCCTGTAGCTCCCTCTTTCCTCCGCTCCCAGTCCCACCCTTCCTCCCTAAGCACAAAGACACAGTCATAAGTCGATATTAGACATTAATATAAGATAAACATACTAAAATCTGTACTCCTAAGGAAGCTAA
Source organism: Meriones unguiculatus (assembly GCF_030254825.1). Classification (NCBI taxonomy): domain Eukaryota; kingdom Metazoa; phylum Chordata; class Mammalia; order Rodentia; family Muridae; genus Meriones; species Meriones unguiculatus. Next base: position 88,074,304 of record NC_083369.1, on the reverse strand, counting down.
TCAAGAAAGAAGACTATCACTAAGATGCTCAGTACCCATTCAGAAAGGCAAAGAGGATGGACATGGGAAGAGGAAGAAAACAGGGAACAGGACAAGAGCTTGCCACAGAAGGCCTCTGAAAAACTTTACCCTACAGAGTATTGAGGCAGATGCTGAGACTCATAGCTAAACTTTGGGCAGATGCAGGAAATCTTATGAAAGAAGTGGAAGATAGTAAGACCTGGAAAAGACAGGAGTGCTACAAGGATAGCAACAGATCCAAAAAGTCTGGGTACAGGGTTCTTTTCTGAGACTGATTATCCAGCCAAGGACCATTCATGGAGATGGCCTGGAACTCCTGCACAGAGGGAGCCCATGGCAGTTCAGTGGGTTCCATAGTAATGGGGAAAGGGTCTGTCTCTGACATGAACTGATTGGCCTGCTCTTTGATCACCTCCCCTTAAGTGGGCAGCAGACTTACCAGGCCACAGAAGAAGACTATGCAGCCACTCCTGATCAGACCTGATAGACTAGGATCAGAGGAAAGGGGAGAAGGATCTCTTTTACCTGTGGACTAGATCCCAATTTTTATAAGAAAAAAGAAGGTGAAATCTCAGGATTGTTTTGATTGGAATCTCCCTGATGACTAAGGATATTGAACATTTCTTTAAGGTTTCTCTGAGTTTTGATATTTCTCTGTTGAGAATTCTCTGTTTAGCTCTGTACCCCATATTTTAATGAGATTACTTGGTTTATTGGTGTTTAACTTCTTAAGTTCTTTATATATTCTGGATATTATCCCTAGTCAAATATATGTTTGGTGAAGATCGTTTTCTGATCTGTAGGCTGTTGTTTTGTTCTGATGACAGTTTTCTTCACTTTACAGAAGCTTTTCAGTTTCATGAGGTCCCATTTATTTATTATTAATCCTAGAGCCTGTGCTGTCGGTGTTCTGTTCAAGAAGGAAGTTGTCTCCTGAGTCAATGAGTTCCAGGCTCTTCCCCACTTTTTCTTCTAACAGGTTTAGTGTGTTTGGTTTTATGTTGAGGTCTTTGATCCACTTGAACTTTAGTGGATCTATTTGCATTTTTCATCATGTAGAAATCCAGTTAAACCAGCACATTTGGTGAAGATACCTTCTTTTTTCCACTGTATTGTTTGGCTTCTTTGTTCTAGACTCAGTCTCAAAGTGGGTTCCCTAGTAATGGGAGCAGGGGCTGTCTGTGGCCGCCTCTCTGATCACCTACCCTTGGGAGTGTAGTCTTGACAGGCTACAGAGGAAGACATTGGAGCCAGTCTTAATGAGACCTGATAGCTTAGGGTTAGATCAAAAGGGAGGAGGTCCTCCCCATTCAGTGGACTAGGAGCAGTGAATAAGGGAAGGAGAGAGAGAGGAAAGAATTCAGAGGAGATAAAAGAGGGTGCCACAACTAGGATACAAAGTGAATAAAGTGTAAAAAATAATAATAATTAAAATGATATTTTTTAAAAAAAGAAACATAGAAACAATGCTTTGCAATAGTCACTCTGCCTACCTCAGACAAAGACTATTTACTGCTACTGTTTGTATAGTCATTGCTTTAAACAGTACAAAGTAATGACGTTTATTTCTGAACCATTTTTTCTTCATGACTCAGAATTATAGTTCTGTAGTTTTTCATATATATTAAAAATTTACCCAAATGTTACCATTTGTCTTTCTAGGACTTAAGTTTAATTTCTAGACAGGTATAAATGACAGCAAACTATTTAAAACATACTGGTCTCAGTAGTCAGCAAATCATTCTATGGATGGCCTTAGTATTATGGAACTGTATTGTAATTTAGCTGTCACTGAGTTTGAATAATGGAATTGGTGCAAAATAATTTAAAAATCAGGGCATAGGGAAAGAGTGAAGACAGATAATAGAGAAAAATCATACAGGTAAAAGCAAAGTAATGCAGTTTTTGGAAAACTGAAAAAATGCCAATGTTTAGTGTGAAAAACTGCAACCCAAAGTGACTGGGTGTGATTTTGTTCTCTTTCAGCTAAGTGAATTTGGTATCCTAAGGCTGAAGGCGAGGAGAGAAATAACAAGCAGCTGGATTCATTTCAGAAGCTTGAACTTGAATGGATCTGCAAGGTCATCTAATAGAATTCTCTGTAGAGTGTCAGGAATCAACTCATAGAACACATAATTTTTTTTTCTTTTAAAGTCTCTTGGTCATAGTGAGAGTCTCCATTGCTACATAAAATAAACGTGTTGATTTTATGCTTCCAATATTCCTAAATCACAAAAATTGTTCCTATGTCCTCTACCCTCAGCTCAGAATTGTCACTCTTAATTCTTACACTATTACTTAAAGAGATGATTAGTTGTTCTTATAATCATTTCTTTCCATACTTGATTATCAATATCCTCAATAAAAGTATTTCCCCTGTTTTATCAGGTATCTTCAGGACTGGCTGCAAAGCCCTCCTCTGTGGCCTAACAGGACTGCTCCTCCCTATGAGGGAGGGAGGGAGGGACTGGGAGGGAATGAGGGATCGGGACATGGCTGGGATACAGAGTTAATAAAATGTAACTGATAAAAATAAATAAATAAATTAAAAAAAAAAAAAAAGTATTTCCCCATGCATGATCCTTGGTTGGAGTATGAGTCTCTGGAAAGACAACTGTGTTCAAATTTTCTGCTTCTGTTGCTCTCCTGTGGAGTTCCTGTCCTCTCCAGATTTTACTATTTCCCACTTCTTTCATATGATTCCATGCAATCTGCCCAACAGTTGGCCCTAAATCTCAGCATCTGCTTTGATAGCCTGCAGGGCAGAGCCTTTCAGAGGCCCTCTGTGGCAGGTTCCTAACTTGTTTCCTGTTCTTCTTCTGATGTTCATCCTCTTTGCCTTTCAGGGTGGGGATTGAGCATTTTAGTCAGGGTCCTCCCTCTTGATTAGTTTCTTTAGATGTACAGATTTTAGTAGGTTTATCCTATATTATATATCTATATGAGTGAGTATATAGTGTGTGTTTCTTTCTGCTTCTGAGACAGCTCACTCAGGATGATCCTTTCCAGTTCCCACAATTTACATGCAAATTTCATGATTTCCTTATTTTTCAAACTCCAACCAAGTACCATGCATGGAGATACCCTAGAACCCCTGCACAGATGTAGCCCATTGCAGTTCATTGTCCAATTGGGTTTCATAGTAATGGGGAGAGGGACTGCCTCTGAAGTAAACTGATTGGCCTGCTCTTTGATCACCTCCCCCTGAGGGAGATCAGCCTTACCAGGCCAGAGAAGATGGCAATGCAGCCACTCCTGATGAGATGTGATAGACTAACATCAGAAGGAAGGAGAGGAGAACCTCCCCTATCAGTGGACTTGTGGAGGGGCATTCGTGAAGAAGGGGGAGGGAAGATGGGATTAGGAGGGGAGGGGGAGGAGGAAGGTATTTATGGGGGTTACAAAGTGAATAAAGTGTAATTAGTAAAAGTTAAAAAAAAGTATTTCCCTAAAAAATATTAATGTCTTAAAACTATTCTCACCAGCACAGAGAGCAGTTGTAACATAACTTTATTTTAGGAGATAGGCAATTTGCTTTCATATTACATTAGAATTTGGGGTCCAGTGCCAGCATGGGTTTCTTGTAAGGTTAAATATTTCATAGATTTTATTTTCTTTACTGTTTTTTTATATCTTAAAACTGAGTATGTTTATAGATTAGAATATGATATTATGATCTCTGTATGCATTATATAAAGATAATATCATGAAAATTAACATATCTATAACTTGCCAATTTATTGCTTTTCTTGTGAGAAGGTTAAAATTAAATTTAGTAATTTTGAAATTTAGAAACTATATCGAGGAAGGTGGTATCAGCACTAAAGGTGGTTGGCAAGCAACAAAACCTTTCTGTTTTGAAATGTAGTACCTAAAACTCTTTCACCAAAGATATTGGTAGGAATGAAATGAAGAGGAGTTTTCATACAAAGCTTTTCATTAGTCATTGTTATTCTTTATCATGTTAATGTAAATTATAAAACTCAATCATCCCATATTTTCTCCAGATCTCAAAGAATGTCATTATTTTAATATCCAAGATGTTAGGTATATAGATAAAAACATAAATATAGGATGTTGAGTTTTAACCATTATATCCACAAGAATACTATGTATATATTTTTTATTCACTAGAAAACAAACACTACATTATTTTTACTTTTTGATTTTTTTATTTTATTTTTTTATTAATTACATTTTATTTACTTTGTATCCCCCCTTTAGTTCACTCCCTCCTCCCCTCCCAATCCCTTTCTTCCTCCTCCTTCTCCACACATGCCCCTCCCCAAGTCCACTGGTAGGGGAGGTCTTCTTTTCCTTCCTTCTGATCCTAGTCTGATAGGTCTCATCAGGAGTGGCTGCATTTTCTTCCTCTGTGGCCTGGTAAGGCTGCTACCCCCTCAGGGGGAGGTGATCAAAGAGCAGGCCAATCAGTTCATGTCAGAGACAGTCTCTGTTCCCATTACTATGGAACACACTAGGAGACTGAACTGTCATGGATTACATCTGTGCGGGGGTTCTGGGTTATCTCCATGCATGCTACTTGGTTGGACTATCAGTCTCAGGGAAGACACATGAGCCCAGATTTTTTGGATCTGTTGTTCTCCTTGTGTAGCTCCTGTCCCCTCCATGTGTTACTACCTCCGACTTCTTTCATAAGATTCCCTGCAATCTCCTCAAAATTTGGCCATAAGTCAGCATCTGCTTTGATAGTCTGCAAGGCAGAGCCTTTCAGAGGCCCTCTGTGGCAGGCTCTTAATTTGTTTCTTGTTTTCTCCTTCTTCATTTGTCCATCCTCTTTTGCCTTTCTGGATGGGGATTGAGCATTTTAGCCAAAGTGCTCCCGCTTGATTATTTTCTTTAGATGTACAGATTTTAGTAGGTTTATCCTATATTATATGTCTATTTTTACTTCTTTTACTTCTTTCTTCATGAAGGAACATTTAATAATGATCACCTATCATCAACATAACAAGAGTACAATTTACTTATATTTATTTTTTCTGAGATTATATTCAAATATAAAACCAAGTTACTCTTCATACAGCTCTCTAGAACATCACAGAGTAAAAAGAATAAGTCAAAGTTCCTCTTAAAAGTCAATGTCCTCTTCCTCTGTGTCCTGGTAAGGCCACCCCACCAGGGGAAGTAATCAAAGAACAGGTAACTGAGTTTATGTCAGAGACTGCCCCTGCTCCTCTTGCTAGGTAGCCCACTTGGAGACTGAGCTACCTATGGGCTACATCTTATTAAGGAATCTAAGTCTTCTCCATACATGGTCCTTGGTTGATGCATCAGTTTCTGCAGGCCCCCTTGGGCCCAGATTGAGTTGATAGGCTAGGGTCAGATAGTAGAGGAGCAGGACTCTCCCTTTTCTGTGGAATAGGGCAAGGAAATCTTGGGAAGAAGGAGGAGGGAGGGAGCAGCAGGGAGGAGATGGTGGATGGGGGCTACAATTGGAGGTAAAAAGTAAAATAAAATAAAATAAAATAAAATAAAATAAAATAAAATAAAATAAAATGTCCCCAGGGAGTATAGTTTTACTCTTTCATCTTAGGTCTACTCTCTTTAAACAAGAACTTCCTACTAGGCAAACTTCATATCTTTTCTTATCTATAATCAAGCAAACAAATGAGAGTTTACTGAAAAAGAGTTCATTCATGGAAATATGGCATCCCTCACAGATTCACTTTAGATACTGTATTAGCAAGTGAGAATTGATGATGCTATGTCAACACTCTGTTGCTGATTCCTACAAAAGCTATAACACACACCTCTCCCCATATATCATTAAATCTAAATTTCATCTGTTTGTCTAAAAATTTGCTGCCTAAGATTAATCAGAAATTCTGAATTTTATTGCAAATATGTTATACATATTTTCTCTTTATCATTAGACAAGCATATAGTTTAGATTCAATAATTATATATGCCCAATCAAAAAAGCTTGAAATTTAGGAAAACAGTGGCCCTCAAATGAATACTAATTATGACAAAGTTCTATTGTTGGATGAGAAAAATTTAAAGACCTGAGAAAAGTTCATTAAAAAATAATGTCAATTTTTGCTAAAATATGCTAGTCTTCTCAAACTTAATGTCTACTGTAACTTCTATTTGTAAAGTATCTTAAAAGTATTTAAACTAATGGTCAAATTATTTTTAATATAATTTTTATTTATTAAAATTTATTCACTTTGTATCCCAGCTGTAGCCCAACCCTCATCCCTTCCCAATTCCTCCCTCCCTCCCTCATATACCCCCATGCCACTTTTCCAGTCCACTAATAGTGGAGGGTCTCCTCCACTTGGTCAAATAATTTTAAAAGGTTACAAGACTCAAATAGAGTGATGTAGCTGGATCTTATGGTAGTGCTATTTCCAATTTCATGAGAAAGCACAAGATTTATTTGCAAAGTGGTTGTACAAGATGGCACTCCCACCAACAATGGAGGAGGGTAGTCCTTTCTCCACATATTCTCTAGCATGTCCTGTCACTTGAGTTTTTTATCTTAGTCATTCTGATGGGTGTAAGATGGAATCTCAGAGTTGTTTTAATTTGTATTTTGCTGATGACTAAGGTCTTTGAAAATTTCTTTAAGTGTTTCTCTGCCATTTGATATTCATCTGTTGATAATTTTCTGCTTAGCTTTGTATCCCATTTTTTAAATGGATTACCTGTTTTGTTGGTGTTTAACTACTTGAGTTCTTTATATATTCTGGATATTAGCCCTCTGTCAGATGTAGGGTTGGTGAAGATCTTTTTCCAGTCTGTAGGCTCTCTTTTTTTTCTGATGTCAGTGTTTTTAGTGAAAATGGCTTTCCTACCAAAAGCAATCTACAGAGTCATTGCGATTCCCATCAAAATAATAACACAATTTTTAACAGACCTTGAAAAAACAATTCTCAATTTCATATGAAAAAAAAAAAAAAACACAGAAGAGCTAATACAACCCTGTACAATAAGAGATCTTCTGGAGGTATCTCCATCCCTGATCTCAAGCTGTACTATACAGTAACAGTACTGGCATACAAACAGACTGGCAGATCAATGGAATCTAATCAAAGACCCAGAAATAAATCCACACACCTATGGAAAATTAATTTTTGACAAAGAATGCAAAACCATATGATGGAAAACAGATAGCATCTTCAACAAATGGTGTTGGTTTTACTGGATGTCCACATGTAGAAAAATACAAGTAGACCCATATCTACAAGCATTCATAAAATTAAAGTCCAAGTGGATCAAAGACCTCAACATAAAACTAGATGCACTAAATCTGTTAGAAAAAAAAGTGGGCAATATCTTGCCTTGACCTCATTGGCAAAGGAGACAACTTCCTGACCAGAACACCAACAGCACAGGCTCTAAGCTCAACAATCAATAAATGGGACCTCATGAAAATGAAAAGCTTCTGTAAATAAATACTATTTAATTTAGTTTATCTTGAGTTGGTCATCTACTGCTGGGTATGAGGCCTGCTTTTGAGGGAATAGTTTGTTTATTGGATAAAACTAATATTTCCTTTGTGAATTGTTGTCAATTTTAGGTTACTTGATGTTTAGGGATCATGAGTATTTTATATATGAAGCCAAATAATAAATCTAAAGTTCAGTGATTTAACAGAACAGCAGACACCAAACAGCTAGTGATTATAAAAAGTTAGAGTAGATAACATTTTTTTTTGCTGTTTTAATAAAGAAAATGAAGGAAGAAACCAGAGCATTATCAGTATTAAAGTAATGGATTTACAAGATGAGCTAGTGTTAGAGAAGGTGGAGAAATAATGAACATTTGATGGGATTAAGGAAAATGATGGAGCACAAATCTCACCAGATGAATTACACACACAGGTTGGGTTAGTGAAAATTTTTATGTTGGTTATTTCTGTGTTTGTGTATGTTTCACAAACACAGGGAAAAATAAGCTTGAGGTAAGGGATAGAACACAAAGTAATATTTCTGTAAGGCTCTTTTCCAGACTACTCAGCAAATGCTGAGCTACTTAAGATTGAATTACCTAAATAATTTTACAATATACTTATTTATAATTGGCATGAAGAATTTCATAACTACATGAACATCAATATTGCACATTTGGAGGTTAACTGATATACTTGGTGAAATGACTCAACAAGAGTAACGCTGCTGCCAAGTTATACTGACAGGAAGATGGTAAGTTGCTAGCTTAGATTAGATCATGAGACACTGCCATTAAAACACACACACACACACACACACACACACACACACACACACGCAAACACACCAAAAAGATTGATGAAGAAACAGTAAGTATACATTACTCACAGGAATTCCACACCTCTGAAGAGGTGAAAAGAAAAGAAAATGTCTATTGGGAGATGGAGTTGACAATATGCTACCATTTAGTTGAAAAACACTATAGAGAAATGGTCTAGTTACCTGCCTCAGAGGTTAAGAAAACTTGCTACTCTTATAGAGAACCCAGGTTCAATTCCCACTCACATGACGGATCAAAATTTCAGTTCTAGGAGTTCTGATATTTTTCATCTCACCTCATTGAGCAGGAGATGCACATGGCACACTTACATATACAGGCAAAATGACTAATATGCATAATATAAAATATAAATACATCTTTAACAAGATGACTTAGATCTATTTATTAAAAGATAGAATGAGTCTGTTGTTTGGAAGAAAGCAAGAAAGAGGTCATAGCATCCTTCTCATTACATAAAGAACACAGGAATGAAATTTTGACTGAGGTCACAATAGACTATAGTTCTGTTGGAGTGAGCTATGCCTGAAAATCTCATTGGGTACAAGAATGATAATTATCTCTTATAAGAGCATTAATGAGAAGGTGGTGGTGGCCATTAATTAGGAGATGTTTGTAAGAAGAGAAAAAAATGTTCAATCTTCGGGAATTCAATGGATGATATAAAAGGACAGTGACTCCTAGCAGAATTAAAGATGGAATTAATGACTTAAAAACTTACATAAAAAGACATTGCAATATGGCATCCAGGCAGGTAGAAGAGATCAGAAAATTCATATCTTGTAGTGGCCATTAAATGTTTGTCTAAACAAGCAAAGGGGAGTAAAGTTGAGACAATTGTTTAAAAACCTCAGGACCCCCAACCCTATTAAGGGATAAGTACAGTTTATATAAACAATCTTTTTTTTTTTTTTCCTTGAGGTATGTCAGTCTTTAGGACTGTGACAATGTCTACATATAATATTTTCCTGGTTTAGTTCTCTGGATTTATTCTAAAATAACTAGGTTATAAGAAACATAAAATAGCAGGTGTGGTGGTGCATGCCTATAATCCCAGCACTTTGAGAGGCAGAAGGAGGCAGACATCTGTGAGTTCAAGGACAGCTTGCTTTAAAAATAGAATATAGGACAGCTAAGGCTACACAGAACTATCCTGTCTTATAAAACCAAAAAAGAAAAGCAGGAAACATAAGTCATGTATTGTGGTTTATGTTTTTAATCACAGAACTAAACAGGGTTAAGTAATGGAATATCCAAGTTCCAGCCTACCCTGAGCTGCATACACAGTGAATATTGGGCTACATTGGACTAAAGAGTGAGACCACTTTTCATCCTGCCTTTCACAAAGAAACATCACATTTAAACCTAAATGGACCAACAGCACAGGCTCTAAGAGCAACAATCAATAAGTGGGACCTCATGAAACTCAAAAGTTTCTGTAAAACAAAAGACACTGTTGTCAAAACAAAATGACTACCTACAGATTGAGAAAGAATTTTCACCAAACCTATATCTTAGAGAAGGCTGATATCCAGCATATGTAAAGAACAAAAGAAGTTAAAAAGCAATAAATCAAGTAACCCAATTAAAAAATGGAGCTAAACAGATTTCTCTGTAGAGGAATATAGAATGGCAGAGAAACACTTAACGAGACGCTCAACATCCTTAGCCGTCAGGGAGATGTAAATCAAAATGACCCTGAGATTTCACCTTACACCCATCAGAATGGCCAAGATAAAAAACTCAATTGACAACACATACTATAGAGGTTATGGAGAAAGGGGAACCCTCCTCCATTGCTGGTGGGAATGTAAACTGGTACAACCACTTTGGAAGTCAATCTCATGCTTCCTCAGGATCCAGCTATTCCACTCCTAGGCATATACCCAAGGAAATTTGCTCAACCATGTTTGTAGCAGCTTTACTTGTAATAGCCAGAACCTGGAAACAACCCATATGTCTCTCAATGGAGGAATGGATACAGAAATTGTTGTATTTTTACACAATGGAATACTACTCAGCAATCAAAAACGAGGAAATCATAAAATTTGCAGACAAATGGTGGGATATAGAAAAGATCATTCTGAATGAAGTATCTTAGAAGGAGAAAGACACACATGGTGTATACTCACTATATAGTCCTACAAGATATGATAAACATAATGAAATCTATACATCTAAAGAAGATAAACAAAAAAGAGGACCTGGGGTAAGATGATCAATCCTCACTTAGAAAGACAAATGGGAGGTGCATTGGACTTAGGAGAAAACAAGTAAGAGGACAGGAGCCTACCACAGAGGGCCCCTGAAAGGCTCTACCTAGCAGTGTATTAAAGCATATACTAAGACTTATAACCAAACCTTCGACAGATTGCAGGGAAACATATGAAAGAAGGGGGAGTTATTATGACCTGGAGAGAATAGGAGCTCCACAAGGACCAAATATATCTGGGAACAGGGGTCTTTTCTGAGACTGACATTCCACCAAAGACCATGTATGAAAATAACCTAGAACGTCTGTTCGGGTGAAGCCCGTGGTAGCTCAGTAACCAATTGGTTTCCCATAGTAAGAAAGCACAACAGGGACTATTTCTGACAGGAACTCAATGGCAGGCTCTTTGACCTCCTCACACCCCAAGGGAGGAGCAGTCCTGCTAGGGAAACAGAGGAAGACTTTTCAGCCAGTCCTGAAGATAACTGATAAAACAGGGTCAGATGAAAGGGGAGGAGGTCCTCCCCAATCAGTGGACTTGGAAAGGGGAAGGGAGGAGATGAGGGAGGGAGGATGGGTTTGGGAGAGAATGAGGGAGCAGAATACAGAGTGGCTACAGTGAATAAAATGGAACTAATAATAAGAAAAAAATTATTTATTCTTACTTATTGTTGTTATATCTCTGTGAATAAAAATTGTTTGAACAACAAAAACAAAACCTAAATGGAAACAAAATCTTGACATCCTTGTGCATGTCATTTCAGGATATAAGAACAATCACTTCACTCTTTGGGGTCAATGACCCTCATATCTGTTATGCTTGTGGTCTTTTTTATTTTTATTTTTATTAATTATTGCACTTTATTCACTCTGTATCTTCCCATAAGCCCCTTCCTCCCCCCTCCTGATCCCACCCTCCCACTCCCGTCTTCATGCATGCCCCTCCCCAAGTCCACTAATAGGAGAGGTCCTCCTCTCCTTCCTTCTGATCTTAGTCTATCAGATCTCATCAGGAGTGGCTGCATTGTCATCTTCTCTGGCCTGGTAAGGCTGATCCCCCTCAGGGGGAGGTGATCAAAGAGCAGGCCAATCAGATTATGTTAGAGGCAGTCCATCTTCCCATTACTATGCAACCCACTTGGACACTGAACTGCCATGGGCTACATCTGTACAGGGGTTCTAGTGTATCTCCATGCATGGTACTTGGTTGGAGTATGAGTCTCTGGGAAGATCCCTGTGTTCAAATTTCTGGTTCTGTTGCTCTCCTTGTGGAGTTCCTGTCCTCTCCACATCTATTTCCCACTTCTTACATATGATTCCATGCACATTGACCAACAGTTGGCAGTAAGTCTCAGCATCTGCTTTGATAGTCTGCAGGGCAGAGCCTTTCAGAGGCCCTCTGTGGCAGGTTCCTAGGTGGTTTCCTATTTTCTTCTTCTTCTGATGTCCTTCCTCTTTGACTTTTGGGATGGGGATTGAGCATTTTAGTCAGGGTCCTCTCTCTTGATTAGTTTCTTTAGATGTACAGATTTTAGAAGAAAAAGTGGGGAAGACCCTAGAACTCATTGGTACAGGAGACAACTTCCTGAACTGAACACTAACAGCACAGGCTCTAAGCTCAACAATCAATAAATAGGACCTCATGAAACTGAAAAGCTTCTATAAAGCAAAGGACTCTGTCATCAAAACCAAACGACTGCCTACAGATTGGGAAAGAATCTTCACCAACCCTTTCTCTGACAGAGGGCTAATATCCAGTATATATAAAGAACTAAAGAAGCTGAAAAGCAACAAACCAAGTAATCCAATTAAAAAATGGGGATAGAGCTAAACAGAGAATTCTCTATAGAGGAATATAAAATGGCAGAGAAACACAAAGAAATTCTCAACCTCATTAGCCATTAGGGAAATGCAAATCAAAACGGCCCTGAGATTTCACCTTACACCCATAAGAATGGCCAAGATGAAAAACTCAAGTGACAACACATGCTGGAGAGGCTTTGGATAAAGGGGAACCTTCCTCCATTCCTGGTGAAGTTGTAAACTTGTACAACCCCTCTGGAAATCAATCTGGCAATTTCTCAGACAACTAGGAATAGCGCTTCCTCAAGATCCAGCCATACAATTCCTACGCATATATCCAAAAGAGGCTCAAGTACACAAAAAGGACATTTGCTCAACCATGTTTGTAGTAGCTTTATTTGTAATAGCCAGAAGCTGGAAACAGCCCAGATGCCCCTCAACTGAAGAATGGATGCAGAAATTGTGGTACATCTCTACAATGGAATATTACTCAGCAATAATCAATAAGGAAATCATGAAATTTGCAGGTAAATGGTGGGACCTGGAAAGGATCATCCTGAGTGGGCTGTCCCAAAAGCAGAAAGACACACATGGTATATACTTACTCATATAGACATATAACATAGGATAAACCTACTAAAAGCTTGTGGTCTTTTAATTTGGTTTCCTTTATTTGAGCATAAAGTGGATTCCATCTTCTTCCTTCAAGTTTGAAAATAAGTTTTATTGATACATGACCATCCTCTCTTTTTCTAAAGTGTCTTTTTCTGATAATTTAGAGATTAAAAAAGTATAACCAGAAACAATTGAGTAACAATTAAAGCCATATGGACCAGTCTCTATGGCTTGATGAGTTGTTAAGCTTTTGTATCAGTTTATTCTATATCTGGAAAAACACAACTTTCCCTTTTGATCATTCTTTAAGAAGGTATTTACTAAATAGCACCTATGTTCCAGGCACTATGCTAGGCCCTAAGGATGTATCATAGAACTAGATAAACTGCAGATGCTTCATGTATTTTCACTACTTAGCCCAACATCTGTTGTTGCTAGAACCTATTCACAGACTCAATCTTCTGACCCATCAGTGTGCTCCATCCTTGTGCTTAGGCTTTGGTGGTGGAGGTGGTGGAGGGTTAGGAAAAGGTCAAAGGCAGTAAGCATACTCTAACATTTTAGAGTATTAAGAGTAACCATAACTAAAGTAGTCTGAGAGGCTTTCCATTGGAAGTTTTGTCTTAGCTAAGGACCAAAGCACTAAGGGAATATATTTTGGCAAAAACAAGGAAAATGAAATTCAAGCTAAGGAGATAGCAAAATATATTAATTATCCTAATTATAAAATATCATGTATATTGATTCTGGTAACAATGTCCTGCCTTACAAGGCTACAATGCATAGAAAAAAAAAAACTAGTGTACTAAATACTCATTGTCATTCCATATTAGCTTTACAATGGTATTTGTATTTTTATAACATTTTATATGACTGGTACATGCAAACAAGCCTTAGAAGCATAGACAATTGTTCTAAGCAACACACTTTCAGTGAAGTCACATTTTTTTTTCTGAATCAAATTATTGAAATTCTGAGACCTCAGCCTTCCTAGGTCATCTCAGAAGTATCCCTACTTCAGAGAAAAATTTAAAGATATTCCAAACTCTTCCTTGTTGTGTTTTCTACATTGCATACATAAGAGCTACCATTTCTACAATGGAGTTAATTTCCTGATAGATGCTGTGGTTCATGGATGACAAATGCCTCTTTCCATTGAGTATGTTAGTTGTAGGGCTCAAGAAATAAAAAAAAAAAAAGTAGCATAAGTGAAGTTTTCAAAACATTAAGAATGGCAAGGTTATGAACATAGGGTATTAAAACCTCTTCAAAATCCAAGTACAGGCCCTTTGCCAATCCTCCTTTTGAGAATTCTTTATTCAAAGTTTGGGGACCACAGTAAAGAAAGACAACATAGAAGATAGTTTACCACTGCCATCAGTATTATATTAAGCAGTTTACAGAGTCCACATGACTAAATCCATCACTAGGACATTTTATAAAATAAATTTCTTGTGTTAGCTTTTGGCTCACTTCTGTGTGCCCAGAAGCTAGCTCAGTGCTCATGTCTGCCACATTCAGCAAATACTGTGAACACATTTGTTCACGGAGTTCCAGATCAAAGTCCAGGCATTTCTATGAGAGAAAAAAAGCAAAGCAAAACAACAATGAAAACCTGTCTCCTTATACCCAAATGAGTACTATATCTCACTTTTTTTTTTATTTCTTTACTGAAGTCCCATCACACTTAATGACAACCATTAATAAGAATCTCAGTTCCTCTGAGGTAACAATTGCCAAGTCTTCTGGAATTTCATAGCCCTGTCAACTTGTACCCTTATTCTTTTGCACTAAAGGTAATCACATGAAATGGTGATTTATTCAGCATCAATCAATGTGTTTCCTGGGGCTTCTATCATTTGGTCTCAATGGTCTCCAATGCAGCCTAACTTAAGCAGATCCCCGTTCAAAACTTATTTTAAGAACAAGAGTTCTGAGGCAAGGAAATATTATGCCTGCATTATAAATTCTTTAGGTCTTGGCTAAAATTATTCAGTGAAAAACTGCAAATGTTTTGCAAATTTCAAGTTAACAAGGACTAATTCAATCATAGTGCAGTGTCAGTTCACAGAAAGCTTACCCCTGCAACCTTAAGCATAAAGGCTTGTGAATATAGCCCTAACTCAAACCTATTAAATAATTTGCATTATCAAAAAGACTAGTTTAAGTATTTACATTCAGATTATGCTATATTGTTTTCCTAGAAAAAGAGAAGCCTTTTATTTGTGAATGAAGACCATTCAGGTCACTTTCTCCAAGATAAAAAGATCTGTGTTCTTACTGTGTGAGAAAAAGAAAATGTCTTGCAGTGTTTACAGTGCGGATTTCTCCTCATATATCTGTCAAGATTTCTAAAACTCTTAGATAAAATTTTATCTCATGATAAAGATACTGTATTTAAGAAGAAAAAAGAAATAAAGATATTTGTAATTCTCTTTTCATTGAAGAATTCTGGCAAATACAGCCTGAATGTTTGTGATTTTAAATACTCATTTGAGTCACACACACACACACACACACACACACACACACAAACAAACAAAACAAAACAAAACACCACACCAAATAGGTATAGAGTAAAAAAAGGAAAGGCCCTGTTGACCTGTTGAACCTTCTCCCTCATCTCCATCTCCATTCTTTCTTAACTTTAGAGGAAAATTCTGAAAAAAAAAGAATAACTTATATTTGCTAATTTTCTTTCTTTTTTTTTCTTGTATCACCTCATTCTTGTATCTTTATTTTCTTTTTCTTAATTATTTATTACTATTTATTGACTTTTAATTAAATTTTTTAAAATTTAGTACAGTTTATTCACTTTGTATCTCAGCCATTGCCCCCACCCTCCTTCCCTCATCTCCTCTCATGTCCTTCTCCAAGTCCATTGATAGGGGAGGTCCTCCTCTCCTTCCGTCTGACCCTAGCTTACCACATCTCATCAGGGCTTGCTGCAATGTCCTCCACTGTGGCCTAGCAAGGTTGCTCACTTCTCAGGGGGAGTTGATCATAGAGTCAGTCACTGATTTCATGTCAGAGACAGTCCCTGTTTCCCTTACTAGGGTCCTCACTTGGATACTGAGCTGCCATGGGCTTCATCTGAACAGGGATTCTAGGTTATGTCCATGAATGGTCATTGGTTGGTGTATCAGTCTCAGAAAAGACCCCTACACCCAGATTTTTTGGTTTTGTTGCTCTCCTTGCGGAGCTCCTGACCTCTCTAAGTCTTACTATCCCTTCCATTTTTTATAAGATTCCCTGCACTCTGCCCAAAGTTTGGTTATGAGTCTCAGCATTTGCTTTGATACACTGCTGACTTTTATCCTGGCTGTAGCACCCTCCCTCATCTCCTCCCAGTCCCAAACCTTCTTCCTTCTTCTCCTCCTGTGTCCCTCCCATAGTCCAGGACCTCCCCTACTATCTGACCCTAGCCTATCAAGGTCTCATCAGGATTAGCTGCTTTGTATTCCTCTGTGGCCTGGCAAGGCTGCCTCACCTCCCAGGGGAGGTGATTAAATAGCTGGTGAGGCCATTGAGTCCATGTTAGAGATAGTTCCTGCTCTCCTTACTAGGGAAACACACATTGAGACTGAGATACCAAGTCCTTTCCATGCATGGTTCATTGTTGGAGCATTGGTCTTTGTAGGTCCCACTGGGCCCAGATTTGTTGACTCTGTTGGTCTCCTTGTGGAGCTCCTGTCCCTACCAGGTCTTCCTATATTTGCTAAATATGTGAGTATGGTTATGTATGTGGGATAATATATATATAATAAACAATTGGTCAAAAGTCATTTTTTATGAAAATAAAATGTTTCAAATTCTATGTGTATGCCAACATGTATGTGCAGGATTTTCTGAAAACAGAAGAAGGTCTCATACCTCTAGAGCTGGAAATGCCAGCATTTGTGAGCCAACCTCACTGTCCCTGGGAACTGTGCACTGATTGATTCTCTGTAAGAATGAGTGTTCTTAAGCAACTGCAGAGCCATCTTTTCATCTCCAGAAATCCTTTTTATAATAATTTGGGAGGGTTTTTTTAATTTTTAAAATTATAATATAATTATGTGATGTCTCTTTTACTTTCCTCACTTCAATTCCTCCCATTTACATCTCTCCATGCTCTCATGTGCTCTTTTTCGTTAATGGTTGTTACATAAACACACCACACACATACACACACTCAAACAATACAACTTTGTTTACATAAAGTTATTTGTACTTGTGTATGATTTCAGGGATAAAGACTTGGTATTGGGTAACCAGTTTGGGAAACTCTTTTATGATATAAAACTACCCTGATCTCAGAATTTTTTAGTTGTCCATAATTCTTCATAGTTCATAGTTCATAGTTCTTCATCTAGAGTTTTATCAGTTGTGGTATTCTGCACTTGTCTCTGTTGCAAAGACACGTTTCCTTGATAAGAAGTGAGAAACTTCACTTATTTCTAGGTATGAGAATAAATGTGGACAATATACTTAGGAATTGTGCTGGTTTAATAATGTGATGTGGCACTTGTAGTTTCTCCTCCAAGATCCATGATGTCTCTCACTTTAAGAAGATGGATATATTTCCAGTACTGGGCATGTTTTCCCTCTTGTTGACGTGGCTTTACCTCCAAGTAGAGAGTTGTTGGTTATTGCCAAGGTATGTTGTCACTACTGCACACTTCTTGTGCCATGTTTGCCACTGTTGTAGTTCACAGGCATTATACCATGGTAGAACTATTGGTTAGTTCCTTCCCTTGAATGCTTGCATGGTAACTTCTGTTATCATGAAAGCTAGTGAAAATGACAGAGGTTTTCAACCTAGATCCAGTTCAGGTCTTCTGGGTCCAGTGTCTGAAGTGAGTGAGGTCTTCATAGAACCTAATTTCAGTTTGTCAGAGGCAACAAAGGTCAACACCAGTATCCTGTAATGTTTTTTTTTTTCATAGTCTATGTGTCTTGCTAGAAGCATTGTCAGCCTAGATGGAGACTTTTTATTTAAATTATATAAGTATATGCAAACACAAACTTAATTTAATGTAAATAGACAATGTATTTCTTTATGATTTTGTTTATATATCCTTAACTGTTATTTTACTCATGTCTTGATATTTCCCTCTCTATTCTTTGCCCCACCACTGTGACAACCTTTAACATTCCTAGAATCTGTAATTACTCCATGTTGTATACTCAAAGCTGAAGACTTGAAACTAGGAACCTTTGTTGAAGAAGAACATGTAACATTTGTATTCTGAGTCTGGACTTGCCCTCAATATTAGTGATTTAATTTTTCTTTACAATTGAATAGTTTTCCATAGTGTATATGTAGCATGTTTTCATTACCTACTTGTTAGATGAAGTACATTTAGCTGGTTTCCATTCTCTAAACTATTCTGTGTACAAAGACAATGCACATTGCTGAGCAAATATTTGTGAAATAGGATGTTGACTCCTTTGGACATATGCCAAGGAATGGTATAACTGGGACATGTGGTGAATTTTATTTTAGATTTTTGAGAATTCTCTACATTGATTTCCATAGTGGCTGTAGCATATTGCAATCCCATCAACAGTGAATAAGTGCTCCCTTTTTCACACAGCCTCACTAACATTTGTTTTCATTTTTTTTGTTGATACGCTGTGACTGGGGTAAGATGAAATCTCAAAATTGTTTTTACTTCCATTTCCTTAACTGTTAGAGACAATGAACATTTTTGACACATTTAAAAGCCATTTTTATGTCTTTTTTTGTGAACTCTGTTCAAGTTCTAAGCCCAACTTTTTGAATGGGCTATTTTTTTTACTCTTTCTTTTTTGAGATCCTTAATATTCTGGAAAATATTTTCTCCCATTAAATGTGGGCTTCCTCTTCACTCAATTGTTTGATTAAATGTTTCTATAACTGTGGAAAATAATTTTAGTTTTATGAGTTCCCATATGTCAATTTTTGGCCTAAATAAAGCAAATGGGCTCCTATTCAGAAAGTATCTTCTGGAGGTACTGTCCATGTTCCCTTTTATCAGCTTCAGTGTTTCAGGTTTCACATTTAGGTCTTTGATCCATTTGGGTTTAGTTTTATAGAATGAAATAGAAACAGGTCTAATTTCTGACTTCTACTTGTGGACATCTAGTTTTCACAGTACCACTTGTTGAAAATTTTCTTTTCCATGCACATTATTGGATTGTTTGTCAGACATACTTATGGATGTTTCAGACATACGTATTTTTGTTTTTTTTTTTTTCCATTGGTCTATACATCTGCTTTTTTCTCAGTACCGTGTGTGTGTGTGTGTGTGTGAGTGTGTGTGTGTATGTTTTATGACTCCATAATATATCTTATATTATGTAATGTATCTTATATCTGCAATGGTAACCCCACAGCATTTTTAACTTTTAGCCATTGTTGTTTTGGATACTTAAGGTCTTTTTTGGTTCCATATACATCTTAGAATTTTATTCTTAACTATTTCCATGAAGAGTGAGATGAGAATTGCATTAAATCTGTTAATAGGTTTTGGTATAGTGAAAATCGATACAATATTAATTATACCAATCAATAAACATGGGATATCATTTTATTTTATTCTAAGTGTAACATGAAGTTGCCAGCGTTTTATATATATATATATATATATATATATATATATATATATATATATATAAATGATATGATGTGATATTTATAAGGTGGCAGTGATGAACAGTTTTTCAATTAGGTAACCAATCATTTTTCCATATATTTAATTATTCCCTTATGTTATTAGATTTTGAGATTTTCATACAATGTATTTTTATCATAATCACCACATTTGTGAAATTATCGCAGATACAGTCTCAGCTCCCCTAAACAACCAATTTTTGTACAGTCTTTTTAATAACCACTGAGTATCATTTTTATTGCCCATGTACTCTTTGATATGTCACATTCTTCTAGAGTGAAATAGCTTACCATGGGTTACAACTTTAAGAAGCCTCACTTTCCCTCTCCAGCCAGCTTTCCATTGCCAAAAGTTCCACAGCTGAATGTGAGACTTCCTAACCACATCTACTTTCTGCACATTATGTGTGGTTTGAGTTTGCACAGAGCTTGTGCATGAAGTCACAGTTTCTGTGAGTTCAAATATGCAGCTTCCCTGTTGTCAAAATGTTGCTTTCTTGTAGACATCTATACCTCTGTCTCATACACTCTTTCTGTCTGCTGTTCTTAAACCTTGTGAGGTGCATGAATTGTATAGATGTCCCATTAAAGTTGAGCATATCATAGTCTCTCCTTCTCCGTACACAGACCAGATGTGGTATTCTGTATTAATCTACATCTATTCCAATAAGAAGTTTCTTTGATGAGGGGTGAGAGATGTATTAACCTGCCAGTATAACAGGACGTCATTATTCATTCATTTAATCCTATGCCAATTTGCCTTCTTATGTATTGAAATATTTTCAAGAATTATCACACAGATGGGTAGTAAGGAGTAGATATATGAGAATCAAGAAAAAATTTGCAATTAATAATTATGATTTATGTATGTGGGAAATGCTTACCTGAATTACAAATTTGGTTGGGAGCTATATTGTCACCTGATTACCTCTGAAAAAAAAGTGATTAGTATATAATATTTCATAGTTAATTTTCTTCTCCATTTAAACATAGTTCTTTTCATCTCTTTCTCTTTTGAATTTTCATATTCTTTTATTTATGTGTGCCCTATTAAACTCCCTGGGTCAGACTTCATGTCTAACTCATTGTCTGATAAACTCATACAGTTTCTGCATATATAACTGTTACTCTGTTGAGTGAGAAACAAGATTTATGTAAATGACAGACAGTGATGTCTTAACCAGTCACTGTTTTACTATTATCAGATTCTATTCTATGAGTCCAGGGAGGGTTGATTCTAATTAGGGCATTTGGCAATTTGTGTGACTGGGATATTAGGAGGGACTGAACTCCATTGATTAAGCTTCCAGCCGAAGGATGGTACATACTAGTTTAAGAGCTCTATTAGTGAGACTCACAGGCTTATAGACTGTTCCTTTTCTACTGCCACATCATTTATTCCATTAATGCTTCATTCTATGCTTTTTGTCTTCATCCCAAAGGGAGGGGAAATCGTCTTTGGAGTACTGAACAATCAGTCTCCAGATTCTTCACATTTATTTGTCAAAGCCTTATTTTTTCTGGAAGGGTAAACTGACAATTTCTGACATACTATGCAGGTTTTTTGGTACTAAATGATCTATAAGTTCATTCCTTTTGTTATTTTAATGACACTGGTTAAACAATTTTTTTAAGGGGATGTTCAGTGAAAGTGATTTTCCTCTAGGAAAAATAGTTAGTGCTAACCATCTTAACTACAGACTCAGTCTCATGGAAGATGGGAGCTAAAATACGGTTTTCTCTATCACCTCCGAAAAACACAATATACATGCCTCAGCGTCATGGATGATGAAGACATATTAAGCTGCAGAGATAGATACAGGGAAGGAAGGAATGTCAGACTGAGGTGCATGAAAGAATAAAATAATGTTCATTTGCATGTACACACACATACACTCATGCAAGCACACACACACACACGCACAGACACACGTGCCTATACCAACATAGAGATCCAAGTCCATCTTCAAAGGTTGTCTTTGAATTTTGGAATTTGTCTTTTAAAATTGAAAGCCTTACTTTAAGATGACCAGCTTGGAATTGACTTGAGACTGCTAATATGTCATTAGAACTGGGGTGCCTGAAATTTGAGCTGATGTGTTAAAACTCACATGCAGAAGGATTTCATCTTTGTTATATAGAAATCACCACCCTGGCTGTTTATATATTGTTATATTTTTAAGTTCCTACATTTGTGTCACCTTGTTTTCTCTGGTTTCACCTTGCTCTCTTTTTCTTTTCTTTTCTTTTTGTTAGTATAATCTTAAAAAGAAGACATTCCTAATTCTCCTTATTTGAAATAGTCCTGGCTGAGGTTTAATTTGGGCTTATGTCATGAAATTTTATATCTAGGGATACAGATGGTTAGTAATTCTTTCTATAGCTTGATGAATCTTCTACAAGTTCTTGATTGCCCTGTTTCAATAACCTATACTTAATATGAGCTTTAATGATTATTAGTATAAATAAATTTGAAATAATATTTCTGCATAAAGAATGATCCTTTGTTCTGTTTTAAAGGTTCCCATCCAGATGTATTATATGGAAACAAAATGGAAACAACCAGGAAAGATAAATTTTCCTATGCACCATTATAGTATTATATATGTGTGTGTGTGTGTGTGTGTGTGTGTGTGTGTGTGTGTATTCAAGTATTTGGTGTATAAAGCATATAATTCAACAAAAGGTAAACGTTTAATCCTGGGGCACATTTAACTAGAATATGTTCTCCCGACTGTTAGAGATTATTCTATTTAATCATATAACCAATGGGAAATATCTTATACCATAAAAATACTGTACTGAATCCCTAAGAATTTGTATTATAAAGAATATGTTTTCCTTTACTTTTTTTTTTTTTTTTTTTTTTTTTTTTGATGATGGTGTCCTTTGCTTTACAGAAGTTTTTCAGTTTCATGAGGTCTCATTTATTGATTGTTGCTCTTGGAGCCTGTGCCATTGGTGTTCTGTTCAGGAAGTTGTCTCCTGTATCAATGAGTTCTAGGGTCTTCCCCACTTTTTCTTCTAACCGATTTAATGTGTCTGGATTTATGTTGAGGTCTTTGATCCACTTAGACTTTAGTTTTGTACAGGGTGATAAGTATGGATCTTTTTGCATTCTTCTACATGTAGATATCCAGTTAGACCAGCACCATTTGTTGAAGATGCTGTCTTTTTTTCATTGTATGGTTTTGGCATCTTTGTCAAAAATCAGGTGTCCATATGTGTGTGGGTTTATTTCTGGGTCTTCTGTTTTGTTCCCTTGATCTACCATTCTGTTTCTATGCCAGTACGATGCAGTTTTTATTACTGTTGCTCTATAATACAACTTAAGATCAGAGATGGAGATAACCTCAGAAGATCTTTTATTATAGAAGATTGTTTTAGCAATTCTAGGCTTCTTGTTAATCCATATGAAGGTGAGAATTTTTCTTTCAAGGACTGTAAAGAAATTGTGTTGGTAATTGGATGGAAATTGCATTGAATCTGTAGATTGCTTTTGGTAAGATGGCCATTTTTACTATGTTAACCTGCCAAGCCATGAGCATGGGAGATCTTTCCATCTTCTCATATCTTCTAATTCTTTCTTCAGAGACTTGAATTGGGGTTGGGGATTTAGCTCAGTGGTAGAGTGCTTGCCTAGCAAGCGCAAGGCCCTGGGTTCGGTCCTCAGCTCTGGAAAAAAAAAGACAAAATAACGAAAAGACCAAAAAAAAAACAAAAAACAAAAAACAAAAAAAAAAAAACCAAGGTAACTAGCAGAGACTTGAATTTTTTTTTTCATACAATTCTTTGACTTGCTTGGTTAGGGTTACACAATGGTACTTTATGTCTTTTGTGGCTATTGTGAAGGGTGTTGTTTCTCTAATTTCTTTCTCAGCCCTTTTGTCTTTTCTGTATAAGAGGTCTACTAATTTTTTTGAGTTGATTTTTTTTTATCCAGCTACATTGTTGAAGGTGTTTATCAACTATAGGAGTTCCCTGGTAGAATTTTTGGGGTCACTCATATATACTACCATATCATCTGAAAATAGTGATACTTTAACTTCTTCTTTTCCTAACTGAATCCCATTGATCTCCTTTAATTGTCTTATTGCTAGCAAGGACTTGAAGTACTATTTTAAAGAGGTATGGAGAGAGTGAGCAGCCTTCCCTTTTCCATAATTTCAGTGGGATTGATTTAAGTTTCTCTCTGTTTAGTTTGATATTGGCTATAGGCTTGCTGTATGTTGCCTTTACTATGTTTAGGTAATTGCCTTGTATTACTGATCTCTCCAGGACTTTAAGTATAAATGAATGTTGGATTTTATCAAATGATTTTTTTAAGCATTTAAGGAAATCATTATTTGGTCTTTTTCTTTCACTTTGTTTGTATGGTGGATTACATTGCTGGATTTTGGTATATTGAACCACCCTTTCATGCTGGGAATATCCAGAATACATAAAGAACTTAAGAAGTTAAACAAGAACAAATCAAGCAATCTGATTTAAAAAAATAAGAAGTACAGAGCTAAACAGAAAATTCTCAATAGAGGAACATTGAATGGCAGTAATTGTCAACATCTTTAGTCATCAGGGAAATGCAAATCAAAACAGTCCTGAGATTTCACCTTACACCCATAAGAATGGCTAAGATCAAAAACCCAACTGACAACACATGCTGGAGAGCATATGGAGAAAGAGGAACCCTACTCTATTTCTGGTGGGAATGTAAAATTGTACAACCACTTTGGAAATCAACCTTGTGCTTTCTTAGACAAATAGAAATACTGCTACCTCAAGACTCAGCTGTACCACTCCTAGGCATATATCCAAAATCTCAAGTATACAACAAGGACATTTGCTCAGTCATGTTCATAGCACCTTTACTTGTAATAGCCAGAATCTGGAAACAACCCAGATGTCCCTCATTTGAGGAATTGATACAGAAATTGTGGTACATTTCACAATGGAATACTACTCAGCAATTAAAAACAAAGAAATCATGAAACTTAGAGGCAAATGGTGGGTTCTAGAAATGATCATCCTTATAGAGGCATCCCAGAAACAGAAAGACACACATGGTATATACTCAATTATAAGTGGATATTGGACATATAATATAGGAGAATCATGCTAAAATCTGTACATCTAAGAAAGCTAAGCAAGAAAGAGGACCCTTGGTAGGATGATCAACCTTCATTCAGAAAAGCAAATGAGATGGACATGGGAAGAGGGAGAAAATAGGAAAAAGGACAGGTGCCTACCACAGATGGCCTCTGAAAGACTTCACCAAACAGGGTATGAAAACATATACTGTGATTCATAGGCCAAATTTGGGCAGAGTGTAGGGAATCTTATGAAAGACGGGAGAGATATACCTGGAGGGAACAGGAGCTCCACAAATGGAGAAACAGAACCAAAAAATCTGGGCACAGGGATCTTTTCTGAGGCAGATACTCCAAACAAGGACCATGCATGGAGATAACTTAGAACCCCTGCACAGAAGTAGTCCATGGCAGTAGTAGCCTCAGTACCCAAGAGGGTTCCCCAATAATAGGACGAGAGACCATCTCTGACATGTACTCACGGGCTGGCTCTTGGATTACCTCCACCTAATGGGGGAGCAGCCTTGCTAGGCCACAGAGGAATACAAGGATGCCAGTCCTGATGAGACCTGATAGACTAAGGTTGGATGGAAGGGGAGGAGGACCTACCCTATCTTTGGACTTGGGGAGGGGAATAGGAGAAGAAGAAGGAGGGAGGATAAAATTGGGAGGGGGTGGAGGAAGGCCTACAGCTGGGATACAAAGTGAATAAACTGTAATTAATAAAGAATAAAAAAATTTAATAAAGATATTTTTGATTAAAAAAAATAAATGAAAGAGGGCACAGAAAAACAGAAACTGAGGAAATCTATAAAATCATTGGGTCTTACCTCGAAACTTGGACTCTACAAAACTGGAAATTTTAAAAGAAATGGTTGATTTTCTCGATAGATACCACTTATTTGAATTAAATTAAGACCAGAAACAGAATTTGAATAGACTATAACACCTAAGGAAATGAAAGCAATCATTAAAATTCTTAAGACACCAACAAGTCCTGAGCCAGATGATTTTAGTGTAGAATCGTACCAGATTTTCAAAGAATACTCCACAAAATATTCTGCAAATTAGAAAAATAAACAACATTGACAAACGTATTCTATGAGGCCACTGTCACCCTGATACTTAAACCACACAGAGACTCAACAAAGAACAAGAATTTCAGACCAATCTCCGTTTTGAACATTGAGGTAAAATACTAAAAATACAAACGGAGTCCAAGAACACATCAAAAACATCATCCACCATGATCAAGCAGATTTCATTCCAGAGATTCAGGGATGGTTCAATATACAAAAATCCATCAGTGTAATACACTATATAAACAAACTGAAAGATTAAAAAAAAAACACATAATCATCTCATTAGATGCTGGGAAATCCTTTAACAAAATTAAACACCCTTTCATTTTAAAACTCTTGGGAGATTCAGGGATACAAGGTACATACAGAAACCAAATAAAAGCACCATACAGCAAGCCAATTGACAACATCAAATTAAATGGAAAAAAACTTACACAGAAATCAGATTAAACAAGGCTGTCCACTTTTTTTTTTATCTGTTCAACATAGTGCTTGAAGTTGTAGCTAATGCAATAAGTCAAAGTAGATCAAGGGGATAAAATTGAAAAGGAAGGCTCTTCCCTATTTTCTTCTCTAGCTGATTTAGTGCACCTTTTTTTATTTTATTATTATTTTTTTATCAGTTACATTTTATTAACTCTGTATCCCAGACATGTCCCCATCCCTCATTCCCTCCCAGTCCCTCCCTCCCTCCCTCATCTCCACCATGACCTTTCCAAGTCCACTGATGGGGGGACCTCCTCCCCATTCATCCAATCCTGTTTTATCAGGTATCTTCAGGACTGGCTGCAAAGCCCTCCTCTGTGGCCTAACAGGACTGCTCCTCCCTTCGGGGGTGGGGAGACCAAAGAGCCAGTCATTGAGTTCCTGTTAGAAATAGTCCTTGTTCCCCTCACTTTGGGAAACCAATTGGTTACTGAGCTACCACAGGCTACATCTGAGTGGAGGTTCTAGGTTATATCCATACATGGTCCTTGGTACCTTTTTTATGTTGAGGTCTTTGATCTACTTGGACTTGAGTTTTGTGCAGGGTGATAAATATGGATCTATTTGCATTTTTCTACATGTAGACATCTAGTTAGACCAGCAACATTTGTTGCAGATTCTGTGTTTTTTTTTTTTTTTTTGATTGTTTGTTTGGTTGGTTGGTTGGTTGGTTTTGTTTTCTTTTCTTTTCCATTGTATGATTTTGGCTCCTTTGTCAAAAATCAGGTGTGCATAGGTATGTGGGTTTGTTCTTGGTCTTCAATTCAATTCCATTGATCAAGCAGTTTATTTCTTAGCTGGTAAAATAAAGTTTTTATTATTATTACTCTGTAGGGAAGGTATAAGGGGTACTCTAGCTAATGCTCCTAGTATCAGGGGCCATGGAGACTTAAAAGGACACCCTATATCTAGCAGATAGAAGAGATCACCAAGCTACTCACAATAACCTCAATCCAAACCATAACGTACCTACAAGACCTGCAGGGATACAGACAGAACAAACAAATCAGAGATTGAGGAAATGTCTATCCAATGCCAGGCCCACCCCTAAGGAAAACTAGTCCCTATCACTATTAATAATACTCTGATATACTTACAGACAGGAGCCTACCAGCGTTGTCCTCTTAGAGGCTCCATCCAGCAATAGCTCAAAACATATGCTGAGACTCTCAGCAGAATAATAGGTAAAACATAGGAAGTCTAGTAGTGAAGAGGAGGGATGGATAAATGAGCATAGATTTAACAAAAGCTCCACAAGAAGACCTTCAGAATCAATCAACCATGGCCTAGATGGGCTTATGGAGTAGGAAGTACAAACCAAGGACAATGAAGTGTTTGGAATTAGGTCCTCTACTTATAAGTAACCAATGGGCATCTTAAGCCTCATGTGGGCCAACTAGATAAGGGAGTGGGGAATATCTCTGGCATGGACTATGTTGCCTATATTTTGCTCACTTCCCCCTGATGGAACAGCCTTGCCAGTCCACAAGGGAGGGGGGATAGTCAGTCCTCATGTGAATAGATGAGTTTGGGTTTCTGCATGGGGAGGGGGGATTCTTTATTCTGAGGAATATTGGAGGGGGGATACAGGAGGGAGGATAGAACTGGGAGGAGAGAAGGGAGGGATCTATGACTGAGATATAAACTGTGTTAATTAATAAAAAATTGGAAAGAAAAAAACAAATAGGAAAGGAAGAAATCAAAGCATCATTATTCACAGGTATTTTATTATACATAGGTGATGCCAATAACTCTACTGGAGAACTTCTACAGCTGGTAAACACCTTCAGCCAAGTGACTAGATATAAGATAAACACTCCCATGTGACTAGCCCTTCTATATACAAGTTATAAATGGGTTGAGAAAGAAATTATGGAAACAACACCCTTCAAAATAGCCACAAATGATATAAAATATCTTGGAGTAACTCTAACCAAGCAAATAAAAGACCTGTATGACAAGAAATTTAAGTCTTTGAAAAAAGAAACTGAACAATATATTAGAAGGTGAAAAAGTCTCCCATGCTCATAGATGTAGGATTAACATAGTAAAAATGGCCATTTTACCAAAAGCAGTCTATAGATTCAATGCAAGTCTAATCAAAATTCTTTACAGGTCTTGAAAGAGCTACAATCAACTTCATAATGAGAAATAAAAGACCCAGCACAACGAAAATAATTCTGTACAATCAAATTATGTCTAGAAGTATCACCATCCTTGATTTCAAGCTATACTGCAATAGCAATAAAATAGTAATAATAGTAACAATAATAGTAACAATAGTAATAAAAACTTCATGGTATTGGCTTTAAAATAGACAGGTTGAACAATGGAAGCAAATGAAAATCCAGATACAAACACACGTACTTACAGATACTTGATTTTTGAAAGAGAAGCCAAAATCATACAATGAAAAAGAAAAGCATCTTCAAAAACTGGTGTTGGTCTAATGAATGTCTGTATGTAGAACAATGCAAATGTAGCCATATTTATCACCCTGCACAAAACTTAAGTTCAAGGTGCTCAAAGACCTCAACATAAAACTGGATATATTTAATGTATAAGAAGAAAATGTGGGGAACAGCCTTGAATTCATTGGCATAGGAGACAAATTTCTGAACAGAACACCAACAGCACAGGCTCTAAGATCAACAATCAATAACTGGGACCTCATGAAACTGAAAAGCTTCTGTAAAGCAAAGGAAAATATGAACAGAACAAAATAACATCTTATAGATCGTGAAAAGATCTTCACCAACCCACATTCCATGGTAGGCTGTATGTAAAAAACTCAAGAAATCAGACTTCAACAAACCAAATAACCCAATTAAAAACAGAACACAGATCTGAACAGAGAATTCTCGACAGAGGAATCTCTAATGGCAAAGAAGCACTTTGTTCTACATTCTTAGCCATCAAGGAAATGCAAAACAAAATGACTCTGAAATTCCATATTACACCCATCAGAATGACTAAGATCAGAAACTCATTACAGCAGATACTGGTGAGACTGTAAAACAAGGGAACACTCCTCCATTGCTAGTGGGAGTGCAAACTTGTATAACCACTTTGGAATTCAATATTGTAGTTTCTCAGAAAATTGGGAAAGCTCTACCTCAATACCCAACTTCACCACTCCTGGGCATACACCCAAAAGATGTTCTACCATACCACAAGGACACTTGCTCAACTATGCTCATAGCAGCTTTATTTATATAGCCAGAAACTGGCAACAACCTAGATGTCCCTCAACCAAACAATGAAAATGTTGTGGACAATTGTGGTACATTTTTACAAGGGAATGATACTCATGTATTTTTTAAAAAAGATATAATGCAAGTTGCAGGCAAATGGATGCAACTACATAATATTATTCTGAGTGAGGTAACCAGACACAAAAAGACATGATTTGTACTCACTTATAAGTGGACATTAACCATAATGTAGAAGATAACCATACTACAACCCACAGACCCAAAGTAGTCAAAGAAGGCCCAGGTAGGATGCTTGACTCTTACATAAAAGAAGAAATGAAATAGATATTTGAAGTAGATAGAGGGAGGGAAATGTGTTGGAGAGGGTGTGGGGAGGAAAACAGGAGTGTCAATGAGGTCAGGAAAGAGCCGGTGAGGTGAGGACTGTGAAAGAGAACTGAAATTGAAAGGGGAGCTTCTCTGGGACAAAGGAGGCTACTGGTAGTCTATAGGTGTGATCCTAGGTGAGATTCCTAACAGTTAGGGATATGGAGCCTGAAGTCATCACTTCTTGTAACCAGTTGGGATTTCCAATGGTGGGAGATCAACAGCAAACCACCCATAAATCTTTGACCCTAGAGTGTAGTGATAAAGAGGAATAGGCATAAAGAGAGAGCAGAGAATGAATAAATGGCAAACAAATGACTTGGCCCAAATTAAGTCTGACCCCATTGAATAGACCTAACCCCTAATACTATTAATGATACTCTGTCATGCAGAGACCTATATTCAAACCATAAGCCCAGCTTAGGGTATTTTGTGGAAGAGTGGAAGAAATGATTGAGGAAGCCTCTGGGGTCAAAGATACTACAAGGAGACCTAGAGAATAAACTAACATGGGTCTACAGGGTCTCACAGGGACTGAACCACCAACCAAAGATCATGCATGGGCTAGACCTAGCCCACTTATACATATGTATCAGATGTGCAGCGCTGTCATCAACTAACAAAGGGAGTAGTGCCTATCTCTGACTCTGTTTGCCTACCTTTGGTTTCTTTTCCCCTATCTGGGCTTCCTTGTCTGGCCTCAGTGCAAGAAGATGATCTTGTCAGAGACAGTCCAGGTTCCTATTACAATGGAATCCACTTGGATACTGAACTGCCATGGTCTACATCTGTGCAGGAGTCTTAGGTTATCTCCATTCATAGTCCTTGGTTGATGAACATCAATCTCAGGAAAGACCCCTGTGCTCAGATTTTTTGGTTCTGTTGCTCTCCTTGTGGAGTTCCTGTCCTGTCCAGATCTTACTGTTTCCCACTTCTTTCCTAAGATTCCCTGCACTCTGCCAAAAGGTTGCCCTACCATGAACAGATTGGCCTGCTCTTTAATTACCTCCCCCTGAGGGGAAAGCAGCATTACCAGGCCACAGAAGAAGACAATGCAGCCACTCCTGATGAGACCTAATTGACTAGGATCAGAAGGGAGGAAAAGAAGTCCTCCCCTATCAGTGGAGAGGCGGATGCATGCAGAGGGCAGAGGAAGGGAGGAATTGGGATGGGAGGAGGGAGAGAACCACAGGGGGGATACAAAGTGAATAAAGTGTAATTAATAAAGAAAAAAAGATGCTCTTAGTTCTTATGTCTTGAGAACCCAGGGTGGGTTAGTACCCCTTAAGGGCTTCCCATTCTCTGAAAATGAATAGGGAAAAGTGAGAAGGAGGTGAGGATGGGACTGCCAGGAGAGGAGGGAGGTGGCTGGGATTGTGATATAACATGCTCAAACAAATAAAATTTTAAAAAATAAAACTTTTCCATTTACATTGAAAGCAAAATCATGAAAAAGTGAACAGTAGTGTGTTATTTCTAGTTCAAAGCAATAATATGATATAATAATGGGTTTATGTTTAGAAATATATGCAAGACAAATATTAATATTATTAGGTGCTGTGTCAACCCATATTTCTCACTACTTATTTAATTTTCATGATACTTTTAAAGTTTCAAAAACTACTCATCCTGGACCAATTAAATTATAAATTATTAGGAGTATAACCTCAGGCATGACTTTTTCTAAAGCTTCCTTGAGTTCTCAGGGCATAGGAACAGTTAAGGACTACTGAAAAAAACAGGGCAAGGAAAGTGGAAATTTTTAGATTTAAAAAAAAAAATTTATGTGTGTATTTTTGTGCAAATGTATATACTACATTTCTGGTGCCAATGGAGATCAAAAGAAGATAAACAAGAAAGAGGACACGGGGCAAGACGATCAGTCCTCACTTATAAAGACAAATGGGATGGACATTGGAAGTAGGAGAAAACAAGTAACAGGACAGGAGCCTACTACAGAGGGCCTCTGCAAGACTCTACCTAGCAGTGTATCAAAGCAGATGCTGAGACTCATAACCAAACCTTTGGCAGAGTGCAGGGAATCATAGGAAAGAAGGGGGAGTTAGTATAACCTGGAGAGGACAGGAGCTCCACAAGGACCAAATATATCAGGGAATTTGTGTATTTTCAATTCCTACTGTATTTGCCCCTCCATCCTCTCTTCCACTTCTTTCCTATCCACCTCTCATCATCATCTACTTATTATTCCTTTCTCTTCAGAAAAGAGGAGCCTCCCATGGATATGAAACAGTCTTGGCATATCAAGTTGCAGTAAGACTTCTTGCATCTTAAACTTTTGAGTCTAGATGTGGCAGATAATTTACCAGAAAGGGTCTCAAAGCCAGCCAGCATAGTCAGAGACAGCCACTGCTACTGCTCTTAACAATCCCACACGAAGACCAAGCTACACAACTGTTACATATGTGCAGAGGGCTTAGGTGAGTCCCATTTAATGTTCTCTGGTTGGCTGTTTAGTCTCAGTGGATTCCTACGTGTCCTGGTTAGTTGATTCTCTTTGACTATTTCATGTCTTCATCTTACTCTTCCATAGAATTCCCAAGGCTCCACCTAAAATTTGGCTGTGGGTCTCTGCGTCTGTTTTCATCAGTTGCTGGGTCGGACTGGAAATTATTCTAGGTTAACAGTATCAGGGGTAGGCATTCTTTCAAGTCATGAGTCCCAAGCAAGAACAGTCATTGGTTTGTCATCTTTACCACAACACATCTTGTAGGCAGGACAAATTGTAGGTTGAAAGTTTTGTGGCTGTGTTGGTGTCCCAAACGCCTCCAAATCTTGTCTAGTTACAAGAGTTGATCTGTTTAGGTTCCAAAACTCACAATGCTAAGAGGCTTAGCAAAGGTCACACTCACAGATGCCTGTGGGTTTCCATTGTCCTGGGTTACCAGCTCATCTCCTTGAGCCTTCCTTGTTACTTAGCTTCTTTTGAGTCTGTGAAT
Organism: Meriones unguiculatus; assembly: GCF_030254825.1. NCBI lineage: Eukaryota > Metazoa > Chordata > Mammalia > Rodentia > Muridae > Meriones > Meriones unguiculatus. The sequence continues at coordinate 88,041,564 of NC_083369.1, read as the reverse complement.
TGTTGCTTGGTTATCCCGTACTATATGGCTAATATTCATTTGTAAGTGAGTACATACTATGCATGTCTTTCTGGGAATGGGTTACCTCACTCAAGATGAGCTTTTCTAGTGCCATCCATTTGCTTGCAAATTTCACAATTTCCTTGTTTTTAAAAACTGAATAATACTCCATTATGAAAATGTACCACATTTTAAAAATCCATTCTATGATTGGGGGACATCTAAGTTTTTTTTTCTGTTTCTGTCTATTATGAATAAAAAGCTGCTATGAACATAGTTTAGTAAGTGTCCATGTGGTATGGTGGAACATCCTCTGGATATATGCCCAGGAGTTGGTCTTGAGGGAGATGTATTCCCAATTTTCTGAGAACTTGCCAAACTGAATTCCAAAGTTGTTGTACAAGTACTCATTCCCACATGCAGTGAAGGAGTGTTCCACATGTTCCCCATGCTTGCCAGCACGAGTTGAAGCTTGAGGCTTTTTTGTTTGTTTGTTTGTTTGTTTTCTTTATTTTAGTCACTCTGTTATGAGACAGAATCTGAGTCCTTTTGATTTACATCTCCTTGATGAGTAAAGATGAGGAATATTTCCTTAAGTACTTCTCTGCCATTAGAGAATCTTTTATTGAAAATTCTGTTTAGATCTCTATCCTATTTTTATGCTGTTTTTAAAATTTATTTTTATATTAATTACCATTTATTCACTTTGTATCCCAGCTGTAGCACCCTCCCTCATTTCCTCCCAAACCCATCCTCCCTCTTTCATCTCCTCCCAAGTCCCACTCCAAGTCCACTTATAGGGGATGTCCTCCTCCTCTTCCATCTGTACCTAGCTTATCAGGTCTCATCAGGACTGGCTGCATTGTCCTCCTCTGTGACCTGACAAAGTTGCTCTCCCCTCAGGGAGAAGATGGTCAAAGACCCAGCCACTGAGTTCATGTCAGAGATAGTCCCTGTTCCCATTACTAAGGTATCCACTTGGATGCTGAGCTGCTATGGGCTACATCTAAGCAGGGGTTCTAGGTAATATCCATACATGATCCTTGTTTGGAGTATCAGTCTCAGGAAAGAACCCTGTGCCCAGATATTTTGGCTCTGTTGCTCAACTTGTGGAGCTTCTGTCCTCTCAAGGTCTTACTATCTCCTCCTTCAATCATAAGTTTTCCTGCTCTCTGCCCAAAAATCTAGTCATGAGTCTCAGCATCTGCTTTGATACACTACTGGGCAGAGTCCTTCAGAAGCCCTCTGTGGTAGGCTCCTGTCCTGTTTCCTGTTTTCTCCTTCTTCCAATGTCCATACCATTTGTCTTTCTGAGTAAGGATTAACCATCTTACTCAGGGACCTCCTCACTCAGAAAGCATATATTTGACATATAATATAGGATAATCATACTAATATCTGTACACTTAAGGAAGCTAAATAAGAAATAGGACCCTGGATAAGATGCTCTATCCTCATTAAGAAAGGAAAATTGGATGGACATTAGAAGATGGAGAAAACAGGGAACAGGACAGAAGCCTACCCCAGAGGGAATCTGAAAGACTCTACTCTGCAGGGTATGAAAGCAGAGGCTGAGACACATAGCCAAACTTTGGGCAGAGTGCAGGGAGTCTTATGAAAATAAGGGGGGGATAAAAAGACATGGAGGTGTCAGGAGGTCCACAAGGAAAGCCAAAAAAAAAATTGGCACAAGGTTTTTTTTTCTGAGACTGATACTCCAACCATTGATCGTTCATAAAGATAACCTAGAATCCCTGCACAGATACAGCCCAATGGAGCTCAGTGTGCAAGTGGATTCCATAATATTGGAAACAGGCATGGTCTCTGAAATGAACTCAGTTTCCTTCTCTTTTATCTCCTCCACCTGAGGGAGGTGCAGCCTTACCAGGTCACAGAGGAAGACAAGACAGCCATTCCTGATGAGATCTATTTTACTACGGTCTGATTGAAGGGGAGAAGGACCTCCCTATCAGTGGATTAGGGGAGGGGTATGGAAGGAGAAGAAGGATGAAGGGTAGGATTGGGAAGGGAAGAGAGTTGGGGCCACAGTTGGTATAAAAAGTGAATAAGCTGTAATTAATAAAATATTAACAAACATTTAAAAATCTTCTAAAGCAACAGATCTTCCAAAGGTATCTCCATCTCTGATCTCAAGTTGTACTACAGAGCAATAGTAATAAAAATTGCCTGGTACTGGTATAGAAACAGAATGGTGGAACAATGGAAAATAGAAGGCATAAAATAAACCCACACACCTACGGATACTTGACTTTTGACAAAGAAGCCAAAATCATACAATGGAAAAAAATAGCATCTCCAACAAATGTTGCTGGGCTAACTGAATGTCTACATGTAGAAATATGCAAATAGATCCATATTTATCAATCTGCACAAAACTAAAGTCCTAGTGGATCAAGGATCTCAACATAAAAGCAGACACACTAAACCTGTTAGAAGAAAAAGTGGGAAAGAGACTTTAAATCACTGGCACAGGAGAAAGCTTCCTGAACTGAACACTAACAGCACAGGTTTTAAATAACAATCAATAAATGGGACCTCATGTAACTCAAAAGCATCTGGTAAGCAAAGGACACTGTCATCAGAAGAAAAAGACAGTCTACAGACTAGGAAAGGATCTTCATCAACCCTATATCTGACAGAAGGTTAAATCTAAAATATATAAAGAACTAAAGAAATTAAACAACAACAAATCAAGTAATCCAATTTTAAAAATGGGGTACAGAGCTAAACAGAGAATTGTTAATAGAGAAATATCGAATTGCAGAGAAACACTTAAATGTTCAATATCCTTAGACATCAGCAAAATGCAAATCAAAAGGACTCTAAGATTTCATGTTACACCCATCAGAATGGCTAAGATGAAAAACTCAAGGGACAACACATTCTGGGGAGGATGTAGAGAAAGAGGAACCCTTCTTCATTGCTGGTGGGAATGTCAACTTGTACAGCCACTTTGGAAATTAATATGGCACTTTCACAGAAAATTAGGAAGAGTGCTACCTTAAGATCCAGCTATATCACTCCTAGGCATATATCGAAAATATGCTCAAGTATATTACAAGGGCTTTTGCTCAACCATATTCTGGCTATTGTTTGTAATAGCTAGAATCTGGAAACAACCCAGATGTCCTTCAAGGGTTGAGGAATGGATGCAGAAATTGTGGTACATTTGCACAATGGAATACTACTCAACAATTAAAAACAAAGGAGTCATGAAATTTGCAGGCAAATGGTGTTATCTAGAAAAAATCATCCTGAGTGAGGTATCCCAGAAGCAGAAAGACATACCTGGTAGATACTCACTTATAAGTGAATATTAGAAATACAATATAGGATAAACATACAAAATTTGTACACCCAAATAAGCTAAGCAAGAAGGAGGAGTGTGAATGAAAGATCAATCCTCATTCAGAAAGGCAAATGGGATGGACATTGGAAAAAGGAGAAAATATTAAACGAGATAGGAGCCTACCACAGAGGGCCTCTGAAAGACTCTTCCCAGCAGGGTATTAAAGCCAATGCTGAGACTCATTGCCAAACTTTGGGCAGACTGTAAAGGATCTTATGAAAGAAGGAGGAGTTAAAAGACCTGGTGAATACAGGAGCCCCATAAGGAGAGCAACAGAACCAAACATACTGGGCTCAGGGTTCTTTGCTGAGACTGATACTCCAACCAAAGTCCATGCGTGGAGATAACCTAGAATCCCTGAACAAATGTAGCCCATTGCAGCTCAGTGTCCATGTGGATTTCCTAGTAAGGGGAACAGGGACTGTCTGTGACATGAACTCAATGTCTGGCTCTTTGATCACCTCCCCCTCAAGGGGGAGCAGCCTTACCAGGCCACAAAGGAAAACAATGCAGCCAGTTGTGATGAGACCTGATAAGGCTAGGGTCAAATGGAATGGGGAGTAAGACCACCCCTATCAGTGGACTGAGAAAGAGGCATGAGAGAAGAAGATGGAGGGAAGGTGGGATTGGGAGGAGACTAGTGAAGGGGCTACAGCTGGGACACAAAATGAATAAATTGTAATTAATATAAAAATTAATGAAAAGAGAATATAGTCACCGTCATCACTTCTTTAATTGCTTGATCTTTGCTGTGTCCACTGTTACCTTAGCTATCCTGCTGATCAGTATAAATTATGTCTGACGGTTAACTGCACATATTAGTGACACTAGATTTTTAGAGAGGAAAGACATGTGTTGGTCCTCCACCCCAAGGTTCCATCCTGTGGGTGATTACAGGGGGTTCATGTTGAAAGACTGAGAAACAATAGGTTATCACACATACACTGGGATTCCGGTGAATGCAATCAAAGCACAAGTGGATGCAGACTTCCTTTATTCTAGAAAAGTGAACACACTACATAGCTTTTATGGACTAATCCAGTACCTTCACACCATCTCTGAGCCTGCCATTGTTTTTCTGCCTATGGGTAGACTTTGCAAAATCAGCAGATCACTTACTTTCTGTCTGACTACTTCTGTAGTCCATCATCAGAAGTTTCCCTAGGCCATGAGTCCTAAAGGCCCTTTGCTGGCCCTACAGACATGTCTATTGGAAAACAAACATGAAAAAAAAAAAGGAAGATGGGCCAGCGTCAGAGGATGTATACATTGAATATGGCCAGAAAAATTCAACATAGACATAGTCGGAGAAAAATACTCTAATGCCCGTCTACTGCCATTAGAATGATATCTACAGGATCATTAGAAAGGTTCTGTGGAACCTAGTACCTTGTCAATGCACAGAAAATACTCAGGTCTGAGGCCTTCCACATACCCTAACATTGAGTCATCTGTGGAAAGTTAGATTCCATTGTTCACGATAAGAAGTTTCTAACTTTGTCACCTGCTTTACTAGATAGAAGGAGAAGAGAAGGGTCTTTGGTTAGAAAATACTGGCAGAAGCAGGCTATGCTTTCAGATATCCTTATTTTCTACAAAGGTAAACTGTCTTAATTGGTGTGAACTACTAAGGCTAGCAGTCTCTCTTTTCTATGTGCATACTAATAGAAACTGATTCTTAAGGGGAAAAGGAAGCCATTGCATCACAGTGAGGAAGATTGTGCCTTAGAAGTTTAATATTTTAAGCTGGTGACTGGGCAGGAAGCAGAGACCTTTGGAAATGCAAATCAAAACCACCCTGAGATTTCACCCATCAGAATGGCTAAGATGAATAACTCAAGTGAGACACATGCTGGAGAGGATGTAAAGAAAGGGAAACCCTCCTCCACTACTGGTGGGAATTTAAACTTGTACAACCACTTTGGAAATCAATCTGGCACTTTCTCAGACAATTAGGAATAGGGATTACTTAAGATCCAGCTATACCACTGCTAGGGATATAGCCAAAAGACGCTCAAGTATACAACAAGGACATTGTCATAGCAGCTTTACTCATAATAACGAGAATCTGAACACAATCCAGATGTCCCTCAGTTGAAGAATGGATACAGAATGGTGGGAACTGGAAATGCTCATCCTGAGTGAGGTATCCCAGAAGCAGAAAGACACAGAGGGTATATACTCACTCATAAGTGGATACTAGACATATAATATAGGATAAACATGTTAAAATCTGCACACCTAAGGAAGCTATATCAAGAAGGAAGACTCTGGCTTAAAATGCTCAATCCCCCTTCAGAAAGGCAAAGAGGATGGACATCAGAGGAGGGAGAAAACAGGGAATAGGACAGGAGGATACCACAGAGGGCCTCTGAAAGTCTCTACCCTACATGGTATCAAGACAGATGCTGAGACTCATAGCCAAACTTTTGGCAGAGTACAGGGAATCTTATGAAAGAAGGGGGAGATAGTAAGACCTGAAGAGGACAGGAGCTCCACAAAGACAGCAACCAATCCAAAAAGTCTGGATACAGGGGTCTTTTCTGAGACTGATACCCCAACCAAGGACCATTCATGGAGATGGCCTGGAACCCCTGCACAGAGGTAGCCTATGGCAGGTCAGTATCCAAGTGGCCTCTATAGTAATGCAGACAGGGACTGTCTCTGACATGAATTGATTGGCCTGTTTTTTGATCACCTCCTCCTGAGTGAGGAGTAGCTTACCAGGCCACAGAAGAAGACAATGCATCTACTCCTGATGAGACCTAATAGACTAGGGTCAGAGGGAAGGGGAAGAGGACCTCCCTTTTCAGTGGAGTGGAGGAAGGACAAGGGTAAGGAAGAGGGAGGGTGAGATTGGGAGGGCCGGAGGAAGGGGGGTACAGAGGAGATACAAAGTGAATAAACTGGAATTAATAAAATAATTAAAAAAAAGATGACTCTCTGCTTTTTGAGCAAAAAAAGTTTAATGCTATCTATTTTTTATTCTTTTTTTCATTTTATATTATTATTAATTACACTTTATTCATTTTGTATCCCCCCATAAGCCCCTCAATCCTCCCCTCCCGATCCCACCCTTCCTCCCCTTTCTGCATGCATGCCCCTCCCCAAATCCACTTACAGGGGAGGTCTTCCTCTCCTTCTTTCTGATCTTAGACTATCAGTTTTCATAAGAAGTGGCTGCATTGTCATCTTCTGTGGCCTGGTAAGGCTGCTTCCCCTCAGGGGGAGGTAATGAAAGAGCAGGCCAATCAGATTATGTTGTTTTAAAAACTTTTATTTGTTTAGTTTATTTTTACTGTTTTGTTAGTTTTTACAACTTAAGCACTTGTACTATTAAGCTATTGTGTTGTAACTGCTCTCACTGTAAGAACTTGATGACTATCCCTTACTTTTCTACAACTGTAAATATTTTGTTTTGCATTTTTACATTTACAATAGTCTCTCTGCTGTCTCTTAGACCTTTTGGCCCCATAATATTTTTAAGAAGTGTAAAAATGTAGATAGAGAGAGAGAGAGAGAGAGAGAGAGAGAAAGAGAGAGACTGCAAAATAGCATACTCAACAAATGGTCTTGGCAAAACTGGTTATCCACCTAAAGAAGGATGAAAATATATCTGTATCTATCACCCTGAGCATAATACAAAATTGATCAAAGACCTTAAAAAACAAAGTGCTGAAATTGCTAAAGAAAAACATAGTGAGGACCTTTCAAAATTCAAACATAGGGAAACGGGCAGGGCAAGATGACGGCGCCGGGAGGACTCTCATTCTGAGCAGCAGCACAGCACGATCGGTACAGTAACCAGGAATCAGAACTTGAGCCATAAAACACAGGCAATTCTGTTTCCCAGGTGAAAGGATACCCCACGGTGAGGGATTCAATCAGCATTTAACTCACTGGGCTAAACCGCTTAAGAGATCCCAGTTTCGCCAGACGCTTTGCCGCTGGCAACCAGCCCCATCCACATCCCAGAGCCACATGCCAGTGTCTCTGGTCATGGTCCTAGACTGAACCGTGAGCACCTCACTATCAGAGACTGGAATTTTCAGTCGAGAGATAACCCAAAGTTGCAGGAAAAGATTGGGACCGACCTTAGGTCACCCAGACATCCCCTGGAAAAGACTTCATTCCGCAGGTGCCCCAGAGAGTCAGCCTGGAGCCAGAGCTGGGAACCCAGGCATCTGCAGGTTTGCCTGATTCGCTGCCCCAGACAGAACTGTGGGCTCCAGGGCACCAGAGACTGCATTTCACTGTCCAGTGCAAACACACAGGGAGGGAAACAGCTGGTTTGATCTCAGAGCACTCAGCCGACACCCCCACCCCGTAAAGGTCTCGGGAAAATTACCCAGTTTAGGCAGACGCCCAGGATCCCAAAGGCCGGAAAGGCAGACACAGGCAGTTTCTGTGCGCCAGCTAGCTGGCAGAAATGGAGCAGTGCACCGCAGGGCAAAAAAGAGATTGGGAGTCCCTGTCTCCAGAGAATCCACAAGGAAGGAAGAAAACTGTACTGACTTAAATCACCCAATCCTTCCCTGGAAAAAGTCTTGTAGACCGGCGGGGCTGGGCAGCAATCACTCAGCTGTGCTCCAGACACAGGCACAAACAGTTGCTGCACGCCAGATGTCCGAATGGGTCACATCAGCTGATCATTAAATTTACAGCAAAAAACCTAGAAACAGGGCAGCTGTCTTCAGGACTTCCGTGGGTGAGAGGAGAACCCTCTCGACTAACAAAGACCACAGTTACCACTCAGGTCTATATCCCTGAGGTGAGCAACAGCAACTCCTGAAAAAACGCCAGCCATCCAGGGACTATACCCAAAAAGCTGAGAAGACTTCCTTCAGGAAAAACCAGCTTTCTGCAAAGGGGATTCTCTCCACCACAGGATCCCCAGGAACAACCAGAAAATAACCCCAAACACCTAAGATAGCACAATGGGTAGAGGCCAGCGTAAAAGATCAAGCAACAAAAGACAGAGCAATATGGCATCTCCAGAACCCAGTTACCCAGAGGCAAATAGCCCTGGACACCCCAGCATAACTGAAATCCAAGAAGATGACCTAACAACTATGCTCATGAAGATGATAACAGAGGAAACACATAAGATACGTAAAGACATAGAGGAGGATAAACTCAAACAGAATATTGCCATCCGTAAAGAAATAGAGGAAGCTGCAGTCAAACAGTTTATGGCCTTTAGAAAGGAAATGCTTAAAGCACTGAATGAAATAGAAGAAACAGAGTTGAAGGAACTAAGAGAAAAACAGGAAAGTACAATCAGACAGGTGAAGGAAGTAAACAAAACAACTCAAGACCTGAAGATAGAATTGGAAAAATTAAAGAAAACACAAATGGAAGAAATAATGGAAAGGAAGAATCTAGGGAAGAAAACAGGAACTACAGAGGTAAGCATAACCAACAGACTACAAGAGATGGAAGAAAGAATCTCAGGTGTAGAAGATACAATGGAAGAAATCGATGTATCTGTCAAAGAAAATGTTAAATCCAAAAAAATCCTGACACAGACCGTCCAAGAAATCCAAGACAATATGAAAAGACAAAACCTAAGAATAATAGGTATAGAGGAAAAAGAAGACTCCCTTCTCCAAGGCCCAGAAAATATTTCCAACAAAATCATTGAAGAAAATGTCCCCAACTTAAAAGAGAGGCCAATTAGAATACATGAAGCCTACAGAACACCCAACAAATTTGACCAGAAAAGAAAATTCTCCCGCCACATAACAATCAAAACAGTAAGTATACAGAACAAAGAAAAAAATACTAAAAGCTGCAAGGGAAAAAGACCAAGTAACATATAATGGCAAACACGTTAGAATCACACATGACTTTTCAACAGAGACTATGAAAGCCAGAAGGGCCTGGACAGATATCAGGAAGACCCTAAGAGAATACAGATGTCAGCCCAGGCTACTATACCCTGCAAAGCTCTCAGTCCTCATGGAGAAAACAAGATATTCAATGACAAAAACAAATTTCAACAATACCCACATACAAATCCAGCATCACAGAATACACTGGAAGGGAAAATACAACCCAAAAAAATTAGCTGCTTTCATGAAAACACAGGAAATGATTAACCTTACTACAGTAAAACAAAAAGCAACCAAACACACAACCTTATAACCATAGCCAACATCAAACTCAAAGGATCTAACAGCTACTGGTCATTAAGCTCTCTCAACATCAATGGACTCAACTCTCCAGTAAAAAGACACAGATTAACAGAATGGATCAGGGAGGGGCAAGATGGCGGAGCCGGGAGGACTCTCATTCTGAGCAGCAGCACAGCAGGATCAGCACAGTGACCAGCAATCAGAACTCTCGGACATAAAACACAGTCATTGTGTTTCCCAGGTGAGAGGATACCCCACGGTGGGGGATTCAATCAGCTTTTAACTCATCCGGCTAAACCACAGAAGAGATCACGGTTCCGCCAGACACTTGGCTGCTGGCCGCCAGCCCCAGCCCCAGCCCAGAGCCACAAGCCAGTGTCTCTGGTCATGGTCCCAGACTGAACCGTGGGCACCACACTATCAGAGACTAGAATTTTCAGTCGAGAGATAACCTCAGGGTACAGGAAACGATTGGGACCGGCCTTAGGTCACCCAGACATCCCCTGGAAAAGACTCGGGTGGGTTCCATGGGCACCCTAGGAGCCAGCCCGGAGCCAGAGCCGGGGACCCAGGTTCCAGCACAGAGCCCTGCCTGCCTGCGAGCCTGATTCGCCGCCAGAGATAGAAATGGCGGGTCTGATCTCAGAGACTCAGCTCACCCCCAACCTGAAAAGGTACCCGGAAAATTACCCAGCTTAGGGAGCCACTCAGGCTCCCAAAAGCCGCAAAGGCAGACACAGGCAGTTTCTGCGCACCAGACATCTGGCAGAGACTGAGCCGCCATCACACAGCTGTGCTCCAGGCACAGGCAGTTTCTGCGGCCAGCCAGCTGGCGGACACTGAGCAGTGTGTACCAGGGCAAAAAAAGACACTAGGAGTCCGTGTCTCCAGAGAATCCACGGGGAAGCAAGGAAACTGTACTGATCTAAATCTCCCAATCCTTCCCTAGAAAAAGTCTAGCAGTCTAGTGGGGCCGAGGCGCCAGCATTCAGCTGTGCTCCAGACACAAGCACAAACAGTTGAGGCGTGCCTGATGTCCAACTGGGTCACAGCAGCTGATCATTAAATTTGCAACAAGAAACCCGGAAACAGGGCAGCTGCCCTCAGGACTTCCGTGGGTGAGAGGAGAAGCCTCTCGACTAACAAAGACCACAGTTACCACTCAGGTCTATATCCCTGAGGTGAGCAACTCCTGAAAAAACACCAGCCATCCAGGGACTATACCCAAAATGCTGAGAAGACTTCCTTCAGGAAAAACCAGCTTTCTGGAAAGGGGATTCTCTCCACCACAGGATCCCCAGGAACCACCAGAAAATAACCCCAAACACCTAAGATAACACAATGGGTAGAGGCCAGCGTAAAAGCTCAAGCAACAAAAGACAGAGCAATATGGCATCTCCAGAACCCAGTTACCCAGGGGCAAGTAGCCCTGGACACCCCACCATAACTGAAATCCAAGAAGATGACCTAACAAGTATGCTCATGAAGATGATAACAGAGGAAACAAATAAGATTCGTAAAGACATAGAGGAAGATAAACTCAAACAGAATATTGCCATCCGTAAAGAAATAGAGGAAGCTGCAGCCAAACAGTTTATGGCCTTTAGAAAGGAAATGCTTAAAACACTGAATGAAATGATAGAAACAGAGTTGAAGGAACTAAAAGAAAAACAGGAAAGTACAATCAGACAGGTGAAGGAAGTAAACAAAACAACTCAAGACCTGAAGATAGAATTGGAAAAATTAAAGAAAACACAAATGGAAGAAATAATGGAAAGGAAGAATCTAGGGAAAAAAACAGGAACTACAGAGGTAAGCATAACCTACAGACTACAAGAGATGGAAGAAAGAATCTCAGGTGTAGAAGATACAATGGAAGAAATCGATGTATCTGTCAAAGAAAATGTTAAATCTGAAAAATGCCTGACACAGACCGTCCAAGAAATGCAAGACAATATGAAAAGGCAAAATCTAAAAATAATAAGTATAGAGGAAAAAGAAGATTCCCTTCTCCAAGGCCCAGAAAATATTTTCAACAAAATCATTGAAGAAAATTTCCCCAAGCTAAAGGAGAGGCCAATTAGAATACATGAGGCCTACAGAACACCCAACAAATTTGACCAGAAAAGAAAATCCTCCCACCACATAATAATCAAAACAGTAAGTATACAGAACAAAGAAAAAATACTAAAAGCTGCAAGAGAAAAAGGCCAAGTAACATATAATGGCAAACCCATTAGAATCACACCTGACTTTTCAACAGAGACTATGAAAGCCAGAGGGGCCTGGACGGATATCATGCAGACCCTAAGAGAATACAGATGTCAGCCCAGGCTACTATACCCAGCAAAACTCTCAGTCCTCATAGATGGAGAAAACAAGATATTCAATGACAAAAACAAATTTCAACAATACCTACAAACAAATCCAGCATTACAGAAGACACTGCAAGGGAAAATACGATCCAAGAAAGCTAGCTACATTCAAGAAAACACAGGAAATAAATAACCTCACTTCAGTAAAACAAAAAGCAACCAAGCACACAACCTGATGACCACAGCCAACATCAAATTCAAGAGATCTAACAGCCACTGGTCATTAATCTCTCTCAACATCAATGGACTCAACTCTCCAATAAAAAGACACAGATTAACAGAATGGATACGTAAACAAAACCCAGCAATCTGTTGCATACAAGAAACACACCTAAGACACAAAGATAGACATTACCTGAGGGTAAAGGGTTGGAAGACGACTTTCCAAGCAAATGGACCCAAGAAGCAAGCAGGAGTAGCCATTCTAATATCGGATAAAATAGACTTTCAACCAAAATTAATCAAAAGAGATGGGGAAGGACACTTCATACTCATCAAGGGAAAATTCCACCAGGAAGACATCACAATCCTGGACATCTATGCCCCAAATACAAGGGCACCCACATTTGTGAAAGAAACATTGATAAAATTTAAAGCACATATAGATCCACACACATTAATAGTGGGAGACTTCAACACCCCACTCTCAACAAAGGACAGGTCAACCAAACAGAAATTAAACAAGGAAACAATGTCTCTGAAAGAGGTTATGAATCAAATGGACCTAACAGACATTTACAGAACTTTACACCCAAACAAAAAAGAATTTACCTTCTTCTCAGCACCTCATGGAACCTTCTCCAAAATAGACCACATAGTGGGTCATAAAGCAAGCCTCAACAGATACAAGAAGATTGAAATAATCCCATGTATCTTGTCTGATCACCATGGAGTAAAGCTGGACCTCAACAATAACAGAAATAACAAAAAGCCTACACACACATGGAAACTGAACAACTTGTTACTAAATGACAGCTGGGTCAGGGAAGAAATAAAGAAAGAAATTAAAGTCTTTCTAGAAATCAATGAAAATGAAGACACAACATACCCGTACTTGTGGGACACAATGAAAGCAGTGCTAAGAGGAAAGTTCATAGCACTAAGTGCCTTCAAGAAGAAATTCGAGACAGCTCATTCAAACACCCTAATGGCTCACTTAAAAACCCTAGAAAAAGAAGAAACAGACACACCAAGAAGGAGTAGACAGCTGGAAATAATCAAACTCAGGGCTGAAATCAATCAATTAGAAAGAAATAAAACAATTCAAAGAATCAATGAAATCAAGAGCTGGTTCTTTGAGAAAATCAACAAGATCGACAAACCCTTAGCCAGGCTAACTAAAAGGCAGAGAGACACCACCCAAATCAACAAAATCAGAAATGAAAAGGGGGCTATAACTACAGACACTGAGGAAATCCAAACAATCATTAGGACTTACTTCAAAAGTCTATATGCCACAAAATTTGAATATCTAAATGAAATGGACAATTTTCTTGATCTATTTGACTTACCAATGCTGAATCAGGACCAGGTAAATCAACTAAATAGTCCTATATCCCCCAAAGAAATAGAAGCGATCATCAAAAGTCTCCCATCCAAAAAAGCCCAGGACCAGATGGCTTCAGCGCAGAATTCTACCAGAGCTTCAAAGAAGAGCTAACACCAATTCTCTTCAAACTATTCCACAAAATAGAAACAGAAGGAATATTACCAAATTCATTCTATGAATCCACAGTCACCTTGATACCTAAACCTCACAAAGACTCAACAAAGAAAGAGAATTTCTGGCCAATCTCCCTTATGAACATTGATGCAAAAATACTTAATAAAATACTTGCAAACCGAATCCAAGAACACATCAAAGATATTATCCACTATGACCAAGTAGGCTTCATCCCAGGTATGCAGGGGTGGTTCAATATACGGAAATCCATCAATGTGATCCACCATATTAACAAACTGAAAGAAAAAACCACATGATAATCTCCCTAGATGCTGAAAAAGCCTTTGAAAAAATCCAACATCCATTCATGTTCAAAGTATTGGAGAGATCAGGGATACAAGGCACATATCTAAACATAGTAAAGTCAATATACAGCAAGCCTATAGCCAACATCAAACTGAATGGAGAGAAACTGAAAGCAAGCCCACTGAAATCAGGGACAAGACAAGGCTGCCCACTCTCTCCATATCTCTTCAACATAGTCCTGGAAGTCCTTGCTAGAGCAATAAGACAGTTGAAGGAGATCAAGGGGATACAAATTGGAAAGGAAGAAGTCAAATTATCACTCTTTGCAGATGATAAGATAGTATACGTGAGTGACCCCAAAAACTCTACCAGGGAACTCCTACACCTGATAAAAAACTTCAGCAAAGTGGCCGGATACAAAATTAACTCAAAAAAATCAGTAGCCCTCCTGTATACAAAAGACAAAAGGGCTGAGAGAGAAATTAGGGAAACAACACCCTTGACAATAGCCACAAATGACATAAGGTACCTCGGAGTAACCCTAACCAAGGAAGTCAATGACTTGTATGAAAAAAATTTCAAATCTCTGAAGAAAGAATTAGAAGAAGATATGAGAAGATGGAAAGATCTCCCATGCTCATGGCTTGGTAGGATTAACATAGTAAAAATGGCCATCTTACCAAAAGCAATCTACAGATTCAATGCAATGCCCATCAAATTACCAACACCATTCTTTACAGACCTGGAAAGAAAAATTCTCAACTTCATATGGAATAACAAGAAACCCAGAATTGCTAAAACAATCCTCTACAATAAAAGATCTTCCGGAGATATCTCCATCCCTGATCTTAAGTTGTACTATAGAGCAACAGTTTTAAAAACTGCATGGTACTGGCATAGAAACAGAATGGTGGATCAATGGAACCGAACAGAGGACCCAGAAATAAACCCAGACACTTATGGACACCTGATCTTTGACAAAGACGCCAAAACCATACAATGGAAAAAAAGATAGCATCTTCAACAAATGGTGCTGGTCTAACTGGATGTCTACATGTAGAAAAATGAAAATAGATCCATACTTGTCACCCTGCACAAAACTGAAGTCCAAGTGGATCAAAGACCTCAACATAAAACCAGACACATTAAATCGGCTTGAAAAAGAAGTGGGAAATACCCTAGAACTCATTGGTACAAAGGAAAACTTCCTGAACAGAACACCAACAGCACAGGCTCTAAGAGCAACAACCAATAAATGGGACCTCATGAAACTGAAAAGCTTCCGTAAAGCATAGGAAACCGTCATCAAAAAAAAGCAACCACCTACAGATTGGGAAAGAATCTTCACCAACCCTTTATCTGACAGAGGACTCATATCCAGTATATATAAAGAACTAAAGAAGCTGAAAAGCAGCAAACCAAGTAATACACTTAAAAAATGGGGAACAGAGCTAAACAGAGAATTCTCTGTAGAGAAATACCGAATGGCAGAGAAGCACTTAAAGAAATGCTCAACCTCACTAGCCATTAGGGAAATGCAAATCAAAACAACCCTGAGATTTCACCTTACACCCATGAGAATGGCCAAGATCAAAAACTCAAGTGACAACACATGCTGGAGAGGTTGTGGAGAAAGGGGAACCCTTCTCCACTGCTGGTGGGAATGTAAACTTGTACAACCACTCTGGAAATCAGTCTGGCGCTTTCTCAGACAACTAGGAATAGCGCTTCCTCAAGATCCAGCCATACCACTACTGGGCATATATCCAAAAGAGGCTCAAGTACACAAAAAGGACATTTGCTCAACCATGTTTGTAGCAGCTTTATTTGTAATAGCCAGAATCTGGAAACAACCCAGATGCCCCTCAACTGAAGAATGGATGCAGAAATTGTGATACATCTACACAATGGAATATTACTCAGCAATGAAAAATAAGGAAATCATGAAATTTCCAGGTAAATGGTGGGATCTGGAAAGGATCATCCTGAGTGAGTGGTCCCAGAAGCAAAAAGACACACATGGTATATACTCACTCATATAGACATACAACATATGACAAACCCACTAAAACCTGTGCATCTAAAGAAACTAAGCAAGAGAGAGGACCCTAACTAAAATGTCCAATCCCCATCCAGAAAGGCAAAGAGGATGGACATCAGAAGAAGAAGAAAACAGGAAACAACCTAGGAACCTACCACAGAGGGCCTCTGAAAGCTTCTGCCCTTCAGACTATCAAAGCAGATGCTGAGCCTGATGGGCAACTGTTGGGCAGAGTGAATGGAATTTTATGTAAGAACTGGGAAATAGTAAGAGCTGGATAGGACAGGCTCTCCTCAAGGAGAGCAACAGAACAAGAAAATTTGAACACAGGGAACTTCCCAGAGACTCATACTCCAACCAAGGACTATTCATGGAGATAACCCAGAACCCCTGCACAGATGTAGCCCAGGGCAGTTCAGAGTCCAATTGGGTTACATAGTAATGTGAAGAGGGACTGCCTCTGACATAATCTGATTGGCCTGCTCTTTGATCACCTCCCTCTGGGGGGGAGCAGCCTTACCAGGCCATAGTAGAGGACAATACAGCCACTTTTGATGTGAACTGACAGACTAAGATCAGAAAGGAGAGGAGAACCTTACCTATTAGTGGACTTGGGGAGTGGCATGCAAGCAGAGGGAGGAGGGAGGGTGGGATTGGGAGGGGAGGAGTGAGGGGCTTATGGGGGGATGCAGAATGAATAACGTGTAATTGATGAAAAATTTAAAAAAAGGGAAAAAATAATTTAAGAACCTTAAATGACTTTCAAAAGTGGAGGAAAACATGGAGTTAGTCAATTGGCATGGAGCACGTCTCGCCCCTGGGGGCAATGGTCTCCTGAACCTACTCAGACCTCGGACACCACCACTGCTAGTTCTAGAACTGACGCAGGATATTCCAACGAGGGGTTAAGGCTTCTCATAATATTTCCTATAAGCCCACACCTGTTTGTCTATATCCCCCATTTTTATTCATTATTAGCCAGATAGAGCCAAGTAGTTGTGGTAATGATACTTGCTTTTTTGCCTAATGCTAGAATGCTAGTAAATTTAGGTATGCCCTGGTTACTCGCATGCCTCACTGGGTGCCTGTGCCCACTGATGCCCCTCACGCTATGACTCTCTTCAGACAGAAAAGGGATCTTGGAACTACAGCCACCATTGTTACTACCCTCTCATTGGTGGCTGTTGGAGCTACCTCCAGGGCATTAGCCATGAGTCATACTGGGCAGACTGCTCAGACCCTGAATAATCATTTAGCCAATGTAGCTCATGCCTTAGTTGTACATAAAGGAATTAATGCTCAACTAAAAGGAAGTTTGATGGTGTTCAATCAGAGGATTGACCTCTTGCAGGAGCAAATTGATACCCTATGGCAAATCGCTCAACCTGGCTGTCAATGAAAGTATGCTGGGCTTTGTGTCACTAGCATACAACATGAGAATTTTTCCTGTGCTGCAAATCTGTCTAAACAATTGTCGAGCTATATTTTAGGTAATTGGACTGGAGAATTCGATACTACGATGGAGCAGCTGAGAGTGGTCATTGTAACAGTAAATTCTACCAGAGTGGACGCAGGACTAGCCACAGGATTATCATCATGGATTGCTGCAGCCATGAATCATCTGAAGGAATGGGCGGGCATGGGAGTGCTAGCAGGCCTTCTGGTGTTGGTCTCCTTGGTTTGCCTGTGGTATATATGCAAGATTAGAGTCTCACAACAGTGTGATGCAGCCATGATCATTCAGGCCTCTACAGCCATTGAAGCAGGACATTCTCCCCAAGCATGGTTGGATACCATAAAAAGCTAAAATGATACGCTCAGGATGCGAGGCTAAGCACTGCACTCAGGGTCAGCCGCTTTCGATCCAGAGAAGGGCATGTCTGATTGCATGCGGGTTGATGCCCCAGGTCCCGCCTCTGAGAAAAAGGTATCAGACGGGTCTGATGCTCTTTGGGTGGATGACACCTAAATGAACATCGGTACAAAGTCCCAATTTATTTCTAATATCTGAGATCAGACCTCTACTCTTGCCTGATGCGTCTAAAACAAAAAGGGGGAACTGTAGAGAGCTGCGGAATGCTATGCCTTAAAGATGGCGCTGGTTTCCGCCTTCCACCTTCCCGATGGTGAGTGCTCTCTGTCACGAACAATTCCACATTTGGCGAAGGCTGAGGATATGGCTTGCTTCTATGTATGTGGACCTCTCTGCATTGCCCACGTGGCACGCCTGGGTTGGCTACCCAAAGGCTATTTAAGCTGTGGGCTGGCTTTTCCCAGGGTCCGAGGATTGTTCAAGGTTCCTGAATAAACTGAATTGAAAAAAAAAAAAAAACAGAATGGATAAGTAATACGTAAACAAAACCCAGCAATCTGTTGCATAAAAGAAACACAGCTAAGGCACAAAGAGACATTACCTGAGGGTAAAAGGTTGGAAGACAGCTTACCAAGCAAATGGACCCAAGAAGACAGCAGGAGTAGCCATTCTAATATCTGATAAAATAGACTTTCAACCAAAATTAATAAAAAGAGATGGGGAAGGACACCTCATACTCATCAAAGGAAAATTCCACCAGGAAGACATCACAATCCTGAACATCTATGCCCCAAATACAAGAGCACCCACATTTGTTAAAGAAACATTGATAAAGTTTAAACCACATATAGATCCCCACATATTAGTAGGAGACTTCAACACCCCACTCTCAACAAAGGACAGGTCAACAAAACAGAAATTAAACCAAGAAACAATGTCTCTAAAAGAGGTCATGAATCAAATGTACCTCACAGACATTTACAGAACTTTACACCCATACACAAAAGAATTTACCTTCTTCTCAGCACCTCATGGAACATTCTCCAAAACAGACCATGTAGTTGGCCACAAAGCAAGCATCAACAGATACAAGAAGATTGAAATATGTATCTTGTCTGATCACCATGGAATAAAGCTGGACCTCAAAAATAACAGAAACAGCAAAAAGCCTACACACACATGGAAACTGAAAACTTGTTACTAAATGACAACTGGGTCAGGGAAGAAATAAAGAAAGAAATTAACGTCTTCCTAGAACTCAATGAAAATGAAGACACAACATACCCAAACTTGTGGGACACAATGAAAGCAGTGCAAAGAGGAAATTTCATAGCACTAAGTGCCTTCAAGAAGAAATTCGAGAGAGCTCATTGAAGCAACTAAATGGCCCACTAAAAACCCTAGAAATAGAAGAAGCAGACCCACCAAAAAGGAGTAGACAGCTGGAAATAATCAAACTCAGGGATGAAATCAATCAATTAGAAACAAATAAAACAATTCAAAGAATCAATGAAACCAAGAGCTGGTTCTTTGAGAAAATCAACAAGATTGACAAACCCTTAGCCAAATTAACTAAAAGGCAGGGAGACACAACCCAAATCAACAAAATCAGAAATGAAAAGGGGGACATAACTACAGACACTGAGGAAATCCAAACAATCATTAGGACTTACTTCAAAAGTCTATATGCCACAAAATTTGAAAAACTAAATGACATGGACAATTTTCTAGATTGATTTGACTTACCAAAGCTGAATCAGGACCAGGTAAATTAATTAATTAGTCTTATATCCCCCAAAGAAATAGAAGCAGTCATCAAAAGTCTCCCAACCAAAAAAAGCCCAGGACCAGATGGCTTCAGCGCAGAACTCTACCAGACCTTCAAAGAAGAGCTAACACCAATTCTCTTCAAACTATTCCACAAAATAGAAACAGAAGGAATATTACCAAACTCATTCTATGAAGCCACAGTCACCTTGGTACCTAAACCTCACAAAGACTCAACAAAGAAAGAGAATTTCCGGCCAATCTCCCTTATGAACATTGATGAAAGATACTTAACAAAATACTTGCAGACTGAATCCAAGAACACATCAAAGGTATTATCCACTATGACCAAGTAGGCTTCATCTGAGGTATGCAAGGGTGATTCAATATATGGAAATCCATCAATGTGATCCACCATATAAACAAACAGAAAGAAAAAAAATACATGATAATCTCCCTAGATGCTGAAAAAGCATTTGACAATTTCCAACATCCATTCATGTTTAAAGTATTGGAGAGATCAGGAATACAAGGCACATATCTAAACATAGTAAAGGCAATATACAGCAAACCTATAGCCAACATCAAACTGAACAGAGAGAAACTTAAAGCAATCCCACTGAAATCAGGGACAAGACAAGGCTGCCCACTCTTTCCATATCTCTTCAACATAGTGCTGGAAGTCCTTGCTAGAGCAGTAAGAAGTTGAAGGAGATCAAGGGGATACAAATTGGAAAGGAAGAAGTCAAATTATCACTATTTGCAGATGATATGATAATATATGTGAGTAACCCCAAAAACTCTACCAGGGAATTCCTACAGCTGATAAACACCTTCAGCAAAGTGGCTGGATAAAAAATTAACTCAAAAAAATCAGTAGCACTCCTGTATTGAAAAGAAAACAGGGCTGAGAAAGAAATTAGGGAAAAAACACCCTTCACAATAGCCATAAGTGGCATAAAGTCCCTTGGTGTAACCCTAACCAAGCAAGTCAAAGACTTCAATGAAAAAAATTTCAAGTTCCAGAAGAAAGAAATAGAAGAAGATATGAGAAGATGGAAAGTTCTCCCATGCTCATGGCTTGACAGGATTAACATAGTAAAAATGGCCATGTTACTAAAAGCAATCTACAGATTTAATGCAATTCCCATCAAATTGCCAACACAATTCTTTAAAACCTGGAAAGAAAAATTCTCAACTTCGTATGGAATAACAAGAAACCCAGAATTGCTAAAACAATCCTCTACAATAAAAGAACTTCTGGAGGTATCTCCATCCCTGATCTTAAGTTGTACTATAGAGCAACAGTTTTAAAAACTGCATGGTACTGGCATAGAAACAGAACTATGGATCAATGGAACCGAACAGAAAACCCTGAAATAAACCCGCACAATGATGGACTCCTGATTTTTGACAAAGATGCCAAAACCATACAATGGAAAAAAGATAGCATCTTCAACAAATGGTGATGGTCCAACTGGATGTCTACAAGTAGAAAAATGAAAATAGATCCATACTTATCACCCTGCACAAAACTGAAGTCCAAGTGGATCAAAGATCTCAACATAAACCTAGACACATTAAATCAGCTAGAAAAAAAAAGTGGGAAATACCCTAGAACTCATTGGTACAGGAGAAAACTTCCTGAACAGAACACCAACAGCACAGGCTCTAAGAGCAACAATCAATAAATGGGACCTCATGAAACTGAAAAGCTTCTGTAAAGCAAAGGACACTGTCATCAAAACAAAGGAATGCCTACAGATTGGGAAAGAATCTTCACCAACCCTTTATCTGACAGAGGACTCATATACAGTCTATATAAAGAACTAAAGAAGCTGAAAAGCAGCAAACCAAGTAATCCACGTAAAAAGTGGGGAACAGAGCTAAACAGAAAACTTTGTAGAGGAATATCAAATGGCAGAGAAGCATTTAAAGAAATGCTCAGAAGAAGAAAACAGGAAACAAACTAGGAACCTACCACAGAGGGCCTCTGAAAGACTGTGACCTACAGTCTATCAAAGCAGATGTTGAGCCTGATGGGCAACTGTTGGGCAGAGTGAATGGAAATTTATGTAAGTAGTAGGAAACAGTAAGAGCTGGAGAGGACAGGGTCTTCACAAGGAGAGCAACAGAACAAGAAAATTTGAACACAGGGAACTTCCCAGAGACTCATACTCCATCCAAGGACTATTCATGGAGATAACCTAGATCCCCTGCACAGATGTAGCCCATGGCAGTTCAGTGTCCAAGTGGGTTCCATAGTAATGGGAACAGGAACTGCCTCTGACATAAACTGATTGGCCTGCTCTTTGATTACTTCCCCCTGAGGGGGGAGCAGCCTTACCAGGCCACAGTAGAGGACAATGCATTCTCCTTTAATGTGAACTGATAGACTATGATCAGAAAGGAGAGGAGAACCTCCCCTATCAGTGGAGTTGGGGAGTGGCATGCATGCAGAAAAGGGAGGGAGGGTGGGATCAGGAGGAGCTAATGGTGGGATACAAAATGAATAAGGTGTAATTAATAATAAAAAAGAAAATAAATAAAAAAAGAAAAAAAAAGGAATGCTCAACCTCATTAGCCATTAGGGAAATGCAAATCAAAACAACCCTGTTATTTCACCTTATACCCATCAGAATGGCCAAGATGAAAAACTGAAGTGACAACACATGCTGGAGAGGTTGTGGAGAAAGGGGAACCCTCCTCCATTCCTGGTGGAGATGTAAACTTGTACAACCACTCTGGAAATCAATCTGGCACTTTCTCAGACAACTAGGAATAGCGCTTCCTTAAGATCCAGCCATACCACTCCTAGGCATATATCCAAAAGAGGCTCAAGTTCACAATAAGGACATTTGCTCAACCATGTTTGTAGCAGCTTTATTTGTAATAGCCAGAAGCTGGAAACAGCCCAGATGCCCCTCAACTGAAGAATGGATGAAGAAATTGTGGTACATCTATACAATGGAGTATTACTCAGCAATGAAAAATAAGGAAATCAGCTCCCACACATAGCAAACCACAGCCTGCTGTAACTCCAGTTCCAGGGTATCTGACACCTTCTTTTGTCATTTTGAACACCTGCATGAATATGGTACACATACAGACAACCAGGCATATACATGTAGACCTTAAAAAACCATAAAGTTTATCAATCCACATAAAAATAAATGCTTCCAAATATGAATGTTTTAATTAGCTTCATTAAAACAATCAAGACTCCATACCCTATACCGTAAATATATGCAAAGTTATTTCTAAATTATACCTTAATAAACCTGGTGGTTGGTAAGAGAGCTCTTGATTATCAAAATACATTTTTATAAAAATAAAAGTATTTCCCAGAAGCAGAAGATATTTGTGACACACATAGATTGCAAGGTATGAGAAGACTGAAAATATAGAATAATTATTCTTGTTTAATAAGGTAAAGGAATACATATTAATAGGAAAATACTCTAAAGACATCTATGAATATCTCACTCAATAGGGAATATTGAAGCCAATAAATATATAAACAAATGGAAATAAGTTACTCACTTCCCACTTATATAATACCTTCTAAAATTCCTGAAGTGAATAGACTTACACCATAAAATTATGCTAATGTGTTGGAACAACTATAAGTTTTATACTGCTACAAGGGATGTATAATATAAAACCTATAGAGATACTACCTTTTATGTTCTAAATCATCATTCAGCTATTATATAGTTAAATACTTATCAAAGGATATTGAATACATTTGTTCACAGAATCTGGAAGGGGTTTGGTGAGAAGAAAACAAAATATACTTTATGAAATTGTTTTAAATTAAAACTGCTAAAGATTGTTAAAGAAACTTTGCTTTTTTTTTAACATCTACTGCAAATTCTCCCAGACTAGGAGTATGAAACGTAATACATTCATTTTTCAAGTGCTTTAGACTATTCAGTGGAGCTTATTTCATTAGCATGTTGATCCCAAACATGAGAACCTTGTGGTCATGCTTTAATTGCCTACTAAATGCCCAGTCTTATAATACTATCACTTTGGTGTTGGAATTTCAAAGATACATAGACAATCAGTTCATCAGCTAATAATAATTAAAAATTCATCTATTATCTAGATGCATACAAAATATAATAAGCAGATAGGCCCTCAAATTGGAATCCTTTTCCCCTATTGGTTTGCATTGTCTAGCTTTAATAGAAGAAGTGCCTAGTCTTATTGCAACTTGATATGCTATGCCTGGTTGATTTCTATTGAGACTGGTTTTTGTGAAGAGAAATAGAGCAGGAATAGATGTGGGGGCAGGGAGATGTTGAGGAGGGACTGGACAGGATGTCTAGATGTAAAAAAAAAAAAATTAAATAAAATTAAAAAAAGAAAAAAGACAGGCAAAGAGCATATAAACTATGTGATATTGTTTGTTAATTGTTGTGGTTGATTTCATAACCATTCACAGGTGAGGCAACTAGTACTACCACTCATTTTCATTGCCACTACTTACGTTAATTTCTACACAGGAAACACTAACCTGCTATGACTTACATCAGATTAGTGATTAGTTGTCTAGGGTCAGGAGATGTGGTGAAAGTAGTAAAGGACAAGACCAACTTCCAGTGCATTCAGTTGGAAAAAGCTCTGATTTACACCTTTGCATACATTTTTATACACTGAAAATGTGTGCATTTCACTGTATGTAAATGATTCAATTTCAAAATGTCTTAAAAGTACTGAAGGTGATTTTGTTGTGAACATTATTTCAAAAAGTACTTCAGGGTTAAGAGTTTTCAACAAAAGTATCATGTACAAACATTTTATAAATCTACTTTGAAATTTTAGGAGAAAATACAATGTGGTTCAAAAAAGGAGTTCTTTTTTTTCTGAAAACCCTTACATTAATAGAAATTTTATAGTAAAATTATTTCATTTAAAAAGTGAGTGAAATTTTAGTTTCATTGTGTCTCAGGGAAATAATTCTGTAACCTTAAGGATATACCTTAATCCATTCAACACAATAAAACATTAAATACTAGTAATTTTGTTGTGAAAATTGAAGAGCTTTGGCAATCACATATAGGCTACTACTGGGAAAATGTATATGGGAAGATATAGATATATTGAGAGTGATATAAACTGATATTACTGCATTTGAAAATAAATTTTTTATTAGTGAAGTTAAAATAAATATACATTATAATATACAATTTTTACCTCTATATACCATAGCAATATGTGCTCAGCAGCTTTTCACCTCTTCTTGAATCGAAGCCCAAAGCTCAAGTTCTAATAAGTGTCTAAAAGAATAACTGCAACCTGCTCTGCTTACCTTCTCAACATCTATCTGATTTGAGAGCTTTTTATTCTTGCCCTTTATTACTCATGTTTAATCTCAAACTCTTCCTGGATGTTTTACTTAACATGAAAGGAATGCACCTGTCCTAAGACTTGTGCAGTGGGTTATCTCTGAAACACTCTTCATCCAGATGAAAATTACTTTCACCTGTATATTTTTCTGGCTTTTTATTCATATTTCACCTTAGCAAGCTTTTCCTTGACATTTCTGTTGTAAAATTATGTATACCATGTTACTGTATTTTGGATCTGAAAAGTACCTCAGAGTGTCCTTGCTCAAGGTTTGATGACCAACTAGTGGAACTATTTAGAGCTAGTGAAACTTCAAAAGACTGATTCCTAGTGAAAGAAAGTTAAATCATATGAAACTGTACAGCTTTACTTGTTCTCTTGTTTTACTATAGAAACAGACACAGATTAGTTCCTGTATTATATTATTGCTAAGAGAGTGCATGGGTGTTCATAAAAGCATTGCTTTACAAATAAAGTATTTGAGAGAACATTTTTCAGGTTCATAGAAGGGTAGATTCAAATCTAAAGAGTTTATATGAAAAAAAAATCACATACACACATATGCATAGCTTTCCCAACTATTAACAACCTTATGATAATGGTATATTTCTTACTATTAAGAAATTTGCATTAAAACTTCATTATTTATCAAAATCTGGTGTGATATATACTACGTTTTTTGACAAATACACAATGATGTGTATCCAAGACTATAATATTACTTGGGCTAGTATCTTTGCCTTAAGGTTCTATACTCTGCCTATTCATTATTCGCTCTTCTGTCATTTTTAATTACAAACACCCAAAAGCAACATAAATGTTTATTCACAGAAGAATGGTAAATAACCCATGGTGAATTTATGCAATAGCATCCCCTTAAAGAGGATAAAGACTTGGTCCCTCATACTCTATTTAGAGAAAGGGATTTGAGGAACAGATTGAATTATGACCAAATCAATGAGTTAATCTATTATCAACTGGACTATGGGTAGATGGTAGAAACTGAAAGGTGGGAACTTAGTGACTGAAGTGGCTTCTTGATAGCATATCTTTGAAGGGCAGAGCTTCTCCCCAAACTTTTTCTCTCCCTGTATCCCAATGCTGCCTGTCCACCATAAAGAGTTCATGTCTATTCCACAATATTGTATGCCTTAATTACTTGCCTCATTGCTGTGACAAAGAATATGAAAAAAGCAAGGAGGGGAAGAGTAGTTTTTCCCTTAGAAATCAAGAAAAAGCATTCCGCCATAAAAGGAAAGGCATTGCAACAGGAGCCAAAGGCCAGCTTAAAGTAGAGAGAGCATATGATGTGAATGAAGATTAAGATATAAAACCTCAAGGCCTTCCCTGTGACCAAATTCTTCCATCAAGACTCTACTTTGATAAAGGTTTCACAACATTCCCAAACAGCAGCTGGGGAGCAGCCTCTGTTAGACATTTTACATTCAGACCACAGTAATTTTTTTATTAATTTTTCTTTTTTTATATTAATCACAAGTTATTTACTTTGTATCCCAGCTGTAGCCCCCTTTCTCATTCCCTCCCAATCCCACCCTCCCTCCCTCATCTCCTCCCTGCCCGTTTCCAAGTACACTGATAGGGGAGGTCTTCTCCCCCTTCCATCTTACCCTAGCTTATCAGGTGTTTTCAGGATTGGCTGCCATGTCCTCCTCTGTGGCCTAACAACACTGTTCCTTCTTCATGGGGAGGGAGTGAGGTAAAGGAGCCAGTTGTTGTGTTTATGTCAGAAATAGTTCCTGTTCCCCTTACTAGGAAAACCCACTTGGATACTGAGATACCATGGGCTACATCCCAGCAGGGCTTCTAGGTTGTATCCATACATGGTCTTCGGTTGAAGAAACAAATCTCATAGAGGACCCCTGTGCACTGATATATTTTGTCCTTGTGGAGCTCCTGTCCTCTCCCTGTCATATTAACTCCCCCTTTTATCATATGATTCCCTGCACTCTGCCAAAAGTTTGGTTATGAGTCTCAGCATCTGCTTTAATACACTGCTAGGTAAAGTCTTTCAGAGGCCCTCTGTGGTAGGCTCCTGTCCTGTTACTTGTTTTCTCCTACTTCCCATGTAATTTTGTACCTCACTATTTATGGGTCCAAACACTATGGAACCAAATGACTGTGAACTGAAATCTCTGATATTAAGACAAATTATATGACTTTCTCATATTGTGTTTCAGTAGGTAAAGAAAGAAAAAAAATAGACGAAAGAGAGAGAAGAGAAGAGAAGAGAAGAGAAGAGAAGAGAAGAGAAGAGAAGAGAAGAGAAGAGAAGAGAAGAGAAGAGAAGAGAAGAGAAGAGAAGAGAAGAGAAGAGAAAAGAGATGTAGAACCAAAGGGAAAATTATACGGAGATGCCTCAGTATAAGATAAAAAAGACTTTCTAAAAATTACGGGCTTATAAAGATGACTTCAAGGAATAAGTTCTTTGTCAATGTTGTGTTTTTTTACACATGTGGAGGATTTATCACTTAAAATTTTATGTATATACTTCAATTTATTTTTACTTATGGCTTCATTTACTCTTCTTCCAGTTTTCCTTAAGGCTTTGTACATTCCTCCTTCTACATGTAATGTTATGTGACTAGTAGTTAAGGAGACCTGACTGGCCTGAGAAGCAAGCCAACTAATTCCTTTTCAACTTTTTGCTTTACTCCTTTTGTGTATGTTTCAGTCTCTGTTATGAAACTTTGTCCTCAGTAGTGCAAGGAAAGAAGCATATAATTATTTTAAGAGGTCTTTCAAGCTTTAGTGTAAGTACACATGGAGTTTAAATGTGGTCATTAAATTTTGTGGCCTGTGTTTTCACATTTTATTGACATCACTTATCAAGGAATGGAATAGCACCACCATCCCAATGCCATCCATTGAACATCTTTAAAAGTATAATTCCTACCTTATATCATGATCTCTTTGGTCCTTGTTAACTGTCCTTCATATTTTGTTATAACATTCCAATAAATAACTCCTATTTTTTCCTGTCAAGTCAATACTCATGTTTAACAGATATGTATACACACATATATATTTATTTATTATGCTTTCTTTATGTTTGACACATAGCCAGTACTAAAGCACTATATCTACCTCTGATTATAGGCTCTCATAAAATACATAAATACTAACAAAAATAAACAGCCTTTCATTTGGCACTTAGCAGCCATTATGAATGGTGAAATTAAATAAAATAGTATGGCTTAATCATATTATCTTTTTAAAAAATTTGTATTTGAGACCATGCTATAGCCTGTTTTTGTCCCCAGGGGCAATGCTAATAATTTGGGATGGTCTTTTATTTAAATCAGTGTAATTTTGCAGATGCTAGTAGGAAAAACCAGCTGTCTTGAATGAAATTGCCCCCTAGATGCCAGCTAGCCATGGTATTATCCATTTCTGAAGGTTTGCAGAATAACATACAATAAAATGTTTTTCAAATCCTGGTTTAGATCTGATTTTTGTTGCATCAGACTCCAATGAAACTGCAGATGGTATTATAATCCTGCGCTTCCCTAATGAAATGTTTTCTATTCTTTTTTTTTTTTTTTTTTTGTATTTTTTTGGCAAGTAAAACATCTCTCCTTTTCTACTCCTATGTTATACACAAAGAGACAAACTAAAAATGCAGTCACTTGGGAACTAAATAGGTCTCAGTCCTCCTTGGTAAAACAGGAAAGCTCAGCTCAAGCCTTCTGTTTGCAGAATGAAGTACATGGTAGACATTTACATTAAGCAGGAGGTTGTTGTACTAAATTAAATAACCCAGAAAAAGAAAGAAATATTATTGCATGATCTCCCTTCCATGTGGAGTATAACAGTCAAACCCAGATCATATGGGATAATGCTGCTTATCAAGGACAAGGGAAGAGATGTGTAGGGATAAATATTGGTTCAAGAGTACAATGTTATAGTTTTACACAATGAAATAGTATTAGGGTAGATACAACATGAAATTTACAATTATTCATATAATATATATTTAAAGTGTGAAATTTTATGTTGTTTTCACATACAAAATCAGTGTTTATGAGATGAATGTGCTAATTTATTTGAATTAAATAATTAATTCGCTCTGTATATTAATAGAGCCTGCAGCATCTTTAAGTATTGGCAATTTGAATAATTTTCTAAAAGATATTCAGAGCAACCTGACAGAGCAATTACTAGTTATGTGGTATAATCATTCAAAATTCTGACTGACCTTGTCAAACTTATTCAAATAATGATGGCATTCTATCTCTAAGATCTTTAGAGAGAAAAGCACCCTCCAAACACACACAGAGGTGTGTGTGTGAGTGAAGTAGATGGTAGAAATTTGCATTAAGTAGGAGGTTGTACTAAATGAAACAACCCAAACAAAGAAAGTAAAAACAAACAAACAAAAATTATACAAATTCCCTTCAATGTCAGGTGTAAGATAGTCAAACGTAGATCAAATGGAATAATGCTTTGTATCTGGATCAAGGGGAAAGAAGTGAATGGTGAAATGTTGCTTCAAAAATACAATGTTACAGCTTTTTATAAAATAGTACTAGAGAAAATGTTTGTGTATTGTGTGTGTGTGTGTGTGTGTGTGTGTGTGTGTGTGCTTGTGGATGCAAATGTGCACTTGGTGAAATACGACCATCTTTCTTTTGAGATAACTTTTGAAATATCAAAAAATATTCTACTATTTTGAGTTTGAGATTTCAGTTATTTTTATATTGCATATTTTTATTTTTTAACTTTTATTAATTACACTTTATTCACTTTGTATCACCCCATAAACCCCTCCCTTCTCCCCTCCTAATCCCACCTTCCCTCTCCCTTCTTCACACATGCCCCTCCCCAAGTCCACTGATAGGGGAGGTCCCCTTCTCCTTCCTTCTGATCCTAGTCTGTCAGATCTCATCAGGAGTGGCTGCATTGTCATCTTCTGTGGCCTGGTAAGGCTGCTTCCCCCTCAGGGGGAGGTGATCAAAGAGCAGGCCAATCAGTTTATGTCAGAGGCAGTCCCTGTTCCCATTACTATGGAACCCACTTGGACACTGAACTGCCATGGGCTACATCTGTGCAGGGGTTCTAGGTTATCTCCATGCATGGTACTTGGTTGGAGTATAAGTCTCTGGAAAGACCCTTGTGTTCAAATTTTCTGGTTCTGTTGCTCTCCTTGTGGAGCTTCTGTCCTGTCCAGATCTTACTATTTCCCACTTCTTTCATAAGATTACATGCACTCTGCCAGATGCTGGAAACAACCAAGATGTCCCTCAACTGAAGAATGGATACAGAAATTGTGGTACATCTACACAATGGAATATTACTAAACAATGAAAAACAAGGAAATCATGAAATTTGCAGGTAAATGGTAGGAACTGGAAAGGATCATCCTGAGTGAGCTATCCCAGAAGCAGAAAGACACACACAGTATATACTCACTCATATAGACATATAATATAGGATAAGGCTACTACAATCTGTACACCTAAAGAAACTAATCAAGAGGGAGGACTCTGACTAAAATGCTCAATCCCCATTCAGAAAGGCAAAGGGGGTGGACATCAGAAGAAGAAGAAAACAGGAAACAAGTTAGAAACCTGCCACAGAGGGCCTCTGAAAGGCTCTGCCATGCAGACTCTCAAAGCAGATGCTGAGATTTATGGCCAGTTATTTTTTTTTTAGGCAAGATTTCATGTAGCTCTAGGTAGCCTATCTCTCACTGCTTAGCCAAAGATAATCATGCTTCCACCTTCCCAATGTTGGAATTACCTTAGGATTTCTTTTTTTCAATGCAGTTTATTCAGGAACCTTGAACAATCATCTGACCCTGGGGAAAGCCAGCCCACAGCTTAAATAGCCTCTGGGTAGCCAACCCCAGCGTGCGACATGGGCAATGCAGATAGGTCCACATACATGGAAGCAAGCCAGATGCTCAGCCTTAGCCAAATGTGGAGTTGTTTGTGACAGAGAGCACTCACCATCGGGAAGGTGGAAGGCAGAAACCAGCTCCATCTTTAAGGCGAGGCATTATGCAGCTCTCTACAGTTCCCCCTTTTTGTTTTAGACGCATCAGGCAAGAGTAGAGGTCTGATCTCTGATATTAGTGACATTCATCAAATATTTTATGGTTTTAGAAATTTTGACCCACAAAATTTCAAAATCTCAATTACTGTTTGCATTAGCTTTTTTGTTAAGTAACTTAAGTAATACCACTTATCAATAATTGTAAATTAAATTTAGTTTTGACCTTGTCTTTTAGCCTATTTTCTTCTAAATAACTTATCTTGGTTACTCTGAACTTATCTTCCTACATGGATCCAGTAAGAACCAAATATCACTGTTCCTCAGCAATAATAGTTTTTCAGGAAACATTTGTTAAAAATATATCTATTATTTTATTTTATTTTTTTAATTTTTATGTGTGTGGAAATTCTGTCTCCATGTTGCCAGAATATGAAATTGGATTCTCTGGAAATGGAGTGATAGTTGTGAGTGTTAGCAATCAAGGTCAGTAATATAACCCAGTAGTAGAAATGGTATGAATTGAAGAGTCGTTTCAGATCTTCAAGTAAATTAACTCTATCTTTATCATTTATGCATTCATGTTGACATATAGTGTTATATTAGCACATTAACTTTAGGGTTAGAGATTCAGCTCTCACTTTTGTAACATGAGAACTATATAGTTTTAGTATCCATATCAAACACACCTCTTTATGTTCTTTTGTGGCACAGATAAATGAATTCTTTAGAAATAGAAGTGACCAAACTATGAACCACTAGTTAATTTTAGTTATCAGAATGTTCTTTTTTGTAACTAAAATTTTTGTAGAACATAATTACATCCATTAATTTGTACTATCTTTGTATGGATTTACATCACAGAGGCAAAGTAGTTTTTAATGAAAGTATATAATCTACAATGGATAAAATCTTTACTGCTTAATTGTTTACAGAAAGGCCATCAGCAAATATTTTTTGCTAGCACTGTTTATGTTCACTCTTATACTATCTTATTATTTTTCAATCAGTCCTTCATTCATTTTATTAGGAAGCATTTTATAAAATATAGATAATTCAAAATAGCATAAGTATCATTTATATATATACATATATATATACATATATATATTTATACATATATTTAGTTGCTTCTTCTTCCTTCTTCTTAGGGAGCCTACCTTTGTATGATGAATTGCTCATTTGCCTTGAAGCCTGTAGAGTAGATGGTACTAAATGGAGGATAAACATGGTCACAAGCATTGCTACAGCTCTGAAAATGCAGCAAAATATTAAATACTCCTTTCCCATATGCTAGCAGTGATCTATTTCTGCTTCCTGAGGAGGGAAAGCATTTGTTTTTTTATTGTTGGTTGATTTATAGTTTTCTTATTCTTTAAAAAATATTTATTTATTTATTCACATTGTATTCAGGCTCTAGCCCCCTCCTTTGTCTCTTTCCAGTACCACCAACGCTCCCTCTTTTTCCCTTCTGCCACTTCCCTAGTCCCCTGATAGGAAAGGACCTCCTCCCATTTTATCTTAACCTAGCCTATCAGATCTCCTCAGGGCTGGCTCTACCAACTTCTTAGAAAGGGTGTATATACCCCCAGGGGAAGTAAGTTCATTTCAGAGACAGGTCCTGTACCCCTCACTAGTGAACCCACTGAGAAACCGAGAAACCTATGGTGCCGTGAACCGACCCAGCCGGGAGTCCCTCACCCATGGGAGAATCAGGGGTTCAGATATCAGGTTAGGCACAGGTAGGCAAAATGACAGAGACCACACCAATTAATGTTGGTTTGGATCTACTGCTCTTTACTGAAATCAAGCCAACACTTACATAGTGATTACATAAAGAAGCACCTGAAGTTGACTACTTCCCAGAGCATTCAGACTTTTTACATTTTAACTAAAGGAGTAACCTGGTAGAGGCAGTGTCTACAAAAAAATCTTGGCCTAAAAGCTTTTAATCAAAGCAAATAAAAAACCTTAAACTAGTGGTGCTTATGCAGTTTACTGCTACCAATTAGTGAGTGGAAGGCCAGGGGCTGTCATTGCCCTCCGAACCAAGTTGGATGAAGATTTACAACTCCCCTAGAGTTAAGCATTGAGGAGAATTCCTCCTGTTTGTCTTGCTAAGGATTTACAATCTTTCCTTAGAGATAAGATGCTTGAGCTAGCCTGTCCGTAAAACTCATAGTATAATATAAAACTCTCTGATCTCCTATGTTTGCCTATCTTCTTTTTGCCTCATCATAAATACCTGTGTTTGGTAATGGTTTTGTAGTAGTTTTACTGCAGTAGGAATATCCAGAGCATTTACCCTAACAGATCCTGATTAAACATTTTCTTTAGAAAGCCCTAAAACTCTTGTCCCTTTACTACCTACAATGTTTGGTTTTTCCACAAGCAATTCCTGATGCTGAATCTGATTTATTACCTCTCCTAAAATTTTATTTTCCTTCTACTCTTATTTGTGAAAGCTTTTAGTAATCTATTAGAAATGTGTTTCCTTGAATAGTTAATTGTACTGTTCCAAGAATCATAGAGAAACAGCAAAAAGGCTCATTAATCCAATCTTGCAACTGAGTAAGTCGTGGGACTCTCAGAATATGTCTTTTTGTCTTAGATGGTCATGTTAGGGTTCTTGCTAGGGACCCCCAGGGAGCATATTTCCAAAGAAAACGTATCTCCCACCTAGTAGCACAATCTATTGATATGCTACATAGATGACGCTGGAGAGGGTATAGCACTATGGGCTTCATTTGATTAGGGGGCCTAGGTCATCTACATGTATGGTCCTTGGTTAGAGCATTGGCACCCATGGACCCAGGTATTTTGTTACTGTTGTTCTCCTTGTGTAGTTCCTTTCCCCTCCAGGTCTTTCTATCTCATTCTTCTTCCATAAAGTTTCTGCACTCTGCCCAAAGTTTAGCTATCTCTGTATATGGGAACTCAAGGAACTGAAAAGTTTCTATAAAGCAAAGGACACAGTCATCAGAGCCCAATAACAGCCTAGAGAATGTAGAAAGATCTTCACCAAACCTACATCTGTCAGAAGGCTAATAACCAGAATGTACAAAGAAGGCAAGAAGTTAAACACCAACAATCCAAGTAATCCATTAAAAAATGGTGTACAGAGCTAGGCAGAGAATTCTTAACAGAGGAATATCAAATTCAGAGAAACACTTAAAGAAATGTTCAACATCCTTAGTCATCAGAGAAATGCAAATCAAAACAATTGAGACATTCCATCTCACACAAATCTGAATTCCTAAGATCAAAAACTCAAGTGACAACACATGCTGGAGAGAAAGTGGAGAAAGGGGACACCTCCTCCAATTGCTGGTGGGAATGTAAACTTGAACAACCACTTTGGAAATCAATCTGGTGCTCTCTCAGAAAATTATGAATAGTGCTACCTCAAGATCCACCTATACCAGGCATATTTCCTCCTATGCATATTTCCAAAATACGCTCAAGTATACAAAAAAGGCATTTGCTCAACCATGTTCTGGCTATTATTCGTAATAGGTAGAATGGGGAAACAACCCAGATTTCCCTCAGTGGAGGAGGAATGGATGCAGAATGGCCCTTGGTTGGAATACCAGACTCAGAAAAGACCTTCCAATATCTATCCCATTTGTCTTTCTGAGTGAGGATTGATCATCTTACCGAAGGTCTTTCTTCTTGCTTAGCTTCTTTATATGTACAGATTTTAGTGTGACTAAACTATATTATATGTCTAGTATCCACTTATAAGTGAGTAGATACCATCTCTTTCTGCTTCTGGAATACCTCACTCAGGATGATCTTTTCTAGATCCCACCATTTGCCTGCAAAAATCATTATTTTCTTGTTTTTAACTGCGGAGTAGTATTCCATTGTGTAAATGTACGACAATTTCTGTATCCATTCCTCCTTTAATGAGGGGACATCTGGATTGTTTCCAGATTCTGGTTATTATAAATAAAGCTGTTCTGAACATGGAGGAACAAATGTCTCTTTTGGATATATGCTTAGGAGTGGTATAGCTGGGTCTTGAGGAAGCACCATTCATAATTGTCTGAGAAAGAGCCAGATTGATTCCAAAGTGGTTGTACAAGTTTACATTCTCACCAGCAATGGAGGAGTATTCAACTTTCTCTACATCCTCTCCTGCATGAGTTGTCATTTGAGTTTTTGATCTAATCCATTCTGTTGTGCATAAGTTGAAATCTCAGGGTTGTTTTGATTTGCATTTCACTGATGACTAAGGACTTTGAGCGTTTCTTTAACTGTTTCTCTGCCATTTTATATTACTCTATTGAGAATTCTCTTTTTAGCTCTGTACCCCATCTTTTAATTGACTTACTTGATTTGCTGCTGTTTAACTTCTTGAGTTCTTTATATATTCTGGATATTAGCCCTCTGAAATATATAGGGTTGGTGAAGATCCTTTCCCAGTCTGTAGGCTGTTGTTTTGTTCTGATGACAGTGTCATTTGCTTTAAAGATTTTCCATTTCATGATGTCACATTTATTGATTGTTGATCTTAGAACCTGTACTGTTGGTGTTCTGTACAGGAAGTTGTCTCCTGTGCCAATGAGTTTAGCGTTCTTTCCTACTTTTTCTTCTAACTGAGTTTGTGTGTCTGGTTTTATGTTGAAGTCTTTGATCCACTTGGACTTAAGTTTGGTGCAATGTGATAAGTATGGATCTGTTTGCATTTTTTTACATGTAGATATCCAGTTAGACCAGCACTATTTGTTGAATATGCTGTCTTTTTTTTCCATTTTATGATTTTGGCTTCTTTGTCAAAAATCAGGTGTCCATAACTGTGTAGGGTTATTTCTGGGTCTTCTATTCGATACTGTTGATCCTCCAGTCTGTTTCTCTGCCAGTACCGTGCAGTTTTTACTAGATCCTGAAAATGCATTTGATAAAATCCAAAATTCATTTATGTTTAAAGACCTGGAGAGATCAAGGATACAAGGCACTTACCTAAACATAGTAAAGGCAATATACAAGCAAGCCTGTAGCCAATATTAAAGTAAAGGGAGAGAATTTTTAATCAATTCCCCTGAAATCTGAGAGAAGGCAAGGTTGCCCACTCTCTCCATATCTCTTCAACATTGTTCTTGAAGTCCATGCTTGAGCAATAAGAAAATTTAAAGAGATCAAGGGGATTCAATTTGGAAAGTCAAAGTCTCACTATTTGCAGATGATATGATAACATACATTACCGAAACCAAAAATTCTACCAGGGAACACCTACAGCTGATAAACACCTTCAGAAAAGTGGCTGGATACAAAATTAACTAAAAAAAATCTGTAGCCCTCCTATACAGAAAAGACAAATCAGCTGAGAAAGAAATTAGGGAAAGAACACCCTTCACAATAGCCACAAAGGACATAAAGTAATCAAGAAAGTCAAAGACTTGTATGAAAAAAAAAAATTTAAGTCTCTAAAGGAAAAAATAGAAAAAGATATTAGAAGATAGAAAGATCTCCCATGCACATGGCTTGGCAGGATTACCGTATTAAAATGGCCATCTTACAAAACGCAATCTACAGTTTTAATCCAATTCCAATCAAATTACCAACACAATTCTTTACAGACCTTGAAAGAAAATTTCTCAATTTTATATGGAGTAACAAGAAACACAAAATCACTAAAACAATCCATGACAATAAAAGATCTTCTGGAGGTATTGCCATCCCTGATCTTATGCTGTATAATAGAGCAACAGTAATAAAGACTCAGATAATTTTGAGGTGTATTACTCTGTTTTAGATATTTCCTCTAAGATTTTCTTTCCTAGCCCCATAGGCACATGTTTAGAGAAAAACAGAATAACAATTCCTATTTCCTTTCTTCCCTAAATGCCAAAATGGCAGAAAAAGAGAATTCGAATAAGCCATCTTTTTCAAGCCAATGGACTTTTAAAGTTACAATTTTGGTGAGGAGGAAGTTGCTTTTTGAATCTTAGTGTTTTCTCTTCTCTTCCTAGCCTCCTACTCATTTTTTATTATATCTCTACTTTTGAGTGCTGGGATTGGAGGGTTTCCATAGCATATTTTGTTTATGAGTTGCTGGGGATTTCTTTCTGAGTATGTTTATCATTTATGTACAGGAAATTTAGTGATTTTATGTGTTTTTGTACTATAATCTTTTTTTTTGAGTGAGGTTATCTGCATTAGGAATTATTGGTTGGAAACTTTAGAGTGTTTTATATAGACAGAATCATATCATCTACCAAAAAGATGCTACTTTGACTTATTTACCTATCTGAATCTCCTTTATCTTTTCACTCATCATATTCTTTTAAGATTTCAAGTATTATCTTGAACTGGAGGATTGAGAATGGATATCCTTTTCTTCCTGTTTCAGTGAAAATGCTATGAGTTTTTTTTTCTTTCATTTTTTAAAAAAAAATGTTAACTGTGGCCTTGCTATATATTGCCTTTTAAAATTGAAATATGCCTTATATTTTCTAAGATTCTCCAATACTTTCATCATTAACAGATGTTAGATTTTTTTCAGTGACCTTCTCTGCTTCTGAGATTATTTCATGCTTTCTGTCTTTTAGTTTGTTAATGTTGGCATTCATTGATTTATGTATGTTAATGCATTCCTGTATCTCTGGTACGAAGATTCCCTGATCGTGGTGGATAATATTTTTTAATTTTTCTTCACTGATTAATTTATTTATTTACTTTACATTCTGTTTCGAAAATCCCCTTTATCTTCACCTCACCTCGCTTTTCCCTCTCTCCATTCCTTTATTTCTCATAGAAGATGAGACATCCAATCAGAAACAACCTGCCCTGAGATATGAAGCAGGGCTGGGTCCATCTTCTTCTATTGAGGCTCAACAAGGGTGTCCAGTTGGTGGAAAGGGATCTAAAGGTATGAAACAGAGTCAAAGGCAGTGCCTGATCATGCTCTTAGATGTCCCACATAAAGACCAAGCTATGCATCTCTTACATATATGTGGTGGAAGCAAGATCTGTCTCATGGATGCTCTCTGGTTAGTGGCTCAAAGACTGTGGGCCCTTATGGGTTCACATTAGTTGATTTTTTAAGTTTTCCTATGATGCCCTTGACTTCTCCAGTACTTTCAATCCTTCCTTTCCTTCTTCCATAATATTTCCTCAGCATTATCTAATATTTTTCTGTGGGTCTCTGCATCTGTTTTCTTTTTTTGTTTGTTTTTTTTTTCTTTTTTTTCATTTTATTTTTTATTTTTTTTTTATCAGTTACATTTTATTAAGTCTTTATTGAAGCCCTGTCCCAATCCCACATTCCCTCCCAGTCTCTCCCTCTCTCCCTCATCTCCCCGGTGCCCCTTTCCAAGTCCACTGATAAGGGAGGACCTCCTCCCATTCATCTGATCGTGTTTTATCAGGTATCTTCAGGACTGGCTGCAAAGCCCTCCTCTGTGGCCTAACAGGACTGTTCCTCTCTTGGGGGTGGGGAGGCCAAAGAGCCAGTTATTGAGTTCCTGTTA
This sequence comes from Meriones unguiculatus, assembly GCF_030254825.1. Lineage (NCBI taxonomy): Eukaryota > Metazoa > Chordata > Mammalia > Rodentia > Muridae > Meriones > Meriones unguiculatus. Next base: position 88,003,250 of record NC_083369.1, on the reverse strand, counting down.
GAAATAGTCCTTGTTCCTCTCACTTTGGGGAACCAATTGGTTACTGAGCTACCACAGGCTACATCTGAGCGGAGGTTCTAGGTTATATCCATACATGGTCCTTGGTTGAATGTCATTCTCAGAAAAGACCCTGTGCCCAGTTATATTTGGTCCTTGTGGAGCTCCTATCCTTTCCCCATCAGACTAACTCCCCTTCTTTCTTATGATTCCCTGTACTCTGCTAAAGGTTTGGTTATGAGTCTTTGCTTTGAAAACACTTCTGCATCTGTTTTCATCAGTTGCTATGTGAAGCCATTCAGATGACTGATATGTACCATTCTTTCTTTGAGACTAGCATATTATTAGAAGTAGTGTTAGTGGTGGACTCTCTGTTATGGCATGCTACTTAAGTTGGGCGAGTTTTTTAAATTATTTTTATTTTTATTAATCACAGTTTATTCACTTTGTATCACCTCCGTACCTCCCTCCCTCCTCCCCTCCCAATCAAACCATCCCTCCCACTTCCCCACCCATGCCCCTCCTCGAGGCCACTGATAAGGGAGGTCATCCTCCCCTTCCCTCTGATCCTAGTCTATTAGGTCTCATCAGGAGTAGCTGCATTGTCTTATTCTGTGGCCTGGTAAGACTGCTCCCCCCTCAGGGGGAGGTGATCAAAGAGCAGGCCAATCAGTTCATGTCAGAGAGAGTCCCTTTCCCCATTACTATGGAACCCACTTGGACACTGAACTGCCATGGGCTACCTCTGTGCAGGGGTTCTAGGTAATCTCCATGAGTCGTCCTTGGCTGGAGTATCAGTCTCAGAAAAGACCCCTGTGCCTAGACTTTTTGGATCTATTGCTCTCCTGGTGGAACTCCTGTCCTCTCCAGGTCTTCCTAGCTCCCCCTTCTTTCATAAGATTCCCTGCACTTTTCTCAAAGTTTGGCCATGAGTCTCAGCATCTGCCTTGATGCCCTGCAGGGTAAAGACTTTCAGAGGCTCTCTGTGGTATGTTCCTGTCCTGTTCCCTGTTTTCTCCCTCCTCTGAGGTTCATCCTCTTTGCCTTTTTGAATGGGGATTGAGCATCTTAGCAAGAGTCCTCCTTCTTGATTAGTTTCCTTAGGTGTACAGATTTTAGTATGTTTATTCTATATTATATATCTAATATCCACTTATGAGTGAATATATACCCTGTGTGTCTTTCTGCTTCTGGGATACCTCACTCAGGATGATCTTTTCCGGTTCCCATCATTTACCTGCAAATTTCATGATTTCCTTGTTTTTTTATTGCTGAGTAATATTCCATTGTGTAGATGTACCACAATTTCTGTATCCATTCCTCAAAGAAACCAAAAAGTGGTTCTTTGAGAAAATCAGCAAGATAGACAAATCCTTTGCCAAACTAACTAAAATACAGGGAGGCACTATCCAAATTAACAAAATCAGAAATGAAAAGGGGGACATAACAACAGACACTAAGAAAATCCAAAGAACGTTTAGGACTTACTTCAAAAGTCTACATGTCACAAAATTTGAAAATCTAAATGAAATGGACAATTTCCTTGATAGATTCCATTTACCAAACCTGAATCAAGATCAGGGAAATCAATTAAATAATCCTATAACCCCTAAGGAAATAAAAGCAGTCATCAAATTCTCCTATCTAAAAAAAGCCCAGGACCAGATGGTTTCAGCAGAGAATTCTACTGTACCTTCAAAGAAGAGCTAATTCCAATTTGCTTCAAACTATTCCACAAAATAGATACAGAAAAAAAAACCTACCAAACTCATTCTATGAAGCTACAGTCACCTTGGTACTTAAACCTCAGAAAGACCCAACAAAGAAAGAAAATTTCAGGCCAATCTCCGTCCTGAACATTGATGCAAAAATACTCAAAAAAATACAAACTGAATCCAAGAACACATAAAAGGTATCATCCACTATGACCAGGTAGGCTTTATACCAGATATGCAGGTGTGGTTCAATATACAGAAACCCATCAATGCAATCCACCATATAAACAAACTGAAAAAAAAAAAAAAAAAACACAGGATCATCTCCTTAGATACTGAGAAATCATTTGACAAAATCTAACATCCATTCGTGTTTAAAGTATTGCAGAGATCAGGGATACAAGGCACATACCTAAACATAGTGAAGGCAATATACAGCAAGCCTATAGCCACTATCAAAATAATGGAGATAAACTTAAAGCAATCCCACTGAAATCAGGTACAAGGCAAGCCTGCCCACTCTCTCCATACCTCTTCAATATAGTTCTTGAAGTGCTTGCTGCAGCAATAAGACAATTAAAGAAGATCAAGGAGATAAAATTCACAAAGGAAGAAGTCAAAGTATCACTATTTGTAAATGACATGATAGTATACCTTAGTGACACCAAAAATTCTACCAGGGAAGTCCTAAAGCTGATAAACACCTTGAGCAATGTGGCTGGATATAAAATTAACTCAAAAAAAAATCAGTAGCTTTCCTGTATATAAAAGACAAAAGGGCTGAGAAAGAAATTAGGGAGACAACACCCTTCACAATAGCCTCAAAGACATAAAGTACCTTTGTGTGACCCTAACCAAGCAAGTCAAAGACTTGTATGAAAATAAATTCAAGTCTCTGAAGAAAGTTGGGCCAGTTTTTGATTGGCTGGGTCAAGGATTTTGTGTGTGTAGATTGGTATTCCTTCCCTTCACTGAAAGTCCCACCTGGCTACAGGAGGTGGCCTCTTCAGGCTCTATTACTTCCACCCCCATTACTTTTATTCTCAGCTGGGGTCACCACCATAGACTTCATGGAGAGTCCCCTATCACACAAATGTTTCCTCACAGGTCTCATTTGTCTCTCCTCTCCTCCCCATTCCTCCACACCTAATTACCTCTCCTGTTCTCCTCTTAGACCTTCTCACTAAGTCCCTTGTCTCCAACTTCTTTTATTTTCCCTTCTGAAGTGTTATTATACTCAGTTTAAAAGTAATTTATTGAAATTATGTTTATTTTTATCAAAAATATTGTCATAATTTTCTTGATTTGTTGGGCCTTTGGTTGAGGTATCATGGTATTAATATTTATGGAAAAATAATTTGTAAATGGTCTCTTCTGAAATTCTCATAGACTTATGTTTTAATATCTGGCCCATGATTTTTATTTTTCTTTATAATAGGGGGATTTTAAATACTGCTTCCATCTTATTGTCAGCAAAACATGAAGCTTTATCCCAAATCAGACCCATATTAGGTTGATATGATGCAAATATCAACAAATACAGTAAAACTGAGATAACACACTGAATTTTGCCTTACCACTATGGATTAAATCTGTGTATTGGCAACAACAGAAACTATAAAAATATTTGAATAAAATTATACTTGAATGTAAATCATCATAAATCATAAAAATTAAAAAGGAAAAAAAATTAGTCAAAATTATAAATTTTATTTTTTAGGTTTAATGCTGAGTTTCCCATAAATTGTGAAGCACTTGTAGAGAGGTGTAGGTAGTACTCTATGAAAATTGCAGGCAGAGGAGCTTCCTTTTACATTAATCTGCTACTGTCTGCACATCTCAGGTCCTGGATGTACTCAAGTGCTCCAAGCTCCTCTTATTCATTAAAGCTTGTTATTTATTCTCATTATACATGAAAATACAAATTTTATCACAATTATAAACTAAGTTATCTTCAGTACACAAAATGTGTCAAATAGAAATTCTAATTATGCTTCTTTTTTTCTATAAGATTTAGTATCTTTTTTTCTCAGTCACTTATTTTATTCACTTTACATTATTGTAGCCCCTTCTCTCTCCACTCTGAGTTCCACCCTCTCCCCTGCCCCTTTCCTCAGAAAAGGAGAGCTCCATTTCCCATCCACCCCAGCTCATCAGGTTGCATCAAGACTGAACATATCCTCTTCTCTGGTAAAATTCCTAGAATTGAATGAAAATGAAAATATCATATGTCAAGATGTAAAAGCACAGTGAAGGGAGAACTTAACCGGAATAATTATAACATTGCCTCTAAGACCACCAAAAACACCAGAAGGCCTGCTAACGCTCCCATGCCCGCCCATTCCTTCAGATGATTCATGGCTGCAGCAATCCATGTTGATAATCCTGTGGCTAGTCCTGCGTCCACTCTGGTAGAATTTACTGTGACAATGGCCACTCTCAGCTGCTCCATCGTAGTATCGAATTCTCCAGTCCAATTACCTAAAATATAGCTCGACAATTGTTTAGACAGATTTGCAGCACAGGAAAAATTCTCATGTTGTATGCTAGTGACACAAAGTCCAGCATACTTTCATTGACAGCCAGGTTGAGCGATTTGCCATAGGGTATTAATTTGCTCCTGCAAGAGGTCAATCCTCTGATTGACCACCATCAAGCTTCCTTTTAGTTGAGCATTAATTCCTTTATGTACAACTAAGGCATGAGCTACATTGGCTAAATGATTATTCAGGATCTGAGCAGTCTGCCTAGTATGACTCATGGCTAATGCCCTTCTGGTGTTGGTCTCCTTGGTTTGCCTGTGGTATATATGCAAGATTAGAGTCTCACAACAGTGTGATGCAGCCATGATCATTCAGGCCTCTACAGCCATTGAAGCAGGACATTCTCCCCAAGCATGGTTGGATACCATAAAAAGCTAAAATGATACGCTCAGGATGCGAGGCTAAGCACTGCACTCAGGGTCAGCCGCTTTCGATCCAGAGAAGAGCATGTCTGATTGCATGCGGGTTGATGTCCCAGTTCCCGCCTCTGAGAAAAAGGTATCAGACGGGTCTGATACTCTTTGGGTGGATGACACCTAAATGAACATCGGTACAAAGTCCCAATTTATTTCTAATATCAGAGATCAGACCTCTACTCTTGCCTGATGCGTCTAAAACAAAAAGGGGGAACTGTAGAGAGCTGCGGAATGCTATGCCTTAAAGATGGAGCTGGTTCCCGCCTTCCACCTTCCCGATGGTGAGTGCTCTCTGTCACGAACAATTCCACATTTGGCTAAGGCTGAGGATCTGGCTTGCTTCCATGTATGTGGACCTATCTGCATTGCCCACGTGGCACGCCTGGGTTGGCTACCCAGAGGCTATTTAAGCTGTGGGCTGGCTTTCCCCAGGGTCCGAGGATTGTTCAAGGTTCCTGAATAAACTGCATTGAAAAAAAAAAAAAAAAAAGAACACCAAAAACCTGAGAAATATCAAATTAATAACTAACTTAATGGTGCATCTGAAGGTTGACCAAAAAACAAACAGCCTTAAAATTTGATGGGATAATAAAAAAATCATGGCTGAAATTAAGAAAATAGGAATATAAAATATATAGAATCAATGAAATAAATAGGTGGCTCTCCAAATGATTTAATCAGAGTGACACATTTTTAGTCAAATTAATGTAAAGAGAGATGGAATCCAAATTAATAAAATTAGAGATGAAAATGAAGACATGGTAATGAGTATTGAAGAAATTCATAGAAATCTGAAGGATGTATTTTTAAAATTAAGTGATGAGAAGACATGATAGAAGAGGTAAGGGCAAAGATAATTAACACTAAAAATCTTTTGAAAAAGTCATATATGTATTTACTAATAGTAAAACTTCCTAAAGTATTCATACATAAGTTTATATGAAGTTATTATATTACAAGGAGACAATATCCCACTTAGATGCTACGTTCTATAAAGTAAGAGTCCAAGTACCAGGAATGGTTTACCTCTTTCTGAGTTATTGTCCAATGATATACCATATCACCCTTCTGCCCCAAACATTATATATTATTGCTAATTCTGTTGGATATCCCCTAGAATTTTATGGTAAGCTCCTATTACTGAAGGCACCACATATTTGAATTATAGAAGATGGAGAAATGAAGATGGTACTTACCTGTTTCATCTCTGCTTGATATATTCATAATATATGAATGTATACTGGTGCTATTCACCGTACTGAAGGAGAAAAGCAATGATCAATGTTACCAGCTATGAACAATCCCACTGCTAGATGTTAGTTTTTGGTTGCTAGGTGGGAGATAATGAATGTTCTTTAATGATTCCCTGATGTGTTGAAATCATGCCAGGGCAGGCCCTACTCCACAAAGTAATAAGCAAATATTAATTGGAATCATTTTTTAGAAAAAAAATAGAAAAACTTAAAGTTGGGTGAGTAGAGAGGAAGGTAGAGATATTGGAACAGGAAGATGTTGGCACTAACATAATCAAAATTCATTGTATAAACATTTCAAATAATTAATAAATATGTTGTTTTAAAAGTATTGAAAAATATATTGTCTTTAGATGTCTACACACTAACATGGAAAATTATAAGAAAATTAAATATCTAACATCTTGAAAAATTATGTACAAAATAGATTTACATTCAAATTATCTAACATTAAAAGACATGTTCATATAAGAAAGTCTTAAAAGAATCTGTGTTATATCAAATTCAAAAATCTAAAAGTATTGGATGAATAGCTAGATATACATGTCCAGTGAAAACCAAACCAAAATGAAATAATTTTCATGGACATATATTTAATTCATATATAGCAAATATAACTTGATTATTTTTTCTAATTCAGATTATGTTGGTTTTACTTTTCATAGACAATTGGTTATCAAGTTTTTAATATATATATTATTCCTTCTCTAAGGATTTTCTCCAGTTATAAAAATGATGCATTTACCTTGACATGGTAGTAGTTGGAAAGATAACCTTTTGCCTGAAAATTCGGTAAACCCCTCCCAGGAACAACTAAGGTATTGTCAAGAATAGGAAGTCATAGTAAGAAGGGCTTTGTGCACATATTTCTCTTCTACCTTGTAAGCATAACCCTAGTCTCTCTTACCCATTTAGTTTCAGAATTATTTGGGATAAAAAAATATTCTGTCACTCAAATAGCATTTGGGAAAACATACTGCTTTACAAAATTAATTTCTTTCCCCCAAAATGATAGTTACAAGTATGTTCCTGATGAATAAATAGAACAAAAATATTAGGTGTATAATATTTATTGAAAAATATGTCAAGGTTAATAAAAAATGTTTTGGGAGTCATGACAAATTTTCAAGGTTGATCAAAAGAGTACAACCTAGTATCTCTTATGGTAAACTCATCGAATATTATTTCCTGGTAAAATAGATTAGACCATGAGAGTATTATTGAGAACAAACTTCCTTTTATTGATGCATGTTATTGATTATTGTTATGTCATGATTATACAGAGAAGGGAAATTTTTCAAAGAGGATTTTTAAAAGGGTATTATACTTTACTAACCCAGGTATTAGTTTTCTACATTTACTTTTACATTTTTTTCCTGTTTGTGAATGGTGAATAGTTTGGCTTTTGAATTTAGGATGATTTTAATACTTTTCTCTACTTCATGTATTCCCCTTATCATAACTATGCCTGACAATGTGAAACTGGACTCCAACTGTCTCTCAGATGGATTGGTTTCATATATAATCCTGTTATTTAAGAAAATTAAAATTCTATGCACTATGAATTTTTCTGATGAACTGTTATTATTAATTAAGAATAACTGGTGGAATTTTCTGGGACTTTGAAATCTATTGCATTTTGGCTTATTCTTCAAATCGGGATCATTTGTTCATATACTATTTAATGTATAGATTATTATTTAATCTACATTGGGAGGTTATGTTTGATTCATCTTTCTTTCTGTATACTTCTGGACATGTAGAAAGTGCACAAAAATAATTTGTATCATTGAATTCATGCTAAAATTAACCATAGCCTACTATTGTGTGTGTGTGTGTGTGTGTGTGTGTGTGTGTGTGTGTGTGATTATGATACCTTATACATGATGTCTGTATTTGTATATGTACACCTTAGGACTGCCTGCATTCTCTTTCTCTGTGGACTTGCAAGCCCCTCCCTCCCACTAGTGGGAAGTGATAAAAGAGCAGGCAATAGAGTCTATGTCAGAGAGAGCCCCTGCTCCCCCTACGAGGGAACCCACACTGAGACTTAGCTCTATCTGAGCAAGGGAGGTCTATGTCCTCTCCATGCATGGTCCTTGGGTGATGCATCATTCTCTGAAGACTACCTTGGACCCAGATTTGTTGGCTCTGTTGGTCTTCTTATAGAGTTTCTGTATCCTCTGGGTCTTTCTATTCCCCAACTATTTCCTAAGACTCCCTGAACTCTGCCTAAAGTTTGGCTGTGATTCTCAGCATATGCTTCAATCACCTGCTGGGTGGAGTCTTTCAGTGGACATCTATAGTATGTCCACTGAAAGTAACAGGCTCCAGGCCTGTTCCCTCTCTTCAATCACTTCTGGTATCTATTCTATTTGCTATTCTGAATGAGAATTAGCATCCTTCCTAGGGTCCTCCTTGATATTTAGCTTCTTTATGTCTGTGGAATGTTTAAGATAAAGCTTCAAGATGTTAGGAAACATTGAACTAGAAAAATATCTCAATTATTTGGCTTTAAAAGCCATGTGCTGTCATTTGTGACTTTAACAGTTTAAACTATTTGATCAATGAGAAATCAGTGATAGTAGATAGCATTATAAAAGTAAGGAAATTTACAAATAGGAATGGTGTTTTTGGTAACACATTCAGGTTGATGTATATAAAGAAACAAAAGTCATAAAAATGTAAAGAAAGGAAAATCAGGAGAATTATCACATATGTACTCTTTTCTGTGTGTGTTTGTTTCTTTTTTTCTTTCACTTTTCTTTTTTAGAGTATAACCCTGTATGATATCAGTATTTAACTTATAAGGCAGGTAAGACTGTTTCAGAAGTTATAGTGAAGGGATTCTCTGTCCTCTCCTAACCATGACTTTCCTTAGTAAAACTTCAGCATGTGAATATGTTTTGTGTGTGCTAGTCATGACAGTAAACTTATAATAGAGAGTTGTAAATAATAAGGGAAGTGACTGAATCAACCTGCGTGCTCTCTCTCTCTCTCTCTCTCTCTCTCTCTCACACACACACACACACACACACACACACACACACACAAATACAAACACACACACAGGTGATTATGGAGGCCAGAAGTTGTCAAGTCTATAATGGTAGTTATAGATGATTGTGAGCTTCTAAGTGAGTGCTTGTAACTGAATCCAGGGCCTTTGTAAAAGGTACATATTCTCTTAAACACTTAGCAATCTCTCAAGTTCCAACTGCCCTACTTTTTAAAAAATGGAGTTCCTGTTAAGTTCAAAAGAAACTCCAGACAAATGGCAATCTGTGGTGCTTATTAGTACACCATAGCTCATGCTGGCCTCCTCAACCTTATAAGTTCTTGTCACCCTGCCCTCTACCCTAAACATTTCCAGCTCATGAACTTCCTCCATTCCCCAGTTTGTCTTTTCTTTATAACTCTGCCATGTCCATATGCTCTTGTGGTCATCTTTCCGTTTTTCTTCCTTTCTTGGCCATCCTCTGACACTCATACCTTCTCTCTCCACTCATTGTCCACTCAAATATGCTGGCCATATTTAGTCAACTACCTTCCCTCCCCATTCTGGACTCTTCTAAATGCCTTTAGCGTTTTTTCTTTGTTTGTTTGTTTGTTTTGTTTTGTTTTTGTTTTCATTCATACCTACAATGAAACTCTTCCCTTCAAACATACCTTGGAGAAGTTGTGGCCTCACTTTATACTGCTCTTTGCTATGATAAGCATGTTCTTGATCCAGTTTTTACCATTTTGCTCTTCTAGTTTATTCTGGATTACAGGTACTTTAAATGTCTTGACACATATACTTAAATAATGGTTTTCATGTTTCTTTCAATATTTGTGTAACTGCTTATTATTTTTCTCTATTTAGTACAAGTTGGCTATGCGTCATCATAACTACCCTTTATTATGTAGAGATTTATCTGTCCTTTCTCTTTCTTTGAAATTTTGTCTTGTACATTCTAACTTGGTAACTTTTTAGTATGTACAAGTATAATTTTAGGTTTTTTGTATATCTTTTCCTAATAACCATTAATTAATAGAAAACAATATCATCTACCATTAATGAACAAAGGAAAAAAAATCTTAGGCTATGTCTTATGATAATCTGATTCAGTATGTTAGACACTGGGACCAAAAGAGTGCATTAAAGAAGTGTCATAATGGGGATATGACCTAGATAGTTCACAAAGTTTCTACACAGAGAAAATGATAACATTCTCTTAAACTTTCTTTAAGTTACAACAAGAAATTGATTGTAATTCCTAGGACTTTCTTTAGTCTAGAATAATTTAGAAAATAAGAAATGCTGTTATGACTGAAATATTGTATGTACCCAACAAATCTCATATAGTGAAGATGTTATCTTCCATAATTGTCCTACTGTAGATGATTAGATGATGAGGATGATGACCACAGCAGGGGACTAATCGATCAATTAATTCATATCTGAATGAGCTATTAAGACTTGGGTCATAATCGGAAGTAGATCATTGTCTCTTCTCTTCCTCTGATACCTATTCCTCCTCCCCTTTCTCCTCCTCTTTCTTTTCCTTCTACTCTTCCTCTCCTCCTCTCCCTTATTCCAGTTTTCATGAGGACAGCAGCTTTGTTCTAATGGTCACTTCCAGCTACATGTGTTTCACCTTTACCTGGAACAAAGTAAAGGAGCCACTTACTGTGGAATGAAGTCATGAACAAAACCCTTTATCCTTTTAATGGATTCTCTCAAGAATCTGGTAACAGGAACTGAAAGCTAACAAATCCTCATATATCTGATTCTGAAGTCCGTAAATAAAGGCTACTTGCTGAATAAGATTAGAACTGGTTAGTTATTTTCCTATAGTTATTTTATAGTCATTTGCACCACAGTAATAACATTTTTTATTCTATTCCATACCCATAGCAATAGGAAAAAATAATATTTGTTTAAGTGACAAAAACCTATACAGGGAGACTTTTATAACAGACATTATATTTGAGTTCAGCCTTGAGGCATTTATGGAATTTCTACATAGATTTAGAAAAAGAATATTCTAGGAGAGACTACAGCTTGTTCAAGAGTATGCAGAACATTGGACTTGATTAAGCATCAGAATCACTTGAAGAACTTTTAGAACATGAAAATATCAAAATTTAATTTTCAAAGGTTCTCACTGAAGTAGTTCTATGGTAGAGTTCAAGAATTTGCCTCCTTCATCACTCACAGCTGGTCTATGAACAATGACAGTGATATACTTGTCTCTATAGAACAGAAAACATTATCTTCTATGAAATCAGTAGAAAAGAATTATAATGCTAAATTGTTTTATTGTGCTTAAAAAAATCTTAAATATTGCACATGGTCAAAGTAGAAAGGGGCCTTGAGGGAAGTTACTTAGGACATGTGGAAGAGTCAAAGAGTAGAAATGTAAGATAAGAAAACTAGTAGTTTAGGGATCTAACTTTGCTGACAATAACAGATAAAGCTAAAGTGTACATGCTGTCTGACTGCTTTCTAAATGTTTTTATTCATACCCATGTGTTAGTTATGCTTTCAACCTTGGTCAAAGGCACTTTATTTTTAAAATATTTATTTATTTTTATTTAGGTGCATAAGTTTTTCATTTGTGTGTATGTGTAACATAGGTACACAATGCCTACAGAGGACAGAAGAGAGCAATGGATCTCAGGTCTTCTGCAAGAGGCGCAAGTGCTATTAGCCACTGAGAAATCTCTTTAGCTCCTAAAGAAACTTCTTTTTGCAGTAGCAGTAGTTAATACAGAGACTACTAAATAGGCAAAATGCTGAAATTAAGTGACCATTGAATGCTCAGTTCTAAATAGAACATCTATATCATTCCCTCCAAGGTCAAAAGTTCAATATGAAAGAAGAGACAGAAATATTTTTAAAAAAGTATGAACTGGAAAATGGGGAGGAGGACTATGAATGCTATCAGCTGGAGATATTATGCCTATTGCACCAGTGAAGTCACAGCATCAGTAGTTACCTTCATAAGACCTGCACAAAAGTGAATTTCATCATGAGGAGGGAAGTTGCATATAAGGCCCCACTCTTCTTTGAGTTCTATAGGAATTTAATGGTTGCTGTGGGAAGAGGAGTCATAATCATTAGAGATGCAGTCACTAGTAAGTAGCTCTTCCTCAAGTAAATAAGACTCAACCAGTGCTCATTCAAAACAACTCTAATTAAATATAATGAGCTATAAGACAGAGAGAGAGAGAGAGATAACGCAATGAAAGTAGGATGGGGATTTGTTTGGAAAAGAAGGGGCACTGTAGACCCAAAAGAGGATAATATGGGATATGAGCAAAGATTATTATAATATAGCTAGGCTGCCTTGACAATCCCTGGTGGGAGGGGATGTGCTTAGTCCTCCTGTGACTTGAGATACCAGGGTGTATTGATACCAGTTAGGATCCTCCCTTTCTCTGGGAAGATGGAGAATGGGGAATAGAAGGAGTGGGTGTAGGAGCGGGACTGGGAAAAGAGAACAGGGCAAAAGGGATGAGAATGTAAAGTGCTTAGATAGATAGATAGATAGATAGATAGATAGATAGATAGACAGACAGACAGACAGACAGACAGACAAATAGATAGATAGATTGATTGATAGATAAATGGAGGAAGAAACAATGTCTATGAAATTGTGAAAAATATTTTTTTCATTTATTTATTTTTATTAATTATAGTTTATTCACTTTGCATCCCCCCATAAACCCCTCCCTCCTCCCCTCCCAGTCCCATCCTCCCTCTTCTTCAAGCATGTCCCTCCCCAAGTCCACTGATGGGGGAGGTCCTCCTCTCCTTCCTTCTGATCTTAGTCTATCAGATCACATCACAAATGGCTGCATTGTCATCTTCTGTGGCCTGGTAAGTCTGCTCTCCCCTCAGGGGGAGGTGAACAAAGAACAGGCCAATCAGATTATGTCAGAGGCAGTCCCTCTTCCCATTACTTTGTAACCCACTTGGACACTAAGCTGCCATGACTACATTTGTGCAGGGGTTCTAGGTTATCTCCATGCATGGTACTTAGTTGGAGTATGAGTCTCTGGGAAGACCCCTGTGTTCAAATTTTATGGTTCTGTTGCTCTCCTTCTGGGGTTCGGGTCCTCTCCAGATCTTACTATTTCCCACTTCTTACATAAGATTCCCTGCAAGTTGTACAGCACTTGGCCATAAGTCTCAGCATTTGCTCTGAAAGTCTGCAGGGCAGAGGCTTTCAGAGGCCCTCTGTGGCAGGTTCCTAGGTTGTTTCCTGTTTTCTTCTTCTCCTGATGTCCATCCTCTTGGCCTTTTGGGATGGGTATTGAGCATTTTAGTCAGGGTCTTCTCTCTTGATTAGTTTCTTTAGATGTACAGGTTTTCCCAGGTTTATCCTATGTTATATGTCTATATGAGTGAGTATATACCATGTGTGTGTATTTCTGCTTCTGGGACAGCTCACCCAGGATGATCTTTTCCAGGTCCCACCATTTACCAGCAATTTTCATGATTTCCTTATTTTTCATTGCAGAGTAATACTCCATTGTGTAGATGTACTGCAATTTCTGCATCTATTTTTCAGTCGATGGGCATCTGGGCTGTTTCCAGCTTCTGGCTATTACAAATAAAGCTGCTACAAACATGGTTAAACAATTGTCCTTATTGTGTACTTGAGCTCTTTTTGGATATATGCCTATGAGTAGTATGGCTGGATCTTGAGGAAGCGCTATTCCTAGTTGTCTGAGAAATTGCCAGATTGATTTCCAGAGTGGTTGTACAAGATTGCATTCCCACCAACAGTGGAGGAGGGTTCCCCTTTCTCCACAACCTCTCCAGCATGTGTTGTCACTCGAGTTTTTCATCTTGGCCATTTTGATAGGTGTAAGGTGAAATCTCAGGGTGGTTTTGATTTGCATTTACCTAATGGCTAATGACGTTGAGCATTTCTTAAAGTGTTTCCTGCTATTTGATATTCCTCTACAGAGAGTTCTCTGTTTAGCTCTATTCCTCATTTTTTAATTGGATTACTTGGTTTGTGGCTTTTCAGTTTCTTTATTTCTTTATATATACTGGATATTAGCCCTCTGTCAGATAAAGGGTTGGTGAAGAATATTTCCAAATCTGTAAGCAGTAGTTTTGTTTTGATGATGGTGTCAATTTCTTTACAAAAGCTTTTCAGTTTCATGAGGTCCCATTTATTGATTGTTGTTCTTAGAGCCTGTGCTGTTGGTGTTCTATTCAGGAAGTTGTCTCCTATGCCAATGAGTTGAAGGGTATTCCCCACTTGTTTTCTAACTGATTTAGTGTCTGGTTTTATGTTGAGGTCTTTGATCCACTTGGACTTTAGTTTGGTTCAGGGTGATTAGTATGGATCTATTTTCATTTTTCCACATGTAGATATCCAGTTAGACCAGCACCATTTGTTGATGCTTTCTTTTCTCCATTGTATGGTTTTGGTATCTTTGTCAAAGATAAGGTGTCCACAATTGTATGGGTTTTTTTTCTGGGGCCTCTGTTTGGTTCCATTGATCCACCATTCTGTTTCTATGCCAGTACCATGCAGTTCTTATAGCTGTTGCTCTACAGTACAGCTTAAGATCAGGAATTGAGATACCTCCAGAAGATCTTTTATTGTAGAGGATTATTTTAGCAATTCTGGGTTTCTTGTTATTCCATATGAAGTTGATAATTTATCTTTCCAGGTCTGTAAATAATTGTGTTGGTAATTCTATGGGAATTCCATTAAATCTGTACATTGCTTTTGGTAAGATGGCCATTTTTACTGTTAAACCTGCCAAGACATGAGCATGGGAGATCTTTCCATCTTCTGATATCTTCTTCTAATTCTTTCTTCAGAGAAAATTTTTTCATAGAAGTCTTTGACTTCCTTGGTTAGGGTTACACCAAGGTACTTTATGTCATTTGTGGCTATTGTGAAGGGTGTTGTATCCTTAATTTCTTTCTCAGTCCCTTTTTCTTCTGTATACAGGAGGGCTACAGATTTTTTTTTGAGTTAATTTTGTATCCAGGCACTTTGCTGAAGGTGTTTATCATGTAGGAGGTCCCTGGTAGAGTTATTGAAGTCATTTAAGTATACTATCATATCATCTGCAAATAGTGATAATTTTACTTCTTCCTTTCCAATTTATATCCCCTTGATCTCCTCCAACTGTCTTATTGCTCTAGCAAGGACTTCCAGAACTATGTGGAAGAGATATGGAGAGAGTGGGCAGCCTTGTCTTGTCCCTGATTTCAGTGGGATTGCTTTAAGTTTCTCTGTGTTCAGTTTGATGTTGGCTATAAGCTTGCTGTATATCACCTTTACTATGTTTAGATATGTGCCTTGTATCCCTGATCTCTCCAATACTTTAAACATGGATGAATTTTGGATTTTGTTAAATGCTTTTTCAGCATCTAAGGAGATTATCTTGTATTTTTTTTTTCTTTCAGTTTGTTTATATGGTGGATCGCGTTGATGGATTTCCACATATGGAACCACCCCTGCATACCTGGGATGAAGCCTACTTGGTAATATTGGATGATATCTTTGATGTGCTCTTGTATTCAGTTTGCAAGTATTTTGTTGAGTATTTTTGTATCAATGTTCATAAGGGAGATTGACCTGAAATTCTCTTTCTTTTTTGGGTTTTTCTGAGGTTTATGTAACAAGGTGACTGTGGCTTCATAGGAAAAGTTTGGTAGAGTTCCTTCTATTTCTGTTTTGTGGAATAATTTGAAGAGTATTGGTGTTAGCTCCTCTTCGAAGGTCTGGTAGAACTCTGTGCTGAAACCATCTAGTCCTGGGCTTTTTTTTTTTTTTTTTTTTTTTTTTGGACGGAAGAATTTGATCACCATTTCTATTTCCTTGGGGCATATAGGACTATTTAACTGATTTACCTGGTCCTGATTCAGCTTTAATAAGTCGAATCAATCAAGAAAATTGTTCCTTTCATTTAGATTTTCAAATTTTGTGGCATATAGACTTTTGAAGTAAGTCCTGATGATTGTTGGGATTGCCTCAGTGTCTGCAGTTATGACCCTCTTTTCATTTCTGATTTTGTTGATTTGGATTGTGTCTCTCTGCCTTGTATTTAGCTTGGCTTAGGGTTTGTCCATCTTATTGATTTTCTCAAAGAACCACCTCTTGGTTTCATTGATTCTTTGAGTTGTTTTATTTGTTTTTAGTAGATTGATTTTTGGTCTAATTTATTGGGTGTTTTGTAGGCCTGTTGTATTCTTATTGGTCTCTCTTTAAGTTGGGGAAATTTTCTTCAATGATTTTGGTGAACATATTTTCTGGTCCTTGGAGCAGGGAATCTTCTTTTCCCTCTATTCCTATTATTCTTACGTTTTTTTTTAAATTTTTATTTAACTTTTATTAATTACAGTTTAATAATTTTGTATCCCTCATAAGCCCCTCCCTTATCTCCTCCATGTCCCCCTACCCCCTCCTGCATGCATGCCCCTCCCCACGTCCACTGATACGGGAGGTCCTCCACTCCTTCTTTCTGATCTTAATCTATCAGTTCTCATCAGAAGTGGATGCATTGTCAGAGTTTTAGGTTATCTCAATGAATATTCCTTGGTTGGAGTATGAGTGTCTGGGAAGTTCCCTGTGTTCAAATTTTCTTGTTCTGTTGCTCTCTTTGTGGTGTTCCTGTCCTCTCCAGCTCTTACTATTTCCCACTTCTTATATAACATTCCATTCACTCTGCCCAACAGTTGGCCATCAGGCTCAGCATCTGCTTTCACAGTCTGCATGGCAGAGACTTTCAGAGGCCCTCTGTGGCAGGTTCTGAAGTTGTTTCCTTTTGTTTTCTTCTGGCTTTCAGAGGCCCTCTGTAGCAGGTTCCTAGGTTGTTTCCTGTTTTCTTTTTCTTCTGATGTATATCCTCTTTGCCTTTCAGGATGGGGATTGAACGTTTTAGTTAGGGTCCTCTCTTTTCCTTAGTTTGTTTAGATGTACAGATTTTAGTGAGTTTAATATATGTTGTTTGTTTATATGAGTGAGTATATACCATGTGTGTCTTTTTGCTTCTGGGACAACTCACTCAGGATGATCCTTTCCAGGTCCCACCATTTACCTGCAAATTTCATGATTTCCTTATTTTTCATTGCTGAGTAATACTCCATTGTATAGATGTACCACAGTTTCTGCATCCATTCTTCAGTTGAGGGGCATCTGGGCTGTTTCCAGCTTCTGGCTATTACAAATAAAGCTGCTATAAACATGTTTGAACAAATGTCCTTTTTGTGTACTTGAGCCTCTTTTGGATATATACCTAGGAGTGGTATGGCAGGATCTTGAGGAATGACTATTCCTACTTGTCTGAGAAAGTGCCAGATTGATTTCCAGAGTGGTTGTACAAATTTACATTCCCACCAGCAGTGGAGAAGGGTTCTCCTTTCTCCAAAACCTTTCCAGCATGTTTTGTCACTTGAGTTTTTCATCTTGGCCATTCTGATGGGTGTAAGGTGAAATCTCAGGGTTGTTTTGATTCGCAGTTCCCTAATGGCTAATGAAGTTGAGCATATCTTTAAGTGCTTCTCTGCCATTCGATATTCCTCTACAGAGAATTCTCTGTTTAGCTCTGTTCTCCATTTTTTAAGTGGATTACTTGGTTGCTCCTTTTCAGCTTCTTTAGTTCTTTATATATACTGGATATGAGTCCTCTGTCAGATAAAGGGTTGGTGAAGATTCTTTCCCAATCTGTAGGCAATCGCTCTGTTTTGATGATGGTGTCCTTTGCTTTACAGAAGCTTTTCAGTTTCATGAGGTCCCATTTATTGGTTGTTGCTCTTAGAGCCTGTGCTGTTGGTGTTCTGTACAGGAAGTTTTCTTCTGTACCAATGAGTTCTAGGGTATTTTCCACTTTTTTTTTCTAGCCGATTTAATGTGTCTGGTTTTATGTTGAGGTCTTTGATCATTTTGGACTTCAGTTTTGTGCAGGGTGATAAGTATGGATCTATTTTCATTTTTCTACATGTAGACATCCAGTTGGACCAGCACCATTTGTTGAAGATGCTATCTTTTTTTCCATTGTATGGTTTTGGCATCTTTGTCAAATATTAGGTGTCCATAAGTGTGTGGCTTTATTTCTGGGTCTTCTGTTCGGTTCCATTGATCCACCATTCTGTTTCTATGCCAATACCATGCAGTTTTTATAACTGTTGCTCAATAGTCCAGCTTGAGATCAGGGATTGACATACCTCCAGAAGGTCTTTTATTGTAGAGGATTGTTTTAGCAATTCTGGGTTTCTTGTTATTCCATACAAAGTTGAGGATTTTTCTTTCCAGGTCTGTAAAGAACTGTGTTGGCAATTTGACAGGAATTGCAATAAATCTGTAGATTGCTTTTGGTAAGATGGCCATTTTTACTATGTTAATCCTGCCAAGCCATGAGCATGGGAGATATTTCCATATTCTTATATCTTCTTCAAATTCTTTCTACAGAGAATGGAATATTTTTTTCATACAAGACTTTAACTTGCTTGGTTAGGGTTACACCAAGGTACTTTAAGTCATTTGTGGCTGTTGTGAAGGGTGTTGATTCTCTAATTTCTTCCTCAGCCCTTTTGTCTTTTCTATACAGGAGTGCTACTGATTTTTTTTGAGTTAACTTTGTATCCAGCCACTTTGCTGAAGGAGTTTATCAGCTGTAGGAGTTCCCTGGTAGAGTTTTTGGGGTCACTCAAGTATACTATCATATCATCTGCAAATAGTGATAATTTGACTTCTTCCTTTCCAATCTGTATCCCCTTGATCTCTTTCAACTGTTTCATTGTTATATCAAGGACTTCCAGCACTATGTTGAAGAGATATTGAGAGAGTGGGCAGCCTTGTCTTGTCCCTGATTTCAGTGGGATTGCTTTAATTTTCTCTCTGTTCAGTTTGATGTTGGCTAGAGGCTTTCTGTATATCGCCTTTACTATGTTTAGATATGTGCCTTGTATCCCTGATCTCTCCAATACTTTAAAAATGAATGGATGTTGGATTTTGTCAAATGCTTTTTCAGCATCTAGGGAGATTATCATATGTTTTTTTTTCTTTCAGTTTGTTAATATGGTGGATCACATTGATAGATTTCCTTATATTGAACCATGCCTGCATACCTTTGATGAAGCCTACTTGGTCATAGTGCATAATATCTTTGATGTGTTCTTGTATTCGGTTTGCAAGTATTTTGTTATGTATTTTTGCATCAATGTTCATAAGGGAGATTGGCCTGAAATTCTCTTTCTTTGTTGAGTCTTTGTAAGGTGACTGTGGCTTTATAGAATGAGTTTGGTAATGTTCCTTCTGTTTCTATTTTGTGGGATGGTTTGAATAGAATTGGAGGTAGCTCTTCTTTGAAGGTCTGGTAGAATTCTGTGCTGAAGCCATCTGGTCCTGGGCTTTTATGGATGGGAGACTTTTGATGACCGCTTCTATTTCTTTGGGGTGAAGAGTTTAAATTAGCCAAAATATAACTCCATTTTGAAATAAATATTTTGACTGGGAACTGAATTCAGGCACCAGGAAATATCACAGAATGTACACCTGGCAGAAAACAAAGTTAACTCTCCTAGCAACAGTCTGCAGGAAATATAACAGAATAAATGCTTCATAGAAAATAGAGACAAACTCCCTGGCAATAATCAATGGGAATCGGTGGTTGAGAATCAGGTGGGGAAATTCTCCCCAATGTTTCAGATATGGTTTAGAAATATAGCCATTGTGATTATATGCCTTAGCCATTGTGATTATGTGCCTCAGAAAAGGCCACCCCACCCTGCTAAACTTCACCCAATTCTGTAACACCAAGGCTTATGCTACCCTGCTTGCTGCCATGGAAACCCCCTGCTCACAGACTTTCCCTTTAAAAATTCTGTTCACTCAGAGCTCGGGGTCCCACTTCTCTACTGCTGTGCCAGTGAGACTTGGGTCCCGAGTTCGATTGCTCTCGTAATAAAGCTCTCTTGCAATTGCATCGAGTCATCTCCTGGTTGTGTCTGAGGGTCCCGTGAACCTGGCATAACGGGGATATAGGACTATTTAATTGATTTACCTGGTCCTGATTCAGCTTTGGTAAGTCAAATCGATCTAGAAAATTGTCCATTTCATTTAGATTTTCAAATTTTGTGGCATATAGACTTTTGAAGTAAGTCCTAATGATTGTTTGGATTTCCTCAGTGTCTGTAGTTATGTCCCTCTGTTCATTTCTGATTTTGCTGATTTGGGTGGTGTCTCTCTGCCTTTTAGTTAGCTTGGCTAAGGGTTTGGCAATCTTGTTGATTTTGTCAAAGAACCAGCTCTTGGTTTCATTGATTCTTTGAATTGTTTTATTTGTTTCTAATTGATTGATTTCAGCCCTGAGTTTGATTATTTCCAGATGTCTACTCCTTTTTGGTGTGTCTGCTTCTTCTTTTTCTAGGGATTTGAAGTGGGCCATTAAGTTGCTTGAATGAGCTATGTCAAATTTCTTCTTGAAGGCACTTAGTGCTATAAAATTTCCTCTTAGCACTGCTTTCACTGTGTCCCACAAGTTTGGGTATGTTGTGTCTTTATTTTCATTGAGTTCTAGGAAGACTTTAATTTCTTTCTTTATTTCTTCCCTGACCCAGCTGTCATTTAGTAACAAGTTTTCAGTTTCCATGTGTGTGTAGGCTTTTTGCTATCTCTGTTGTTGTTGAGGTACAGCTTTATTCCATGGTGATCAGACAAGATACAAGGGATTATTTCAATCTTCTTGTATTTGTTGATGCTTGATTTGTGAACAATATATGGTCTATTTTGGAGAAGGTTCCATGAGTTGCTGAGAAGAAGGTAAATTCTTTTGTGTTTGGGTGTAAAGTTCTGTAAATGTCTTTGAGATCCATTTGATTCATGACCTCTGTCAAAGTTATTGTTTCTTTGTTTGATTTTGGTTTTGTTGACCTGTCCTTTGTTGAGAGTGGGGTGTTGAAGTCTCCCACTATTAATGTGTGGGGATCTATATGTGGTTTAAATTTTATCAATGTTTCTTTTACAAATGTGAGCACTCTTGTATTTGGGGCATAGATGTTCAGGATTGTGTTGTCTTCCTGGTGGAATTTTTCCGTGATAAGTATGAAGTGTCCTTCCCCATCTCTTTTTATTAATTTTGGTTGAAAGTCTATTTTATCAGATATTAGAAAGACTACTCCTGCTTGTTTCTTGGGTACATTTGCTTGGAAATTCATCTTCCAACCTTTTACCTTCAGGTAATGTCTATCTTTGTGTCTTAGGTGTGTTTCTTGTATGCAACAGATTGCTGGGTTTTGTTTGTGTATCCATTCTATTAATCTGTGTCTTTTTACTGAAGAGTTGAGTCCATTGATGTTGAGAAAGATTAATATCCAGTGGTTGTTAGATCCTTTGATTTTGATGTTTGCTGTGATCATAAGGTTGTGTGCTTGGTTGCTTTTTGTTTTACTGTAGTAAGGTTAATTATTTCCTGTGTTTTCTTGACAGAAGCTAATTTTCTTGGGTTGTATTTTCCCTTCCAGTGTCTTCTGTAATGTTGGATTTGTGTGTAGGTATTGTTAAAATTTGTTTTTGTCATTTAATATCTTGTTTTCTCCGTCTATGAGGACTGAGAGTTTTGTGGGGTATAGTAGTCTGGGCTGATATCTGTGTTCTCTTAAGGTCTGCATGATATCTGTCCAGGCCCTTCTAGCTTTCATAGTCTCTGTTGAAAAGTCATGTGTGATTTTAATGGATT
This sequence comes from Meriones unguiculatus, assembly GCF_030254825.1. NCBI lineage: Eukaryota > Metazoa > Chordata > Mammalia > Rodentia > Muridae > Meriones > Meriones unguiculatus. The sequence goes on along the minus strand of NC_083369.1, from coordinate 87,981,624 downwards.
TGCCATTATATGTTACTTGGCCTTTTTCCCTTGCAGCTTTTAGTATTTTTTTCTTTGTTCTGTATACTTACTGTTTAGATTATTATTTGGCGGGAGGATTTTGTTTTCTGGTCAAATTTGTTGGGTGTTCTGTCTGCCTCATGTATTCTAATTGGTCTCTCCTTTAAGTTGGGGAAATTTTCTTCAATGTTTTTGTTGAAAATATTTTCTGGGCCTTGGAGAAGGGAGTCTTCTTTTTCCTCTATACCATTATTCTTAGGTTTTGTCATTTCATATTGTCTTGGATTTTTTGGATGGTCTGTGTCAGGATTCTTTTGGATTTAACATTTTCTTTGACAGATACATTGATTTCTTCCATTGTATCTTCTACACCTGAGATTCTTTCTTCCATCTCTTGGAGTCTGTTGGTTATGCTTGCCTCTGTAGTTCCTGTTTTCTTCCCTAAATTCTTCCTCTCCATTATTTCCTCCATTTGTATTTTCTTTAATTTTTCCAGTTTTATCTTAGTTCTTGAGTTGTTGGTGGTGAACACAGGTAGGAATTGTTGAAGGAGACAGAGGCAGGAAGATCACGAGTTTGAGACCAGCCTGGGCTATTCTTAGGTTTTGTCTTTTTATGTTGTCTTGAATTTCTTGGGTGGTCTGTGTCAGGAATTTTTTAGGTTTAACATTTTCTTTGACAGATACATCAATTTCTTCCATTGTATCTTCCACACCTGAGATTCTTTCTTCCATCTCTTGTAGTCTATTCGTTATGCTAACCTCTGTAGTTCCTGTTTTCTTCGCTAAGTTCTTTCTCTCCACAATTTCCTCCATTTGTGTTTTCTTTATTTATTCCAATTCTATCTTCAGATCTTGAACTGTTTTGTTGATTTCCTTCACCTGTCTGACTGTATTTTCTTGCTTTTCCATCAATTCTTTCAGATGTTTGTTTGCACAATCCTGTTTCTTTTATTTCATTCAGTGATTTAAGCATTTCCTCTCTAAAGGCCACAACTTTTTGGCTGCAACTTCCTCTATAAATGTTAGGTCATCTTATTGAATTTCAATTATGCTGGGGTGTCCAGGGCTACTTGCCCCTGGATAACTGGGTTCTGGAGATGCCATATTGCTCTGTCTTTTGTTGGTTGAGCTTTTAAGCTGGCTTCTACCCATTGGGCTATCTTAGTTGTTTGGAGTTAGTTTCTGGTTGTTCCTGGAATCCTGTGGTGGAGAGAATCCCCTTAGCAGTAAGATGGTTTTTCCTGAAGGAAACCTTCTCAGCTTTTGGGTATAGTCACTGTATGGCTAGTGTTTTTCAGGAGTTGCCACTGCTCACCTCAGGTGTACAGACCTGAATGGTAACTGTGGTCCTTGTTAGTCAAGAGCGCTCTCCTCTTGCCCAGGTAAGACCTGAAGACAGCTGCCCTTTTTCTGGGTTTCTTGCTGTAGATTTAGTGATCTGCTGTTGTAATTTGTGTGTCCCATGGTTTGGTCAGTTTTGTTAGGGATAACTGGTTGCCCCTTGGAGCAGTATGTGGGGGGTCATCTAGGGGATTCCGGGCTTCCCTGGGACTGAGGTTGGGGCTTTATTTTCAAGTACCCAAGCAGTAATCTGCGGCTGGTGGGTACCACTTTCCTGGTAACAGTAGGGTATCTGGCACACAGCAGGTTCCTGAGTTGGGCCTGTCTGAGGGACCTATTCCATGGATATACTGGATGGCCTAAGTCCTTCCCTTTTGCTTCATTCCCTGTGAGGATTTCTCCAGACAGTGACTCCCAGTCTCTGTTGCCCTGGGGCACACAGCTGGAGAGCTGGTGGGCAGCAGCTGTCTGTGCCTGTGGCTGGAGTCCAGTTCAGTGATGGTGGCTTGTAAAAGCAGGTTTGTGAGACTTTTTCCAGGAAAACACTGGGTGTCCCAAGTCAGTACTGTTTCCTTCCTTTCCTGTGGAGTTCTCTTGGGACAGGGACTCCCACTCTCTTTTTCGCGCTGTTGCTCACATCTCAGTTTTATGCCAGATATCTGGTGTGCAACAACTATCTGGTTCTGTGGGTAGAGCCCAGTTCAGTCATGGGGGCTCCTACCTGCAGATCTGGGAGACTTTTTCCAGAGAAAGACTGGGTGATCCAAGTCAGTATTGTTTTCTTCCTTTCCTGTGGAGTTCTCTAGCAACTCCCAGTCTCTGGTGTTTTTTGTGCCCACTGAATAGCCTGGGAAGGTGACTTGCAGGCATGTGGCTCTGGTCTGGGTACCTAGTGCCTGTGTGACCAGGGATCATTTCCGGGTTCTGGCTGGGGGACCTGAGAGTGGACCCGACTGATTCCCATGCCGTGGGGGTTTCCTCTCACCTTGGAAACACGATTGCTGTTGTTTTAGGGCCCAGAGTTCAGCCTCTTGGTTGCTGTATGGGAAATGTTGATCTGCTCCTCAGACGCAGTGTTTTCTCCTGGTGCCACCATCTTGTTGTCTCCCATAAAAAATATTTTTAAAAGATGAATTTCTTAAGGTTGAGTTACACCTTTTCTGGAATATTTTTCCTCTATTCTCCCTTTGAATAAATATAAATTATGAACTAATATATCATTAATATTACTCTACACACCTGGCCCCTGGCTGTGTCTCATATCATATTGATTGTTTTGTTCTTTAAAGAAGGCAAATCAAATTGTTAATTCTATTTAAACATCTTCCTGACAGTTTCCATTAGATTGAAGTTCAAATCTTCTCTTTGCTTACAGAGCTTTTCTTTAACATTTTTGTTTCAAACTCTGTTTTAACCTCTTGTTTCTTTATTTTGTGCCCAGTTCCGCTTAACTCACCTTCTGTCTATTTCTGTTCCTCTAAAGTAATTTCCCTTAGATGGTCTTTGAATTTAAAATTATTTTCACCATGCCTGTCAAATTTCAGGTCAATTGGCATTACCTTAATTTAATCACACTGTATCATACTATTTATATTTTCATCATCCTACAGCCCTTACCTATTACCTTGTAAAGAAATTCCCTTCCTAATTCTCATGTAGTCTAAAGTTATATTCTCTTAGTTATATTCTTCACCAGTAGGACATAAACAGAGTTCTGGAACATTAGCCCAGTTTCATTTTTGAAGTGAAGAAATTAACATATATTATCAATATGTATTTGCCAAAAAGTGATTGAATCCAATAAGTACTGTCAAAGGTCTCTTCCAAATCTAGTCCCCTCATTTTACTACATTCCGCAAAAGTCCCTGTAGCTTTTTCAGGAAAAGACATTTTTTGCAGGTTAAAAGATGTCCTTGAACCCCTGCACAGAGGTAGCCCATGGAGGTTCAGTGTCCAAGTGGGTTCATAGAATGGGGACAGGGCGGTCTCTGACAGCAACTGATTGGCCTGCTCTTTGATCACTTCCTCCTGAGGGGGGCTCAGCCTTTATAGACCACAGAGGAAGATAATGGAGCTACTCCTGATGAGACCTGATAGACTAGGATAAGAGGGAAGGGGAGGAGGACCTCCCTTATCAGTGGACTGAGGCAGGGGTATGGGTGGGGAAGAGGAGGGGAGGATGGGATTGAGAAGGGAGGAGGGAGGGAGCTACACGGGAGGAAATGAAGTGAATAAAATGTAATTAATAAAATAAAAATAATTAATAAAAATTATAAGTTGCTTATTCACATTTTTCAATGGAATACAGATTATGGTTCTGAGAAGAATGACATCCTGAAGTTTGTCAGCCTTGACTCATATACTAAGTCAGTAAGAGTTTCAGGTAGAAAGTAATATAGGTGGCATCTGAGAGGGAGAATTCTAGAGAAAGTGTCCTTTGGAGCAAAGGTGCATACTGGTAGGGTGCCACAGTATAGAATCCAGATACTGGCTACTCTAAGAAAATAGAATGAAGACCATAAATATAAATTTTCAGAGTCCCCATAGTGGCTAGGAACCAAAGCTGAAATGAAAGGACCCTATTTCTCTATCCTTTGATTTATAAGCAGTTTTCATTTTACACTAAGGTGTGGCATTTGTTTTTCCTTTAGAAATCTGTCCTTTTTAATTCCTGAGACTTAATTGTCATTTTCTTACATGCTACAGCTAGTTGTACCGCCATTGCATTGTCCTATTGACATAACATAATCTTCTGTGACAGAGGCAGACATGTAGTCTTAGTAACTAGAAAATGGGAGGAAAGACAGATTCTGAAGAAGTGTAATTGTGCGTGCCTTTGCTGACAGAATCTTAATGACCAGATGGGATCTCAAGCTCCTGAAACTTTAGTAACAAGTTTGGGCTTTTTGTGTCATAGGAGGTTTACTGACATGGATTGTTTCACCGCTTTGTGCTGAAGGCACCACTGGGGTTTGTGAACGAAGCTCTCACTATCTTTACTGAAAAATTATTAGTAGTAGCTAATATTTACATAATATTTCTTTTCTATGCCAGACAACATTTCTAAGTGTTTCACATATACTAGTTTACTTCATCTTCACAATGTTGTGAAGAAGTAAAAGCCAATGGCATTGAAGAATAACGAAAAATGAGATATAGCAGGAGGTTAAGTGAATTGTCCAATAATGAGTGGTGAGGGACATATGAAACCTCAAGTCTGGCTGCCAGATCTTGCCTCATAGTAATTATTTATACTATAGTATTTGGTGGTGTTGTTGATAGTATAGTAAGAATAAAAATAAGTACAGCAATTACCATTGTCCTGTGCTGTGACCCATGCTAAGTAGTTTGAATCTATTTTCTCATTTAACCATCACAATATTTCTGTGAAATAAATTCCTTAGAATTATGTCTTACAGATGGAGAATATGAAACTGAGAGTTGTGTACATTGGTCACCGAAGTTTGTATACACTGTAGCTAATTATGGTAGGATGGCCAGAACTTGAGAACTCAGGTCTCTCTCAAACATCAAAGTCTTGTACCACAGAGCCATGCTGATATGAGCTTATGAGAGTAATATGTAAAGATTTACTTTATCTCACAATAAGACTTCTAACACGGTGAGAGAAGTCATCAACTCACTCTCCCGTTATTGGTCAGAAGCAGAGACATATACATATACACTATGTGTATGTATATATGTATGTATATATGTATGTATGTGTGTATACATATACATATATATTGCTATGACAAATGCAATGCGCAAGGCATTCTATTCATCTACAAGATTAATTAACAATGAAAGAATCACATCTGGACTGTGTAGGAAAAACTTCAGGAAAAAAGATAACTGAGGGAGTGCTTCTTTTTGTCATTTGTAGAATCACAACTTTTCCTTCACTATCTTCCTACTAACATAACCTAACTCTACACTCTCCTTAAATGTTACTTTGAATTGGCTTGGTTGCTGTAGGGGAATCAAGAACTGGTGCTTTCTATTTCATCTCCTCCCTGGTGTGATTTTTAAAACGTTTGGTCAAAATTCAAGGCTCAGACTGTGATCAGAGTTTAGCATCCCACATTTTTCAAGGTTAAGGTCTGAAGCAATGATGAAGGTAAGACCAAACTCATTCACTCACAGGAGGATTATACCCTTACTTTGATTGCACTGTCCTTTAACTAGCCAGTTCCAGGCAAGGCAGCAGGGACTTCAATTTTCTGGTCTTGGTGCCATTTACAATGCAATTCAACTCACCCAATAGTTTTTATTTCTCCCACCTGCTGCCATGTATTTGACCTCCCTGCTACTTCTTTCCCTCTGTGAAGTGTGCAATGAAATGAACTTGTTTTATTTCCCTTACAAACAGCAGTCAGTGAATCCCTGTTGGTGCAGTGAGACAAGACAAGGGTAGGACATCCCAGCCACTTACCTTCCTGATGGGAACTGGCCTCTACAAATTATTTGACCCCTATCACAGGTCACCCAAGTGACCAGGTAACTTCTGCTGAAGGCTTATCAAAGTTAGAGACCAAATACCTTCCCAAGACACAGATTGTCCAGTTTGTCAGGAAGGCAACTTACATCAGTTGGAAACTTCTCTTTGTTTGCCTCCTGTGTCTGTCTTAAATGACTTCTCCTTTGTATTAGGAAAACTGAATTTGTATGTCAGTGGACCTCTTAACCCACTGAGAATAGGCTGAATTGGGCATGCTTCTTCTGTTTTATAAAGCAGTATCAGTGTCTTTTTGCATTTGGTTTCACATTAAGGTTAGAGACCAGAGAGCCTTAAAAGAGACATCAAATCTACTTTATTATAACATCTGCCATAGAAATACTTAATACCTATGACCTGCAATACTGATGGTAGAAGAAAACATATTGTGAAAGTGGTCATCCCAGGAAGAACGGGAAGGGAGATGATATTTCCTGCCCTTACAGGAAATGAACCATTGTCAATTTCTGTTACTGGTAAAGAAAAAACATTCCTCCAACTTAAATTTTTGTTCTTTATAGCATACTTCTCAGACTACCTGAGGTATTTGTGTCTAAGCCGAATTCTAGGGAAATTTGTTGTTCTGTATATATTTTGGGGAATGAGCAGTTGGGGGTGATGGGAAGATATTCATTTATCATAATAGGGAAGAGTTGTGGATGATTAAACTAGAAATTATTTGATATTATAACAAAAGTAAAGTCTAACAAACATTTCTTGCCTGGCAGAAATCAGTAGCACATAGAACAGTTTTCTTACATGAGTGATTCTCAAATGCTAAATGGAAAGCTTCCCTAAGAGTAATGACTATAACACAAGGAAAGTTCTGGCCTATATCTATCAAAAAGGGTTATGAGTTAAAAGTAGACTGAAAAAAAATGTTTATTTTTCTAAACTTCCTTGCTAATGCAAGGATGATATTTTGAGTTCAGTAGATCCTATATAGAAAAACCAGAGAGAAATGCCTTGTCTAACAGGGTGTGCTCCCCTTTAAGGGTAGAACTAAAAGTATACTCATTCATTAGGGGCTTGTTTCCCTCTTATTGCCTTCTCACTTCGATTGTCTCTGCCTTTGTCATTCTTATTAGTTGTTGATTTCTGTTAGTGTGTCTTTGGTGACTCTAGGTTACCTGTACATGTCTTAGTGTGGACAAAGTTATCTCAGTTGTTCTCTTCACTAATTACTGTCTCTTTGTTTCAACATTTAGAAATGCTTTTAATAAAGTGAATGAGTGTTAGCTGCACATATAAATATATATATATTATATATTCATTTATATATATATATTTATATTATATATATTCATTATATATATTCATATATATATATGTATATATATGTATATATAAATGAATACCATGTACTTGTCTAATATTGTGGGGGGCAGAAGAGGACACAAAATCTCTAGAACTGGATATACACTCCACTGTAAACTGCTATGGCTTTGGGGGTGCTGAGAATTTAATCCTGGTCGTCTGTAAGAGTAGCAAGTACTCTTAAATGTTGAAACATCTCCCAGTCCTGTCTCAACATTTTGTTCCAACATTTTGTCTTCGTATGTATGTGTATGTGTGTGTGTCCCACTTTTATATATACATTTGTAGAAAAATATGCACCCAAGCTTCTGATTTTTATCCAGCTACATGATGGGATATGAGAAGGAATAATGACATTTTACTTGCTTGTGGTATTCATTGTTTTGCCTTCCTGGTGGTTATAATGTAATGCCCCCCATAAATGTTTGACATGTGAATGGAATACTTAGTTCACAGTAGATGGCCCTGTTTCTGATGGAGCTTAGAAGGTATGGTCTTGCTGAAGGAAATGTGTTAGTAGGTGTTTAATGGAGACTCCCAAAAGAAATTAACCAAATCTATTCTAAGGATGACATAGCTAACTTAGCTTCTGTTAAACTGGTTTGTTTAGATGTGCAAAATCCCTTCAAGCTAACTTTATTTTAGCTTCTATTTAACCTGTTTGCTTCAAAGTGCCTACTTCTGCAAAGTCATCCTGTAGCTACCAGGTGAGATGCCAGGACATGGTTTCTAAATTCTCATGATTGAGACACTTGGGACCACACCTAGCAGCCAGAAAAATTGGGTGTTAGCCTAGACAACTAGAATAAAGACTTTTAAATGGCTGTAAACCGAGTCTGAGTAGTCATCTCTGGTAAGCTCCCCATAACATCTTCAATAAGTTGCCTTGGTCATTTTGTTTTATCATAACAATAGCAGATTAATTAGTACAAAGTTTGTCTCTATGAGTACAGAAATAACCCAGGTTTTAGGTGGATTATAATATTTTATTTTCCTATTTCTTGAAAAATGGCAAAGTGTACTGTTTTATTCTGTCTTTTATCTGATAGATGATGTGATTTAAGAACTTGCTACTCAAAGTAAGGTCTTCAGAATAGATGCCATTCATAGAAATCACCAAGAAACCTACTACAAATATAGTGAGACCCTCATTTCTACCTAATGAACCACAATGTGCATTTCATTAAGATCCCTGAGTGATTTAAATGTAAATCAAAATTTTAGAAACCCTGAGTTTTGACTTGATGATACCGGTCTCATGCCTAATGGCATATCTTCCTCAACTATATAGTATTCGTTGGTAAAACGAGCACATATTTTGAATTGAAATACTATTGTCTTAAAACTGTTTATCTTCTAATTACAAACAATGCGACTTTGGCCATTTTGCTTCCTCTTCTGCAAGAAGGAGAAGATTATACCTGCTTGTAAGGTATATGAATTTCTTTTATTTGGAAGATATTAGATGTACCATAAATACCAGCTTTCATTCCTTACACTTAGTTATTTTTAATTTTTCTTCATTAATTTATGTTCATTTTACATCACAATCACAACCCCAGTCCATCCTATCCTCCCAGTACCACCCTCCTACCCACTTCCCCCACACCCTCTTTTCCACCCTGGGTACCACCCTGGCATATCAAGTCTCATCAGGATTAAGTGCCTTCTCTTTCAATGAAGGAAGACAAGGCAACCCTCTTAGGAAAATGGGATCCAGAGGGAGGCATCAGAGTCCAAGTTAAAGACAGCCCCTGCTCCAATTGTTAGGGGACCCACTTGAGGACCAATAAGCCTTACCAGTTTCATGTGTATAGGGGACCTAGGACCAGCACATACATGTTCTTTGGTTGGTAGTCTCTAGTAGCCCTCATGGGTCAAGGTAAGTTGGTTATGTAGGTGTTTCTGTGTGTCCTTGACACCTCCACCTCCCCCAATCCTTCCCCTAATGCTTCCTCTTAGTCTTCTCAATTATGATGTAAGGAAAATTGTTTGTTTTCTACAGAGTAACCATAAGGGCTTGTACTGTGAAAATGCTTTGCAAATCAACACGATGATACAAATGTAAGGTGGTATTACTACCAGTTCTGAAAAATGTGTCAAACACTCAATAGCTGTTTCTGCAAACAAAAATACAATGAATGCAACATTCATAAAATGCTTCACAAACTAACTTTTGGATTGATGATAGTGTGCAATGAACAAAACACCTACAAAAAGATGAACTAATAGGTCTTAAGAAAATTAAGTGCAGAAACAAGACTTTGTTATAACCTTCTCATTTATTAGTTATTTGACACTTACTTTTTGAAATTACATTGATTTAACTTGATTTGAGTTAGCTTTTATATTTTGGCAGAAGTCAGTGGATACAGTATACTGAGAAAATGAAATTATATTCTAGGAAGCCCTGTCTTATCATTGGTGCTAAAGAGTACTGAAGAGGCAGCACCCGGGGAGAATGAGAGGAAATAGCAATCAGAGCTTCTAGCAGCTGGCAACAGCAACAATAATAAAAACACCTCTTGAGATATTTATATATAATTATCATCAGTACAGAATTCCCTAGCCATGTTCCTATATTACCAAGGCAACATGGACAGGATAGTGGTTAGACTTTTTCTCTTTATCCTTGTAAACATGATCTCTCTTCGCATTGCTTTAAATTGTGAAATGATGAATATGGTCATGATTTTTTAAATTAATATACTTGTTCTTGTATTCATTTATTTTATGTGAATGTTCATGTGAATGTGGAGGTGAGAGGGTGACTCATGAGAGCAAGTTCTCTCCTTTATTATGTTGGTTTCAGGATTGAACTTGGGTTATTAAGCTTGGTAGCAAGCACCCTTAACACTCTGACCTATTTCATTGTACCTGATGACAAATTTTTTGTTTGGTGGTGATTATATACCAGGCATTATGTTTATTTCTTCATGTAAACCTATTTTCATCAATCCTCAGTAAAAGAGAGAAGGGTTATTAAAACATTATGTGTATGTATAGTGCATGATTGTATGTATGAACACCATGTATGCACAAGTGCCCACAGAAACCAGAAGAGGGTGTTGGTTCTAATGGAACAGGAGTTACAAGCAGTTGCACACTGCCTGGTGCAGATGTTAGATCCCAAACTCTGTTTGAAAGAGCAGCAAGCTTTCTTAACTACTAAGCTATCTGTCCGGGCCCATTATTAATTTGTAGATTTGAAAACTTAGACACACTGAATGTTTTTGTCATATTTCAACATGGTTAAATCTGGATTCAAAATCAGATCTTCTACATTTCAGATCATATACCCATCAGTTTTGTTTCCTGGAACATTGTTTTCTCAGTTTTATTGTGTCTACTTCATTATGCTTCAAAGTTTCTGGGGCATTTGTAAAAGATTGTTTTCCCATGTGTAACCTCAGCTAGAACAACTTTCTTCTGGGGTGCATTTATTTCGTTTCCGTGGTATCAGTGCCAATGCAGATTTGAATGTGAAACAAATACTTGACTTATAATATGTATTCTGCCCATGTGCACTGTGTGTGTAATAAATAGGTAAATGAATGTCAGTCTCTGAAAAGACCCTGTGCCCAGATATATTTGGTCCTTGTGGAGCTCCTATCCTTTCCCCATCAGACTAACTCCCCTTCTTTCTTATGATTCCCTGTACTCTGCCAAAGGTTTGGTCATGAGTCTTTGCTTTGAAAACACTGCTAGTTAGAGTCTTTCAGATGCGCTCAGTAGACTCCTGTCATACATTCAATGCACATCCCATCTGTCTTTCTAAACGAGGATTGATCATCTTACCCCATGTCCACTCAATTGATTATCTTTTTTAGGTGTATAGATTTCATTATGTTTATCATATATTATAGGTCTATATAAGTGAGTATATCCCATGTTTGTCTTTCTCCTTCTGGGATATTTCACTCAGAATGATCTTTTCTAGATCCCACCATTTGCCTGCAAATTTCATGATTTCCTCCTTTTTGATTGCTGAGTAGTATTCCATTGTGTAAAAATACCACAATTTCTATACCCATTCCTCCGATGATGGACATCTGGGTGGTTTCCAGGTTCTGGCTATTACAAATAAAGCTGCTATAAACATGGTTGAGCAAGTATCCCTTTGGTGTACTTGAACAAACTTTGGGTATATACCTAGCAGTGGTATAACTGGGTCTTGAGGAAGCACTATTCCTAATTGTCTTAGAAAGTGCCAGATAGCTTTCCAGAGTGGTTGTACCAGTTTACATTCCCACCAGCAGTGGAGAAGGGTTCCCCTTTCTCCACAACCTCTCCAGCATGTGTTATCGCTTGAGTTTTTCATCTTGGCCATTCTGATGGGTGTAAGGTGATATCTCAGGGTCGTTTTGATTTGCATTTCCCTGATGGCTAATAAGGATGAGCATTTCTTTAAGTGTTTTTCTGCCATTCGATATTCCTCTGTCGAGAATTCTCTGTTTAGCTCTGTTCCCCACTTTTTAATTGGATTACTTGGTTTGCTGCTTTTCAGCTTCTTTAGTTCTTTGTATATACTGGATATTAGTCCTCTGTCAGATAAAGGGTTAGTGAACATTCTTTCCCAATCTGTAGGCAGTCGTTTTGTTTTGATAACGGTATCCTTTGCTTTACAGAAACTTTTCAGTTTCATGAGGTCCCATTTATTGATTGTTGCTCTTAGAGCCTGTGCTGTTGGTGTTCTGTTCAGGAAGTTGTCTCCTGTGCCAATGAGTTCTAGGCTGTTCCCCACTTTTTTTTCCAATTGATTTAGGGTATCTGGTTTTATGTTGAGGTCCTTGATCCACTTTGACTTTAGTTTTGTGCAGGGTGATAAATATGGATCTGTTTTCATTTTTCTGCATGTGGACATCCAGTTGGTCCAGCACCATTTCTTGAAGATGCTGCCTTTTTTTTCCTTTGAATGGATTTGGCTTCTTTGTCAATGACATTCAACCAAGGACCATGTATGGATATAACCTAGAACCTCCACTCAGATGTAGCCTGTGGTAGCTCAGTAACCAATTGGTTTCCTAAAGTGAGGGGAACAAGGACTATTTCTAACAGGAACTCAATGACTGGCTCTTTGGTCTCCCTACCCCCAAAGGGAGGAGCAGTCCTGTTCGGCCACAGAGGAAGGCTTTGCAGCCAGTCCTGAAGATACCTGATAAAACAGGATCAGATGAATGGGGAGGAGGTCCCCCTATCACTGGACTTGGAAAGGGGCACGGTGGAGATGAGGGAGGGAGGGAGGGACTGGGAGGGAATGAGGGATCAGGACACGGCTGGGATACAGAGTTAATAAAATGTAACAGATAAAAAAAAAGTGAATAAAGTGTAATTAATCCAAAAAAATAAAATTTTAATTTAAAAAAACTGAAAAAAAATAGGTAAATGAAAGTAAAGAACTTGAGTGAGGTGCCCGAAAATGTAATAAATAAATAAATAAATAAATAAATAAATAAATATAAATAGATAGATAGATAGATAGATAATAAATTTTTCCTTCAGATGATTCATGGCTGCAGCAATCCATGATGATAATCCTGTGGCTAGTCCTGCGTCCACTCTGGTAGAATTTACTGTGACAATGGCCACTCTCAGCTGCTCCATCGTAGTATCGAATTCTCCAGTCCAATTACCTAAAATATAGCTAGACAATTGTTTAGACAGATTTGCAGCACAGGAAAAATTCTCATGTTATATGCTAGTGACTCAAAGTCCAGCATAAGAATGGACGGGCATGGGAGCGTTAGCAGGCCTTCTGGTGTTGGTCTCCTTGGTTTGCCTGTGGTATATATGCAAGATTAGAGTCTCACAACAGGGTAATGCAGCCATGACCATTCAGGCCTTTACAGCCATTGAAGCAGGACAGTCTCCCCAAGCATGGTTGGCTATCATAAAAAGCTAAAATGTTACGCTCAGGATGCGAGGCTAAGCACTGCACTCAGGGTCAGCTGCTTTCGACCCAGAGAAGAGCATGTCTGATTGCATGCGGGTTGATACCCCAGGTCCCGCCTCTGAGAAAAAGGTATCAGACGGGTCTGATGCTCTTTGGGTGGATGACACCTAAATGAACATCAGTACAAAGTCCCAATTTATTTCTAATATCAGAGATCAGACCTCTACTCTTGCCTGATGCGTCTAAAACAAAAAGGGGGAACTGTAGAGAGCTGCGGAATGCTATGCCTTAAAGATGGAGCTGGTTTCCACCTTCCACCTTCCCGATGGTGAGTGCTCTCTGTCACAAACAACTCCACATTTGGCTAAGGCTGAGGATCTGGCTTGCTTCCATGTATGTGGACCTATCTGCATTGCCCACATGGCATGCTGGGGTTGGCTACCTAGAGGCTATTTAAGCTGTGGACTGGCTTTCCCCAGGGTCAGATGATTGTTCAAGGTTCCTGAATAAACTGCATTGAAAAAAAAATGTAAATAATAAAAATAAAAATAAAAAATGAACTAATAATAACAATAATAAATTTTTAAAAATAAGAGCAGTTAAAATGAACATAACAGAGATGTGGACCAGTGTAATCTTATTTCCTGTTCTTTTCCAGTGTTCCCATTCAAATTTGGAGACTTTGGTAGTCATTCACCTGAATCATATCCTTTTGATGACCACAGGTGTCTCCTGATGCCCCTCCCTGTGTGAATTATACACACTAGTCTACCTATTACTGACTATGGGCTGTGTGCCCAGCAGTTGGTCTTTGTGATTGTTGCCTTTAATGCTGCACTGCAGGTGGAGAGATTAGAGTAAGACATTAATCTCCCTTGCAGCAGTCCTTTCTAGACATTTAATGTGGTTTGTGAAGCTGTTGCCAGCTTCCTTTGGTTGTTTTGTCTGCCAAATTTGGACCACCATTGCTTAGCCTGCTTATTCTCTAGTAGGGTCAAAGATTGCTGCTCTTCCAGGTAATATAACTTCCCTTGGGGTGAGCTCAAGCCATGTTCTTTCTTTGCTGAGTATTTAAAAATACATCTAAAGAAACTAATCAAGAGAGAGTACCCTGACTAAAATGCTCAATCCCCATCCCGAAAGGCAAAGAGGAAGGACATCAGAAGAAGTAGAAAACAGGAAACAAGCTAGGAACCTACCACAGAGGGCCTCTGAAATGCTCTGCCCTGCAGACTATCAAAGCAGATGCTGAGACTTATGGCCAACTATTGGGCAGTGTGCATGGAATCTAATGTAAGCAGTTGGAAATAGTAAGATCTGGAGAGGACAGGAACTCCACAAGGAGAGCAACAGAACAAGAAATTTGAACACAGGGTTATTTTCAGTCTCATACTCCAACCAAGTACCATGCATGGAGATACCCTAGAACCCCTGCACAGATGTAGCCCAAGGCAGTTTAGTGTCCAAGTGGGTTACATAGTAATTAGAAGAGGGACTGCCTCTGACATAAACTGATTGGCCTGCTCTTTGATCACCTCTCCCCTGAGGGGGGAGCAGCCTTACCAGGCCAGAGAAGATGACAACACAGCCACTCCTGATGAGATCTGATAGACTAAGATCAGAAGGAAGGAGAGGAGGACCTCCCCTATCAGTGGACTTGGGGAGGGGCATGCGTGAAGAAGGGGGAGAGAGGGTGGGATGGGTAGGGAGGTGGGAGTGGTTTATGGAGGGATACAAAGTGAATAAAGTGTAATTAATAAAAAAAATATCTGTAGTTTCAGAAAAGACCCCTGTGCACAGACTTTTTCCATTTGTTGCTGTGCTTGAGGAGCTCCTGTCCTTTCCAGGTCTTCCTAGCTCCCCCATCTTTCATAAGATTTCCTATACTCTGCACAAAGTTTGGCTATTAGTCTCAACATCTGCCTTGATAACCTGCAGGGTAGAGCCTTTCAGAGGCCCTCTGTGGTAGGCTCCTGTCTTATTCCCTGTTTTCTCCCTCCTCCAATGGCCATCCTCTTTGCTTTTCTGCATGGGGATTGAGCATTTTAGCCAGAGTCCTCCTTCTTGATTAGCTTCCTTAGGTGTACAGATTTTAGTATGTTTATCCTATATTATATGTCTATTATTCATTTATGAGTGAGTATATACCCTGTGTGTCTTTCTGCTTCTGGGATACCTCACTCAGGATGATCTTTTCCAGTTCCAAACATTTACCTGCAAATTTCATGATTTCCTTGTTTTTTATTGATGAGTAATTTTCCATTGTGTAGATATACCACAATTTCTGTATCAATTCCTCAGCTGGGGGGCATCTGGGTTGTTTCCAGCTTCTGGCTATTACAAATGAAGCTGCTATGAACATTATTGAGCAGACGTCCTTGTTGTATACTTGAGCGTCTTTTAGATATATGCATAGCAGTGCTATTCCTAATTGTCTGAGAAAGCACCAGATTGATTTCCAAAGTGGTTGTATAAATTTATATTCTCACCAGCAGTGGAGGAGGGTTCCCCTTTTTACACATCCTCTCCAGCATGTGTTGTCACTTTGAGTTATCCATCTTAGCCATTCTGATGGGTGTAAGGTGAAGTCTCAAGGTCGTTTTGACTTGCATTTTCCTGATGCATTTCCCTGACTAAGGACGTTGAACATTTCATTAAGTGTTTCTCTGACATTCGATATTCCTTTATTGAGAATTCTCTGTTTAGCTCTGTACCCCATTTTTTAATTGGATCATTTTATTTATTGCTGTTTAAGCCAAGGACCACTCATGGAGATGGCTTAGAACCCCTGTACAGAGGTAACCTACGGCAGTTCAGTAACCAAGTAGCCTCCATACTAATAGGGACAGGGACTGTCTCTGTCATGAACTGATTGGCCTACTGTTTGATCACCTCCCCCTGAGAGGGGAGCAGCCTTACCAAGCCACAGAAAATGACAGTGCAGCCATTCCTGATGAGACCTGATATACTAGGTTCAGAGAGAAGGGGAGGATGAACTACCTTTTCAGTGGAGTGGGATAGGGATAAGGGTGGGGAAGAGGGAGGGTGGGATTGGGAGGGAAGAAGGGACAGAGGTACAGGAGGTATAAAGTGATAAACTGTAATTAATAAAAATGAAAATAATTAAATAAAAATATCCCTACACAACTAAAAATAATATTAATACTAACATTTTCTCAGCATGTTAGTGATAGCTTCCTGTGCTTCATTTTGTTTAATCACTATGGTTATATTCAAGACCTGCCTGTCAAATATATTAATCATGCTCATATTTTTGGTCATATATCTTTATGTTTTTCATCTATCAATTTTATTTTGGATTGCTTTTTTTGTTTAATATCCTCCTCAATTTTCTTTTCCTTATTGAATATACAGATGAAATTTTGTTTAATGGTTTTATTATACTTATTTTCTAGAGCCACTGAACTGTTATTTCTCTGTGTGTTTTCTTGAGATTATTTTTTACATTATACAACTTTTTGTATGTTTGCAATCAATTTTATATTTTAATACTTTAAAATTATTTCATTTAAAAATATCTGTAGTTTAGCCCACCTTTAGGAGAATTCTGAGATGACTACATTAGAATCACCCACAAATCTTATGTGTCATCTCTAATTTAAGGAATTGGAATCTGCAATACACTAGGCTTTGGAATTTGTATTCTGATCTCATTGACTTTAGAGAACCCTTCTTGCTTTAATTGTTTTCCTTCCTCCATTACAGGTAGGCCCTTGAGTCCTCTTTGATCTTATTGTTTCCTACTTCCAGAGCAGTTTAGTGTCTCCAGGAGATGCTTGAGAGGAACTTTTATGTGTCCAGGAGTTAACTGCTAGCCATTTAAGAGAAATACTCTGAAGCTATCAAGGTAATTAAAGCAAATGTATATCACTCATGCCCTGAGGAGCGCAAAGGCAGTTAAGAAGAAAGTGTTTGGACAGTGCCTCCTTATGCACCAGAAAGCCCTATAAGTAGAGTTGAATGCTAGCTTATAACCCATTCACTTTAACAGCATGTCTCTCATTTCAACCTCAGGTGCATGCAGTTGTTGGTAGGGTGGTTTTCTACACCCCAGTTTGTCAAGCCCAATTTCCTGTGGAGACACTTAAACCTCAAAAATAACCTTAAAACCATCTGGCAGAGCTGGGAAAAGGAAATATATTTCAGTTTCCAAGTGCAATGGGTAGAGGTTGCTAGTATACACTTATGGTGGAATACTGGTTATTTTAGAACATACCTTGGTTTCCCAGGTCATGTGGAAAACATGCTTAATGAGATTTGGAAAAATAATAATCACATGACAGATAAGTTTCAATCTATAGAAGTGCCCTGCAGATATTTAAAGCAGTGTTATACTTAAAAATGATTACCCATTTTCTTTTTTATTTTTCTGTGGCAGCTTATGAGGCTTTATTAAGAGAGTCTGATCACAGTTAAATTTTACAGTAACTCTGGTGTTTGTACTGTCCTTTCACAAAAGGAAAATGTGAATTTGAGAAGCTGTTGGTCAGCAGCAACAAGTGAATTATACCTACCCACTATGGCCTGCATTCATTTTTACTCTGGGCCACCCCTGAAAAAGATATTCAAGATGGAAATGGGTTTTGTGCTCACACTTTTGCATAGTCTACCTAGTGAGGGAACCACATATAATACCAGGTAAACATGCTGATTGGATACAGATTGACTGTCTATAATGCCAATTTCAAGGAATCTGACACCTTCACACTAAATGCACATAAGATAAAAATTAAATAAATCATAAATAGACAAAAAAGTCATTAACACTTTCATTTGATGTTACCTAGCCTTGAAAATATCTAGTTGTGGATACAACAACAGACGTCCAAACATTGATTACAAAGCCTCAGACAAATAGCTTACCCAAGCAATCTTTTTATGGCCTGTAACTATATTATTATTTTTTAAATTATTATTAATTACCCTTTATGTGCCCCCTGTAACCCTCTCCCTCCTTCCCACCCAACCTCTACCTTCCTTCCCCTTCTCCATGCATGCCTCTCCCCAAGTCCACTGATAAGGGAGGTCTTCCTTTCCTTCCCTCTGATCCTAGTTCAAACTGGAATAATTTTTGGAATGGAAGAGGGTGTTCGCAATCAAGCTGAGGCAACAGGTATATAAGCAAATTTTTATTTTCATGCCATTTCACCTTTAAGAAATTGTAGCCTATTTTTGTGTTGCAGTCTTTATTTTGAAATGCAGAAAAACAAGAAGATAAATAGAAAATTGGTATTTGTTTTTGTTATTATTTCTATGAATGATGAGTCAAGCTTTTTTATATTAAATGTGAAAACAGTTAATATGATACCAGGTGACTGTCTGACCCATCCACCATAGAAACAGTCAGTGATTTTTAGCAGATAACAGTCAAGTGAAGGGTTATGCATATTATTCTGTTTGAGACCATCTCCTGAGCAGTTTCATTACAAAAAAAAAAAAAAAAAAGCTTAGAATACATATGGTCATCTTTGTCAAAGATCAGGTGTCCATAAGTGTATGCGTTTATTTCTGGGTCTTCTGTTCGGTTCCATTGATCCACCATTCGGTTTCTATGCCAGTACCTTAAGGGGAAACCCTCCTCCACTACTGGTGGGAATGTAAACTTGTACAAGCACTTTGGAAATCAGTCTGGCTCTTCCTTAAACAACTAGGAATAGCAGGTCCTCAAGATCCAGCCATACCACTCCTAGTCATATATCCAAAAGAGGCTCAAGTACACAATAAAGACATCTGCTCAACCATGTTTGTAGCAGATTTATTTATTTGTAATAACCATGAGCTGAAAACAACCTAGATGCCCCTCAACTGAAGAATGGATACAGAAATTGTGGTACATCTACACAATGGAATATTACTCAGCAATGAAAAATAAGGAAATCATGAAATTTGCAGGTAAATGGTGGGAACTGGAAAGGACCATCCTGAGTGAGCTGTCCCAGAAGCAGAAAGACACACACGGTATATACTCACGCAAATAGACATATAATATAGGATAAACCTATTAAAATCTGTATGCCTAAAGAAACTAATCAAGAGGGAGGACTCTGACCAAAAGACTCAATCCCCATCCCGAAAGGCAAAGAAGATAGACATCAGAAGAAAAAGAAAACAGGAAACAAGTTAGAAACCTGCCACAGAAAGCCTCTGCCCTGCAGACTATCAAAGTAGATGCTGAGACTTATGGCCAACTGTTAGGCAGAGTACATGGAGTCTTATTAAAGATGTGGGAAATAGTAAGATATGGAGAGGACAGGAACTCCACAAGGAGAACAACAGAACCAGAAAATGTGAACAGAGTGGTACGTTCAGAGTCTCATACTCCAACCAAGTATCACGCATGGAGATAACCTAGAACCCCTACATAGATGTAGCCCATGCCAGTTCAGTGTCTATGCGGCTTCCATAGTAATAGGAAGAGGGACTGCCTCTGACATGGACTGATTGGCCTGCTCTTTGATCACCTCCCCCTGAAGGGGGAGCAGCCTTACCAGGCCACAGAGAATGACAATGCAGCCACTAGTGATGAGATCTGATGGACTAAGATCAGAAGGAAGGAAAAGAAGACCTCCCCTATCAGTGGACTTGGGGAAAGGCAGGTGTGAAGAAGGGGGAAGGAAGGTGGGATTGGGAGGGGAGGAGGGAGGGGCTTATGGGGGGATACAACATTAATAATGTGTAATTAATAAAAATTTTATAAAGAAGGCATATTGGCCATTTAAGCTCCAGTTTAGTATCAGGATTTGAGGAAACTGAAGCCAAATTGATCTCAGAGAGATGCCTCGCCCAATATTTTCTTTATCTATCTTTTTTCAAACACTTACTATCACTTTTAGGCTAATAGACATAAGTGTGCATTCACACACATGCATGCACATTGTGTAACATCTAATTGCCAAACTCAATTGGAGAGTTATATAAAGATCTAAAGAAAATGGAGTGTTGCCCAGTGCCCAGGTTCCAACATAAGAGAACACATACCTCCACCCACTCTGATGCAGTCACCCAGTTTCTTACGGGAAGCACCTAAATGAACAAGGTGAATTGTAGGAAGATACCAGGTCAGCAGCATTGTTCTAATCATATGCTTCCTTATTCTTCATTGCTTTCCCCTGTATATTTACTGTAGACCAAATCATCAACTTTCAGTGGTTTTATTTGCCATTTTCTGATAAACGAGTAAGTATGATAGAAGATAGAAACAACTGTTATGAGACAGCCAGGCCTCACCATCCCCCCAAAGTTGTCAGTCCTGGGAATTAGGCCATAGCTCACCAAGAACAAGACCATAAAATCCCCTCCCCAAGGAACAAACTGGAGATAATCAAGTGAGTGGGAAAATGTCTTATCCCAGCATGTGTTATCTGTGCTGGACATCCTTATCTCAGTTAAACATTCATGGCACAATAATAGCCTACCTGGATGTAAGCCAATGAGGAACTGACCCTTGTAACTTCTCTGGTACCCACCAGTGATGTTTTAGATTATCTAACCAGTCTTAGAATTTCCCCTAGTTTCCTATAGAAATGCCTGTGAGCCTTTGTCTAGGGTAACCATATTGTAAAATGACTTGACTCTTGCATGCAAGTTTTCTTGAAAAACAAAAGAACAAACAAACAATAACAACAAAACATTCTTGCCAATTGCATATGTGGGTGGTTGTCTCTGTGTGGTGATTTAGGACTTAACAGTTGCATGTAAGTGTAAAATTGAAGTATCCCCAGTGACACACTGTGAGACTCTTCTACAGGTTCTGTGATTTGACTGACATAGGCTATTGTGGGTATTAAGGTTGCCCAAGATTTAGCTACTTTATGTGAAGGAACATGTTCAGAAGTTAGTAGGCTTTCAGTTAGTTGGCTTTTCATAAGTTAGTGAGGTTTCAGGAGTTGATGTATAAGGAGTTTTTAAAACTGATTTCTTATCTCTAGGGAGTAGGCTCACCAAGGACATGAACTGAAGCTTTGCAGATGTTTTGTAATTATCTTTATTTTTCCCCCATGCTCTCTTCAGGGAATAGCTGAATGTTTTTAGGTGAGTACCTTATTGTATTTTGTTGTTGTTTGTTAGCTATCCCTGGTCCAGTCACCATTGGTTGACTGGTATATACTTGGAAATGTGAAAAATATGCAATAGGAACATAATACATTGAGTTGAGTTTAAACACACTGAAAGAGTCAGTTTATCTTATCTAGTTCCTATGATGAGATATCTTGCAGTTCAAACACTTTCCCTGTTAGGCACAGATTTGGCTTTGGACTTGGAGCAGGGCAGGAATTTTGGTTTGTTTTATTTGTTGTTATTTTGTTGTTTTTTTTTTTTTTTAATTAATGCCAGGAAAATCTTATCTCCATAAACTTCTTTTGTTAAATCACTTTGATGCCTTTCTTCCAGCCATCTCTCCCACAGCTGGCCACAGACTGCACACTCAATTCCAAACTTTTCTGTCAGGATTTTGATCAAAGTGTCCCTTCTCCTTGATTGCATCTCTTTTCCGCAATCAATGTTGGAAGTTTGATATCCCTTCTTTCTCCTCAAATCAGATTAAACTAAAGATGAATAAGCACATCACAAATACACAGTGACATTCAAAGACTGCTACTCAATGCTTTATTCTTCCAATTAGAATTCATCTTCTTTTAGTCACTTGCAGAAAGACCAATGTCATTCTATTACTGTACATCTCTTAAAACAGGTTGTTAGTTCTCAGGAGGAGTAATGACATGTTTATTTATGTGTTTCTAACCCTGACAATAACATCTTATATACAGAAGTAGCCAAAATGGTTATGGAAAGGAACTGTTACTTAAATTATCTACCCATTAAAAATCAACATAAAACTAGATACCACAGTGATTTCACAATTAATATGTTATGAATTAAATTATGACTTCAACCTTTAATTTTTCTAGAAAACAAATATTGTGTAAAAATTCCAGGCATTTAGATAATAGCAGTGACCAAAACCACTAGACATTGCCCTGCCTTATTCAGTCCTCTAATCTAAAGCACTATGCATTCTTCCATGCATTTTGTGACTAGTCTTCTTACTAGTTTGTTTTAGATAGTGAAAATTATATGTTGAAGCAAAGTGTATCTACTTCAAGTTTTTACTCATCACCTATTATAATACCAATTATATAGAGCAATTCATTAGCTATCATTTATTTGATTTGGCTAATGTAGGCAACTGAACTTAATCAGTACTCTATTCTAGGTTTACAGGGAAATTTTGAATTTTGAGTAGATGTGCAATCATAAAAGCTTTTACAATGAAAACTAAGCATGGGAAGAAGCAAACAAATGAAAGGAGACTGTCTTGCCAATTTTGTAGCTGGAGCCAGTGTTTTAATAGTTTATGATGAAAGGATTTCTGGCAAGGTGAACTCATCCATCTTTGTAGTAGAGATTTTTCTCAACTTAGAGTTATTAAAGATAAAAAGCCATTTCAAGTTTGTAGCATCAGTAGCATGGTGCGATATTGAACTTTGTGCCCACTCTCCTAAAGATGAAACAAACAAACAAACAAACATAATATTGGGTCAAAATAATGCAATAGGGTCTAGAAGTGAATGAAAGTTGAAATATATCAGATGAGACACAAACCCGAGGGGGGGGGGCATCTTGAAATGGAAAAGACAACAACTTTCACTTTACCTGTGCCTCCTCTGGCCATCATAGCTCAGCACTAACAGGAATATATTTCCCACATAGTTTGTCTTTTGAGGAAAAGAATGAATGAAATAAGCATATAAAAATCACAGCCTTATAGCCATTCCCCAAAGACTTAATTTTGCCTTATAGTATTCAAACTCTTGATGCACATTTCATACTTAGAATGTCTGGGGAACAGCTAAGAAATATTTGGCAATGACTCATAGGTATCTAAGTAACATTTATAGGGTTAGAATATGGTGTGTGGTATTCTGAGATTTCTCTTTCAGAGAAAGAAGCAATACATTGGCCACAGTGGAACTATAAGTTTTGGAGATAGTGTACCAACACAAACTTGAGACATTTCTCCCAAGAGGGAAGAAGGACAGCAGGGGCATGTATAACCACAAAAGATGTTTGAAAACCTGCCAGAATTTTAGTAACTATGCTTATTCTTTTTTTTTTTTTTCAATGCAGTTTATTCAGGAACATTGAACAATCCTCGGACCCCGGGGAAAGCCAGCCCACAGCTTAAATAGCCTCTGGGTAGCCAACCCAGGCATGCCACGGGGGCAATGCAGATAGGTCCACATACATGGAAGCAAGCCAGATCCTCGGCCTTAGCCAAATGTGAAGTTGTTCGTGACAGAGAGCACTCACCATCGGGAAGGTGGAAGGCGGAAACCAGCTCCATCTTTAAGGCATAGCATTCCGCAGCTCTCTACAGTTCCCCTTTTTGTTTTAGACGCATCAGGCAAGAGTAGAGGTCTGATCTCTGATATTAAAAATATATTGGGACTTTGTACAGATGTTCATTTAGGTGTCATCCACCCAAAGAGCATCAGACCCGTCCGATACCTTTTTCTCAGAGGCCGGACCTGGGGCATCAACCCGCATGCAATCAGACATGCTCTTCTCTGGGTCCAAAGCGGCTGACCCTGAGTGCAGTGCTTAGCCTCACATCCTGAGCGTATCATTTTAGCTTTTTATGGTATCCAACCATGCTTGGGGAGAATGTCCTGCTTCAATGGCTGTAAAGGCCTGAATGATCATGGCTGCATCACACTGTTGTGAGACTCTAATCTTGCATATATACCACAGGCAAACCAAGGAGACCAACACCAGAAGGCCTGCTAACACTCCCATGCCCGCCCATTCCTTCAGATGATTCATGGCTGCAGCAATCCATGTTGATAATCCTGTGGCTAGTCCTGCTTCCACTCTGGTAGAATTTACTGTGACAATGGCCACTCTCAGCTGCTCCATCGTAGTATGGAATTCTCCAGTCCAATTACCTAAAATATAGCTCGACAATTGTTTAGACAGATTTGCAGCACAGGAAAAATTCTCATGTTGTATGCTAGTGACACAAAGTCCAGCATACTTTCATTGACAGCCAGGTTGAGCGATTTGCCATAGGGTATCAATTTGCTCCTGCAAGAGGTCAATCCTCTGATTGAACAGCATCAAGCTTCCTTTTAGTTGAGCATTAATTCCTTTATATACAACTAAGGCATGAGCTACATTGGCTAAATGATTATTCAGGGTCTGAGCAGTCTGCCCAGTATGACTCATGGCTAATGCCCTGGTGGTAGCTCCAACAGCCGACAATGAGATGGTAGTAACAATGGTGGCTGTAGTTCCAAGATCCCTTTTCTGTCTGAAGAGAGTCATAGCGTGAGGGGCATCAATGGGCACAGGCACCCAGTGATGCATGCGAGTAACCAGGGCATACCTAAATTTACTAGCATTCCAGCATTGGGCAAAAAAGCAAGTGTCATTACCACAATTACTTGGCTCTATCTGGCTAATAATGAATAAAAATGGGGGATATAGACAAACAGGTGTGGGCTTATAGGAAATATATATAAAGAACTAAAGAAGCTGAAAAGCAGCAAACCAAGTAATCCACTTAAAAAATGGGGAACAGAGCTAAACAGAGAATTCTCTGTAGAGGAATACCGAATGGCAGAGAAGCACTTAAAGAAATGCTCAACCTCACTAGCCATTAGGGAAATGCAAATCAAAACAACCCTGAGATTGCACCTTACACCCATGAGAATGGCCAAGATAAAAAACTCAAGTGACAACACATGCTGGAGAGGTTGTGGAGAAAGGGGAACCCTTCTCCACTGCTGGTGGGAATGTAAACTTGTACAACCATTCTGGAAATCAATCTGGCGCTTTCTCAGACAACTAGGAATAGCGCTTCCTCAAGATCCAGCCATACCACTACTGGGCATATATCCAAAAGAGGCTCAAGTACACGAAAAGGACATTTGCTCAACCATGTTTGTAGCAGCTTTATTTGTAATAGCCAGAAGCTGGAAACAACCCAGATGCACCTCAACTGAAGAATGGATGCAGAAATTGTGGTACATCTACACAATGGAATATTACTCAGCAATGAAAAATAAGGAAATCATGAAATTTGCAGGTAAATGGTGGGATCTGGAAAGGATCATCCTGAGTGAGTGGTCCTAGAAGCAAAAAGACACACATGAGATGGTAGTAACAATGGTGGCTGTAGTTCCAAGATCCCTTTTCTGTCTGAAGAGAGTCATAGCGTGAGGGGCATCATCATATATACTCACTCATATAGACATACAACATATGACAAACCCACTAAAACCTGTGCATCTAAAGAAACTAAGCAAGAGAGAGGACCCTAACTAAAATGTCCAATCCCCATCCAGAACGGCAAAGAGGATGGACATCAGAAGAAGAAGAAAACAGGAAACAACCTAGGAACCTACCACAGAGGGCCTCTGAAAGCTTCTGCCCTTCAGACTATCAAAGCAGATGCTGAGCTGGATGGGCAACTGTTGGGCAGGTGAACGGAATTTTAGGTAAGAACTGGGAAATAGTAAGAGCTGGAGAGGACAGGGTCTCCACAAGGAGAGCAACAGAACAAGAAAATTTGAACATAGGGAACTTCCCAGAGACTCATACTCCAACCAAGGACTATTCATGGAGATAACCTAGAACCCCTGCACAGATGTAGCCCAGGGCAGTTCAGAGTCCAATTGGGTTACATAGTAATGTGAAGAGGGACTGCCTCTGACATAATCTGATTGGCCTGCTCTTTGATCACCTCCCTCTGGAGGGGGGGGGGGAGCAGCCTTATCAGGCCACAGTAGAGGACAATACAGCCACTTTTGATGTGAACTGACAGACTAAGATCAGAAAGGAGAGGAGAACCTCCCCTATTAGTGGACTTGGGGAGTGGCATGCAAGCAGAGGGAGGAGGGAGGGTGGGATTGGGAGGAGAGGAGGGAGGGGCTTATGGGGATGCAGAATGAATAAAGTGTAATTGATGAAAAATTTAAGAAAAAAGGGAAAAAATAATTTAAGAACCTTAAATGATTTTCAAAAGTGGAGGAAAACATGGAGTTAGTCAATTGGCATGGAGCACATCTCGCCCCTGGGGGCAATGGTCTCCTGAACCTACTCAGACCTCGGACACCACCACTGCTAGTTCTAGAACTGACGCAGGATGTTCCAACGTGGGGTTAAGGCTTCTCATAATATTTCCTATAAGCCCACAACTATGCTTATTCTATGAAAGAAAATATGCAACACATTTACAATTCAGTTATTGCAAATAACTTTTCTAAGTATTTGTCATTAATTTAATTTTTGTAAACAATAGTCATTATACTAGCCAAAATTGTGAATTCCATTTTTATTGAAAGATCCTGTCCCAAATATAAAGTAGAAAGTGATACAGCTTCTCTGATTTTTATTTCTGGCCTCCACTTAAGAAGAGTATATCCACACACATGTGAATTCACTGTCCTCCACAAAAATAGATCTACACAAATTTATCAATTAAAAAGTAACAAATTTGAGTAGGTTTATCCTATAGTATGTTTCTAATATCCACTGAAAAATGAGTATATACCCTGTGTGTCTTTCTGCTTCTGGGACACCTCACTCAGGATGATCTTTTCCAGTTCCTGCAAATTTCATGGTTTCCTTGTTTTTTATCACTGAGTAATATTCCATTGCATAGATGTAGCACAATTTCTGTGTCCATTCCTCAGTTGAGGAGCAACTGGCTATTTCCAGCTTCTGGCTATTACAAATAAAGCTAGTATGAACATGGTTGAGCAAATGTCCTTATTGTGTACTTGAGCATCTTTTGGATATATGCCTAGGAGGGGTATAGCTGGATCTTGAGGAGGATAAACCTACTAAAATATGTACACCTAAGAAAACTAATCAAGAAGCAGGACTCTGGCTAAAATGCTTAATCCCCATTCAGAAAGGCAAAGAGGATAGACAACAGAAGAAGGAGAAAACAGGGAATGGTCAGGAGCCTGCCACAGAGGGCCTCTGAAAGGCTTTACACTGCAGGGTATCAAAGCAGATGCTGAAACTTATGGCCAACTTTGGGCAGAGTTCAGAGAATCTTATGAAAGAAGTAGGAAATAGTAAGAACTGGAGAGGACAGAAGCTCCACAAAGAGATCAACAGAAAAAAAAAAGTCTGGGCACAGGTGTCTTTTCTGAGACTGATACTCCAACCAAGGACCATACATGCAGATAACCTAGAACACCTGCACAGATGTAGCCCATGGCAGTTCAGTGTCCAAGGGGGTTCCATAGTAATGGGAACAGGGACTGTCTCTGACATGACCTGATTGGCCTGCTCTTTCATCACCTCCTTCTGAGTGGGGAGCATCGTTCCCAGGCCACAAAGGAAGACAATGAGGCTACTCCTGATGAGACTAGGATCAGAAGGAAGGAAAGGAAGACCTCACCTATCAGTGGACTTGGGGAGGGACATGGGTGGAGAAGGGGGAGGGAGGAATTGGGAGGAGAGGAGGCAGGGAGCTATGGGGGGATGAATACAAAGTGTATAACGTGTAATTAATAAAAATTAAAAGAACAAAAAAGTAACAAATGTGAACAATACGCTAGTCCACTACATCAATATGGAATGGAATACATATTCTACTCAATTACACATAAAATATTCCTCAGAATAGCTCACATACTGAATGACAAATAAAACCTTTACAAGTTTAAGAGGGTTGAAGTAATATTTTTATCAGAATGGTATGAAACTAGAAATAAGGAAATAAGGAGAACAAAAGTCCTTATAATAAATAGAATTTATTTTAACCCCTTCCTTAGAACATTTATTGGTCAAAAGATAAAATACATACCCTAAGACAAATTAATAATTTCAGCATCTATGGGAGAGAGCAAAGCCAGTTTTAAGAATAAATTTTATCAGCAAATGATAACATCAAAAAATGCCTTGCATAAACAGCCAACTTTATCTATGAAGAAGCTAGAAAAAGAAAAAATATCTTCCAAAGTTAACACAACAAAGGAAAAATGGATATTAGTACAGAATTAAATGTAATAGATACTAAAAAATCAATAGCAAAAATCAATAAAATAAAAATACTGAGCAAATATACTTGATACAGTACTGGGATATATTCATATAACTAAAAAAAATGGAATAGGAAAAAGCCAGAAATGATTGAAATTAAAAAGAACAGAGAAGAGGATGGAACATACATGACCATGTGTGAGGACAATGAGAAAGATATGCAATCAATTGGAACACCACTAAAAATAGATAATTTTCTAGTCACACACAATTTAACAAGACTAAAGCAACAACAATAACAGCATATTTATAAAAAATCAAAAGCAAAAATATAGTAATATCATTTAATTAATAATCAACAATTCCTGACAAAATATCCTAAGGCAGTGTCTTCGCTCATGAATTCTACCTAAAATAAAACATTTTTAATAATATAAATTTATTTTTTATAATTTACTCATTTTACATCTTGATTGTATAGTCCCCTCCCTCATCTACTCCTGGTGCCATCCTCCCTTTCTTTCCTCCCCTATTCCCTTCCTTTATTCAGAAAGGGAGAGCCTTCCTCCCTTACCATCTGACCTCAGCCTATAAAGTTTCAATAGGACTTCTTGTATCCTCCTGCTCTGTAACCTGGAAATGAACCCCCACCAGGAGGAAGTGATCAAAGGTCAGGCAACTGAGTCCATGTCAAAGACAGCCCACATGCCACTTATAAGGGATCCCACTTGGAGACTGAGCTCCCTATCAGCTACAGCTACAGTTGCATTGTTCTATGCAGGCCCCCATGAGTTCAGATTTATTGTAGCTTATATTCCCTCTAGGTCTTTCTTTTTTTTTTTTTTCCCCTTCAAAGGTGACTTTAATTTCTTCTAGTTGAGTGTCATTGCTTTCTTAGCACATGAAGAAGGAGTTTGAAGGGTGTTTTTTTTTTTTTTTTTTTTCAATGCAGTTTATTCAGGAACCTTGAACAATCCTCGGACCCTGGGGAAAGCCAGCCCACAGCTTAGATAGCCTCTGGGTAGCCAACCCAGGTGTGCCACGTGGGCAATGCAGATAGGTCCACATACATGGAAGCAAGCCAGATCCTCAGCCTTAGCCAAATGTGGAATTGTTTGTGACAGAGAGCACTCACCATCGGAAAGGTGGAAGGCGGAAACCAGCTCCATCTTTAAGGCATAGCATTCCGTAGCTCATGCCTTAGTTGTACACAAAGGAATTAATGCTCAACCAAAAGGAAGCCCGATGGTGTTCAATCAGAGGACCGACCTCGCGCAGGAGCAAATTGACACCCCATGGCAAATCGCTCAACTTGGCTGTCAATGAAAATATGCTGGACTCTGAGTCACTAGCATACAACATGAGAATCTTTCCTGCGCTGCAAATCTGTCCAAACAACTGTCGAGCTATACTCCAGGCAATTGGACTGGAGAATTCGATAAATTTACCTATTCTTTGTTAAGAGTCCATGCACTCTGCCCAAAGTTTGACTATGAGCCGTAGCATCTGTTTCAATCCCCTATGGATGGAGTCTTTCAGAATACACCTATGTTAGAATTCTCTCCTCTTCCCTCTATCAACTACTTCCAGCTTCTATTGTATTTATCCTTATGAATGAACATTAAGCATACTCACGATGGTCCTCTTTGTTGTTTAGCTTCTTTAAGTATGTGGATTGTCGTATGGTTATCCTTTATTATGTAGCCAACATCCACTTATAAGTGAGTATATACCATAAATGTCTTTCTGTCTTCAGGTTTACTTCACTCAGGATGATGTTTTCTAGTTCCATCCATTTGCCTGAAAATTTAATGATTTCCTTGTTTTTAATAGCTTGGTATTATTCCATTGGGTAAATGTTCCACAATTTCTGTATCCATTCTTTGGTTGAGGGACATCTAGGTTATTTCCAGATTCTGGCTATAGTGAATACAGTAGTTATGAAGATAGTTGAACAAATGTCCTGATTGTATGATGGAGCATATTTTGAATATATGCCAAGGAGTTTTATAGCTGGGTCTTGCATAGCACTATTCCCAGTTTTCCGAGAAACCACCAGACTGATTTCCAAGTTGTCTCTTCCGCAGAAATGGAGGATTGTACCCCTTTCTCCACATCCTTGCCAGCATGTGTTGTCACTTCAGTTTTTGATCTTAGTCATACTGTTTGGTTTAAGATGTAATCTCAGAGTCATTTTTGATTTGCATTTCTCTGATAACTAATGAAGTTGAACATTTTCTCATATATTTCTCTGCCATTCAATATTCCTCTGTTGAGAACCCTTTCTTTAGTTCTATATCCCATTTTTAATTGGATTGTTAGGGTTTTTTTGTTTATTTATTGAGTACTTTATACATTTTAGATATTAACCTTCTGTCAGATGTCAGGTTGATGAAGATCTTTTCCCAGTGTATAGGATATCATTTTGTTCTAGTGACAGTGTCCTTTGCTTTACAGAAGCTTTTCAGTTTCATGAGGTCCCATTTATTGATTGTTGATCTTAGAGCCTGTGCTGTTGATGTTCTGTTCTCTGTGCCAATGAGTTCAACATGCTTCCCCAATTCTTATTCTAACAGATTTAGTGTGCCTGGTTTTACGTTGAGGTATTTGTTTTACTTGGACTTTAGTTTAGTGAAGGGTGATAAATATAGACCTGTTTGATTTTTCTACATGTAGACATCCAGTTAGACAAATACTATTTGTTAAAGATGCTGTCTTCCTTACTTTGTATGATTTTGGTTCCTGTAAAAAAAAAATCTCATAGGACTAGTACCCACTTATAAATGCGTATATACCCTGTGTGTCTTTCTGCTTCCGCGATACTTACTCAGTATGATCTTTTATAGGCCCCACCATTTGCCTGCAAATTTCATGATTTCCTAGGTTTTAATTGCTGATTAGTATTTCATTGTGTAAATGTACCACAATTTCTGTATCCAGTCTGCCATTGAGGGACATCTGGATTGTTTCCAGGTTTTGGCTATTATGAATAAAGCTGCTACAAACATGGATGATCAAATGTCCTTGTTGTGTACTTGAGCATCTTTTGGATATATGCCTAAGGGTGGTATAGATGGATCTTGTGGAAGTGTTATTCCGAATCATCTGAGAAAGTAGCAGTTTGATTTCCAAAGTGGTTGTACAAGTTTATATTTCCACTAGCAATGGAGGAGGGTTCCCCCTTCTCCACAACCTCTCCAGCATGTGTTGTCACTTGGTACTAGACCTATAAGATATGATAAACATACTAAAATCTGTACACTGAAAGCAGATAAACAAGAAAGAGGACCCAGAGTAAGATGATCAATCTTTACTTAGAAAGACAAATGGGATGAACATTAGAAGTAGGAGAAAACGAGAAGCAGGACAGGAGCCTACCATAGAAAGCCTCTGAAGACTCTACCTAGCAGTGTATCAAAGCAGATGCTGAGACTCATGGCCAAACTTTGGGCAGAGTGCAGGAAATTATGTGAAAGAAGGAGTTAGTAAAACTTGGAGAGTACCAGAGCTCCACAAAGACCAAATATATCTGGGCACAGGGGCTTGTCTGAACTGATTCTCCAATCAAGGACCATGCATGGATATAACCTAGAATCCCTTCTCAGATGTAGCCCATGACAGCTCAGTATCCAAGTGGGTATTCTAGTAAGGGGAACAGGCACTATCTCTGGTATAAACTCTGTGCCTGGCACTTTGACCTCCCCACTCCCCGTGGGAGGAGCACCCTAGCCAGGCCACAGAGGAAGACACTGCAGCCAGTCCTGGTGAGACCTGATAAGCTAGGGTCAGATGGAAGAAAAGGAGGACCTACCCTATCAGTAAATTTAGAGAGGGACAGGGAGGAGAAGAGGGAGAGAAGGTGGGATTGGAAGGGAATGAGGGAGGTGTTACATCTGGGATACAAAGTAAATAAATGATAATTAATATAAAAATAAAAATTTTATTAAAAATAAAAAAAATATTATTTGAAACTAAAAAAAAAAAAAATCTCATACCTGTAAGTATGGATGTTTATTTCTGGGTCTTCAATTTTATTCCATTAATCCACCCCATCTTTTTTTAACTTTTATTAATTACACTTTTTTCACTTTGTATCCACCCCATAAGCCCCTCCCTCCTCCTTTCCCAATCCCACCTTCCCTCCTCTTTCTTCACCCATGCCGCTCCCCAAGTCCACTGATAGGGGAGGTCCCTCTCTGCTTCCTTCTGATCTTAGTCTATCAGATCTCATCACGACTGGCTGCATTGTCATCTTCTCTGGTCTGGTAAGGCTGCTTCCCCCTCAGGGGAAGGTGATCAAAGAACAGACCAATCAGATTATGTCAGAGGCAGTCCTTCTTCCCATTACTATGGAACCCACTTGGACACTAAACTGCCATGGGCTACATCTGTGCAGGGGTTCTAGGTCATCTCCATGTATGATACTTGGTTGGAGTATGAGTTTCTGGGAAGACCCCTGTGTTCAAATTTTCTTGTTCTGTTGCTCTCCTTGTGGAGTTCCTGTCCTCTCCAGCTCTTACTATTTCCCACTTCTTACATAAGATTCCATGCACTCTGCCCAACAGTTGGCCATAAGTCTCAGCTTCTGCTTTGACAGTATGCAGGGAAGAGCCTTTCAGAGGCCCTCTGTGGCAGTTTCCTAAATTGTTTCCTATTTTCTTCTTCTTCTGGTGTCCATCCTCTTTCCCTTTCGGCATGGGGATTGAGCATTTTAGTCAGGGTCCTGTCTCTTGATTGATTTCTTTAGATGTACAGATTTTAGTAGGTTTATCCTATCGAGCCATATCACTCCTAGGTATATATCCAAAAGAGGCACATTTGCTCAACCATGTTTGTAGCAGCTTTATTTGTAATAGCCAGAAGCTGGAAACAGCCCAGATGCCCCGCAACTGAAGAATGGATGCAGAAATTGTGGTACATCTAAAAAATGGAATACTACTCAGCAATGAAAAAGAAGGAAATCATGAAATTTCCAGGTAAAAGGTGGGGACTGGAAAGGATCATCCTGCATGAACTGTCCCGGAAGCAGAAAGGCACACACTGCATATACTCACCCATCTTTTCCTATGCCAGTACCATGCTATTTTTAGGAATGTTGCTCTATAATATAGCTTTAGATAAGGAATGGAGATAGCTCCTGAAGATCTGTTATCATACAAGATTGTTTTAGGTATTAGGGTTTTTCATTTCTTCCTATGAAATTGAGAATTATTTTTTAAGGTCTATAAAGAAATGTGTTGCTTTTTTCCCTTTATTAATTACACTTTATTCACATTGTATCCCCCCCCCGTGGTTCCCTCCTTCCTCCTGTCCCAATCCCTCCCTTCCTCCACCTTCTGCATGCATGCACATCCCCAAGTCCACTAATAGGGGAGGTCTTCTTTTCCTTCCTTCTGATCCCAGTCAATTAGGTCTCATCAGAAGTGGCTGAGTTGTCTTCTTCTGTGGCCTGGTAATGCTGCTTCCCCCTCAGGGGGAGGTAATTAAAGAGCAGGCCAATCACTTCATGTCAGAGACAGTTCCTATTCCTATTACAATGGAACCCACTTGGATACTGAACTGCCATGGGCTATATCTGTGCAGGGGTCTTAGGTTATCTCCATGCATAGTCCTTGTTTGGAATAGCAGTCTCAGGAAAGATCCCTGTGCTCAGGTTTTTTGGTTCTGTTGCTCTCCTTGTGGAGTTCCTGTCCTCTCCAGATCTTACTGTTTCCCATTTCTTTCCTAAGATTCCCTGCACTCTGCCCAAAGGTTGCCCATAAGTCTCAGCATTTACATTGATAGTCTGCAGGGCAGAGCTTTTCAGAGGTCTTCTGTGTCAGGCTCTTGACTTGTTCCCTCTTTTCTCCTTCTTCTGATGTCCAGCCTCTTTGCCTTTCTGGATAAGAATTGAGCATTTTAGCAAGAGTCCTACCTCTTAATTACTTTCTTTAGGTGTAAAGATTTTAGTAGGTTTATACTATATTATATGTCTATATGAGTGAGTATATACCTTGTGCATCTTTCTGCTTCTGGGAAAGCTCACTCAGGATGATCTTTTCCAGATCCCACCCTTTACCTGCAAATTTCATGATTTCCTTGTTTTTTATTGGTGAGTAATATTCCATTGTGTTGATATACCACAATTTGTGCATCCATTCCTCCACTGAGGGGCATCTGGGCTGTTTCCAGCTTCTGGCTATTACAAATGAGGATGCTACAAACATGGTTAAGCAAATGTCCTTATTGTGCACTTGAGAATCTTTTGGATATATGCCTAGGAGTGGTATAGCTGGATCTTTAGGAAGCACTATTCTTAATTGTCTGAGAAAGTGCCAGATTGCTTTCCAGAGTGGTTGTACGAGTTCACATTCCCAACAGCAGTGGAGGAGGGTTCCCCTTTCTCCACAACCACTCCAGCATGTGTTGTCTTTTGAGTTGTTGATCTTAGCCATTCTGATGTGTGTAAGGTGAAATCTTGGGGTCGTTTTGATTTGCATTTCCCTGATGGTTAATGAGGTTGAGCATTTCTTTAAGTGTTCTCTGCCATTCGATATTCCTCTGCAGATAATTCTCTGTTTAGCTATGTACCTTTTTTTTTTAATTGGATTACTTGATTTTTTGCTGTTTAACTTCTTTAGTTCTTTATATATACTGGATATTAACCCTCTGTCACATATAGCATTGGTGAAGATCTTTTCCCAATCTGTGAGCTGTGGTTTTGTTCTGAGGACAGTATCCTTTGCTTTACAGAAGCTTTTCAGTTTCATGAGGTCCCATTTATTGATTGTTGTTCTAGAGCCTGTGTTGTTGGTGTTCTGTTCAGGAAGTTGTCTCCTGTGCCTATGAGTTCAAGGGTATTCCCCACTTTTTCTTCTAAGTGGTTTAGTGTGTCTGGATTTATGCTGAGGTCTTTGATCCACTTGGACTTTAGTTTTGTGCAGGGTGATAAGTATGGATCTATTCGCATTTTTCTACATGTAGACTTCCAGTTAGACCAGCACCATTTGTTGAAGATGCTGTCTTTTTTCCATTGAATGGATTTGGCATCTTTGTCAAAATCAGGTGTTTTTCATAAGTGTGTGGATTTATGTCAGGGTCTTCTATTAGATTCCATTGATCCACCAGTTTGTTTCTATGCCAGTATCATGCATTTTTTAGTATTGTTGCTCCATAGTACAGGTTGAGATCAGGGATGGAGATACCTCCTGAAGATCTTTTACTATAGAGAATTGTTTTATCAATTCTGGGTTTCTTGTTGTTCCATATGAAGTTGAGAATTTTTCTTTCATGTTCTGTAAAGAATCATGTTGGTAATTTGATGGGAATTACATTGAATTTGTTGATTGCTTTTGTTAAGATGGCCATTTTTACTATATTAATCCTGCCAAACCAAGAGCATGGGAGATCTTTCCATCTTCTGATATCTTCTTCTCATTCTTTCTTCAGAGACTGGAATATTTTATTCATACAATACTTTAACTTGCTTGGTTAGGTTCACACCAAGGTACTTTATGTTATTTGTGGCTATTTTGAAGGGTGTTGTTTCCCTAATTTCTTTCTCAGCCCTTTTGTCCTTTGTATACAGGA
Source organism: Meriones unguiculatus (assembly GCF_030254825.1). Lineage (NCBI taxonomy): Eukaryota > Metazoa > Chordata > Mammalia > Rodentia > Muridae > Meriones > Meriones unguiculatus. Next base: position 87,945,983 of record NC_083369.1, on the reverse strand, counting down.
AGGCTACTGATTTTTTTGAGTTAATTTTGTATCCAGCCACTTTGCTGAAGGTGTTAATCTGTAGAAGTTCCCGGGTAGAGTTTTTGGGGTCTCTCAGGTACATTATCATATCATCTGCAAACAGTGATACTTTGACTTCTTCCTTTCCAATTTGTATCCCCTTGATCTCCTTCAATTTTCTTATTGCTCTAGCTAGGACTTCAAGAAAAATGTTGAAAAGATATGGAGAGAGTGGGCAGCCTTGCCTTGTCCCTGATTTGAGTGGGATTGCTTTAAGTTTCTCTCCATTCAGTTTGATGTTGGCTATAGGCTTGCTGTATATTGCCTTTACTATGTTTAGATATATGCCTTGTATCCCCAATCTCTCCAATACTTTAAACATCAATGGATGTTGGATTTTGTCAAATGCTTTTTCAGCATCTAGAGAGATTATCATATGTTTTTTTTTTCTTTCAGTTTGTTAATATGGTGGATCACATTGATGGATTTCCGTATACTGAACCACCCCTGCATGCCTGGGATGAAGCCTACTTGGTCCTGGTGGATGATATCTTTGATGTGCTCTTGTATTCAGTTTGCAAGTATTTTGTTGAGTATTTTTGCATCAATGTTCATAATGGAGATTGGCCTGAAATTCTCTTTCTTTTTTTGGGTCTTTGTGAGGTTTCTGTACCAAGGTGACTGTGGCTTCATAAAATGAGTTTGGTAGTGTTCCTTCTGTTTCTGTTTCATGGAATAGTTTGAAGAGTATTGGTGTTAGCTCTTCTTTGAAGATGTGGTAGAATTCTGTGCTGAAACCATCTGGTCCTGTACTTTTTTGAATGGAAGATTTTCGATGACGGCTTCTATTTTCCTTGGGGGATATAGGACTATTGAATTGATTTACCTGGTCCTGACTCAGCTTTGGTAAGTCGAATCAATCAAGGAAATTGTCCGTTTTATTTAGATTTTCAAATTTTGTGGCATATAGACTTTTGAAGTAAGTCCTAATGATTATTTGGATTGCCTCAGTGTCTGTAGTCATGTCCCCTTTTTCATTTCTGATTTTGTTGATTTGGCTGGTGTCTCTCTGCCTTTTAGTTAGCTTGTCTAAGGGTTTTTCTATCTTGTTGATTTTGTCAAAAAACCAGCTCTTGGTTTCATTGATTCTTTGAATTGTTTCATTTGTTTCTAATTGATTGATTTCATCCCTGATTTTGATTTTTTTCCAGCTGTCTACTCCTCTTTGGTGTCTTTGATTCTTCTATTTCTAGGTTTTTTTTGTTTTGTTTTGTTTTGTTTTTCGGTGAGCCATTAAGTTGCTTGAATGAGCTGTCTTGAATTTCTTCTTGAAGGCACTTTGTGCTATGAAATTTCCTCTTAGCCCTGCTTTTATTGTGTCCCACAAGTTTGGGTATGTTGTGTCTTCAGTTTCATTGAGTTCTAGGAAGACTTTTATTTCTTTCTTTATTTCTTCCCTGAACCAGCTGTCATTTATTAGCATATTGTTCAGTTTCCATGTGTGTGTAGGCTTTTTGCTATTTCTGTTGTTGTTGAGGTCCAGCTTTATTCCATGGTAATAAGACAGGACACAAGAGATTATTTCAGTCTTCTTGTTTCTGTTGAGGCCTGCTTTGTGACCAACTATATTTTGGAGAATTTTCCATGAGGTGCTGAGAAGAAGTTGTGTTTGGGTATAATGTTCTCTAAATATCTTTTAGGTCCATTTGATTCATGACCTCTGTTAGAGACATTGTTTCTTTGTTTAATTTCTGTTTTGTTGACCTGTCCTTTGTTGAGAGTGGGGTATTGAAGTCTCCCACTATGAATGTGTGGGGATCTATGTGTGGTTTAAGTTTTATCAATGTTTCTTTTACAAATGTGGGTGTCCTTGTATGTGGGGCATAAATGTTGAGGATTGTGATGTCTTCCTGGTGGAATTTTTTCTTGATGAGTATGAAGTGTCCTTCCCCATCTCTTTTAATTAATTTTGGTTGAAAGTCTGATTTATCTGATATTTGAATGGCTTCTCCTGCTTGCTTCTTGGGTCCATTTGCTTTGAAAGCAGTCTTCCAACCCTTTACCCTCAGGTAATGTCTATCTTTGTGACTCAGGTGTGTTTCTTGTATGCAACAGATGGCTGTGTTTTGTTTACGCATCCATTCTGTTAGTCTGTGTCTTTTTATTGGAGAATTGAGTCTATTGATGTTGAGAGATTAATGACCAGTGGCTATTTGATTTTGATGTTGGCTGTGATCAAAATGTTGTGTGATTGGTTGCTTTTTGTTTTCTGTAGTGAGGTAAACTATTTCCTGTGTTTTCTTGAAAGTAGCTAGCTTTCTTGTGTTGTAGTTTCCCTTCTAGTGTCTTCTGTAAAACTGGATTCGTGTGTAAGTGCTGGGAGCCAAAGCTATCTACCGAAGCCAAATTCAAACAGTAAGCCAAAGCTATCTAGTGGAGACAAAGCTATTTACTTAAGCCAAAGCCAAGTAGTGAGCAAAGGTCATTTACAGGAGACCTAAAGCTATTTAGTTGAAGGGTTACCCAGGACCCGAAATCATGGGTGATTGATCATGAGGACATCCGTCTGTTAGTTTTAGAGCATCTGTGAGATAGCTTAAGAAAACATCCTTAAGGCATCTTGCAGGTTCAATATTTAACCCATGAAAGCACTCTTCCTGTCTCCTGCAGCAGCTAATCACCTTCCCCCTTTTCCTGCCTTCTCCCTATATAAGTTGGGTAAAAATTTCTAATAAACGAAACCTTGATCAGACAAACATACTTGACTTTCTTCCTTGTGCTTCTTGTCCCCTCCCCCCCAATTCCTTCCATTCTCTTCCCTTGGGAACCCTGTTGAAGCCCTGCTGGCCAGGGCATATCTGTCACCCAACGTGACCTAAAGGTAGGGAGATCTGGACCTAATGTCATTCTTCAAAGTGGCCACTAAAATACACAAGGATTCATTGCTTCCACTGGGAACTAAAACTACAGGAGATCTCCACAGAACCCCTGTCTGTAAGCTTGATCTGAGAGGTAAGTCAGAACGATGAGTTATGGGACAAGATTTGAGTAAACACGATTTATTCTTACAGGGACTGAAGGAGTCCCTTAAGGCGCGAGGACTAAGGTTAAGAAAAAGGATTTAGTTAGCTTTTTTGTTTTTATTACTAATGTTTGTCTCTGGTTTCCTCAAGAAGGCACTATTGATGTAAGAGGCTGGCAGAGAGTTGGAAAATTTCTTATAGAATTTTATGAATCTTATGGTCCACAAAGTGCCTGTCCAGGCTTTTTTTCCTACTGGAATTTGATTAATGATATTCTTCAGGTGAGACATTCCCAACCTGACTTGGCTGAGGTAGTTTATCAAACTGAAAATTTCCTCAAAAATGATTCAACAAGCATTCCCAAATCCCTTGAATTAGGTAGGGAGGAGACTGCACTTCCCCAACTCTCCCGAGCTCCCTCTGGTGACTCTATTTCCATACCTATGCAGGAGGAACCAGAGACTCCGATTCTAGTCCAGCCTACAGCCAGCTCTCTCTATCCCTCCCTTACAGCCCTCCACTCCCAGACACAGAACAGTCCTAATGACCAGCCTCTCCCTAAAAAGGCCACTTCCCTGGAGGAGAAAGCCAGGTATAGTAACCTAGACTGGCCACCTCTCCCATCCTTCCCAGCTTCAGCAGCTGCCCCTTGTTTACCGCCTACATATATTAAAGCTCCTCCTTTCTGCGCACCAGCCTTACATTTTGATTCTGACGTAGAGGATGCTGCTCAGCACGCTAAAACTAAACTCTGTCAGGAGGTCAAATCCCTCAGGGAACTTCTTCAAATGAAAAGGGAACATTTAACACTTCTTAAAGAACTGCAGGAATTAGATCTTGAATTGTCCCACCCCCCTCCTGTGGCTGCCACCCTCCTGCCCAAGACAAAGAAAAAGGCTCCTAATACCCTGCAGGCTTTTCCTGTAACTCGTAGCAGAGTGCAGGCTACCCCCTGGCGAAGAGGTCCGGTCTACTTCAGGCCCTGTAGTTGAAGGAGAGGAGGATGAGGAGAATCTCACCTCCAGTGATGAGGCCCCTACAGGCGAAAACGAAATTTCTGCCACCTCAGATGGGGAGGGGGATGGAATGTATGAACAGCAGTATCACCGCCTTGGACTTAGATATATTAAGGAACTCAAAAATGCATTCTCAGAATATGGCCCAGTTGCTCCCTTCACACTGTCCATAATTGAAACTCTGAGTGACCGGTAGCTCACACCCAATGATTGGTGTTTTTGACTCGTGCTGTATTATCAGGGGGCGATTTTGTCCTCTGGAAGTCTGGTTTTACTGAATTTTGCAGACAAACCGCACACCGTAAAGCGGTGGCTGGCGACACTTCCAAACACTGAACCTTGCAAAAAACTACGAGGGCATAGCCCCTATGATACCAATGAGCAACAAGCCAAGTACCCTCCTGGTCGTCTTTCTCAAATACAAACTGTGGGACTCAAGGCTTGGAAACGGCTTCCCCCTAAAGGAGCTGTAACAACCTCCCTAGCTAAAATCCAGCAAGGACCAGACAAGCCCTATAGTAATTTCATCAGCCGTCTCACCTACGCGGTGGCGGAACGGCTTCTGGGCTCACCTGAAAGTGAGAGTGAATTCATAAAACATCTCGCTTTCGAAAATGCTAACCCTGCCTGCCAAGTTGCCATAAGGCCATACCGCGAAGGCAAGAACATTTCTGACTATATGCTCTGTGCAGGCATCAGCTCAATGCACTCTATCAGCATAGCCAACGGAGCTGCATTCCAGAGCCTAACTCAGAGCTCCCTCCCTAAAGTTTGTTTTAATTGCAAACAACCAGGACATTTCGCCAAGGAATACAAGGCTGCTAAAACTGAGCGCCAGCGCTCAGTCCTGCGCTGTGTCCTAGGTGCAAAAGAGGAAAACACTGGGCCTCAGAGTGTCACTCTAAAAAGGATACTCAAAGCAATCCCCTAACAAAGCAGGGAAACTTCTCAAGGGGCCTGCCCCTGGCCCCACACAAGAGACAAACCCCTGGGTCTATAGGGTTTGTCTCCCAAACATTAACCCCACAAGTTCCCGCAGCTCAAGCATCTTCCCCACTCCCAAACAATCAGGCCTTCCCTTCCTCCCTCGGGCAACAGCAGGAAGCACAGGACTGGACTTGTGTTCCTCCACCAGCACAATACTAACACCTGATATGGGAATACAGGTCCTGCACACAGGAGTTTTCGGCCCTCTGCCTCCTGGTACTTTTGGACTACTTCTTGGTGTCGCTAGTTCAACTCTCCAGGGACTACATGTCTCCCCCGGAGTTATTGACAATGATTATACAGGAGAGATAAAGATCCTAGCTTCTTCCACTTCTGGTCCCTTAACTATTAACCAAGGACAAATAATTGCTCGGTTATTACTGCTTCCCCTCACTCATTTTAATCAGAAAAGCCTTCAAAAATCCAGAGGCAGCAAAAATTTTGACTCCTCAGACGCTTATTGGATTCAGATAATTACTCAGGATAGACCCCTCCTTAATTTAAAATTGGACAGAAAAAGGTTTGAAGGGCTTGTAGATACTGGAGTGGATGCTACCATAATTTCACAAAAAAAAAAATTGGCCTCCCTCCTGGTGCCTCACAGTCTCCTTAACCCACCTCAGGGGCATAGGACAGATTTCCAATCCCTAGTAAAGTTCTAAAGTACTTACATGGACAGATGAGGAAGGGAATACAGACTCCTTTCAACCTTATGTTGTGCTTGGCCTACCCGTTAATCTCTGGGGTTGGGATATTCTTTCCCAGCTAAATCTCATTATGTGTAGTCCAAATGAAATTGTTACCCACCAAATGCTAAAACAGGACTTACTTCCTGGACAAGGCTTAGGTAATTGAAAACATTGACTGAGCAGGATTAGGCATGACAAATTTACCCTAATGGCTGTTGGCATCCCTGTACCCCATGCAGACAAAATCACTTGGAAATCTGATGAAGCTGTTTGGGTTGACCAATGGCCTTTAACCTCAGAAAAGTTAGCAGTGGCTATGGCGTTAGCACAGGAACAACTTGCCGCTGGTCACATTGAACCTACTACTTCTCCTTGGAACACACCTATTTTTGTTGTTAAGAAAAAGTCTGGCAAATGGAGGTTATTACAAGACCTATGAGAAGTTAATAAAACTATGCTTACCATGGGTGCTTTACAACCAAGGACTCCTTACCCCTGTAGCCATCCCTGCTGGCTTTTATAAGATAGTTACGGATCTTAAAGACTTTTTTCACCATCCCCCTATACCCCGAGGATAAAAAGCGCTTTGCCTTTAGCCTGCCAGTAGCAAACTTCAAAGGGCCTATGCCTCATTTCCAATGGAAAGTTTTGCCCCAAGGCATAGCCAATAGCCTGACTCTGTGTCAAAAGTTTGTAGCCCAGATTATTGATCCTTTTAGAACACTCTGGCCTTCTATTTATATAATACATTATATAGATGATATCCTTTTAGCTGGACCTGATGGCTCATTGTTGCTTCATTGCTGTCAAAAGCCCTCACAAAAACTAATAGATTATGGTTTACAAATTGCACCAGAAAAAATTCAATTAAAAGACCCATATTTTTATTTAGGATTTGAGTTCCATCATCAAAAAGTTACTACACAAAAAATCCAGTTAAAAACTAGCCATTTAAAGACTTTAAATGATTTTCAAAAGCTCCTAGGAGATATCAATTGGGTAAGGCCTTATCTTAAACTCACCACAGGGGAACTTAAACCTCTCTTTGACATTCTCAAGGGAGACTCTAACCCTTCCTCCCGTCGCTCATTAACCCCTTTAGCGACACAGGCCCTTCAGGTTGTGGAAACAGCTATCCAAAATCAGGGAGTTACCTTTATTTCCTATAAGGAATCCCTTCTCTTTGTTGTGTGTACCTCATCCCATACACCCACTGGAGTATTTTGGCAATAATCCCCTGCTGTGGACTCATCTCCCTGCCTCTCCCACTAAGGTTCTTGCCCCCTATACTATCTTGGTTGCAGAGCTCATCCTTTTGGGGTGCAAACAAAGCTGCCAATTTTTTGGCAAAGTTCCTGATAAAATAATACTGCCCTATTCTAAAGATCAGTTAGAATGGCTAATGCAAACTACCGATATTTGGCCCATTGTCTGTTCTTCTTTTGCTGGGATTATTGACAACTATTATCCTGCTAATAAGTTACTTCAATTTATTAAAACCCACCCTTTCATCTTCCCAAAAGTTACTTCCCCTCGACCCTTATCAGAAGCACATTTAGTGTTTACAGATGGCTCCTCTAATGGGATCGCCACCTATACTATCAATGGAGAAACCAATTCTATCCAATCTCCTTTTAAATTGGCACAGCTTGTAGAGCTTTTTGCAGTAGTTAAGGTTTTTCAGGGTCTAAGAAATTTCCCTTTTAATCTATATACTGACAGTGCTTATATTGCCCACTCTGTTCCACTTCTTGAAACGGTTCCCTATATTAGACCTTCTACAAACGCTGTTCCTCTTTTTGTCAAGCTTCAGGAGTTAATTAACTCTAGAAGTCAACCCTTCTATCTTGGTCACCTCAGCACTCACTCAGACCTTCCGGGTCCTCTCTCTGCAGAAAATTCATGTACAGATGCTGCCACATGCTTGGCATTCCCCGTTTCAGTAAACCCCGTTGAGCAGGCCAGAAATAACCATGCCCTGCATCATTTAAATTCCCAGAGGCTTCGACTGCTTTTTAAAATCACCAGGGAGCAGGCACGCCAAATTGTCAAACAATGTCCTGCCTGTGTCACTCTCTTGCCCACTCCCCATTTAAGAGTTAATCCCAGAGGCTTAGTCCCAAATGACATCTGGCAGATGGATGTTACTCACCTACCTGAATTTGGCAATCTTAAATATCTTCATGTAACTATAGATACCTTTAGTGGATTCATTTTTTCCAGTTTACATACAGGAGAAGCCTCAAAAAATGTTATAGCTCATGTTTTAAATTGCCTCTCGGTTATGGGCAAACCTAAGGTTTTAAAAACAGATAATGGTACTGGGTACAATGGAAAAAAGTTTCAGAAATTTTGCCATCAATTATAAATTAAACACATCACTGGTATTCCTTATAATCCGCAAGTACAGGGCATTGTTGAGCATGCCCATCAAACTTTTAAAAACACCTTTCATAAGTTAAGGAAGGGGGAGTTATATCCCATGAAAGGATCTCCAAGAAATATTCTTCATCATGCACTGTTTGTTCTTAATTTCTTAACCTTGGACGCCTATGGCAAGTCCGCTGCAGATCGCCTTTGGCAGCCTGAAACAAATAAAAATTATGCCACAGTCATGTGGAAAGACCTCCTCACTTCCAAATGGAATGGCCCAGACCCAGTCCTTATCTGGGGTCGAGGATCAGTTTGCCTGTTTGACACCAAGGAGGGAGCAGCCAGGTGGCTACCTGAAAGGCTGATAAAAGAAATAGACAGCCCCCCCTCTAAACAGCAGAAAAAAATAGAGCCACCTGGAGACAAACCATGTACTCCTGACATCCAGGGTGGCGAGCCCCCCCACTGAGATCATTCTCTTTTCTTTACAGATGAGACCACTTTGGATAATATTCCTCGGAGTGATGATGCAAAGCCAGAAGGTGATTACAGACCAGAAGAACAAAGTCCACCAACCCTACAAGTATACTTGGGAAATTTCCAGAGAATATGGTGAGGTATACTATCTATCTATCTATCTATCTCTCTCTCTATATATATATAGTCTCTCTCTCTCTCTCTCTCTCTCTCTCTCTCCATATATATATAGTCACTTCTGATACCTAGTGGTACCACGACATGTCCTTTCATGCCCCTGAGTCACTCTTCACCTGTGAGCAATGGGAACCGGCAATTGGTCTTTATGCCTGCCCAGGTTATAAGAGGATTAAGGGATGTGGAGGTGCTGGTGACTTTTACTGCGCCTCCTGGGGATGTGAAACTTCAGCTGTAATTGCCACAGGAAGCTGGGGACACCTTAGTAGTGATGATTACATTATAATAACTATTACATCTAAGATTGATATTAACTCCTGGAAATGACATTATTATTTGACAAATACCTGTGACAGGCTAAGACTGTCCTCGAGATGGCAACAGCTCCAGCTCCCCATCTTAAAGCTATCTTTCACTTCTGAAGGAAAACAAAAATCGGTTCCCTGGCATAAAGGCCTCACTTGGGGCCTACGCCTATACTACGGGTGGACCAAGAATGGTCCAAGAGTTATCATTTACCTCACCCTAAGGAAAGAATCTGCTATTCCACCTGTAGCTATTGGACCCAATCCTGTCCTCGCCCCTTCCGCACAGATAGAACCCAAGAAAAATGATTTTCCTGCACGGACAGAACCTAAGCAGAATGTCCCTGCCTCCCTGACTCCTTCTTTTACTGATAAGCCTATCCCCTCCTTAATTGAAGATGGGATTGATACACGCCATATTATTTTATACCTTGTTAATCATACCTTTTTAGCCCTGAATCATACATGCCCTGAGCTTACTAAATCCTGTTGGCTCTGTTATGATTCTGCCCCTCCCTTTTATGAAGGTATTGCTGTCACGGAGGAAATCTCCTACTCCTCTGACCATTCTAAATGCAGATGGTCACAACAGGCTGAGGCTAGATTGACGCTGACTTCCGTTTCTGGCCTTGGGTTATGCATAGGCAATAGTATTCCTCAGAAATACAGACACCTTTGTAATGTAACCATTACACCGTCAAGCCACCTTCCCAATTATATCCTCCCAGGCAACAATAGCTGCTGGACTTGCAGTGATGGCCTTACTCCCTTTATATATACCCCTCACCTCAAAAGCAATCTTACTATCTTCTGTGTCCTTGTCCAATTAATCCCCCGCCTGACTTATTATTCTGGGGAAGATTTTGCCCGGTTTTGGGATCCTGTTAATGACCATGCATTGCTTAGAACAAAAAGAGAGGCCATAACAGGTGTTACACTAACTGTCCTCCTCGGCCTCGGAGCTGCGGGTGCTGGGACGGGTATAACCTCTCTCGTTCTCTCCAATAAGTATTACTCTGACCTTCGCTGGACAATTGAAAAAGATGTTGAGAGATTGGAGATTGGCATCACCAACTTGGAGAAATCCCTTGTCTCACTGTCTGAAGTTGTCCTAAAAAATCGAAGAGGGCTAGACTTGCTTTTCCTCCAGCAAGGGGGACTCTGTGCTGCTCTTAAAAAAGAGTGCTGCTTTTACACAGATTACACTAGGACCCGTGATATATTCTGGGTTCTGGCTGAGTGTCCTGAGCGTGGACCGGACTAATTTCCATGCCGTGGGTGTTTCCTCTCACCTGGGAAACACAATCGCTGTTGTTTTAGGGCCCAGAGTTCAGTCTCTTGTTTGCTGTATGGAAAATGTTGTCCTGCCCTTCAAAGCAGTGTATTCCTGGGGCTACCATCTTGTCCCGCCCCCGGAAGTTCTCTTTTTGTGTTGGGTCTTTGTGTGGTTTAGGTATCCAGGTGACTGGGGCTTCATAGAATGAGTTTGGTAATGTTCTTTGTGTTTCTATTTTGTGAAATAGTTTGAAAAGAATTGGAGTTAGCTCTTCTTTGAAGGTCTGGTAGACCTTTGCTTTGAAACCATCTGGCCTATGGCTTTTTTTTGGGGGGGGGACTTTTGATGACTGCTACTATTTCTTTGGGGTATATAGGTATATTTAATCTTTTTACCTGATCTTGCTTTAATTTTGTAATTGTCATCTATCAATGAAATTTTCCATTTCATTTAGCTTTTCAAATTTTGTGGCTTATAGGCTTTTGTAGTAAGAACTAATGATTGTTGGATATCCTCTGTGTATGTTGTTAGGTTCCTGTTTTCGTTTCTGAATTTGCTGGTTTTGATAGTTTCTCTCTGCCTAATAGTTAGTTTGGCTAAGGGTTTGTCTATCTTGTTGATTTTCTCAAAGAACCTGCTCTTGGTTTCATTGATTCTTTGTTTCTAATTCATTGATTTCAACTCTGAGTTTGATTATGTCCAATCATCTACTCTTCTTTGATTGTCTGTTGTTTTTTTTTTCCCCCATAGGGCTTTTAGATGTACAGTTAAATTGCTTGTATGAGATGCCTCAAACTTCTTTCTGGAGGCACTTAGTGCCACGGACTTTCCTCTTAACACTACTTTCATTGTGTCCCATAAATTTGTGTAAGTTATACCTTCATTTTCATTGAGTTTTAGGAAGTTAAATTTTCTTTTTTTCATTTCATACTTGACCAAGCTTTCATTGAATAGAGAGGTATTTACTTTCTATGTGTAAGTAGTTTTTTTGTTATTTCTGTTGCTGTTGAGGTCTAGTTTTATGCCATGATTCTCTGATAGGATATAAGGGATTATTTCAAACTTATTGTATCTCTTGAGGATTACTGTGTTTGGGAGTGGACAGTTTTTTAGAACGTTCCATGAGGTGCTGAAAAGAAGGTATATATATATATATATATATATATATATATATATATATATATATATATTTTAATTTGGATGAAAATTTCTGTAGGCATCTCTTAGGTCCATCCGATTTATGACCTCTGTAAATGTCATTACTTCCCTTTTTATATTCTGCCTACAGGATCTGTCTCTTGGTGAGAATGGAATGTTGAAGTCTCCCACTATTAGGGTGTTGGGATGAATGTGTGTCTTAAGCTTACTAATGTTTCATTTACAAATGTATGAGCTCTTTTATTAGGGGCATATATGTTCAGGATTGTGATGTCTTCCTGGTGCATTTTTCCTTAGATGAGAATGAAATGCCCCTAATCATCTTTTTTTGATCTATTTTTCTTGAAGGTCTGTTTTATTAGATATTAGTTAGCTACCTCTGCTTGTTTTCTGAGTCTGTTTGCTTGAAATACATTTTTCCAGCCCTTTACTCTGAGTTAGTGTTTATATTTATTGCAAAGGTTTGTTTCATGGAGGCAACAGAATGTTGGATCCTGTTTCTGCAACCATTCTGTTAGTCTGTTTCTTTTTATTGGAGAGTTGAGTCCCTTGATATTGACAGGTAATAATGACCAATGAATGTTTTTTTTTTTTTCCTTTTATTGTGGAGTTAGTGGTGTTACTGTGTTTCAATGCTTGTTTTCTTTTAATTCTTTATTGCAAGTTATCTACATCCTGTATTTTCTTGGGTGTAGTTTTCATTGGATAGGAGTTTTCCTTCCAGTACCTTCGGTGGGGCTGTGTTGCTGTATAGAAATTGTTTAAATTTAGTTTTGTTGTGGAATATTTTGTTTTCTTCATCTATGTTTAATGAAAGCTTTGCTAGGTATAAGACTCTGGGTTGCCATCTGTGGTCTCTTATAGTCTGCATGACATCTGCTCAGGCCCTTCTAGCTTTCATCGTTTCTGTTGAGAAGTCTGTTGTGATTCTGATAGATGTAAGTATATATACTTGGCCTTTTTCCTTTGCTGCTTTTAATATTTTTTTTCTTTGTTCTGTAGAGTTAGTGTTTTGACTATGATGTGACGTGAGAATTTTTTTTTTTCCTGGTCTAGTCTATTTGGTGTTCTGTATGGCTCTTGTATGTTTATGGACATCTCTTTCTTTAAGTTGGGAAAATTTTTTTTCTATGATTTCGTTGAAAATATTTTCTGGACCTGGAAACCTGAAATCTTCTTTTTCATCTATTCCTATTATTCTTAGATTATGTCTTTTCATTTTGTCCTTCATTTATTCGATGGTTTGTGTTTGGAACTTTTCTGATTTTACTTTTTCTTTGAGATATGTACCAATTTCTGCAAGTGTATCTTTAGCACCTGAAAGTCTCTCTTTCATTTCTTGTATTTTGTTGGTAATACTTATCTTTGTGGTTACTGATTGTTTTCTCAAGTTTTCCAGCTCCAGAGTTTTCTGTTTGTGTTTTCTTTATTGTTTCTAATTTAGTTTTCATGCCTTGCACCATTTCCTTCTTCTGTTTGAATGTGGATTCCTCTCCATGAAGGCCTCTATTTTTTGTTCATCTCCTCTCTATATGCCACTTCTTGTACCTCTACTTTGTCTCTATTTATTTGTTTGTATTTTCCTCTATTTCCTTGAGAGCTTTGTTCATTTACTCTTTATGTATCTCAAATACCTGGAAAAGCATACATTTGAGATCATTTTGGTATGTTTCCAAGGAATTAACATTTCTATTGATTTAGTTAGTTGCTGGTGAAGCCATGATGTCTTGATTTTTTGCTGGATGTGTTCTTAAGCCCACCTCTAGCCATCTGCTTATCTGTAACAACCTTCGCTGTTAGTTCCTAGAGTCTGTACTTCAGACTGGGTCCATCTCTCTCTGGTGTCTTGAGTATTCTTCAGGAAGATGAGACCAGTCTACTGGTTCAAGAGTGGGTAAGGTGTTTCATTTGTAGCTAAGGGAGGAAGGTTGCAGGTACATGCTTACAAGCACTTGTGTGTGCTTGGAAGTGTCCCTTGAAGGACAATGTACTAGAGTATGTATGTGCTTGGAAGTGTGGTGCTTAGTGCATGAGTGGTGCAGGTGCTTGCTGTGTTAGCCAGAGCAATGCGCATGTGGAGGTACCCTGAATACCTCAGTCATACTCTTCTCCTAGTATTTAGATCTATCTCAGATCCAGGAAGTGATTTGTTGGACTCCACTGGTAGACCCATAGAACAAGGGTTTCAATCTTCAGAATGCTGTCCCAAGTATCACTATGTTGCCCAGAGTTGGGGTGTAGTAAAGAGTGATCCAATGTTTGGCTGCTAGAGTAGAGGGACCCTGGATCTGGGGTTCTGCATGCACTCACATGAAGGCACAGTTACTTACTTGAAGGCCCAATCAGAAAGCACAACAGTTCACCCTATTCTTTACTATCGGATTTGGGCCTGTAGGAACACATGAGAGAGTAGGAATTCAGTCAGCTCACTGGTGTTCACTGTTTGGCTTCTGGGCAGGGAGACCCATACTTGGGGTAACCTTCTCTGCAGTATCATTCACAGAGCAAGGAAGCTCCTCCTTGAGCTAGCCACTACCCTGCTGCAGCTGCAAACCTGTGAGGCCCTTAAAATTGTTTGCTGCAGTTGCAGACCTGGGAGGCCCATCTCTGCTGTGTCAGTCACCTAGCATGGTGCTTGTGGAAACTACTGCCATCTCTGCTGAGCAGGGTGGCCTGTACTTTGGATAGCAGCCACTACTGGCCATCTCCACTGAGCAGTGATGAGGGGTTGAATATTCTTCACTCCCAATCCCTGGAGCTGCCCACAGGTTAACTGGATCTAAACTATCCCAACTCACAGGTTGTCCCCTCTTACGCAGGAAACCTCAATGTCAATGTTCTGGCTTCAACTGCCCCTCCACTCTCCAATTTTGGAGTTTTGTATACTGTGCCCCTCAGATATGGTTTTCACTGGTCGCAGCCATCTTGAACTCCCCGATTTATTAGTTTAATTCAGTTCAAATAATAAAAATGCAAATATGGTATATTTCAACTTATTTAAGATATTTACTCAAAGAAGCAGAAGATACAATAGTGATTGCCAAAGCCTGGGAGATGAAATGAGAACTTTTTTTCTTCAGTGCTTGTAGTTTTTCAGCTATTTCATGTGAGTAAGTTCTAGAGATCTGTTGCAAAATATAGAGCTTACAGTTAGCAACATGTTGTTTGTACTTAAAGCCTTGAAATTTAGAGCGAATGAAGATTTAATTTAATTTTTGTAGCTTCATGCTCCCTTCTCCTAGTTACTTCTTTGAGATTTAAAAAGAGCGTTGACATTTCTAATTAGGAAGTTTTACATCCAAGCAAGTGGAATTTACCCCCAGCTGGGAAAACATGGATTAGTAAGAGTTTGACATCAGCCCTCATTGATCTGAAGATTATCTTTAGTTTGAGACCTAAGAGCCTACAGGAGACTGGGGAGGGGAAACAAATGTGGGAAATTGTGTAAAAATGCATTCTTTGTCTTTTGGGTTAGGTGGATAAAGTCTGGAGAGATTTGGGAATAGCAATAGTTATTTTCTTCTCAATTGTAGCTTCCTTCCCACTGCTTCCCTTGTCAATATTTCAGGATTCAAACTTGCTAAAGTAAGGAAATCAAGAAAGAACTTGATAATTACAGGCCTTTTCCAAATTTTTTGTTGTTTTTAACAACAAAATTGCTATTGTTTTGTGGTTTTCAGAGACTGGAAGATGTGACATATGTTTAAATGTGCTGTGGAAGCATCCAGGAAAGGTAGTGATCTTGCCTTAATCTATTTTGTGCTGGTACAACAAAATGCCATCATCTGAGTGAATTATTGACAATAGGAATTTATTTCTCACAGTGCTGTAAGGTGAGAAGTCTAAGTTCAAGGTGCCATAAGATTCAGAGTTTCTTTAATAGCAAACTCTGTGCATCCAAGAAGGTGACTGGAATGTTATGTCTTGGAGGGGATGTGTTCTGTTACTTTTCCTAAAAGAGATAAAACGGAAAATAGCTCTACTTGATTATTCTCATCTATTTCATATATTTTATAATCTTAACCCACCTAACTTAATTTCTAAAGATCTCATTTCTTAATATTATCACAATAGAAATAGTTTCAGCATGAGATTTGTGACATGGGTACCTTAACCCTAGAGCAGAGTTCAAGCTCTCTTTCATGAGCAAGTCCACTGTCATAATTATTTTAAAATGATGAAGACAATAATAAAGCCTGCCTCTACATTTGCAACTATCATGTCATCTAGTTTGCTTGGCTTCTTTCTTTAGAACTGTTAATATACCAGGATTACATAGGTATTTTTCTCTGTGTCTTAAGGAAATTATATCATTCTTTTTGAATCTGCACTGAATTTTGTAGTTTAAATCATATAAGATTTCTGATGAAAACTATATGCTCCTTACAGGGGGAATATCTTCTTTACTAAAGAGAACATTCTGGATACCAAACTATCTAACTTAAGTATTGAGGGAATTTCTAAGTGGTATCAATGGTTCTCACTTCCCATCTGTCTGCAGGCTACTTTAATTTTCCTTAGGGCCACTCTGTTGTATTCATGACCCAGTTTTATAATAACTCTAATGCATATGGTATCTATCCTTCAGTGGTTTGTGTTTGTTTCTTTAGCTGTTAGGCAAGGCTTGCCAGCTCTATTATCTTAGAATTATCTTAAGAATTTTTGTCAGGGCAAAACTTAAGCACCTGATTTATACTGCCATACATCCTAATGGGCTCATGTAGCTGTGTTTGAACTCAATATATAGATATTAATGACTTTGAATATCTGATCCTCATGCTTTTACATCTCCAGTGTAGCACTATGATAATAGGTGTTACCCCTATTTTTGAAGAACTTCAGTTTTGAAGAACTGAAGTATAAGGATTTAAATTAGGCCTAAATTATCAATCTAAAATAGCTACAGGTTTGACAGTGTTAGATAGGAAGCAAACTTGGCATGCTACTTCCTATTTTTTTCTGTTTAGGGGAAGACAGAGAAAGCTGATGGGAGGGTGCCAAAACTGTGGTCAGCTGAGTTTTTCTTGGAGCCTTCATTCTTCTTTTTCTGTTCATTTTGGCCCTTGAAGTACCCTTCTCTTTCAAGTTCTTGATAACTACTGCTTCTTCCTGCCTGCTTTAATTAACCAGTAAATATTTTAATTGCTTTATATTCAGTACATTCCTACAATGTTGGGATTTTCATCCAAGTGTTACTTTGTGTTCACTTCTAAACAAATCAACAACTATTGATCATCTACTACAAGAAAGGTACCAAAAGGAATAGATATAAAGTAGATATAAAGTCTAAATTGGTCATAGTCAGATCCATAAGAAACAAGCAAATTTCTTAAAGAGGAGAGGTAGAAGGCAAGTTCTGGGATGACTAAGAAATAAGACTGTGAAGTAGTATATAAATAAAATAAAATGGAAATATTTACGAAGTGGCTGTTATTTGAACCAGTGCTTAGAATTAAGTTATCTTGAATGTTTAAAAGCTTGACATGAGCCCTTACCAATGAAGAGAATGAAGTCTAAAATATGATATAATGACGTTAAATCTGATCAGTTGAAAGAATTGAAGGTCAGTAATCATTTGGAAGCACTGGAAAAGTTTTGCTGTTGTTTGTTTTCTTTTGTGTTTAATGCAGATTAGTAATGGGACCAGGTTGCAACCTGGTATATTTGTTATTTGGAAATTCAGAAGGAAATACCTTGGTGTGAGAACCAGGACACAATAGATGGTGAGGAAGATGGAGTCACCAACCCAGGAAACAGACTCCAGAGACCAGCATCAAGTGCAAATCTACTTTACTATGCAGTGGCAAACAATTTTATACAGCCTTTGCACCAAAGGGGAGTTGACACAAGATCTGGTGTAACCAACCATCCCAATATGACTATGGAGGAGGTGTCAGGACAGGTAGCCCCCAAGAGAACTTCCATGCAGATAGGGAAAGCAGCCACCACCTTTTTCTGTGCCCAATCTAAGGCTCTACTATTTTGGTAGGATACTCAATTTTTGTTATCTGGTATGCTAGCAGTCATGAGCAATCATATAATAGAGTGGTATGGAAGCCTCCCTCAACATCTAGTGGGGAGAACAGCACCCTGGGACCAGCTAGAAATGCATTCTGTGTGGTTCTAAAGAAGAAAGCCACACATAAAATCCTGGTATGATTTGTAGTTTCACTAGGAGGAAGGGTTTATATGAAGGGAAACAACTAAGAGCACTCCCTTGTGCAACTGTACATCAAGAAATGGGAGAAGGAAGCAAAGATAAAAAGCAGTATCAATCAAAGCTTGGCTTGGTAGGTCACACTTTTAATCCCAGCAGAGGCAGGCAGATCCCTGGTCTATAGAAAAATTTCCATGACAGTCATGGCTACACAGAGAAATAATTTCTTGAAAAAGTAAAATAAATAAACAAATAAATAAATAATTAAAAAAATAAAAAGCAATATCAAGCAAGAGTAATCAAGGAAACATGATATGGTGTTTGGTGCCAGGGCCTTTGCTGTATTCATTATTTTGTTTAAGCATAGCAATTCTGAAGGAATACTTGTTAAACAATGGAGTGAATGAATGAATAAATAAATGAATGTCAAGGAAGCCAATGGAGAAGACTCTGCATTGCTAACAAAGGCAAGTGCTGTCAAATATATGAAGCAGAAAAAAATTATACCTGAATATATATATATATATATATATATAATACACTAGTGGTGTATTCAGAGTAATATCTGTGTCTATGTGTTAGCAAAAATAAGACCTAAACAACTCAAGTCATGAATTAACATTAGGCACAACAAAATGGAAGTAGGACAGCAAAAAGAAAAAGGTGGGTTTAGCTTTGCTCATGGAAACACTTTTATTAAAGGAGTGTCATATTTTTAATATCTTTTGATAGTTTACTTTTCTTAGATGATTTTCTGAATCTGAGGAAGCTTCAAAAAGATTTTCAAATGGATTTTCAGGCCAAGGAGAAGGACTGAATAGAAAGAAAACAATACTGAAAGCGAATGAGGAAGGAGGAATTAGTGTATTCCTGACAAGAAATACACTAAAGGCTGAGAGGGACAGAGGTGATTCACCCATTAGTGTTAGTAGAAGAGAACACTTACTCCTCCGAAAAGAGGGGTGGGGAATCAAGAATAAAAGGGAGTCAAGGTAAACACAATACTTAGAATTTTGTTATGTAACTCATAGTTCAAAGAGTTTATTTGAACTGGCTATTTTTCTCCCTTTTTTAGAAGTGGGGTAGAAGAGTTATTTGCTAAGTTTAAAGCTTTAAGACTTTTAAAAAAGTGAAATTTCTTTTGTTTATTTACCTTGAAATTATCCCCATATGCTAGAGCAGTGAACAATTAAAGCATTAAACAAGCAAGTTATTTCAGTTTAGTCTGGAAATAAAAACTGCAGTAAAACAAAAATGCATTAGTGAGCTTTCACCTACAATTACAGACTATCTGAGGCAACTAATAAACAGGGAATCCTGAGTTTGGACAGTCCTTTTCTTGATGATGTGTCACTGCTTAAAACTTCAGAGAAAGCAGCATTCATAGCAGAAGTCTGTAGTATGGGAAAACCTCCCACTTTACCCACTAGGAAGAAAAGCAACAGAGAAAAAAGAAGAGCCTTCAGGGATATACAGTCAGTGACCTCCCATAATGACCTCCCAATATCATCACTGTGGTGATCATTCCTATAAATCATGCTTTCTGGGGCTTCATTTTCAGCAAAAGAGCATATGATTTTCACATAACTTTCCATGACAATATTTATCTTATTATACAGCCAAAATAAGTAAATAGGTACATCACTTGTCATACTAAACAATTTAATACTAGAGTTAATACTGGAATGTGGTAGAAGTATCAAGTTTGAAACACAGAATAGTGAGGGACTTATGGATACTGATGAGAAAGAACATGTTTATCCTGAATCTTATGATATGTACTTCGTGTGTACTGACAAAATGTCATTATGACAATTTGTAGTTTATAGATAATAAAGCTTTAATTCACAAGGTATCTATAAAGTTTCATAGCTCTTTTGAAAAGAAACTGTCCACACCCTTGTTTATCTGTTTCTGAATGCAATGTATTTCAATTCTTAGCAGCACAACATTCACCTGTAGTAGGTTTAATTACTATCTTTTCACAGAAGGTTTATTTGAGTCACAGTTTGGAGGATACATTCCATCTTGGTAAAAAATCAAAATAATTGCTATGGCTCAATTTAGGGCAATGGGAACTTGTATCTGGTTACACCGTGGCAGTATAAAAGAAGTGAAAATTGGAGAGAGAAATTGGGCTAGTGAATAACCCTCAAAGATCTACTCACATTGACTCATCTATACCAGCCATGCCTCTCCCCTCAAAAGGTCATAACATCCCTAAACTATATATCCAACTTGTATGAAGGGTTCAAATTCATGAACTTGGAGGGAACATCTCAATTTCAAACCATACCACCACTTCATAGCATTAAAGAAGTCGTACCTTTGCCAATATCTTAACAATAATTTAGCTATATTGAATAACACTTTTGTATCAAATAGCACATTATTATATCATTACTGTCCTTTTCATCTGTATCTTGTTATCACCAAAGATGTCCACCCTTGTTCTCTTCTTTGATTTTTGCATTTTGGAGAATATACTTCCCAGAAATTGTGATCATACCCTTTCACAAATTTCAAGAAAACAAGGCCATTTAAAATCCTGTGATCTCTAGTGTCTAGTACTTTGAGACACCCTGCATCTTAGTTTTTAACTAGGTTCCTTGAGTTTATGAGAAAGAAGCTTCAACTGTTATGGAGTGAAGCACAGGAGCACTTGGGTCTAGAACAAGGCAGGTCATTTCAGTTTATTGTGGGTTAATTTTATATGTTGGCAGATAAAATGTGATAGTGTAGAGGCTTGTAGGTAGGTAATGAATTTCAGATGATTATTAAATGCAGTGAACATAAAGTGTCCACAATGATGCAAAAGAAAAAAGTCATAGAAGTATTGCTCTCACTATCTGCTCTTATATTCTTTCTCAATCTGGCTCATACTTTATTTCTAGCCTTATTTCTGCTTCATCCTGTGAGAGTGATGTTACTTGAATTTTACCTCTTACATTCTGCACAATGTTTTGCCATTACAATGTATTTACTTATCTAATCCATTTGTATTGATTGTATGTATACTTTAGCATGCAAACTTCAATATCTCCAATAGGAATAGGGTTATGTATGAGCTTTCATAGAGAGATAAATTTCCATTCTTCTCCAACCCCTAGAATGAATTATGCCCTCAGATTGTAACCATATTTGCACTACTGTTCTTCAAAACCACTTGCTTAATTTGTCTTCTCCCTATGGATTTCATGCTCTTAATGATAGTAGTATTGAATTTATCTTTGTGCTCATAAGACTTGACATGATATTTAGCACATAGTGAATACCAGCAACTATATATTTTAAAACATTGGACTTTGCATGGGCTATGGCAGTAACTATGTAGGCCAGTTAATGTGCACTGGATGACAACTTTGTTGAAGGTTTTATTGGATTACAGCAGTGATCTCTATGTTTGCTCACTTCTCATAGTTTGTTGATTTAGCCTGACTGTCTGCTCACAACTTAAACAAATTACTGGGAACACTGCTTAGAAGGCATACATTTTTCTTTATAGCCTTTTATTCTTTAACTTCTGGAGATTTCTAAATTGCTGTTTACTATCTACTTTGGAACAAGATCAAAAAGAATACAGCCTTTTATAAAATAAGTTAAAATATATGCAATATTTCAGTAATCATATTTTATTATATAAGTAAAAGTTGACTCCTCCTCCCACCAAGATATCTCCAAGAAGCATTTCCCTCCATAGTAACTAAAAAATAGAGTAGTGATGCTAATGACATGAGGCCAGAGACATTGTGACTTAATGAAATATTTATCAGTCATCAACTCCCAAAGACTTCTTGTTAATACTCATAAAGAAATGCATATCTCAACCCTCAGCAGAGAAGCTTCTATTTGCAGCATATGGTGAGTGAGACCTACAATTGGTCAACATACATAATGAGAGACTGATCATTGCAAAATGATCAGGCTCCAAATGAGACATTTATATCATTCCCTCCCCTCCCAAGAATTATGTTCATTGTGGAAGAAGGAGCAGAAAGATAAAAGCCATGGGTGGTGGAAGATTCTAAGAAAGGTGTGTTTTTCATATACAGCAGGACAGTTGCACACATCAACTCACAATAATTATGACAATGTACACAAGACCTGTACAAGTTCAAGCCACAGAAAAATCCAGCATGGAAAGTAGGGATAGTCATGAAGTCCCCCTCAAAGTTGAGGTGTTACTGGTAATTGATAACTACTGGGAGAAAGAGAATCAGTCTTATTGATGGTGTAGACCAGAGTAAGTCAACCATGCTCCCAATGGAAAGACATGTATCTAAGAACACACACAAAAAAGTACAAATAGATTTGATAGGTATAAAACAAAAACTCAACGCAGAGTTAAGTGACTAGGGAACAATAGTGGGCCTCAGAAGAGTTGTGGAAGGAAGTAATTATGATCAAAACATATTGTACAAAGTTCTCACCATGAACTAATAAAAATGAGTAGAGAATTGAAATTCTAGTCACTCTTGTTTCAGTATGCAAAATAATTTTCTTCTTGTATTTTGAAAGTTGTCTCATGCAGAATGGTAATCATCAAGTAAGATCTTAGAATAACCCCATCCTTTGACCATGCCAGAAAATAAATTTCTTTAAACATGTCTGAATACAGTAATTGGATCATTGTGAAGAATTTAAATAGCATTCCAAAATAATACTTCTGCCTTTAATGTTAGAAGACCAGACACTGTCTTTTTGTTCAGACAGAGTTATTTTAAGAACTAATTAAATGATTCCTGAATTACACCTCTGGTCTCTCTGAGAAAGGCCCTAGATAAGCGGCCATGCCATCAGATGAAGCAAGTGATACTTTAGTAAACATTGAAAAACAAGTTTTACAGTTTTTATCTTATGCGAAACAGATACTTTCCACTTTACAATATTGAAAGAGTGTTTTACAGTGTGTATTGTTTCTAAGCTTTGATGTTGATACTATATCATGCTGTATAATGGGGTGAAGTTTATGCTTCTTTCTTAAATGAGCATGACCCAAGATGATATTATAATGCCAATTTGAGTAACTTGATTATTATTTTCTATCACTGAGGTTATTCTTGGTAATGATAATACCAAATATTAAAATGTGTTCCTTGTATTTTATATCCAATTCAGGGCATAATATAAACTGAGCTGCAAATGTCCTTCACTAACACAGCAGATCTTAGAGAATACTAGGGTAGCAAAATAGATGATATATTAAGATTCCATAGTGTGAGTGTTTTAAGATACATAGATTTCCTTTTATGAAAAATTAGATGTAGGTCTAAAAGTTCCATTGTTATCTTTAAAATCATGGATGTTGATTAAAATATGGCTAATGTATTTTGTGTATTATACTTAGCATAATAAAAGCAAAGGAGGTAAAGAGGAAGGCAGAAAAATAATGTAGGGAGAAATAAAGGAGGGACAGACAGAGAAAGAGAGAGAGAGAATGAGAGAATTTATTTTTATTTTTGTCCCCTAGTCTCCATGATATTTCCCTATGCTCCCATCCTTAATCGCTATGGCATACTATTTTATTCTTCCTAAACATTCCATTTTCACTTCTCTCACTAGCTAAATTAAATATTCATAATAATGGATTAAATTATATTTTTTCATACATATAAAATTTATTTTTTATAATCATCACCTCCATTGCCATTTTTTGTCACAGTTAACTTCTCTTAATCTCTTTCCTATTTTCAACTGCTTCCCCACTTACTTTCTTTTTTTAAGTTTTTATTTTTATTTTTTTTCTTCACAATTTAATCGTTATATATTTCCACTGAAGCTCCCTCCCTCAACTTCTCTCAGGCCCACCCTCACTCCCTATTCCATTCATTCCCTTCCCATAGTGCTCTGAAAGCAGGAATTCTCCACTATTACCCTCTGCCCAGAGCTTGTTAAGCATCATCAGGACTGCCTGAAACCTCTTCCTCTTTGGCTTGGCAGGGTTGCATCATCAGGGGAGGGTGATCAAAGAGCAGTCAACAGAGTTCATTATAGAGACAGCTCCTGATACCCTCACTCAGAGATCCACCTGGAGACTAGGCTGCCAATCAGCCACATTCACCTGTGCAGGGCTCTAGGTCCTCTCTATGCATGGTCATCCTTTGATACATCAGTCTGTGCAGGACTCCCTGGGCTCACATTTTTACCTTTGTTGGTCTGTGTGTAGGGTTCCTGCCCCTCAATGTCCCTCTATTCTCACCCCTCTCTTCTTTCTTAAGACTCCTTGAGCTCTGCCCAAAGATCGGCCCTGAGTCTCAGCATTCGAAGGCCTGTTGGGTGGATCCTTTCAAAAGACTCTATATAGTAGGCAGCTATCCTGCTTTGAACAGGGTTGAGCAAATGTCTTTATTGAACGGTGGGTTATATTTTGAGTATATGCCGAGGAGTGGTATAGCTGGATCTTGAGGAAGTGCTATTCCCAATTTTTTTAAAAAAGTTTCAGGTTGGTTGTACAATGAAAGCTTACATTCCCACCAGCAATGGAGGAGGATTCCCCTTTCTCCACATCCTCTCCAGCATGTGTTGTCACTTGCGTTTTTTTATCTTAGCCATTCAGATAGGTGTAAGAAGGAATCTCAGAGTTGTTTTGATTTGCATTGTCCTGATGACTAAGGATGTTGAGCATTCCTTTATGTATTTCTCTGCCATTCGAAATTCTTCTGTTGAGAATTCTCTGCTTAGCTCTGTACCCCATTTTTAATTGGATTATTTGGTTTGTTGGTGTCTAATTTCTTGAGTTCTTTATATATTCTAAATATTAGGCCTCTATTGGATGTAGGGTTGGTGTAGATATTTTCCCAATCTGTAAGCTGTCATTTTGTTATATTGAAAGTATCCTTAGTTTTACAAAAGCTTTTCAGTTTAACGAGGTCCCATTTATTAATTGTAGATCTTAGAGCCTGAGCTGTTGGTGTTCTATTCAGGAAATTGTCACTTGTGTGAATGAGTTTACTTCCCCAATTTTTCTTCAAACAGATTTACTGTGTTTGGTTTTATGTTGAGATATTTGATCCACTTGGAATTTAATTTTGTGCAGGGTGATACATATGGTTCTATTTGCATTTTTGTATATTTGGACTTGGAGTTAGACCATGAGTTACAGATGCTATCTTTTTTCAGTTGTACGGTTTTGGCATCTTTGTTAAACCTCAGGCGTCCAATAGTGTGTGGGTTTATTTCTGGGTCTTCTATTGGATTCCATTGATCCATCAGTCTGGTTCTATACCAACAACATGCAGTTTTTGTTACTGTTGCTCTATAGCACACCTTGACATCAGGGCTGGAGATATCTCTAGAAGGTCTTTTATTGTAGAGGATTGCTTTAGCTATTCTCTTTTCCTGTTATTCCATATGAAGTTGAGAATTTATTTTGCTTTCTTTTTTATTTATTTTTTATTAGTTAATTTTATTAACTCTGTATCCCAGCTGTATCCTACTCCCTCATTCCCTCTCAAACCTTCCCTCCCTCCCTCATCTCTTCCCTGCCCCTTTCCAAGTCCACTGATTGGGGAGGACCTCCTCCCCTGTCATCTGACCCTGTTTTATCAGGTATCTTCAGTACTGGCTGCAAAGTCCTCCTCTGTGGCCTAGCAGGACTGCTCCTCCCTTGGGGGGTGGGGAGGTCAAAGAGCCTGACATTTAGTTCTTGTCAGAAATAGTCCCTATTCCCCTTACTATGGGAAACCAATTGGTTACTGAGCTACCAGGGGCTTCATCCAAGCAGAGGTTCTAGGTTATATCCATCCATGGTCCTTGGTGGAGTGTCAGTCGCAGAAAAGACCCCTGTGCCCAGATATATTTGGTCCTTGTGGAGCTTCTATCATTTCCATGTCATACAAACTCCCCTTCCTTTCATATGGTTCCCTGCACTTTGCTGAATGTTTGGTTATGAGTCTTAGCATCTACTTTGATACACTGCTAGGAGTCTTTCAGGGGCCCTCTGTGGTAGGCTCCTGTGCTGTTACTTGTTTTCTCCTAAGTCCAATGCACTTTCCATTTGTCTTTCTAAGTGAGGATTGATCATCTTACTCTGGGTAATCTTTCTTGTTTATCTTCTTTAGGTGTATAGATTTCATTTTTACTATATTAATCCTGCCAAGCCATGAACATGGGAGATCTTTCCATCTTCTCATATCTTCTTCTAATTCTTTCTTCAGAGACTGGAATTTTTTTTTCCATACAAGTCTTTGACTGTCTTAGTTAGGTTCACACCAAGGTACTTTATGTCCTTTGTGGCTATTGTGAAGGGTGTTGTTTCCCTAATTTCTTTCTCAGCCCTTTTGTCTTTTGTATACAGAAGGGCTACTGAATTTTTTGAGTTAATTTTGTGTCTAGCCACTTTGCTGAAGGTGTCTAGCAGCTGTAGGAATTCTCTGGTAGAAGTTTTGGGGACAGTAATGTATACTATCATATCATCTCCAAATAATGATACTTTGATTTCTTCCTTTCCGATTTGAGTCCACTTGATCTCCTTTTTCTTATTGCTCTAGCAAGGACTTCAAGAACTATGTTGAAGAGATATGGAGAGAGTGGGCAGCCTAGGCTTTTCCCAGATTTCATTGGGATTGATTGAAGTTTCTCTCCATTTAGTTTGATGTTTGCCATATGCCTCCTGTATATTGCCTTTACTATGCTTAAGTAAGTGCCTTATATCCTTGATCTCCAGGACATTAAACATAAACAAGAGTTGTTGGTGTTTGTTTGATTTTTCAGCATCTAAAGAGGTTATCATAGGGGGTTTTCTTTCAGTTTACTAATATGGTGGATTACATTGAAGTATTTCTGTATATTGGACCACCCCCGTATACCTGAGATGAAGCCTACTTGGTCATAGTGGATGATATCTTTGATGTATTCTTGGATCCAATTTGCAAATATTTTGTTGAGTGTTTTTGCGTCTAAGTTCATAAGGGAGATTGGTCTGAAATTCTCTTTCATTGTTGGGTCTTTGTGAGCTTTAGGTATCAAGGTGACTGTGGCTTCATAAAACCAGGTTGGTAAGGGTCCTTCTATTTCTATTCTGTGGAATCATTTGAAGAGTATTAGTTTTAGCTCTTCTTTGAAACTCTGGAATAATCCTGTGCTGAAACCATTTGGCCCTGGGCTTCTTTTGGATGGGAGACTTGATAACTTCTTCTATTTCCTTACGGGATATAAAAATATTTTATTTATTTACCTGGTCTTTATTCAGCTTTTTTAAGTGGGATAGATAAATAAAATTGTCCATTTCACTTGGATTTTCAAATTTTGTAGCATATAGGCTTTTGAAATAAGAACTAATGATTGATTGGATTTCCTCAGTGCCTGTTTTTATATCTCCCATTACATTTCTGATTTTATTGATTTGGATAGTATTTCTCTGGTTTTTAATTAGTTTGGTTAAGGGTTTATCTATCTTGTTGATTTTATAAAAAAAATCAGCTTTTAGTTTCATTCATTCTCTGAATTGTTCATTTTGATTTTAGTTTATTGATTTTAGCAGTGGTTTTGATTAGTTCCAATTGTGTACTCCTCTTGGGTGTGTCTGCTTTTTTTTTCAGGGGCTTTCAGGTAAATTGTAAACTTGCTTGTATGAGGTATTTCTAATTTCTTTATGAAGGCACTTAATTCAATGAACTTTCCTTTTATGACTGCTTTCATTGTGTTGCATAAGTTTGGGCATGTTGAGCCTTACTTTTTAATGAACTCTAGGATGTCTTTAATGTCTTTCTTAATTTCCTCCATGACTCAGCTGTCATTAAGCAGAGAGTTTTTCAGTTCCCATGTGTGTGTAGGCTTTTTGCTATTTCTGTTGTTGTTGAGGTATAGCTTTATTCCGTGGTGCTGTGATAGATTACAAGGGATTATTTCATTTTTTTTTTAAATCTCTTGAAGCTTGCTTTGTGACCAACTATATGGTCTATTTTGAAGATGGTTTCAGGAGGTACTGAGAAGAAGGTAAATTCTTTTGTGTTTGGGTAAAAATTTCTGTAGATGTCTGTTAGGTCCATTTGCTTCATGACATCTTATAGTGTCATTTTTTTTTCTTTGTTTAGTTTCAAAATTATTGACCTGCCTTTTGTTGAGAGCTGGGTGTTGAAGTCTTCCATTATTAATGTGTGGGGGTCTATATGTGGTTTAAGTTTTATTAATGTTTCTTTTACAAATAAGGGTGCCCTTATATTTGTCTTAGAGATGTTCAGAGTTGTGATGTGTTCTTGACGAAATTTCTTTGAGGAGTATTAAGTTATCTTCACCATCTGTTTTGATTAATTTTGATTGAAAGTCTATTTTATTAAATATTACATTGGCTACTCCTTCTTATCTTTTGGATCCATTTGCTTGAGAAAACAGCTTTCAGCCCTTTACTCTAAGGTAATGTTTATCTTTGTGTATTAGGTGTGTTTCATGCATGCAAATGAATGTTGGGTCTTGTTTATGCATCCATTCTCTGTTATTCTTTTTATTGGAGAGTTGAGTCCAGTTATGTTGAGAGAGATTAATGACCACTGTCTTCTAGATCCTTTTATTTTGATGTTGGTTGTGGTAGTGAGTTTGTGTGCTTGCCTACTTTTTTTTTTTTGGCTGTAGTGAAGTAATTTGTTTACTTTGTTTTCCTGAATATAGTTAGCTTCTTGGTTTGTATTTGTCCTTCTAGTATCTTCTGTAAGAGTGGACTTGTGGGCAGGTATTGTTTAAATTTGTTTTTGTCATTGAATATCTTGTTTTCTCTATCTATGATGATTGAAAGTTTTGCTGAATAATAGTAGTCTAGGCTGATAGCTGTGTTCTCTTGGGGTCTGCATGATATCTGACCAGGCTCTTCTAGCTTTCATAGTTTCTGTTGAAAAGTCAGGTATAATTCTGATGGGTTTGCCATTGTATGTTACTTGGCCTTTTACCCTTGCAGCTTTTAGTATTTTTTTTTTCTTGTTTTGGGTACTTTTTTTTTGATCATTATGTAGTGGGAAGTTTTTCTTTTCTGGTCTAATTTATTTGGTGTTCTGCAGGCCTTTTGTATGCTTATAAGCCTCTCCTTTAAATTTGGGAAATTTTCTTGTATGATTTTGTTGAAAATATTTTCTGGGCCTTGGAGACAGATGGAATCTCCTTTTCCCTCCATTCCTATCTTTCTTAGGTTTTTCTTTTCATGTTGTCTTGAATTTCTAGGATGGTTTGTGTCAGGAATTTTTAGATATAACATTTTCTTTGACAGATACATCGATTTGTTTTATTGTATCTTCAACACCTGAGATTCTTTCTTTCATCTCTTGTGGTCTGCTGATTATGATTACTTCCATAGTTCTTGTTTTTTTTTCTTTCCTTAAGTCTCCCTCTCCTTGATTTCCTTTGTTTTTTTTTTAATTTTTCCATTTCTATCTTCAGAACTTAAAACAATTTGTTGATTTCCTTTACCTGTCTGATTGTATTGTCCTGCTTTTCTGTCAATCCCTTCACCAATTTGTTTGAAATTTCCTCTATTTCTTTTATTTCTTTCAATGATTTAATCATTTCCTCTCTAAAGGTCATAAACTGTTTGGCTCCATCTTCCAATATTTCTTTATGGATGGCCATAACATGTTTATCTTCCTATTTCTTCATGGATTGCCACAATATGTTTGACTTTATCTTCCTGTGTTTCTTTTTGCATTTTTTTTCTTCCATTATCCTCATAGTAAGCCTAGATGTAAGGTCATCTTCTTTAATTTCACTTTTGTTCTGGTGTCCAGGGCTACTTTTCCCTAGATAACTATATTCTGGAGATGCCATATTGCTTTAGCTTTTGTTGATTGAGTTTTCATGCTGGCCACTACCAATCTCGCTGTCTCAGGTGTGGGCTGTCATTTTCTGGGGGCTTCTGGAATCCTGGGGTGGTGGAAATCCCCTTTTAGGGAAGGTGGTTGTTAAAGGAGGAGGCCTCCTTAGCTTTTTGCTTATGGTCCATAAATAGCCAGTGCCTCTCATGGAATTGCCACAGCTCACTGTTGTATGGTCCTGTGTGGCAACTGTTCTAATTGGTTGTAAGGAGTGCTTTCCTCTCACCAGGAGAAATCCTGAAGCCAGTTGTCCTGATACGGGGTTTCTTGCCCTGGATTTAGTGAGCTGCTTCTTCTCATACACTGTGTTTGCCTGGTGCAGCTCTCTTGAAGAACCAAGGACTCTCTATATTTGGTCAGTTTATCTAGGCAGACAGGTTATGCTTTGGAGCAGTGTCTGGAAGCTGAACCCATTGGTCCCAGGTGTCAGTAGGTCTGATGTACATGTTATGTGCCTCTTTATCCAAGCAGTAATCAGGGGCAGGTGAACTCAGCACACAGGCTTGTGGCTGAAGGCTACAGTCCTAAGCCTGTGGGAGCCCAGCAACTTTATTGGGGATTAGTTGGTTGTTCTGTTATCTGACCTGATATTTCTCTCACTGTGGGGTTTCTTCCCTACAGGTAGACACAGTCTGTGGTGTTTGGGGGTCCACAGTTCAGTCTGAAATGGTGAGTAGAACATGCAGGTACAAGCTAGTGGCTCCAAGCTAGTGATTGAGTGCCTTCAGGAACCCAGGAACTTTTTCTGGTAACTTTTTGGGGAGGAGGGTTTGGCTCTTGGCCCTGAAGCACAAACTGATGTTTCCTTCTCCATGGGGTTTCCTCTGACAGGCAAACCAAGTCTATGGTGTTTTGGAGCTCATAGGTTTGTCTGGAACAGTGAGTCAGGCATGCAGGTTTGGCTCTGTGCCTGCGACTGAGGGCCTGCCAGAGCCAGGGACCTTTTCCAGAGATTGTCTGGGTGACCTGAAGTCAGTTGGCCCTGACTGCTTCCTTCACTCTAAGGTTTCCTCTCACCTAGGATATACAATCACTGGTGTTTGGGGGTCCACAGGTCAGTCTGTTGTTTGCTGTGCAGTCACTGCTGTCCTGTTCATCAGACACTGTGTGCTCTTGGAGCTGCCCTCATGGATCCCAATCCTATATATACATTCTAGTCTTTCTTTCTTTCTTTCTTTCTTTCTTTCTTTCTTTCTTTCTTTCTTTCTTTTCGAAGATCTAGTGAATTCCATAAGGATAATTTACAGGAATGTAGGTGAGATATTATTTACCATACCATGGACAATGTTCCAGTAGCTATAGCACTGAGTAGAATGTTTTTATTATCTATCTATCTATCTATCTATCTATCTATCTATCTATCTATCTATCTATCTATCTATCTATTTTGCCTAGAAACCATTATCTGCATCTAGATCTTTAGGTAAGGGTGAAACTTTCAAAGTCCTTTCTTTCTCCATGTAGGAGACAGGTTCAGGCCTGTGCATGTCCTATGCCAATAAACACAGGTGCAATGACTTGAAGAGTGCCATGGCTACATGCATTAAAATCTGTATTTAATTCCTAGTAATAAAAGAAAAACCAGTGTGTTGGCACAGAGATGGTATAATCTGACAATTGTCAAAAGGCTCTGAAGAAAGGGCTTTGTGTGAACGACCCCTGAAAGTTGTGGGTGTCCTTAATCCCATAGTGTGATGAATATAATGTTCTAAAATATACTAACTCTCTTCCCTTTCTTTCTCTCCTCTCTGCTTCTTCTCTTACCTAGGCATGCTGTAGATCCAACCAGGGCCTCTAGTGTGCTAGTCCAGCACTCTATCCCAAAGCCACTTCCACAGGTAGTTCATATGCTGAAAGTAGTGAATTGTATCTTATATGAATTTTATTGCAATTTAGCTCTTACAAAAAAATAATGTATAAGGAACTCAATGGTTAAAAAAATAATTTTAAAAATTATTATCATGGCTTCTCTGGCCAAAGGTGACAGCTGCAAAAATACCTATGGGGATAGCATAATTATTTGAATGCAATTTGATGGATACATTATGTCCATTTAACAAAGTGCTCCTCAACCTTCCTAATGCTATGACAATTTAATAAAATTTGTGATCCCAACCATAAAATTACTTTGTTGCTACTTCATAAATGCAATTTTGCTACTGCTATGAAAGGTAGTGTAAAATTTTTTGGAGGTGGAAGTTTGTGAAAGGGGTTTTGACCCACAGGTTCTAATAGCATGTCAACAACTCCCACTAGGGCATATGACTTCCCAGACCACGAGATTTTGATGCAAGGTTTTGATGGCATTTTAGTGTATCAGTTGTCCATGATCTATTTTTGTAGAGGGTAGTTCAATTTCATTTTCTTTTTCTTGTTCTTATATGAGTTTTAAATAAGATTCCCGCTTATTATTATGATGATTTATATAAACAAAAACAAACCCCAAAGCTAAAAATAGTGGAACCTTGGATAGGTAGTGCACATTCAAAACCTATTGTTTATAAAGTTATGAAAATGATCATTCACCTCTTTCCACTCACCCATTGAAGAATTTAAGTTAGCCTGGGTATAACTCCATTTTGAAATAAAGAGCCATCTTGACCGGGAGCTGAACTCAGGTACCAGGAAATATCACAGAATGTACACTTGGCAGTAAACAAAGCTAACTCTCCTAGCAACAGCCTCCAGGAAATATCACAGAATAAATGCTTCATAGAAAATAGAGACAAACTCCCTGGCAATAATCAATAAGAATCGGTTGGGAATTGGGTAAGAAAATTCTCCCCAGTGTTTCAGATATAGTTCAGAAAAATAGCAATTGTGATTGTATGCCTTAGGTAATTGTGATTCAGAGATGGTCACTTTGCCCCTCTAACTTTTACCTCATCTTGTAACGTCAAGATATGCCAGCTCTCCCCCTTCCCCCCCCTCGCTTACTGTCATGGAAACATGTGCCCCCCTGCTTGCTGTCATGGAAACCCCTGATCACAGACTTTCCCTTTAAAAATCCTGCTCACTCAGAGCTCAGGTTCCCACTTCTCTACTGTTGTCAGTGAGACTTGGGTCCCGAGTTCGATCTCTCTCCTAATAAAGATCTCTTGCTATTGCATCCAGTCATCTCCTGGTGGTCTCTTAGGGTCCTGTGAATCTGGCATTACACCATGACATCTGTTTTATTTTCCTCCTCAGTGAGATTCAACCATCCTCCCTCCCTCCTTGTTACTAAGCTTCTTTGGGTCTGTGCATTGTAACGTGGTTATCCTGTACTTACAGCTAATATTCATTTCTAAGTGAAAACATACAACCTTTGTCTTTCTGCGTCTGAGTTACTCAAAATGATTGTTTTGTTCTATCCATATGCTTGCAAATTTCATGATTTCATTGTTTTTAATAGCTGAGTAATATGCCATTGTGTAAATGTACCTCATTTTTTACTTTATTCTTTTAAAATTGTTTTCTTTATTATTATTATCTATTACAATTTATTCACTTTCTATCCCAGCTGGAGCTCCTCCCTCATCTTCTCCGAGTCCAATCCTCCCTCTCTCTTCCCCTTTATCTTCCTCCCCTAGTTCACTAGTAGGGGAGGAGATTAGTATCTGACCTTCCACAGAGGACTTCTGAAAGAGTCTACGCATAAGGGTATCAAATTATATGCTGAGACTAATTTTTGTTTTTATCTATTTTTCAGTTGAAGGACATCTAAGTTGTTTCCAGATTCTGTCTATTATGAAAAAGCTGCTATGAACATAGTGCCCACCCTTGACAATGCTAAAAATTCTGCTACACTTGCAGACAGGAGCCTAGTATAACTGTCATCATAGAGGCTTCAGCCAGCAACTGATAAAAACAGATGCAGAGACTCACACTCATACATTAAGAGAAGCTTGGAGAATTTTGTG
The DNA here is from genome assembly GCF_030254825.1 of Meriones unguiculatus. Lineage (NCBI taxonomy): Eukaryota > Metazoa > Chordata > Mammalia > Rodentia > Muridae > Meriones > Meriones unguiculatus. The sequence continues at coordinate 87,912,648 of NC_083369.1, read as the reverse complement.
ATAGAGGTGGAGGAAGGATTGTAGGAACCAGAGGAATCAAGGAAACCACAAGAAAACCTACAGAATCAACTAACTTGGACACATAAGGGCTTACAGAGAACCAAAGAGCATGCATGAGAAAGATCTAGGCCCTCTGCACATGTGCAACAGTTGTGTAGCACGGTCTTCATGTGGGGCTCCTGACAGTGGGAGTAGGGGCTGTCTCTGGCCCTGTTGCCTACCTTTGGATCCCTTTCCCCTAACAGGTCTGCCTCATCTAACCTTAATAGTTTAAGATGTGCCTAGCTTTACTATAACTTGAAATGCCAGGGCTAGTTGATATCCATGGGAGGACTCCCCTTCTCTGAAAAGAAACAGAGGAGGAGTGAATGTGGGGAGAGGGAAGACTGGGAGGAGAGGAGGAAGGAACATTTGTGTTTAGGATGTATAGTAAATTATTTATTTAATTATTTAAAATTAAGAAAATGATCAAAATTATTTATAAGAACAACAAAAATAACTTTTGCATTGACTATGTTGTAGAAGCTATGAAAATATATATGTCCAACTTCCTTCTATATCTTAACATTGACAAGAATTATGTTAATTTGTTTACATTTTTTTAAAATCAGATATTTTTTCAGTACTATAGAAGTGAATTTTCTACACCCTCCATGTATTTATGTGTCTTATACTCTCTCTCCCTTTCACACGCACACATACACAGGCAGCACTTAGCCCTTTTAAATTCTTAGTGAAGATATTTAAAGGTCACGTTGCTTTTATGATATTTAGTACACTTTTACTAGCGACTGGTGATCTTTAATTAAAAGGTCATATCTCTCATATTTCTCCAATGAATTATGATTATTTTCATTATTAAAGAGCTGAATTTCTACTATTTAATAAAGTTGGAATCAAATTACTCTTTAATCTTTAGCATGTGGAAAGATTTTTTAATTATGAAGATTAAATCAAACTGTAGATATTCTTTTTTCACATATATCCTGATTAAGTGTTATTATTAGAAATTTCCAAGGAATGTTTTCATCCAAACCTTTTCTCGTTACTCTTTAATCTACCTGGAAGAAGTGTCATCTTAAGCATGTTAATCTTAAGAGTCAAGGCCAAAGCTGCATTTGGCTCTATTGGCAAACATTCATTAGGAAGAACTTTTCATGTCCTAGGCTTATTCTTAGGACATAAAGAGTTTGAATGCTTTCAAACTCTTTCTGAAAACTGCGAGTCCTTTTTTTTTTTCTATATTCTACATTCTTTTCCAGTCACAATATTTGAAACTAGTCCTTCTTTCTCCATAGCTTCATGCAAAATTACTGTGTCTTAATTCTTTTTTTTGAGAGTTGGAATTATCTTTATTAAACTCCTTCAACAGTGTTATTAATAAATGATAACATCAAATAATGTCATGGTTTGACATTCTCTAACATTAAAGAAACAAATAAAAGCTCTTTTAATATATACCATAATGATATTTTATCGTAATTAAGAATAAAAATTAGGACTGAACAATTTGCACGGAAGCCTTTCAACCATAATAGAAAGTTAAGATTACAGCTTTTTCAAAGCTAAATTCTATAAACAGGAGAGATTAAATGAAGAAGCACAGAGGCAAATAAGGTAGATCAGAAAACTTACTAAAACATGTAAAAACATCTCTATAGACCCATACAAAGCTGATTTCAAAGACAACCATTAAAGCTTTTCCTGACTCATTAACATAGTACCCATTCCTCTTGCAACATCCAGGGATATATTGTAGTGGCTGAATTCTTTTTTTTTTTTTAATTATTATTTTTTTACACTATATTCACTTTGTATCCCCCATAAGTCCCTCCCTCCTCCCCTCCTGATCCCACCCTCCCTCCCCCTTCTTCACGCATGCCCCTCCCCAAGTCCATTGATGGGGATCTCTGTTTACTCTGTTGTCCTTATATGATCAGTACATTATCATGATGATGTCCGTAAACATAGACAATTTGACAGTTCTTTACCCTGTGCAGTTAAAGTTGGAATCAACTTCTGCCCCATTTTCATATGATGATTTTTGTCACAAAAATAAATGATAATAAAACTTTTCGAATTAAGATATAAGATTGGACATTTCACAGGCAGATATCTATGTGTTTCAGGCCATCCTGGTCTACACAATGATTTCTACAACAGCCAGAGCTACATAGTGAGACCCTATTGCAGAAAAACAAAACAACTGGCTATTCCATACTTCACTTTGTTAGAAATAATATCTTCTTTTTGTAGTAGTAAAGGGAGAAAAATAGATATGGAATGATTGGGAATATTTTCGTATTTTCTGCTAATTTAGTGTGCTCATTTTCCTATGTCATATTTTAATTACTTTGTTTATTATTTGCCAAATATGTTCATCAAATATTTCCTGAGCATCTGTCTTATATTTTTAGACATAGTACTAGCTTCTGACTGTATAGTAATGGCTAAAATACATACTCTACTCTCAAGAAGTGTTGCAGATAGGAAGGCAGAGAAAAGTAAATGCACATTACAGTGTTGTCACATAGGATTATAATTTCTGCTGATGGTAAAAATAAACAGGAAGGGAAATAGTCAAGAATATTCATATAATATATATTCATATAAATATATTATATAAATATTCGTATAAATATATGGTATATAAATATAAACAGGAAGGGAAATAGTCACGAATATTCATATAACTTTTCTAAGCAAAGCCTCATCCAAGACATGTCCCAAAAGTTGAATAGAGATGGGCACACATGCACGGATGAGCATGGGTGTGCATGTGCATGTGTATGTGTATGAATGCATGTATGGGACAAAGAAATAAGTAGAAACAGAGATGCAAGGAGACAGATGTTTCTAGTACAGGTAAGAGAATGTACAATACCCTTGAACTGTTTTAGATAATAGAAATTTATTTGGTATAGATGGAATATGGACCATAAGGGTATATAAATGTAGCCAATAAAATAGCTGAAAATAAAATCAGGGCCCAGAATATGATAGGTGTGTTATGTCACACCAAGGGGCATGGCCATTATCTCAAGGATAATAGGAAACACTTGAAGGATTTTAGAGAAGAATCACATGATCTTTTCACTTTAGAAAAGTCACTTCTATTGCTGAATATTAGAGGAATTTGGCTGGGACAAGGCAAGATAAAATTTGAAAGAAAGCTCTTTAAGCTGTTTAATTAATGGTAGTGGCAGTGAAGGTGTAGAGAAATGAATGCGTCCCTGATGAATCAGACTCAAACACCAGTTAACTGATGATCCATCTCCCTCAAATATCTACAAAAGCAAGAGATACAGAATAGGTGTTCAGTAACTACTTGATAGTTGAATATATCAAGAAAAATTTAACACTGATGTCTGCATAGGAATGAGCAGATATAAAAAAAGAAAACTAGAAGGCCCAGGATTAAGGCATCAAGCTCAAATAAAATGAAGGAAAAGGTAGAATTAAAGACAGAGGAAGAAATAACAGATAGATATGATGAGTGATGTGAAGAGAAATATTTAATAGCAATATAGGCGGCTTATATGGCTTTCTCTCTCAAGATGTCTGAAATTCCAAGTATATAGAATAGAATTTAATTAATAGAGAGAACCAAGAAGAATAATTTAAATAAGGAAAGGTGTGATTCTTTTCATATTAATAAAGGAAAAGAAAAAATACAAAGGGAAAAGAAAGTTGTAGGAAATAGGTAAATAAGGAAATGAATCATGGGTCTTGTTTTAGGTTGAATTATGAGCACATATTACATCCTCATCTCTGGAACCTATAAACATAGAACCTTAGCTTTTACACACACCTTAACTTTGTATGTTGAAGTCCTGTGCTCTAAAGTGATAGCTATAAGAAGTAGTACTCTTTGGAAATAAAAAATTAGGCCAGAATCATTAGGAAAGGTAAAAATACCTATTGTGGCTAGAATGATAATGTCTGCCATAGGCTAATATATTTACATACTAAGTCTCCAGTTGATGGCACTATTTTGGAACATTTCAGAGGTTTGGACTAACAAAAGAAAGTATGTCATCAGGGATAGGCTTTGAGAGTTTGGAGATCAACAGCACTAATGACTATATTTCATGCTTGTGGTTCAAGATAAGAACTTCCAATTTCTTGCTTTTACCACCATGAATACATCATAGACTCTTATCCCTATGGAATAACAAGCCCAAATAAATGATTTATAACTAGCCTCTGGTATTTCATTGTAATGAAAGTAAAGGAAGTTACACAGTTTATAGTAGAAACTTGTAGTTTTGTTTTTTTATTAGAATGTCTCCTATATGCTCATATATTTGAATACTTGCTCCTAAGTTGGTGAAACTGTTTGGGAAGAATCAGGAATGACCTTGCTGGAGGAAAAGTGTAACAGGGAGTGGGCTTTGAGGTTGCAAAAAACCATGCCATTTCTGGTTAGCTATTTCTCTGCCTTGTGCTTGTGGATCAGATATAAGCTCTCAGCTACTGTTCCAGTGCTATGTCTTCCTGTCTTCTATCATGTTCTCTATCATGATGATCATGGAATTTAACACTCTGGAACCAAGATCTCCAATAACCTCTTTTGTAAGTTGTCATGGCTATGGTACTTTGTTCTATCAGTAGAAAAGTAAAGTAACTACAGAAAGCCTAAGATAAGTGGCTTCTTTCTTTGCTTGTATTATGTGAAAAGCCAGTAAAAGACAGCATGTATGAGTAAACAGGTACTTGCCAAATATGAGATATATTGACATACTGATCTTGGAATTTCCTGAACATGAGATACAAACTTATATGCTACCAAGTATGTGTTGTCTTAATATTAGTCACACAAACTCTTTAAGACATCCTACAAACTATATTTTACATATGTAATTACTTTAAGGACCTTGATGCAGAAGTATTATCTTCAATTATCTAGAGTATGCAATGTAATCACAAAGAACCTAAAAGAGTGAGAGAATAAAGAGGCATAAGAAGTCAGAGTGTCAGACAAAGGATAATGAATGGAACTGGAGGTCATAGTGTTCAGCAAAATAAGACCAGCATAGAAGACAAATACTGCACATTATCTGCCATATGTGAAAGACAGTTTTAAATTTGTGTATATGTGGATACACCTCCAGTGAAAGAACACGGCACTGAAGTATGTAGTTTTAGTACCTGATAAGCAACCACTTTGGAAATTTATGTGGTGCTTTCTCAGAGAATTAGGAATAGTGTTTCCTCAAGATCCAGCTACACCACTCCTAGGCATATATCCAAAATATGCTCAAGTAAATGACAAGGACTTTTATTGAGCCAAGTTCACAGCAGCTTTATTTGTAATAACCAGAAACTGGAAATATCCCAGATGTTCCTCAAATGAGGAATGGATACAGGAATATCGGTATATTTACACAATGGAATACTACTCAGCAATTAAAAACAAGGAATCATGAAATTAGCAGAAAAAAATGGTAGAATGTAGAAAAGATCATACTGAATGAGGTATCCCAGAAGCAGAAAGACACACAGGGAATATACTCACTTATAAGTGGATATTAGACATATAAGATAAGCATACTAAAATCTATATACCTAAAAAAGCTAAACAAGAAGGAGGACCGTGGGTAAGATGATCAATCCTCACTCAGAAAAGCCAATGGGACGGACAGTGGAAGAAGGAGAAAACAGGAAACAGGAGAGGAGCCTACCACAGATGGCCTCTGAAAGATTCTACCCAGCAGTGTATCAAAGCAGATGTTGAGATCCATAACCAAACTTTGAGCAGTGTGCAGGACATCTTATGAAAGAAGTGAGAGATAGTAAGACATGGAGGGGACTGGAGCTCCACAAGGAGATCAAAAGAAGCAAAATTTCTGGGCACTGATGTCTTTTCTGAGACTGATACTCCAACTAGGGACCATTCAGGCAGATAACCTAGAACCCCTGCACAGATGTAGCCCATGGCAGCTCAGTGTCCAAGTGGGTTCACTAGTAAAGGGAACAGGGATTGTCTCTGACATGAACTCAATGGCTGGCTCTTTGATCACCTCCCCCTGAGGGGGGAGCAGCCTTGCCAGGCCAGAGAAGACAATGCAGCCAGTACTGATGAGAACTGATAAGCTAAGGCCAGATGAAAGAGGGATGAAAGAGGAGGGGGACCTCCACTATCAGTGGACCTGGGTGGAGATGAGGGAGGGAAAGTGGGTTTGGGAGAGAATGATGGAGGGGGTACAGCTGGTATACAAAGTGAATAAACTGTAATTAATATAAAAAAATAAAAATTAAAAAGTAGGAAATCACCGTATTTTCTAATAAACTCCATCCAGCCCTGGTATAGGAGGCTAGAATAAAAGAGTTGTGTGATTTAGTAAAAACGTTTACATGTTCTTATGAGGCTGGAGTAATCAGTGAGTAATGCAGTAGAGGACCTTTTCAGTGTGGAGGGTTAAGGTGCAGTTAAGTGTTTATGTGTGTCCAGAGAAGTTCTGCAGTAATTTCTAGAAGTTGTACTCATGCTTTAAGTGCCCTCAGCACACTGACTGATTCAGGACTAGTTATCACACATTCAAAAGTTGAAAGAAAACATCATTACATGTAGTCATTTGTCTTTACTTTCAGAAAACACATGACAATTGAAATAGTTCACACAGATATTCATACTGCTCAGAAAAAAAAATTATATATATATTTTTATTTTTAACTGTTATATATATGGAACAGTTAAAAATGAAGACAAAATATAAAAAATTATATATATCAGGGGGAACTGAACAACTTACTACTCAATGATAGCTGGGTTAAAGAAGAAATAAAGAAAGAAATTAAAGACTTCCTAGAATTCAATGAAAATGAAGGCACAACATACCCCAATTTATGGGACACATTGAAAGCAGTGCTCAGAGGAAAATTTATAGCACTAAGTGCCTGCAAGTAGAAATTCGTAACATCACATACAAACAACTTAATGACCCAACTGAAAAACCTAGAAAAAAAAAGAAGCAGATACACCCAAGAGGAGCAGACAGCTGGAAATAATCAAACTAAGGGTTAAAGTCAATCAATTAGAAACAAATAAAACTATCCAAAGAATCAATGAAACAAAAAGCTGGTTCTTTGAGAAAATCAACAAGATAGAAAAACCCTTAGCCAAACTAACTAAAAAGCAGAGAGAAACTATCCAAATCAGCAAAATCAGAAATGAAAATGGGGACATAACCACAGACACTGAGGAAATCCAAACAATTATTAGGTCATACTACAAAAGCCTACATGCCACAAAATTTGAAAATCTAAATTAAATGGATAATTTTCTTGAAAGATTCCATCTACCAAAACTAAGTCAAGATCAGGTAGAAAGACTAAATAGCCCTACATCTCCCAAGGAAATTGAAGCAGTCATTAACAGTCTCCCCTCCAAAAAAAGCCCTGGACCAGATGGCTTCAGCACAGAATTCTACTAGACCTTCAAAGAAGTGCTAACTCCAATTCTCCTCAAGCTATTCCAGGAAATAGAAACAGAAGGAACACTACCAAACTCATTCTATGAAGCCACAGTCACCTTGATACCTAAACCACACAAAGATCCAACAAAAAAAGAGAACTTCAGGCCTATCTCTCTTATGAACATTGATGCAAAAATACTCAATAAAATACTTGCAAACCGAATCCAAGAATATATCAAAGATATCATCCACCATCACCAAGTAGGCTTCATCCCAGGCATGCAGGGGTGGTTCAACATACTGAAATCCATCAATGTAATCCACCACATAAACAAACTGAAGGAGAAAAACCACATGATCATCTCCTTAGATGCTGAAAAAGCATTTGACAAAGTCCAACACCCATTCATGTTTAAAGTCTTGGAGAGATCAGGGATACAAGGCACATACCTAAAGATAGTAAAGGCAATATGCAGCAAACCTATAGCTAACATCAAACTCAATGGAGAGAAACTTAAATCAATCCCACTGAAATCGGGGACAAGACAAGGCTGCCCACTCTCTCCATACCTCTTCAACATAGTACTTGAAGTCCTAGCCAGAGCAATAAGACAACTAAAGGAGATCAAGGGGATACAAATCGGAAAGGAAGAGGTCAAAGTGTCACTATTTGCAGATGATATGATAGTATACATGAGCGACCCCAAAAATTCAACCAGAGAACTCTTTCAGCTGATAAACACCCTCAGCAAAGTGGCAGGATACAAAATCAACTCAAAAAAATCAGAAGCCCTCCTGTATACCAAAGACAAAAAGGCTGAGAAAGAAATTAGGGAAACAATACCCTTCACTAATAATAATAATAATGATAGCCACTAATAACGTAAAGTACCTTGGTGTGACTCTAACCAAGCAAGTGAAAGACCTGTTTGAGAAAAACTTCAAGTCTCTTAAGAAAGAAATTGAAAAAGATATCAGAAGATGGAAAGATCTCCCGTGCTCATGGATTGGTAGGATTAAAATTGTGAAAATGGATGCAATTCCCATCAAAATACCAACTCAATTCTTTACAGACCTTGAAAAAAAAAGATTCTCAGCTTCATATGGAGAAACAAAAAACCCAGAATCTCCAAAATGATCCTGTACAACAACAGATCAACTGGAGGTATCTCCATCCCTGATCTCAAACTGTACTACAGGGCAACAGTAATAAAAACTGCATGGTACTGGCATAGAAACAGAAAGGAGGATCAATGGAACCGCATAGAAGACCCAGAAATAAACCCACACACCTATGAATACTTGATATTTGACAAATAAGCCAAATCCATTCAATGGAAAAAAGACAGCATCTTCAACAAATGGTGCTGGACCAACTGGATGTCTACATACAGAAAAATGAAAATAGATCCATATTTATCACCCTGACCAAAACTAAAGTCAAAGTGGATCAAGGACCTCAACATAAAACCTGATACTCTAAATCAATTGGAAAAAAAAGTGGGGAACAGCCTAGAACTCATTGGCACAGGAGACAACTTCCTGAACAGAACACCAACAGCACAGGCTCTAAGAGCAACAATCAATAAATGGGACCTCATGAAACTGAAAAGCTTCTGTAAAGCAAAGGACACCGTCATCAAAACAAAACGACTGCCTACAGATTGGGAAAGAATCTTAACTAACCCTTTATCTGACAGAGGACTAATATCCAGTATATACAAAGAACTAAAGAAGCTGAAAAGCAGCAAACCAAGTAATCCAATTAAAAAATGGGGAACAGAGCTAAACAGAGAATTCTCCACAGAGGAATATCGAATGGCAGAAAAACACTTAAAGAAATGCTCATCCTCATTAGCCATCAGGGAAATGCAAATCAAAACGACCCTGAGATATCACCTTACACCCATCAGAATGGCCAAGATGAAAAACTCAAGCAGCAACACATGCTGGAGAGGTTGTGGAGAAAGGGTAAACCTCCTCTACTCTGGTGGGAATGTAAACTGGTACAACCACTCTGGAAAGCTATCTGGCGCTTTCTAAGACAATTAGGAATAGTGCTTCCTCAAGACCCAGCTATACCACTGCTAGGTATATACCCAAAGTTTGCTCAAGTACACAAAAGGGATACTTGCTCAACCATGTTTATAGCAGCTTTATTTGTAATAGCCACAACCTGGAAACAACCCAGATGTCCATCAACGGAAGAATGGGTACAGAAATTGTGGTATTTCTAGGAATACTACTCAGCAATCAAAAAGGAGGAAATCATGAAATGTGTAGGCAAATGGTGGGATCTAGAAAAGATCATTCTGAGTGAAATATCCCAGAAGGAGAAAGACAAACACGGTATATACTCAATTATATAGACCTATAAGATATGATGAACATAATGAAATCTATACACCTAAAAAAGATAATCAATTGAGTGGACATGGGGTAAGATGATCCATCCTCGTTTAGAAAGACAGATGGGATGTGCATTGAACGTATGACAGGAGTCTACTGAGTACATCTGAAAGACTCTAACTAGCAGTGTTTTCAAAGCAAAGAGTGACCAAACCTTTGGCAGAGTACAGGGAAGCATAAGAAAGAAGGGGAGTTAGTCTGATGCGGAAAGGATAGAAGCTCCACAAGGACCAAATATATCTGGGCACAGGGTCTTTTCTGAGACTGACATTCAACCAAGGACCATGTATGGACATAACCTAGAACCTCCGCTCAGATGTAGCCTGTGGTAGCTCAGTAACCAATTGGTTTCCCAAAGTGAGCAAAACAAGGACTATTTCTAACAGGAAGTCAATGATTGGCTCTTTGGCCTCCCCACCCCCCAAGGGAGGAGCAGTCCTGTTAGGCCACAGAGGAGGTCTTTGCAGCCAGTCCTGAAGATACCTGATAAAACAGGATCAAATGAATAGGGAGGAGGTCCCCCCTTATCAGTGGACTTGGAAAGGGGCATGGTGGAGATGAGGGAGGGAGGGAGGGACTGGGAGGGAATGAGGGATTGGGAAAGGCTGGGATACAGAGTTAATAAAATGTAACTGATAAGAAAAAAATAAAATTCAAAAAAATTTTATATATTTAATACACACACACATATATATATACATATATATACATACATATATATATATACACACACACTGTATGATTATATGCACCCAAAATACCCTTATTAAACTCTTTTTTTCCCTCCAAACCACTTATAAGATGAATGGATACTCAGTTATGTAAAAATGACACACTCTACTCCAACAACCATTAACAGTTATTTGCCTCTTAGAAGAGAAGAAATGCGGCCTCATAGGTACCTCCTCTATCCAAGATATAATGGTGGAGGATCCACAATAAAGTTCCATAACTTCTGTGGACATTCTGTTATCGTTGAAATCACCATATCCTATCTGAATTGCAGCATTCCATGATTCTCCTCATCTCTTCCTCTTAAGCCCTTATAATTTCCTCTTCTGGTATGTTTAGTAGGATTTTCAGGGTCAGGGAGGCAGGTAATATAGTCCCGCTAAGAAGTAGAGATTCAAAAATCACTTATTGTGAGTATTTTGAACAGACAAGAATTTTTGAATTAACCATCACTCTCTGCAAGAAGCTGCTCATTTAAACTCTTGACTTCCCAGTAAATTTTAAGTTCTATGCAGATACAATTACTCATGTCTTTAGCACTATTGTGTCACATATAACATAGAACCTGGAACATTACAGACATTCAATAAACATTTGCTGAATAAACAGGTGAAAAAATTACTACAGGGAACATCTGAAGTGTTAAGGAATACTTAAAATATTTTTATTTACAAGCTGGCTTTAATGGAGATGGGCCTTATATAAAAAGAAGAATGTTATCTATTAGCAATATTGAGTATTTCTCACTGTAATATTTTGTATAGGGGATGGGAGATAGCAGTGAACAAAATTCTCTCATGCATTCTTGTAGTAATTTTATTATTATTATTAATATATTATTATTATTTAAAATTTATTCACTTTGTATCCCAGTTGTAGTCCCCTCCCTCATCTCCTCTCAGTCTCACCTTCCCTCCCTCTTCCTCACTATCCCTCTTCTCTAGCCCACTGATAGGGGAAGTCCTTATCCCCTACTGTTTGACCCTAGCCAGCAGGTCCCCTCAAGACAGCCTGGATCCTCTTCCTGTGTGGGCTGGATCTAAGATGGCAGTGCAGACCACAGAATGTATCTGAACATCAGCTCAGTAGTGAGAGCAGCATTCTTGTAGTATTTTAAGGGAAGAGAGATAATAAAATATATATACTATATTCTTCAACATAGCTTTCTAGATCCCATAAAAAGATGGCATTTTTTATCCAGTATTGGTAGGAGGTGAACTTTGAGTAATAATCTCAGTAAATGAGTTTGAGTAAGCCATGTATGCTATTATGTGTACCCTCTTTTCTTTAGATTCTGCCTGGTGTTGGTTATTTGGTAAAATAAGAAAATTTGCCACTTGTTGAAAGAGTTCTATAGCAAACACTTTGGTACATTGAGGGATATTTTCCTCTTTTGTTTTCTCTCATTTCTGATATTGTCAATACACTTATATTGATCATTGTCTCATGATAAAAGTTACAAGCAGTTTACATACTTTATATTCTGTTACAATTATTGTACAAAAACATAAGTTCAGAGGCCTAAGGAACCAGTTAGCACATAAATGGTAGATACAGAGTTTGAACATTTTCTCAGTTCCAGAGCACACTCTATACCATTCCTCACAAAACTCTGCTTGGCCTAATTGACATGGAAAATATTATCTTATTTTTTTTCTTTGAATTTTTTTGCAATCGCTGTGGAAATCACCCTGGACATTTTTCTAAAAACTAGAAATAGAGCTGACATATTTAAACTGTATATACCTAAAGGACTCTATATCTATTACAGAGATACTTTCTTGGCCATGTTCATTTTTGTTCTATACACAGTAGCTTTGCTATGTAATCAACCCATATATTCATTAACTGAAAAATGAACAATGAAATTGTGATGAATGTTCACATTGTAATTTTATTCATCTGTATGAAAAAGAAGTTTGTAAGTAAATAGATGGAACTGGAAAATTTATGCTGAGTGAAGTAATCCACACTCAAAAAGAAAATGACATGTATTCTCTCTAATATGTTAATTTTAGCTTAGAATATTTAGATTTTTGCATTTAACTTGGAATACCTTTAGAAAACAGGAATCTAGGAAAGCAACATTGTTTGGAAGACACCTTAAAGGGAGGCTTTTCAGATTAGAGTTGATAAGAAAAAAAAGCGTGTGAACACTTGAGGTGGGTGTCTAAGCATGGATAGGGGAAGAGATAAGGAAGGTGAGGAGAGAGAGGTAACCAACAAAAATATTGAGGGGAAAATTCATATTGAAGTCTACTACTTTGTAAGCAACCTAAAAATAAGAGACAAAGATTCTATACACTGAAGGAATGAATAAAGCTTACCCTAGTACCCTGAGATTATTAAGCTAAAATCCCAGTGCCAAGTATAGGAGAATTCTTTATAAGTTGTTAATCGTGGAGATCTTAAAGACTACCAAAACAATATAGGATATTTTCATTGCTCTTGGCTGTCCAACAGAAACAGTTACTCAGACCCTATTCCTGAAGAAACCATATAACTTCTGTGCAAGGTTTGGAAAAATAATGCAGGAACTTAACTGAAAGCTTCCCCCTTGCTGGACAACTTTCATAGTGATGGTAGGTTAATACAAGTTTCTAACAGAGAAAAGGCATCAGTAGTTTTTCTAGACAGCTTACTGTCACAAGCCTAAGTCATTATGTTAGAGAAAAACCTCAACTGAGAAAATGACCCGACAATAATGGCTTGTGGGAAAGCCAGTAATGCATATTCTTGGTTGATGATCGATGTTCCATGGCCCAGATCACTGTGAATGTTGACACCCCTGAGTTGGTGTTCCTATGTGTTATAAAAAACAAAAAGAAAGAAAAAATTGACCCATAAGGAAAAAGCTACCAAGCAGTAGTTCCTCATGGCTTCTTCTGGAGTTCCTGTCCCCAGGTCCCTGACTTACATTCTGTTAACGAACTATAGCTTAGGACATGTAAGTTGAAATAAGCCCATTCTTCCTCAAGTTGTATTTGGACATGGTGTTTGTTGTCATTCTGCATCTTCCAGTAGGACTGGACTCTGCAGAGCTGGAAGCGCAAACTTGTGCATCAGAAAATTTGATTCATCTGTATCCAGGTGGAAAAAGATGAGGGGTGAGGTTCCAAATGAGTGTAGATTGAGATCCCTGTTACAAGATCTCTAGTCTACCTGGGGTTTACAGAAAAGAGAATTTTTTTTTCTGCAATAAGTGTTATTGCTCAGGGACCCCCATGTAGACTGTTGCCCATGGGCTAAAATCTGAGCAGGGGTTCTAGGTCCTCTCCATGCATAAGTCTTGGTGGGTGCATCATTCTCAGCAGGAACCCCTGGGCTCAATTATTTATTTATTTATTTATTTATTTTAGTTTTGTTGGTCTCCTTGTGAGGGTCCCAAACCCTCCTTGTCATTCTGTTTCCCACTTCTTCCATAAGACTCCCTGCAATTTGACCAAACTTGGGCTATAAGTTTCATCATTTGCTTCAACCTCCTGTTGGGTGGAGCCTTGCAGAGGACCTACTATAATAGTATCCATCTTTTTTCCCCACTTCTACCAATTCTGTGTATATCCAGCTTGCAATTCTGAATGAGATTTAAGCATCCTCCCTAGGATCCTCCCTGTAGTTTAGCTTCATTTTTATTAGTTAATTATTTTTTATTAATTACAGTTTATTCACTTTTTATTACAGCTGCAACCCTCTCCCTCATCCCTTCCCAATCCCACCCTAATCCCCCAGTCCACTGATAGGGTAGGTCCTTCACCACTTCCATCTGATGCTAGTCTATCAGATCTCATCAGTACAGGTTGCATTGTCTTCCTCTGTGGCCTGGTAAGTGGGTGGCTCTTTGATCACTTCCCTCCAAGTTCATGTCAGAGATAGTTCCACTTAATAAGGAACCCACTTGGACATTGAGCTGCCATGGGCTACATCTGCAGGTGTTGTAGGGTATCTGCATGAATGATTCTTGGTTGGAGTATCAGTCTCAGTAAAGACCCCTGGGCCCAGATTGATTTTTGCTCTCCTTGTAGGGCTCCTGTTCCCTCCAGGCCTTTCTATGTCCCCCTTCTTTCATAAAATTCAGTGCACCTTTGCCCAAAGTTTGGCTATGAGTCTCAGCCTCTGCTTTGATACCCTGCAGGGTAGAGTCTTTCAGAGTCCTTCTTTGGTAGGCTCCTATGTTCCCTGTTTTCTCCATCTTCCCGTATCCATCCTGTTAGCCTTTCTAAGTGAGGATTGAACATCTTACACAAGATAATCCTTCCTGCTTAGTTGCTTTATTTCATCTTTAATATCCGCTTATAAATGAGTATATACCATGTGTGTCTTTCTGCTTCTGGGATACCTCACTCAGGATGATCTTTTCCAGTTCCCACCATTTTCCTGCAAATTTCATGATTTCATTGGTTTTAATTGCTGAGTAGTATTCCTGCACCCCATTTTTTAATTGGATTTCTTGATTTGTTTGTGTTTAACTTCTTGAGTTCTTTGCATATACTGGATATAATCCCTCTGTCAGCTATACGATTGGTAAAGATCCTTTACAAATCTGAAGGCTGTCACTTTGCTTTGATGAGAGTGTCCTTTGCTTTACAGAAGCTTTTCAGTTTTATGAGGTCCCATTTTTTTTGATTGGCATTATTATTTTTTTGTGATTTTTTCTTTATTAATTACACTTTATTCACTTTGTATCCCCCATGTGGTTCTCTCCCTCCTCCCATCCCAATCCCTCTCTTCCCCCATCCTCTACATGAATCCCCCTCCCCCAAGTCCACTGATAGGGGAGGACTTCTTTTCCTAGTCAATTAAGTCTCATCAGGAGTGGCTGAGTTGTCTTTTTCTGTAGCTCCATGGACCAGAAAAATATTTTCTTTTTTCGTTGTTGTTTTATTTTTTCTTTATTAATTACAATTTATTCACTTTGTATCCCTCCTCCGTGGTTTCCTCCCTCCTCCTGTCCCAATCCCTCCCTTCCTCCACCCTCTGCATGCATGTCCCCCCCCCCTCCAAGTCCACTGATAGGGGAGGACTTCTTTTCCTTCCTTCTTTTCCTAGTCAATTAGGTCTCATCAGGAGTGGCTGAGTTGTCTTCTTCTGTAGCCTGCCTGGTAATGCTTCTTCCACCTCAGGGGGAGGTAGTTAAAGAGGAGGCCAATCAGTTCATGTCAGAGACAGTCCCTGTTCCTATTACAATGGAATCCACTTGGATACTGAACTGCCATGGGCTACATCTGTAGGGGTTTTAGGTTATCTCCATGCATAGTCCTTGGTTGGAATAGCAGTCTCAGGAAAGACCCCTGTGCTCAGATTTTTTTGGTTCTGTTGCTCTCCTTGTGGAGTTCCTGTCCTCTCCAGATCTTACTGTTTCCCATTTCTTTCCTAAGATTCCCTGCACTCTGCCCAAAGGTTGCCCATAAGTCTCAGCATGTACATTGATAGTCTGCAGGGCAGAGCCTTTCAGTGGTCCTCTATGTCAGGCTTCTGACTTGTTCCCTCTTTTCTCCTTCTTCTGATGTCCATCCTCTTCGCCTTTCTGGATAGGAATTGAGCATTTTAGCAAGAGTCCTCCCTCTTGATTAGTTTCCTTAGGTGTACAGATTTTAGTAGGTTTATCCTATATTATATGCCTATATGAGTGGGTATATACCATGTGCATCTTTCTGCAGTTGGGATACCTCACTCAGGATGATCTTTTCCCATTTTTTGATTGTTGATGTTAAGAGCCTATGCTGTTGGTGTTCTTTTCAGGGAGTTGTCTCATGTGCCAATGAGTTCAAGGCACTTCCACAATGTTTTTTTCTAACAGGTTTAGTGTGTTTAGTTTTATATTGAGGTCTTTGATTAATTTGGACTTTAGTTTTGTGCAGGATGATAAGTATGGATCTATTTTCATCTTTTTCTACATGCAGACATCCAGTTACACCAGCATCATTTGTTGATGTTGCTATCTTTTTTTTTCCATTGTCTTGTTTTGGCATCTTTGTGAAATATCAGGTGTCCATAAGTATGTGGGATTATTTCAGGGTGTTCTATTGGATTCCACTGATAAACCATTCTCTTTCTCTGCCAGTACCATTCAGCTTTTATTAAAGTTGCTCTATAGTATAGCTTAAGATCATGGATAGAGGTATCTCCAGAAGATCTTTTATTCTACAGGATTGTTTTAGCAATTCTGGATTTCTTTTTATTCCATATGAAGTTGAGAATTTTTCTTTCAAGTCTGTAAAGAATTGTTTGGGTTATATGATGGGAACTGCATTGAATCTGTAGATTGCTTTTGGTAAAATAGCCAATTTTCCTATGTTAATCCTGCCAAGACAAGAGCATGGGAGATCTTTCCATCTTTTGATATCTTCTTCTAATTCTTTCTTCAGAGACTTGAAAATTTTTCTTATAAGTCTTTGACTTTCTTGGTTAGAGTTACACCAAGAAACTTTATGTCCATTATGGCAATTTTTTTCAGACAAGTGTTTGACTTGGTTAGAGTCATACCAACATACTTTATGTCCTTTATATCTATTTTGAAGGATGTTGTTTTCTTAATTTCTTTCTCAGCCATTTGTCTTTTGTATACAGGAGGGCTATTGATTTTTTTTTTCTTGCTAAATTTTTATCCAGCCAATTTCCTGTAGATGTTTATCACCTGTAAGAGTAACCTGGTAATTTTTTTGTGGTCACTCATGTATATTATCATATCATCTGCATACAGTGATATTTTGCCTTATTCCTTTCCAAAGTTGAATCCACTTGATTTTCTTTGTCTTATTGTTCTAGGTAGGAGTTTAAGAACAATGTTGAAAATATATGGAGAGAGTGGGCAGCCTAGCATTGTCCCTGATTTCAGTGGGATTGATTTAAATTTCTCTCTGTTTATTTTGATGTTGGCTATAGGCTTGCTGTCTATTACCTTTACTGTGTTTAGGTAAGTGCTTTGTATCCCTGATCTCTCCAGGACTTTAAACATAAATGAATGTTGGATTTAATCAAATGTTTTTTGGCATCTAAGGAGATTATCGTGTTTTTTTTTTTTTTCGGTTTGCTTTTATGGTGGATTACATTGATGGATTTTCATATATTGAACCACCCATGTATATCTTAGATGAAGACTACTTGGTGATAGTGGATGATATCTTTGATGTGCTCTTGGATTTGGCTTGAAAATATTTTGGTGAGTATTTTTGAATCAATGTTCATATGGGAGATTTGACTGAAATTCTCTTACTTCGTTGTTGGCTCTTAGTGAGGTTTACGTATCAAGGTTACTTTGGTTTCATAAAATATATTTGATAATGTTTCTTCTGTGTTTGTGTCATGGAATAGTTTAAAGAGTATTGGTGTAAGCTCTTCTTTGTAGGTCTGGCAGAATTCTGCACTGAAACCATCTTGCCATGGGCTTTTTTTAGATGGGAGAATTTTGATGATAGCTTCTATTTCCTTATGGGATAAAGGATTATTTAGTTAATTTACTTGGTCATGATTCAGCTTTGGTAAGTGAAATCAATCAAGGAAAATTTTCATTTTATTTAGATTTTCAAATTTTGAAGTATCACCTAATGATTGTTTGGATTTCCACAGTGTATGTTGCTATGATCCCCTTTTCCTTTCAGATTTTGTTGAATAGATGAATAACTTTCTGCCTTTTAGTTAGTTTGGCTAAGGTTTTGTCTATCTTGTTGATTTTCTCAAAGAACCATCTCTTGGTTTCATTCATTCTTTGAATCGTTTTATTTGTTTCTAATTTATTGATTCCCAGCCTGATTTTTAGTATTTACAGCTGTCTACTCCTCTTGGGTATTTCTGATTCCCCTCCCCCTTAGGGCTATCAGATAAGCCATTAAGCTGCTTGAATGAGATGTTTTGAATTTCTTCTTGAAGACACTTTGTGCTATGAAATTTCCTCATAGCATTGCTTTTATTGTGTCCCATAAGTTTGCCTATGTTGTGTTTTCATTTTCATTGAAGTTTAGGAACACTTTAACTTCTTTCCTTATTTCTTCTCTGACCCAGTTGTCATTGAGTAGCAAGGTTTTCCATTTCCATGTGTGTGTAGGATTTTTGCTATTTCTGTTTTTGTTGAGGGGCAGCCTTAGTCCATTGTGGTCAGAATGTATACAAGGATTATTTCAATCTTCTTGTATCTCTTGAGGATTTCTTTATGTCTGACTATGTGGTCTGTTTTGGAGAAGATTCCATGAGGTGCTGAGAAGAAGGTAAATTCTTTTGTGTTTGGGTGAAAGGTTCTGTAGATGTTTGTTAGGTCCATTTGATTCTTGACCTCTGTAAGAGTCAATTTTTCTTTATTCAAATTCTGTTTTGTTGGCCTGTCCTTTGTTGAGAGTGTGGTGTTAAAGTCTCCCACTATTATTGTGTGGGGATCTATGTGTGGTGCAAGTTTTATTAATGTTTCATTTACAAATGTGGGTACCCTTGTATTTGGGGCATAGATATCCAAAATTGTGATGTCTTCATCATGGAACTTTCCTTTGATGAGTATAGAGTGTCCTTTGCTGCCCCGCCCCTCAGGGCTTCAACAGGGTTCCTAAAGTAAGAGAATGGAAGGAATGGGGGGGGGGTAGGGACAAGAGACACAGGAATTTAAAGCCAAGTCTGTTTGTCTGATCAAGGCTTCCTTTTATTAGAAATTTTTACCCAACTTATATAGGGAGAAGACAGGAAAGGGGGAAGGTTAATCTACTGATGCAGGAAATAGGAAGAGTGCTTTCATGGGTTAAATATTGCACCTGCAAGATGCCTTAAGGATGTTTTCTTAAGCTATCTCACGGATGCTCTAAAACTAACAGACAGATGTTCTCACAATCTATCACCCATGATTTTGGGTCCTAGGTAACTCTTCAACTAAATAGCTTTAGGTCTCCAATAAATGACCTTTGCTCACTACTTGGCTTTGGCTTCAGTAAATAGCTTTATCTCCACTAGATAGCTTTGGCTCACTGTTTGACT
Organism: Meriones unguiculatus; assembly: GCF_030254825.1. Lineage (NCBI taxonomy): Eukaryota > Metazoa > Chordata > Mammalia > Rodentia > Muridae > Meriones > Meriones unguiculatus. The sequence goes on along the minus strand of NC_083369.1, from coordinate 87,893,137 downwards.
TTGGCTTCAGTAGATAGCTTTGGCTCCCAGCACTTTGCCATCTCTTTTGATTAATTTTAGTTGAAAGTTTGTTTTCTTTCTGGTAACTTTTTGTAAGATTACAGAAAATGTATTTTTTTAAATATTTTTTTTATTTTTAAATAATTTTATACATTCACTTGTATTCCAGCTGTAGCCCTCTCCCTCTTTCCCTCCCTTTCCTCCCCTCCCTCCCTCATCTCCTTCCTTCTCCCCTCTGAGTCCACTGAGAGGGGGTTTCCTCCTCTCATTCCATCTGGCCCTAGCTTATCAGGTATCTTCAGGATGGTTGCAATGTCCTTATCTGTGGCCTAGTAAGGCTGCTCCTCCCTCATGGAGGAAGGGAAGCTCATTGTTTCATGTCAGAAACAATTCCTGTCTCCCTTATTAGGGAACCCACTTGGATACTGAGCTATCACGGACTATGTCTGAGCAGGGGTTGTAGGTTATATCCATGCATGGTCCTTGGTTGGATAAACAATCTCATAGAAGACCCCTAGGCTCAGATATATTTGGACTTTTTGGGGCTCCCTGTCCCCTCTAGGATACACTAATTCTGCCTTCCTTCATATGATTCTCTACACTATGCCGAAAGCTTGGTTATGGGTCTCAGCATCTGCTTTGTTACGCTGCTAGGTTGAGTCTTTTAGATGCCTTCTGTGGTAGGCTACTGCCCTGTTACTTGTTTTCTCCTATTTCCAATGTCCATCCCCTTTGTCTTTCTAGATGAGGATTGATAATCTTACCCCTAGATATCTTTCTTGTTTATCTTCTTTAGTTGTACATATTTTAGTATGTTATCCTATCTTATAGGTCTATAAAAGTGAGTATATGCCATGTGTGTCTTTCTGCTTTTGGGATACCTCACTCAGGATGATTTTTTCTAGATCCCACCATTTGCTTGCAAAATTTATGATTTCCTTGTTTTTGATTGCTGAGTAATATTCCATTGTGTAAAAGTTCCACAATTTCAGTATCCATTCCTCTGTTAATGGACATCTGGGGTGTTTCCATGTTCTGACTATTGTGAATAAAGCTGTTACAAACATGGTTGAGCAAATGTCCTTCTTATTAGATTGGCTACCCCTGTTGCTTCTTGGGGCAATTTTCTTAGAAAACTGTCTCCATCCCTTTATTTTCAGTTAATATCTATTTTGTGACTTAGGTATGTTTCTTGTGTAAAACAGATTATTAGGTATTGATTAGGTATCCATTCTGTTAGTCTGTATCATTTCATTAGAGAGTTGAGTCCAACCATGTTGAGAGAGATTAATGACCACTGGCTGTTAGAATTTTTATTTTGATACTAGTTGTGGTAGTGTATTAGTGTGCTTGGCTACTTTTAGTTTTGTTGTAGTGAGGTTATTTTTTCCTGTGTTTTCTTTAAAGCAGTTAGTTTTCTTAGGTTGTATTTTTCCTTCTATCTTCTGTAATGTACGATTTTGGGGTAGGTATTGTTTAAAATTGTTTTTGCTGTTGAATATCTTATTTTCTCTATCTATGACAACTGAGAGTTTTCCTGGGAATAGTAGCCTGGGCTTCTTTGATTTCTCTTTGGGTCTGCATGATATCCATCCAGGCCCTCTAGCTTTCATAGTCTATGTTGAGAGGCCAGGTCTGATTCTGATAGGTTTGCCATTATTTGTTACTTGGCCTTTTTTCCTTGCAGCTTTTATTATTTTATCTTTGTTCCGTATACTTACTATTTTGATTATTATGTGGCAGGAGGATTTTCTCTTCTTGTCTAATGTGTTAAGTGTTCTGTAGGCCTCTTATATGCTTATAAGCCTCGCTTTTAAAATGGTGGCATTTTCTTCTATGATTTTTTTTGAAAATATTTTTCTGGAAGTAAGACCTAATTATTGTTTGGATTTCTTCAGTGTCTGTGGTTATGTCCCCTTTTCATTAAATCATCCCCACTGAAATCAGGGACAAGGCAAGTCTGTCCACTCTCTCCATATCTTTACAACATTGTTCTTGAAGTCCTAGATAGAGCAATAAGACAATTAAAGGAGTTCAAGGGGATACAAATTGGAAAGGAAGAAGTCAAAGTATCAATGTTTGCAGATGATATGATAGTATACTTGAGAGACCCCAAAAAATTTTCCAGGGAACTTCTACAGATTAACACCTTCAGCAAAGTGGCTGGATACAAAATTACTCAAAAAATTCTGTAACCCTCCTGTATACAAAGGACAAAAGGGCCAAGAAAGAAATTAGGGAAACAACACCCTTCATAATAGCCACAAAGGACATAAAGTACCTTGGTGTGAACCTAACCAACTAAGTCAAAGACTTGTATGAAAAAAATTTCCAGTCTCTGAAGAGAGAATTAGAAGAAGATATCAGAAGCTGGAAAGATCTCCCATGCTCATGGCTTGGAAGGATTAATATAGTAAAAATGGCCATCTTAAGAAAAGCAATCTACAGATTAAATGCAATTCCCATCAAATTACCAACATAATTCTTTACAGAACTTGAAAGAAAAATTCTCACCTTCATATGGAACAACAAGAAACCCAGAAATGCTAAAACAATTCTCTATAGTAAAAGATCTTCAGGAGGTATCTCCATCCCTGATCTCAAGCAACAATACTGAAAACTGCATGGGACTGGCAAAGAAACAGACTGGTGGATCAATGGAATCTAATAGAAGACCCTGACATAAATCCACACACTTATGGACACCTGATTTTGACAAATATTCCAAATCCATTCAAAGGAAAAAAGACAGCATCTTCAACAAATGGTGCTGGTCTAACTGGAAGTCTACATGTAGAAAAATGCAAATAGATCCATACTTACCACCCTGCACAAAACTAAAGTCCAAGTGGATCAAAGTCCTCAACATAAAACCAGACACACTAAACCACTTAGAAGAAAAAGTAGGGAATACTCTTGAACTCATTGGCACAGGAGACAACTTCCTGAAAAGAATACCAACAACACAGGCTCTAAGAGCAACAATCAATAAATAGGAACTCATGAAATTGAAAAGCTTCTGTAAAGCAAAGGACACTGTCCTCAGAACAAAACGACAGCCTACAGATTGGGAAAGATCTTTACCAATCCTTTATCTGACAGAGGGCTAATATCCAGTATATATAAAGAAATAAAGAAGTTAAACAGCAAGAAATCAAGTAATCCAATTAAAAATGGGGTACAGAGCTAAACAGAGAATTCTCTAGAGGAATATTGAGTGGCAGAGAAACACATAAAGAAATGCTCAACCTCATTAACCATCAGGGAAATGCAAATCAAAGTGCCACTAAGATTTCACCTTATACCCATCAGAATGGTTAAGATAAAAAACTCAAGAGACAACACATGCTGGAGAGGTTGTGGAGAAAGGGGAACCTTCCTCCACTGCTGGTGGGAATGTAAACTTGTACAACCACTCTGGAAAGCAATCTGGTGCTAGGAATAGCGCTTCCTGAAGGTCCAGCTATACCACTCCTAGGCATATATCCAAAAGATTCTCAAGTACACAATAAGGACATTTGCTCAACCATGTTTGTAGCAGCCTTATTTGTAATAGCCAGATGCTGGAAACATCCCCTATGCCCCTCAGTGGAGGAATGGATCACAAATTGTGGTATATCTACACAATGGAATATTACTCAGCAATAAAAAACAAGGAAATCATGAAATTTGCAGGTAAATGGTGGGATCTGGAAAAGATCATCTTGAGTGAACTATCACAGAAGCAGAAAGATGAACACGGCATATATTCACTCATATAGACATACAATATAGGATAAACCTACTAAAATCTGTACACCTAAAGAAACTAATCAAGAGGGAGGACTCTTGCTAAAATGCTCAATTACTATCCAGAAAGGCAAAGAGGATGGACATCAGAAGAAGGAGAAAAGAGGGAACAAGTTAGGAGCCTCCCACAGAGGGCCTCTGAAAGGCTCTGGTCTGCAGACTATCAATGTACATGCTGAGACTTATGGGCAACCTTTGGGCAGAGTGCAGGGAATCTTAGGAAAGAAATGGGAAACAGTAAGATCTGGAGAGGACAGGAACTCCACAAGGAGAGCAACAGAACCAAAAAAATCTGAGCACAGGGGTCTTTCCTGAGACTGCTTTTCCAACCAAGGACTATGCATGGAGATAACCTAAGACCCCTACACAGATGTAGCCCATGGCAGTTCAGTATCCAAGTGGGTTCCATTGTAATAGGAACAGGGACTGTCTCTGACATGAACTGATTAGCCTCCTCTTTAACTACCTCCCCCTGAGGTGGAAGAAGCATTACCAGGCAAGCCACAGAAGAAGACAACTCAGCCACACCTGATGAGACCTAATTGACTAGGAAAAGAAGGAAGGAAAAGAAGTCCTCCCCTATCAGTGGACTTGGAGGGGGGGGAACATGCATGCAGAGGGTGGAGGAAGGGAGGGATTGGGACGGGAGGAGGGAGGAAACCACACGGGGGGATACAAAGTGAATAAAGTGTAATTAATAAAAAAAATTAAAACAACAACAAAAAATAGAAAATATTTTTCTGGTCCATGGAGATGGGAATCTTCTTTTTCCTCTATTCCTATTATTCTTTTTTGTTGAATTTTTATAAATAATTATTTTTATTAATTATAGTTTATTCACTTTGTATACCCCTGTACTTCCCTCCCTCCTCCCCTCTAAGCCCCACCATTCCTCTTCCCTATCCCTTTCCCTCTCCCAGTCCACTGATAATGGAGGTCCTCCTCCCCTTCCCTCTGATCTTAGTCTATCAAGGTCTCATCATGAGTGGCTGCATTTTCTTCTTCTGTGGCCTGGTAAGACTGCTCCCCCCCCCCCAGGGGGAAGTGATCAAAGAGCAGGCCAATCAGTTTCTGTCAGTGACAGTGCCTGTCCCCATTACTATGGAGGCCATTTGGACACTGAACAGCCATAGGGTACCTCTGTGCAGGGGTTCCGGGCAATCTCCATGAGTGGTCCTTGGCTAGAGTTTCAGAAAAGACCCCTTTGCCCAGACTTTTTGGATATGTTGCTGTCCCTGTGGAACTCCTGTCCTGTCCTGGTCTTACTATTGCCCACTTCTTTCATAAGATTCCCTGCACTCTGCCCAAAGTTTGGCAATTATTCTTTGTTTTTATTTTTAATTATACTTTATTTACTTTGTATCTCCCCTCTAGTTCACTCCCTCCTCCCCTTCCAACACCTTCCATCCTCCCACTTCTCCACACACTCCCCTCCCCAAGTCCACTGGTAGGGAGGGTTTCGTTCTCTTCCTTCTGATCCTAGTCTGTTAGGTCTCATCAGGAGTGGTTGGCTGCATTATCTTCCTATGTGGCCTCATAAGGCTTCTCCCCCCTCAGGGGGAGGTGATCAAAGAGCAGGCCAATCAGTTCATGTCAGAAGCAGTCACTGTTCCCATTACTATGGAATCCACCTGGACAATGAACTACCTGCCATGGGCTACATCTGTACATGGGTTATAGGTTATTTCCATGTATGGTACTTGGTTGGAGTTCTCATGTCTCTGGAATGACCCCTGTGCTCAAAAATTTTGATTCTGTTGCTCTCCTTGTGGAGCTCCTATCCTCTCCAGATCTTACTATTATTTCCCACTTCTTTTATAAGATTCCCTGCATTCTGCCCAAAGTTTGGCCATGAGTCTCAATATCTGCTCTGATAGTCTGCAGGGCAGAGCCTTTCAGAGGCCCTCTGTGGGAAGCTCCTAACTTGTTTCCTGTTTTCTTTTTCCTCTGGTGTCCATCCTCTTTCCCTTTCAGGGTAGGGATTGAGCATTTTAGCCAGAGCCCTCCCACTTGATTAGGTTCTTTATGTGTATATATTTTAGTATGTTTATCCTATATTATATGTCTAATATGCACTTGTGAGTATATACTGTGTGTGTCTTTCTGCTTCTGGGATAGCTCACTCAGGATGATCCCTTCCAGATCCAAACATTTACCTGCAAATTTCATGATTTCTTTGTTTTTCATTGCTGAGAAATATTCCCTTGTGTAGATGTACCACAATTTTTTTATCCATTCTTCAGTTGAGGGGCATCAGGGTTGTTTCCAGCTTCTGGGTACTACGAATAAAGCTGCCACAAACATGGTTGAGCAAATGTCTTTATTGTGTACTTGAGAATCTTTTGGATATATGCCTAGGAGTGGTATAGCTGTATCTTGAGGAAGCATTATTCCTTGTTGTCTGAGAAAGCGCCAGATTGATTTCCAGAGTGGTTATAGCAGTTTACATTCCCACCAGCAGTGGAGGAAGGTTCCCCTTTCTCCACAACCTCTCCAGCAGGTGTTACCACTTGAGGTTTTGATCTTGGCCATTCTGATGGGTGTAACCTGAAATCTTAGGGTCGTTTTGATTTGCATTTCCCTGATGGCTAATAACAAAACATTTCTTTAAGTGTTTCTCTGCCATTCAATATTCCTCTGTCGAGAATTCTCTGTTTAGGTCTGTTCCCCATTTTTTAATTGGATTACTTGGTTTGCTGCTTTTCAGCTTCTTTAGTTCTTTATATATACTGCATATTAGCCCTCTGTCAGATAGAGGTTTGGTGAAGATTCTTTTCGAATCTGTAGGCATTCGTTCTGAGGATGGTGTCCTTTGTTTTACAAAAGCTTTTCAGTTTCATGAGATCCCATTTATTGATTGCTACTCTTAGAGCCTGTGCTGTTGCTCTCCTGTTCAGGAAGTTGTTTACTGTACCAATGCATTCTAGGGTCTTCCCCACTTTTTCTTCTAACCGATTTAATGTGCCTGGTTTTATGTTGAGGTCTTTGATCCATTTGGACTTTAGTTTTGTGTAGGGTGATAAGTATGGATCTATTTTCATTTTTCTACATTTAGATATCCAGTTAGACCAGCACCATTTGTTGAAGATGCTATCTTTTTTCCATTGTATGGTTTTGGCATCTTTGGCAAAGATCAGGTTTCCATAAGTGTGAGGGTATATTTCTGGTTCTTTTTATTGGTTTCATTGATCCATCATTCTGTTTCTATGCCATTACCATGCAGTTTTTATTACTGTTGCTCTATAGTACAGCTTGAGATCAGGGATAGAGATACCTCCAGAAGATTTTTTATTGTAGAGGATTGTTTTAGCAATTCGGTTTCTTGTTATTCCATATGAAGTTAAGAATTGTTTTTCAAGCTCCGTAAAGAATTGTGTTGGTAATTTTATGGCAATTGCATTGAATCTGTAGATTGCTTTTGGTAAGATGGCCATTTTCACTATGTTAATCCTGCCAAGCCATGAGCATGGTAGGTCTTTCCATCTTCTGAAATCTTCTTCTAATTCTTTCTTCAGAGGCTTGAGTTTTTTTTCATACAAGTCTTTGACTTGCTTGATTAGGGTTACACCAAGTTACTTTATGTCTTTTGTGAAGGGTGTTGTTCCCTCTCTTTCTCAGGCCCTCTGTTTTTTGTATACAGGAGAGCTACTTATTTTTTTTTTCAGTTAATTTTGTATCCAGCCACTTTTCTGAAGGTGTTTATCAGCTGTAGGAGTTCTCTGGTAGAATTTTTGTGATCAGTCATGTATACTATCATATCATCTGAAAGAGTGAAAATTTGACTTCTTCCTTTCCAATTTGTATCCCCTTGATCTCCTTCAATTGTCTTATTGCTCTAGCAAGTACTTCCAGAACTATGTTGAAGAGATATGGAGAGAATGGGCAGCCTTGGCTTGTCCCTGACTTCAGTGGGATTGCTTTAAGTTTCTCTTTGTTTATTTTGATGATCGCTATAGGCTTGCTCTATATTGCCTTTAGTATGTTTAGATATGTGCTTTTATCCCTGATCTTTCCAAGACTTTAAACATGAATGGATGTTGGACTTTGTCAAATGCTTTCCAGCATCTAAGGAGATTAACATGTGGATTTTTTCTTTCAGTTTGTTAATATGGTGGATCACATTGATGGATTTCTCTATACTGTACCACTCTTGCATACCTGGGATGAAGCCTACTTGGTCATTATTCATGATATCTTTGATGTGATCTTGTATTCAGTTTGCAAGTATTTTCTTGAGTATTTTTGCATCAGTGTTCATAAGGGAGATTGGCCTGAATTTCTCTTTCATTGTTGGGTCTTTGTGAGGTTTAGGTACCAAAGTGACTGTGGCTTCATAAAATGAGTTTCATAGTGTTCCATCCATTTCTATTTTATTGGATAGTTTGGAGAGAATTGGAGTTAGCTCTTCTTTGAAGGTCTGGTTGAATTCTGCACTGAAACCATCTGGTCCTGGGCTTTTTTGTTTTTGGATGGGAGACTTTTGATGACTACTTCTATTTCCTTCGGGATATAGGACTATTTAAATGGTTGAATATCTTGTCTTGATTCAGCTTTGGTAAGTGGAATTAATCAAGAAAATTGTCCATTTTGTTTAGATTTTCAAATTTTGTGGCATATAGACTTTTGGAGTAAGTCCTAATGATTGTTTGGATTGCCTCAGTGTCTGTTGTTATGTCCCCCTTTTCTTTTCAGATTTTGTTGATTTGGATGTTTCTCTGCCTTTTAGTTACCTTCGATAAGGGTTTGTCTATCTTGTTGATTTTGTCAAAGAACTAGCTCTTGGTTTCATTGATTCTTTGAATTGATTTATTTGTTTCTAATTGATTGATTTCAGCCCTGAGTTTGATCTTTTCCAGCTGTCTACTCCTCTTTGTTATATCTGATTTTTCTTTTTCTACAGTTTTTTGGTGAGCTATTAAGTTGCTTGAATAAGCTGTCTCAAATTTCTTCTTGAAGGCACATAGTGCTTTGAACTTTCCTCTTAGCATTGCTTTCATTGTTTTCCACAATTTTGGGTATGTTGTGCCTTGATTTTCATTGAATTCTATGAAGACTTTAATTTCTTTCTTTATTTCTTCCCTGATGCAGCTGTCATTTAGTAGCAAGTTGTTCAGTTTCCATGTGTGTGTAGGCTTTTTGCTATTTCTGTTGTTGAGGTCCAGCTTTATTCCACGGTGATCATATAGGATACAAGGAATTATTTAAATCTTCTTGTATCTGTTGAGGCTCACTTTGTGACCAAGTACATGGTCTCTTTTGGAGAAGGTTTCATGAGGTTGTTAGAAGAAGGTAAATTTTATTTTTTTATGTTTGGGTATAATGTTCTTTAAATGTCTATTAGGTCCATTTGATTCATGATTTCAGTTAGAGATATTGTTTCTTTGTTTAATTTCTGTTTTTTTGACCTGTCCTTTGATGAAAGTGTGGTGTTGGAGTCTCCCACTATTAATGTGTGAGGATCTATGTGTAGTTTCAGTTTTATTAATGTTTCTTTTACAAATGTGGGTGCCCTTGTGCTTGAGGCATAGGCATATATGTTCAGAATTGTGGTGTCTTCTTGGTGGAGTTTTTCTTTGATGAGTATGAAATGAACTTCCCCATCTCTTTTTATTAATTTTGGTTGATAGTCTATTTTATTAGATATTAGAATGGCTGCTCCTGCTTGCTTCTTGGGTCTATTTCCTTTGATCTTTTTCCTTGGGTCTATTTCCTTTGTATCTTCTACAACTGTCTTCCAGCCCTTTACTCTCAGGTAATATCTATCTTTGTGACTTAGTTGTGTTTCTTGTATGCAACAGACTGTTGGGTCTTGTTTACATATCCATTGTTAGTCTGTGTCTTTTTATTGGAGAGTTGAGTCCATTGATGATAAGGGAGATTAATAACCAGTGGCTGTTAGATGCTTTGATTTTGCTGTTGGCTATGGTAGTGTGTTTGTGTATTTGGCTACTTTTGGTTTTGCTGTAGTGAGGCTATTTGTTTACTGTGTTTTCCTGAATGTAGTTAGATTTCCTGGGTTCTATTTTTTCTTCTAGTATCTTCTATAATGCTGGATTTTTGGGTAAGTATTGTTTGAATTTGTTTTTGTCATTGAATATCTTGTTTTCTCCATCTATGAGGACTGAGAGTTTTGCTGGATATATTAGCCTGGGCTGGCATTTGTGTTCTCTTAGGGTCTACATTATATCAGTCCAGGCCCTTCTTGCTTTCATAGTTTCTGTTGAGAAGTCAGGTATGATTCTGATGGGTTTGCCATTATATGTTACTTGGCCTTTTTCCCTTGCACCTTTCAGTATCTTTTCTTTGTTCTTTATACTTGCTATTTTCATTATTATGTGGTGGGAAGATTTTCTTTTCTGGTCTAATTTATTGGGTGTTCTGTAGGCCTCTTGTATTCTTATTGGTCTCTCCTTTAAGTTGGGGAATTTTTCTTCAATGATTTTGTTGAAAATATTTTCTGGGCCTTGGAGGAGAGAATCTTCTTTTTCCTCTATTCCTATTATTCTTAGGTTTTGTCTTTTCATATTGTCTTGGAAATTTTGGATGGTCTGTGTCAGGAATTTTTTGGATTTAACATTTTCTTTGATGGATCCATTGATTTCTTCCATTGTATCTTCTACACCTGAGATTCTTTCTTCCATCTCTTGTAGTCTGTTGGTTATGCTTCCCTCTGTCGATCCTGTTTTCTTCCCTAAATTCTTCCTCTCCATGATTTCCTCTATTTGTGTTTTCTTTACTTTTTCCAATTCTATCTTCAGATCTTGAGTTGTTTTCTTTATTTCCTTCACCTGTCTGATTGTATTTTCCTGTTTTTCTTTTAGTTTCTTCAACTGTTTGTTTGAAAATTCTTCTGTTTCTTTTATTTCTTTCAGGGATTTCATTATTTCTTCTTTGAAGTCCACAAACTATTTGGCTGTATCTTCCTGTATTTCTTCATAGATGGCCATAATCTGCTTGTCTTTAACTTCCTCCATTTCTTAATGGATAACCATGATCTGTTTGACTTTATCTTCCTCTAATTCTTTATGTGTTTTATTTGTTTCCTCTATTATCCTCTTTATCAGCATAGATGTAAGGTCATCTTCTTTAATTTCAATTATGCTGGTGTGTCCAGGTCTGCTCATCCCTGAATGGCTGGGTTCTGGAGATGCCATATTGCTCTGTCTTTTGTTGGTTGAGCTTTTAGGCTGACCTCTATCCATTGGCTTATTTCAGGTGTTGGCTGTTAGTTTCTGGTGCTTTCTGGAATCCTGAGGTAGGGAGAATCCCCTTGGCAGGAAGATGATTTTTCCTGAAGGAGGCCTCTTCTGCTTTTTGGGTACGGTCACTGTATGGCCAGTGTTTCTCAGGAATTGCCATTGCTCACCTCAGGTGTATAGATCTGAGTAGTAGCTGTGGTCTTTGTTAGTCAGGGTGGCTCTCCTCTCACCCATAGTAGTCCTCAAGACAGCTGCCCTGCTGCTGGGTTTCTCCTTCTGAATTAATGAGCTGCTGATGTTGTTACAGTTTTCCCTGGTACAGCCCTGTTGAAGAACCTGCTGATTCTCTAGCTGTGGGGTTTTCCCCCAACAGGGAAACTCAGTCTGGTACCCCGGGGCACACAGTTCTGTCTGGGAAGGTGAGAGGAGCGCCCATCAAGTCTCTGGGCCACAGGCTGAGCACTCTGCTATGGGCCAGGAGACTGTGCTCCCAAGTTTGAGATGATGGCCAGGGATGGCGCTCTGGTCTGGAGGCTGTGCACTCCTTTCTAGGCTGGCAACTAGGGCTCCACTCTAGTCTGGAGGCTGGGCGCCTTACTCTGGGCCAGAAGCTGTGTGTCCCTGTTTCGGATGGCATCTGGGGATGCCGCTCTGATCTGGGCTGGCAGTGTGTGTCCCCTTCTGGGCCAGAGGCTGTGCACGCCTCTCTGCGCTGGCAACTAAGGGCTCTGCTCTGGGTCAGAGGCTTGGCGCCTCACTCTGGGTAGAGGTTGTGCTCCCCACCCCTGCCTGAGATGGTGACTGGGGTCACCGATCTGGGCCTAAGGTTGTGGAAGCTGATCTGGGCTGGCAGTTGTGCGCCCAGCTTTGGGCCAGAGGCTATGCACTCTGCTCTGGGCCCGCAATTGAGGTCTCCACTCTGGCCCAGATGCTGTGTGTCTTGGTCCTGGATGGAGGCTAGGGACACTGCAGGAGGCTGTGTGTGCTTATCTCAAGAGACGGGTGAGCCTGCTGGTCCCCAGGATCTTTTCCAGGTACTGACTGGGTGACCTGAGGTCTGCCCCTATTAATTTCCACTGATTGTCTGCTGACCAGAGGTCGGTCCCTATTGCTTCCTTCACCGTGGTGTTTTCTCTGCACTGGAAACCCCAGTCTCTGGTGTTGTGGTGCCCAGAGTTCAGTCTGGGATGGTGATCAGAACACCCAGGACTGTGGCTCTGGGCTAGAATCAGAGTGCCTACCAGGACCTGGGAACTCTTTTAGGGTTTAGCTGGGTGACCTCAGAACAGATCCAAATGCTTACCACATCGTGTGGTTTCCTCTTACCTTGAAACACAGTCTCTGGTGTTTTATGGCTCAGAGTTCGTTCTGTTGGTCGCTGTGCAGTCACTGCTGCCCTACTCATCAGACACAGTGTCCTCCTTGTGCAGCTTCTTTAGGTGTACAGATTTTAGTATGTTTATCTTATATTATATGTCTACATATGTCTACTATCCACTTATAAGTGAGTATATACCATGTCTTTCTGCTTCTGGATTACCTCACTCAGGCTGATCTTTTCTAGTTCCATCTATTTTCCTAAAGGGAAAGAGAGAGAGAGGGAGAGAGAGAAAGAGAGAGAGAGAGAACAGAAGAGAATATGTCTCAAAATGTGTTGTTGCTCTTTTAGCTTGGCTGCCAGCACCAGGCCAGGTGGCAGTGCGGAGTTCAGTGCTCTGAGACCCAGTCAGATGGCAAGGAGGACACAGCCTGACTTGTGCAAGCTTCAGAAAAAGCCATCAACTTGTCCCTACAAATTGGTACTTTCACAGCAGGGTCAGAGATGAACAGAAGAAACTCCCAGCATCCAATCAAGCTTTAGTGGTTGCTCTAGTAGTTCTCCAGTGACTGCCTAGCCTTCAGTAGAGTTTTGGGATCAAGCAATGTATTCTTCAAGGAGAAGCAAGGCTCTTTTCTCTCCAGTGCAACAATTCAGAATAAACAGACAGTCTCAGACATCCTTAAGTGAAGTAAATGGAGCTTGCTGCCACTTTATTTCATGCGAAACAGGGACTTATAAAACTTGGCAAGTGAGGAGGGGCTTTGAGAATGAATGCATCTCATTGGCTGGGAATTAGAATGCTGGCAATATTGTATTTGCATGGGGAAAGATAGCAGATGACAAGCTCATGTAACTGACCACATGTAACCACCTGAGGGTTGTTTCTCCTGCTCCCAAGACAGGCACAGAAATAGAGAACTTTCTCCCACACTTTCTGTTTACACAATGAAATGTTAAATCTCAAGTTCGAGATTTCTGGGGTTTGAACAAGCTCTGTCTTGGCAGTTTCATGCCAGTTCCTCTGAAGACACATTCCATGAACCCTACATTTTATCACAGGAACTGAAAGCCTAACTAAGACAATAATTCTACCCAACTGAGAACATTATGAACTATAATGCTAACATGCCAAAGAAGATATATCCAGTGGAGATACCACTATCATGTAAAGTGACCAAGTCCTTTGTTGTTTGACTTCGGGCCTGATGCAAAGAAGGAATTCATGCCTGGTAATATAAACCTGGCGAAAAACCCTGTGACTGAGGAAGTACTAAGCCCTAGGGTACTTATGCATGTTGTTTGACTGAACTGATACAGTGCCAAGCTGACTTCTTAATATTTAGGTTTATTTTATATAAAATTCTAACCATAGTCTTAGTCAAAAAACTTTCTCTTTGAAACAACAGCTAGAAAAGTCAGAGAATAATGGCTGCAAAAAATAAGTGACTGCCCAGTAGTCAGCCCTCAACAAGACTTTCATAGCATAAGTCTCAGGGAACAACACAGGTGAAGGGCAAGAAGAATCTAAGTGCCAGAGTTAGAGAAAAGAAGTATGAAATGCCATCAGATGATCATTGTTAAACATAGTGGGTCACAAAGCAAAGACATGAACGAGAGAAAGCGGTATGTGTATGTGTGTGCATGGGTGAGAGAGAAATAATATACAGTGGGAATGACAGTAATAAAAATGCAAAACACAATATATTATAAAAATTGTTCAAAGGAGGCGCCGGGAGGACTCTCATTCAGAGCAGCAGCACAGCAGGATCAGCACAGTGACCAGCAATCAGAACTCTCGGACATAAAACACAGTCATTGTGTTTCCCAGGTGAGAGGATACCCCATGGTGGGGGATTCAATCAGCTTTTAACTCACCCGGCTAAACCAAGGAAGAGATCCCGGTTCTGCCAGACGCTTGGCTGCCCCAGCCCCAGCCCACAGCCACAAGCCAGTGTCTCTGGTCATGGTCCCAGACTGAACAGTGGGCACCACACTATCAGAGACTGGAATTTTCAGTCGAGAGATAACCTCAGGGTACAGGAAACGATTGGGACCAGCCTTAGGTCAACCAGATATTCCCTGGAAAAGACTCTGGCGGGTTCCACGGGCACCCCAGGAGCCAGCCCGGAGCCAGAGCCGGGGACCCAGGTTCCGGCACAGAGCCCTGCCCACAGCCACAAGCCAGTGTCTCTGGTCACGGTCCCAGACTGAACCATGGGCACCACACTAACAGAGACCGGAATTTTCAGTCGAGAGATAACCCCAGGGTACAGAAAACGATTGGGACTGGCCTTAGGTCACCCAGACATCCCCTGGAAAAGACTCGGGTGGGTTCCCCGGGCACCCCAGGAGCCAGCCCGGAGCCAGAGCCGGGGACCCAGGTTCCAGCACAGAGCCCTGCCTGCCTGCGCGCCTGATTCGCCACCGGAGATAGAAACGGCGGGTCTGATCTCAGAGCACTCAGCTCACCCCCAACCTGAAAAGGTCCCCGGAAAATTACCCAGTTTAGGGAGGCACCCAGGCTCCCAAAGGCCGCAAAGGCAGACACAGGCAGTTTCTGCGCACCAGAGAGCTGGCAGAGACTGAGCCGCCATCACACAGCTGTGCTCCAGGCACAGGCAGTTTCTGTGGCCAGCCAGCTGGCGGACACTGAGCAGTGTGCACCAGGGCAAAAAAAAAGACACTGGGAGTCCTTGTCTCCAGAGAATCCACGGGGAAGGAAGGAAACTGTACTGACCTAAATCACCCAATCCTTCCCTAGAAAAAATCTAGCAGTCTAGTGGGGCCGAGGCGCCAGCACTCAGCTGTGCTCCAGACACAGGCACAAATAGTTGAGGCGCGCCTGATGTCCAACTGGATCACAGCAGCTGATCATTAAATTTGCAACAAGAAACCCAGAAACAGGGCAGCGGCCCTCAGGACTTCCCTGGGTGAGAGGAGAACCCTCTCGACTAACAAAGACCACAGTTACCACTCAGGTCTATATCCCTGAGGTGAGCAACTCCTGAAAAAACACCAGCCATCCAGGGACTATACCCAAAAAGCTGAGAAGACATCTTTCAGGAAAAACCAGCTTTCTGCAAAGGGGATTCTCTCCACCACAGGATCCCCAGGAACCACCAGAAAATAACCCCAAACACCTAAGATAACACAATGGGTAGAGGCCAGCGTAAAAGCTCAAGCAACAAAAGACAGAGCAATATGGCATCTCCAGAACCCAGTTACCCAGGGGCAAGTAGCCCTGGACACCCCACCATAACTGAAATCCAAGAAGATGACCTAACAAGTATGCTCATGAAGATAACAGAGGAAACAAACAAGATTCGTAAAGACATAGAGGAAGATAAACTCAAACAGAATATTGCCATCCATAAAGAAATAGAGGAAGCTGCAGCCAAACAGTTTATGGCCTTTAAAAAGGAAATGCTTAAAACACTGAATGAAATGATAGAAACAGAGTTGAAGGAACTAAAAGAAAAACAGGAAAGTACAATCAGACAGGTGAAGGAAGTAAACAAAACAACTCAAGACCTGAAGATAGAATTGGAAAAATTAAAGAAAACACAAATGGAAGAAATAATGGAAAGGAAGAATCTAGGGAAGAAAACAGAAACTACAATGGTAAGCATAACCAACAGACTACAAGAGATGGAAGAAAGAATCTCAGGTGTAGAAAATACAATGGAAGAAATCAATGTATCTGTCAAAGAAAATGTTAAATCTGAAAAATTTCTGACACAGACCATCCAAGAAATGCAAGACAATATGAAAAGACAAAACCTAAGAATAATAGGTATAGAGGAAAAAGAAGACTCCCTTCTCCAAGGCCCAGAAAATATTTTCAACAAAATCATTGAAGAAAATTTCCCCAAGCTAAAGGAGAGGCCAATTAGAATACATGAGGCCTACAGAACACCCAACAAATTTGACCAGAAAAGAAAATCCTCCCACCACATAATAATCAAAACAGTAAGTATACAGAACAAAGAAAAAATACTAAAAGCTGCAAGGGAAAAAAGCCAAGTAACATATAATGGCAAACCCATTAGAATCACACCTGACTTTTCAACAGAGACTATGAAAGCAAGAAGGGCCTGGACTGATATAATGTAGACCCTAAGAGAACACAAATGCCAGCCCAGGCTAATATCTAATATATCCAGCAAAACTCTCAATCCTCATAGATGGAGCAAACAAGATATTCAATGACAAAAACAAATTTCAACAATACCTACAAACAAATCCAGCATTACAGAAGACACTGGAAGGGAAAATACAACCCAAGAAAGCTAGCTACATTCAAGAAAACACAGGAAATAAATAACCTCACATCAGTAAAAAAAAAAAAGCAACCAAGCACACAACCTGATGACCACAGCCAACCTCAAAATCAAGAGATCTAACAGCCACTGGTCATTAATCTCTCTCAACATCAATGGACTCAACTCTCCAATAAAAAGACACAGATTAACAGAATGGATACGTAAACAAAACCCAGCAATCTGTTGCATACAAGAAACACACCTAAGAAACAAAGATAGACATTACCTGAGGGTAAAGGGTTGGAAGACGACTTTCCAAGCAAAAATTGTTCAAAGGAAATAAAATAAAGCTAAAAGTATACTAAAAGTATCTCGAGTTGTCAGTTTCTGCTGGAGTTCTAACAAGGCCGTATGTAACAGTGCTGTGTGAATGGAGGCCTTAGCTCACTAAGTCTAATGTTCTGGAGAGTGGCTGATGCTGGAGTGAAATCAGCAGCAATACTGTTAAAGCACAGACTGCGAATTTCCTCACTAGTGTGCCTATGTAGATTGTGTTTATTTACGTTCTCTCAGTCACTCCTACTTTTCCAGGTGCCACACACATTACTTTTGCCTTTACTGGCTTTCCAGATTTCCCAGTCTCATTTATCCTCTAGTCTAGGACCCCAATGCAGTGCAATGATTGGAGATGCATTATTATCTGTACTGGGCCAGAAGAGACTGGAAATCTCATGTGAGACTTTACACTACTTTTAATTAGCTGCAGCTGATTTTCCATAACCTGGATGCAGGCCTGAACTACTGCAGCTTGGATCATTTGAATAGCATGAAGCATTGACTAAGAGTTTCCAGCCCCTGTCTAGTTTGAGCTAAAGAAGCTGATGTGATTAAATGTGGGGCTTTTGATTAGGTGGACTTTGACAAGGCTTATTTGATTGTGTCAGGCTGGGGTTTCTTGAGGAATTGCCTCTGTCTCAGAATTGAACCACAATTTGACATCTCTGGGAACTTGGGATTTCCAGGCTGTGCGGCTGAAGGAATTAATTTTAATTGGCTAAAAGTAAAGACTGATGAATTCAGAATATCACACAAGCCCCTATTATCTCGCCCAACCATTTGTTTTCCTATCATGAACTCTAATTTAAATGACATCCACAGGTTCCAGAGATCATTTTATAATCTTTGCACTGTGCCTGAAAGCTTAAAAACGTACCCACTCAGAGCTGGCTCACAGCCTACATTGTAAGACTCATATCAGGGCCTTGTTTCACTCTTGCATTCTTAATGGAGTCTGTAGATAGGTTTTCTGAAACAAGGCAGTGTTGGTTGAAGGGGTAGGGGGAGTTTCAGTGTGGCCTTGAAGTTTAGACCATGTGAAACTCATTATTCATTTTGGTAAACACTGCAACATTATGCCCTTTCTAGGGAAGTGAAAACCTGTGGGGCCTTCCATAAAGATCGTGATCAGTAAGTAGTCCCTTAATTACTGCAGAGTTGAATCTTCTTAGCAATTAAAAAGAATCCGCATGTCCCTCAAAGGGTTTATCTGGGAGATTGCTGAACATTTAGCCTTATATATAGCCATAGCAAATGCTGCATCAAAACATATATCAAAATATTATCTTGTACACTTTGAAACGTATTCATGTTTCACTTGTCAGTTGCATAGAAACAATACGTGATTTAGTAAACAATATATGATTTAGTAAGGTTTGCCTGCACCAGATAGCTTAGTATCAACCTGTGATGGGCCACTTTGGGATTGTTTGAGAAAGAATGGTGCCTTGTGATGTAAAATAAGTTGATTTTATATTCAATTGGGGGGTGCCATGTTATTTGTGCTGACCTAAAGTACTGAAATGGACCCAGTTTTCCACAGGATTAAATCAACAATGGCTTTTATTACTGGTAGCTTCTTTTTAATGATACAGAGTCTAAGCAATGACTTTTATATAAAGGCAAAAGTTTCTTATAAATGAGAAGTACTTTTAAAGAGAAGCATATGAGAAGATCAACTCATTTCTGGGAGGTGATGCTGTAATAATTTTGGGTGAGATCTATGTGCTTGCCTCTTCTCTATTATTAGGTTATAAAAGCTACAATGGCTCATTCATTCTAGGATTCCATAAGTAGCTGTGTTGAAAAGGAATAGTTTTTTGGGACCCATGGTTACCTGTGTGATGCTCTCCTAGCACTTCTGAATTTCTGCAATTTTTGAAAAACCTCCAGGCAGGCATACACAATATTCTCATGCTTCCCTGACCACAGCATCCTTCTTTTGCATTAAAATTTAGAAAGATTAATTAGTTTGCTGCTGTTGAGCATGTGGAAGATGGCTGTTCCTATGATGCATGTAGACAGGGTGCTACAGGCCTATGATTCATTACTCTGTCAGCAATCTGAGATACACTGTATGAAAGTGCCATATAAATGCAAATACAAACACAAACACAACCATCCCCTGTTGGCTTGTGATAAGGTGTTCATCCAGATGATACATTAAGATTTAAAAGGAGAAAAGTAATAGCTGGAAAGGAAAGAAAAGACACACACAGTTACTTTTCAAAGTTTTCATTTTAAGAAAGTCATTAAATGCTTTTTCAGCATCTAAGGAGATGGTCATGTGGTTTTATCTCCTTCAGTTTGTTCAGAGGTAAGATGATCAATCCTCACTCAGAAAGGCAAATGGACAGACATCAGAAGAGGGAGAAAACAGGAACGAGGACACGAGCCTACCACAGAGGGCCTCTGAAACACTCTTCCCAGCAGCATATCAAACCAGACGCTGAGGCTCATAGCCAAACCTTGAGCAGAGTGCAGAGATTCTTATGAAATAAGGGAGAGAAAGAAAGATCTGGAGGGTACAGGTGCTCCACAAAGAGAGTAACCAAACCAAGAAATATGGGCCAAGGGATCTTTTTCTAAGACTGATATTTCAACCAAGGATCATGTATGGAGATAACCTAGAACCCCTGCACAGATATAGCCTAGGACAGCTGAGTATCCAATTGGGTTCCCTAATAAGAGAAACAGGGAATGCCTCTGACATGAACGCAGTGGCTGGATCTTTGATCACCTCCCCCTGATGAGGGAGCAGCCTTACCAGGCCACATAGGAAGACAATGCATCCAGTCCTGATGAGACCTGATAGGCTAGTGTCAGATGCAAGGGGAGGAGGGCATCCCCTATCAGTGGACTTGGAGAGGAGCACAGGAGTAGAAGAGGGAGAGAAGTTAGTATTGGGAAGGAATGAAGGAGGGGGATTCAGCTTGGATACAAAGTGAATAAACTGTAATTAATATAAAAATTAAAATTGAATGAGAAAGTTATTAAAGTGCTTGCTGATTTCTTCCCCTCAACTATGACTTTTTAAATTTTTATATTAATTACAGATTATTCACTTTGTATCCCAGCTGTATTCCCCTCCCTCATTCCCTCATAACCCCACCCTCCCTTTATCATCTCATCCCATGCCCTTCCCAAGTACATTGATAAGGGAGGACCTCCTCTCCATCCATCTGACCCTAGCCTATCAGGTCTCATCAGGACTGGCTGCATTGTCCTCCTCTTTGGCCAGGCAAGGCAGTTACCAGATCAGGGGCTAGAGGTCAAAGAGTCTGCCACTGAGTTCATGTCAGAGACAATCCCTGTTCCCCTTACTAGGGAATTCAACTTGCATACTGAGCTGCCATGGACTACATATGAGCAGGGTTTCTAGGTTATATTCATGAACAATCTTTGGTTGAAGTATCAGTCTCAGAAAAGATCCCAGGGACCAGTTATTTTGGTTCTATTGCTCTCTTTGTGGAGCTCCTGTTCTTTCCTGGTCCCACTATCTCCTCCTGCTTTAACAGGATTCTTTGCATTCTGCCCAAAGTTTGTTAAGAGTCTCAGAATCTGCTTTGATACACTGCTGGATAGAGTATTCAGAGCCTTTCTTTGGTAGGTTCCTCTACTGTTTCCTGTCTTCTCCTTCTTCTGATGTCCATCCTCTTTGCCTTTCTTAGTGAGGATTTACCATCTGACCCAGGGCCCCCTTCTTGCTTAGCTTATTAAGTGTACAGATTTTAGTATGTATATCTGATATTATAGGTCTAATACCCACTTATAAGTGAGTATATACCATGTGTGTTTTTCTGCTTCTGGGATACCTCACTCAAGATGATCTTTTCTAGATCCCACCATTTTCCTCCAAATTTCATGTATCCAATTTCTGTATCCAGTTCTCAAATGAGGTGCATCTGGGTTGTTTCCAGCTTTGGCTATTGCAAATAAATCTGCCACGAACATGGTTGAACAAATGTCCTTGTGGACTTGAGCATATTTTAGTTATATGCCTAGGAGTGATATAGCTGTATCTTGAGGAAGAGCTATTCCTAATTGTCTGAGAAATAGCCAGATTGATTTCCGAAGAGATTGTACAAGTTTACATTCCCACCAGAAATGGAGGAACATTCCACTTTCTCCACATCCTCTCCAGCATGTATTGTCACTTGAGTTTTTGACCTTAGCCATTCTGAAGGCTATAAGGTATAATAATCTCAGGGTTGTTTTGATTTGCATCTCATTAATGATTAAGGACTTTAAGCATTTCTGTAAGTGTTTCTTTGCCATTCTATATTCCTCTACAGAGAATTCTCTGTTTAGCTCTATAGCCCATTTTTAAATTGAATCACTTGTTTTGTTTCTCCTTGACTTCTTGTGTTCTTTATATATTCTGGATATCAGATGTCGGTCAGATATAGGGTTGGTGAAGATCCTTTCCCAGTCTGCAGACTGTCGTTTTGTACTGACAACAGTGTGATTTTCTATACAGAACCTTTTTGGATTGATGAGGTCCCATTTATTAATGGTTGATCTTAGAGCCTGTGCTATTGTTCTTTTGTTCAGGAAGTTGTCTCCTATGCCAACGAGTTCTAGGCTCTTCCCTACTTTTTCTTCTAACCCATTTATTATTTCTGGTTTTATGTTGAGGTCTTTGATCTACTTGGACGTTAGTTTTGTGCAGGGTGATAAATACAGATCTATTTGCATTTTCCTGCATGTAGACATCCAGTTAGACTAGCACTGTATGTTGAAGATGCTGTCTTTTTTTCCATTGTATGGTTTTGGATTCTCTTCCAAAAATCAAGTATCCTTAGTGTGTGGATTTATTTCTGGGTCTTCTATTTGGTTCCATTGATCCACCATTCTGTTTCTATTACGATACCATGCAGTTTTTATTGCTATTGCTCTGTAGTATAGTTTGAGATCAGGGATGAAGACACCTCCAAACTATCTGTTGTTGTATAGTCTTGTTTTGGCAATTCTGTTTTTGTTGTTTGTTTTGTTTTTCCATATGAAGTTGAGAATTGTTCTTTAAGGTCTGTAAAGAATTGTGTTGGTGGGGAGGGGGCAAGATGGCAGCGCTGGGAGGACTCTCATTCTGAGCGACAGCACAGCAGGATCGGCAGAATGACCAGCAATCAGAACTCACGACGATAAAACACAGGCGATTCTGTTTCCCAGGTGAGAGGATACACCACGGTGGGGGATTCAATTAGCTCTTAACTCACTCAGCTAAACAGCAGAAGAGATCCCGGTTCTGCCAGATGCTTGGCCACTGGCCTCTAGCCCCAGCCCCAGCCCAGGGCCACAAGCCAGTGTCTCTGGTTACGGTCCCAGACTGAACCGTGTGCACCACAGTAATCAGAGACTGGAATTTTCAGTCGAGAGATAAACCAACGGTGCAGGAAACTATTGGGACCGAACTTAGGTCACCCAGACACCCCCTGGAAAAGACTTGGGTTCCGCAGGCGCCCCAGGAGCCAGCCCAGAGCCAGAGCCAGGGACCCAGGCTCTGGCACAGAGTCCTGCTTGCCTGCCTGATTCATTTCTCCAGACATAACTGTGGGCTCCGGGGCACCAGAGACTGCGTTTCACTGTTTGGTGCAAACACACAGGGAGGGAAACAGCTGGTCTGATCTCAGAGCACTCAGCCAACACCCCCACCACGAAAAGGTCTCGGAAAAATTACCCAGTTTAGGCAGAAGCCCAGGATCCCTAAGGCCAGAAAGGCACACACAGGCAGTTTCTGTGCACGAGCTAGCTGGCGGAGGCTGAGCAGTGAGCTCCAGGGCCAAAAAGAGATTGGGAGACCCTGTCTCCAGAGAATCCACAAGGAAGGAAGGAAACTATACTGACTTAAATCACCCAATCCTTCCCTGGAAAAAGCTCGCAGACCAGCCAGGCTGAACTGCCATCACTCAGCTGTGCTCCAGACACAGGCACGAACTGTTGTTGCGCTCCATATGTCCAACTGGGTCACAGCAGCTGATCATTAAATTTACAGCAAAAAACCCAGAAACAGGGCAGCTGTCTTCAGGACTTCCCTGGGTGAGAGGAGAACCCTCTCAACTAACAAAGACCACAGTTACCACTCAGTTCTCTATCCCTGAGGTGAGCAGCAGCAACTCCTGAAAAAAAGCCAGCCATCCAGGGACTATACCCAAAAAGCTGAGAAGACTTCCTTCATAAAAATCCATCTTTCTTCAAAGGGGATTCTCTCTACCACAGGATTCCCAGGAGCCACCAGAAAATAACCCCAAACACCTAAGATAGTACGATGGGTAGAGGCCAGCGTAAAAGCTCAAGCAACAAAAGATAGAGCAATATGGCATCTCCAGAACCCAGTTACACAGAGGCAAATAGCCCTGGACACCCCAGCGTAACTGAAATCCAAGAAGATGACCTAACAACTATGCTCATGAAGATGATAACAGAGGAAACAAATAAGATACGTAAAGACATATAGGAAGATAAACTCAAACAAAATATTGCCATCCATAAAAAATAGAGGAAGTTGCAGCCAAACAGTTTATGGCCTTTAAAAAGGAAATGCTTAAATCACTGAATGAAATAAAAGAAACAGAGTTGAAGGAACTAAAAGGAAAACAGGAAAGTACAATCAGACAGGTGAAGAAAGTAAATAAAACAACTCAAGCCCTGAAGATAGAACTAGAAAAATTAAAGAAAACACAAATGGAGGAAATAATGGAGAGAAAGAATCTAGGGAAAAGAACAGGAACTACAGAGGGAAGCATAACCAAGAGACTACAAGAGATGGAAGAAAGAATCTCAGGTGTAGAAGATACAATGGAAGAAATCAATAGATCCATCAAAGAAAATGTTAAATCCAAAACATTCCTGACACAGACCATCCAAGAAATCCAAGACAATATGAAAAGACAAAACGTAAGAATAATAAGTATAGAGGAAAAAGAAGACTCCTTTCTCCAAGGCCCAGAAAATATTTTCAACAAAATCATTGAAGAAAATTTCCCCAAGTTAAAGGAGAGGCCAATAAGAATACATGAAGCCTACAGAACACCCAACAAATTTGACCAGAAAAGAAAATCCTCCCGCCACATAATAATCAAAACAGTAAGTATACAGAACAAAGAAAAAAATACGAAAAGCTGCAAGGGAAAAAGGCCAAGTAACATATGATGGCAAACACAATAGAATCACACATGACTTTTCAGCAGAGACTATGAAAGACAGAAGGGCCTGGAAAGATATCATGCAGACCCTAAGAGAACACAGATGTGAGCCCAGCTACTGCAAAACTCTCAGTCCTCATAGATGGAGCAAACAAGATATTCAATAACAAAAAAAATTTCAACAATACCTACACACAAATCCAGCATTACAGAAGACACTGGAAGGGAAAATACAACCACAAAAAATTAGCTCCTTTCAAGAAAACACAGGAAGTAATTAACCATACTACAGTAAAACAAAAAGCAACCAAGCACACAACCTTATGACCACAGCCAACATCAAATCAAAGGATCTAACAGCCACTGGTCATTAATCTCTCTCAACCTCAATGGACTCAACTATCCAGTAAAAAGACACAGATTAACAGAATGGATACATAAACAAAACCCAGCAATCTGTTGCATACAAAAAACATACCTAAGGTACAAATATAGACATTACCTGAGGGTAAAGGGTTGGAAGACGACTTTCCAAGCAAATGGACCCAATAAGCAAGCAGGAGTAGCCATTCTAATATCTGATAAAATAGACATTCAACCAAAATTAATAAAAAGAGATGGGGAAGGACACTTCATAATCATCAAAGAAAAATTCCGCCAGGAAGACATCACAATCCTGAACATCTATGCCCCAAATACAAGAGCACCCACATTTCTTAAAGAAACATTGATAAAATTTGAACCACATATAGATCCCCAAACATTAATAGTGGTAGACTTCAACACCCCAATCTCAACAAAGGACAGGTCAATGAAACAGAAATTAAACAAAGAAACAATGTCTCAGACAGAGGTCATGAATCAAATGGACCTAACAGACATTTACAGAACTTTAAACCCAAACACAAAATAATTTACCTTCTTCTCAGCACCTCATGGAACCTTCTCCAAAATAGACCATATACTTGGTCACAAATCAAGCCTCAACAGATACAAGAAGATTGGAATAATCCCTTGTATCTTGTCTGATCACCATGGAATAAAGCTGGACCTCAACAATAACAGAAATAGAAAAAAGTCTACACACATATGGAAACTCAGCTGGGTCAGGGAAGAAATAAAGAAAGAAATTAAAGTCTTCCTAGAACTCAATGAAAATGAAGATACAACATACCCAAACTTGTGGGACACAATGAAAGCAGTGCTAAGAGGAAATTTCATAGCACTAAGTGCCTTGAAGAAGAAAATCGAGATAGCTCATTCAAGAAACTTAATGGCTCACTTATAAACCTTAGAAAAAGAAGAAGCAGACACACTAAGAAGGAGCAGATGGCTGGAAATAATCAAACTCAGGGCTGAAATCAATCAATTAGAAACAAATAAAACAATTCAAAGAATCAATGAAACCAAGAGCTGGTTCTTTGAGAAAATCAACAAGATTGACAAACCATTAGCCAAGCTAACTAAAAGGCAGAGAGACACCACCCAAATCAACAAAATCAGAAATGAAAAGGGGGACATAACTACAGACACTGAGGCAATCCAAACAATCATTAGGACTTACTTCAAAAGTCTATATGCCACAAAATTTGAAAATCTAAATGAAATGGACAATTTTGTAGATCGATTTGACTTACCAAAGCTGAATCAGGACCAGGTAAATCAATTAAATAGTCCTATATCCCCCAAGGAAATAGAAGCAGTCATCGAAAGTCTCCCATCCAAAAAAAGCCCAGGACCAGATGGCTTCAGTGCAGAATTCTACCAGACCTTGAAAGAAGAGCTAACACCAATTCTCTTCAAACTATTCCAGAAAACTGAAACTGAAGGAACGTTACTAAACTCATTCTATGAGACCACAGTCACCTTGGTACCTAAACCTCACAAAGACTCAACAAAGAAAGAGAACTTCAGGCCAATCTCCCTTAAGAACATTGATGCAAAAATACTTAACAAAATACTTGCAAACCGAATCCAAGAACACATCAAAGATATTATCCACTATGACCAAGTAGGCTTCATCCCAGGTATGAAGGGGTGGTTCAATATACTGAAATCCATCAATGTGACCCACCATATGAACAAACTTTAAGAAAAAAACCACATGATAATCTCCCTAGATGCTGCAAAAGCATTTGACAAAATCCAAGATCCATTCATGTTTAAAGTATTGGAGACAGGGATATAAGACAGATATCTAAACATAGTAAAGGTGATATACAGCAAGCCTATCACCAACATCAAACTGAATGGAGAGAAAATTAAAGCAATCCCACTGAAATCAGGGACAAGACAAGGCTGCACTCTCTCTTCATATCTCTTCAACATAGTGCTGGAAGTCCCTGCTAGAGCAGTAAGACAGTTGAAGGAGATCAAGGGGATACAGATTGGAAAAGAAGAAGTCAAATTATCACTATTTGCAGATGATATGATAGTATACATGAGTGACACCAAAAACTCTACCAGGGAAATCCTACAGCTGATAAACACATTCAGCAAAGTGGCCAGATGCAAAATTAACTCAAAAAAATCAGTAGCACACCTGTATACAAAAGACAAAAGGGATGAGAAAGAAATTAGGGAAACAAAACCCTTCACAATAACCACAAATGACATAACGTCCCTTGGTGTAACCCTAACCAAGCAAGTCAAAGACTTCTATGAAAAAAATTTCAAGTCTCTGAAGAAAGAAATAGAAGAAGATACGAGAAGATGGAAAGATCTCCCATTCTCATGGCTTGGCAGGATTAACATAGTAAAAATGGCCATGTTACTAAAAGCAATCACAGATTTAATGCAATTCCCATCAAATTGCCAACACAATTGTTTACAGACCTGGAAAGAAAAATTCTCAACTTCGATTGGAATAACAAGAAACCCAGAATTGCTAAACCATCCTCTACAATAAAAGATCTTCTGGAGGTATCTCCATCCCTGATCTTAAGCTGTACTATAGAGCAACAGTTATAAAAACTGCATGGTACTGGCATAGAAATAGAATTGTGGATCAATGGAACCAAACAGAAGACCCAGAAATAAACCCACACACATATGGACTCCTAATATTTGACAAAGATGCCAAAACCATACAATGGAAAAAATGAAGCATCTTCAACAAATGGTGCTGGTCCAACTGGATATCTACATGTAGAAAAATGAAAATAGATGCATACTTATCACCCTGCACAAAACTGAAGTCCAAGTGGATCAAAGACCTCAACATAAAACCCGACATATTAAATGGGCTAGGAAAAAAAAGTGGGGAATACCCTAGAACTCATTGGTACAGGAGAGAAATTCCTGAACAGAACACCAACAGCACAGGCTCTGAGAGCAACAATCAATAAATGGGACCTCCTGAAACTGAAAAGCTTCTGTAAAGCAAAGGATACTGTCATGAAAACAAAGCTACTGCCTACAGATTGGGAAAGAATCTTCACCAAACCTTTATCTGACAGAGGACTCATATCCAGTATATATAAAGAACTAAGGAGGCTGAAAATCAGCAAACCAAGTAATCCTCTTAAAAAGTGGGGAACAGAGCTTAACAGAGAACTCACTGTAGAGTAATATCGAATGGCAGAGAAGCATTTCAAGAATAGCTCAACCTCATTAGCCATTAGGGAAATGCAAATCAAAACAACCCTTAGATTTCACCTTACACCCATCAGAATGTCCAAGATGAAAAACTCAAGTGACAACACATGCTGAAGAGGTTGTGGAGAAAGGGGAACCCTCCTCCACTGCTGGTGGGAATGTAAACTTGTACAACCACTCTGGAAATCATTCTGGTGCTTTCTCAGAAAACTAGGAATAGCGCTTCCTCAAGATCCAGCCATACCGCTCCTAGGCATATATCCAAAAGAGGCTCAAGTACACAAAAAGGACATTTGCTCAACCATGTTTGTAGCAGCTTTATTTGTAATAGCCAGAAGCTGGAAACAGCCCAGATGCCGCTCAACTGAAGAATGGATGCAGAAATTGTGGTACATCTATACAATGGAGTATTACTCAGTAATGAAACATAAGGAAATTACGAAATTTGCAGGTAAATGGTGGGACCTGGAAAGGATCTTCCTGAGTGTGTTGTCCCAGAAGCAATAAGACACACAGGGCATATACTCACTCATATAAACATACAACATAGGATAAACCCACTAAAATTGGTACATCTAAACAAACTAAGCAAAAGAGAGGACCCTAACTAAAATGCTCAATCCCCATCCTAAAAGGCAAAGAGGATGGGCATCAGAAGAAGAAGAAAACAGGAAACAACCTAGGAACCTGCTACAGAGGGCCTCTGAAAGCCAGAAGAAAACAGGAAACAACCTAGAACCTGCCACAGAGGGCCTCTGAAAGCCTCTGCCCTGCAGACTATCAAAGCAGATGCTGAGCCTGATGGCCAACTGGCGGGCAAAGTGAATGGAATTCTATGTAAGAAGTGGAAAATAGCAAGAACTGGAGAGGACAGGAACTCCACAAGGAGAGCAACAGAACAAGAAAATTTGAATACAGGGAACTTCCTAGAGACTCATACTCCAACCAAGGACTATTCATGGAGATAACCCAGAACCCCTGCACAGATGTAGCCCATGGCAGTTTAGTGTCCAAGTGGGTTACATAGTAATGGGAAGAGGGACTGCCTCTGATATAATCTGATTGGTCTGTTCTTTGATCAACTCCACCTGAGGGGGTAGCAGCCTTACCAGGCCACAGAAGATGACAATGCAGCCACTTTTGATGAGAACTGATAGTCTAAGATCAGAAAGAAGGAGAGGAAGACCTCCCCTATCCACTTGGGGAGGTGGATGCATGCAGAAAGGGGAGTAAGGGTGGGATCGGGAGGGCAGGAGGGAGGGGCTTATGGGGGAATACAAAATGAATAAAGTGTAATTAATAATAATAATAATAATAATAATAATAATAAAATAATATGTATTCAATAAATAAAAAAAATAAAATAATTTCAAAAAAAAGAATTGTGTTGATATTTTGATGAGAATTGCATTGATTCTGTAAATTGCTTTTGGCAGGATGGCCATTTTCACTATGTTAATCCTAGTGATCCGTGCGTACTGGAGATCTTTCCATCTTCTGAAATTTTCTTTTATTTCTTTCCTCAGAGACTTGAAGTTTTTTTTTTTTTTTTCAAATAGATCTTTCACTTTCTTGTTTTGATTCACACCAAGGTACTTTATGTTATTAGTGGCTATTGTGAAGTGTGTTGTTTTCCTAATTTCTTACTCAGCCCTTTGTATTTTATATACTGAATTTTTTTTGTGTGTTAATTTTGTATCCAGCTACTTTGCTGAAGTTGTTTATTAGCTGAAGAAGTACTCTGGTTGAACTTCTGGGGTCACTTAACTATACTATGGTATCATCTGTTAACAGTGATAGTTTGACTTCTTCCTTTCTGTTTCTGTGTGTAGGAGGTGGAACAATTACCAGTCCTATGAAGACTAAATCTGTGTGCCTGACACTTCTCTCCTAACAAAAGTAGGTGGGATCATTTAAGTTAATCTTTTCCTCAGTTGTACTTCCTGGTTGTGCGGCCACCTGTTAGATTAATGTTGATATAAGATGTCCCTAAAAGTGAAAGTTAAAATCAAATAAATACCAATAAATACCGGGTGTTTAGAATTTTACCACTGCAATGTGCCTGAATGCCTTTTATCTTTTGCAGATTGAAATTTGGTTGGACTTAATAAGCAAAGACATTTTAAATTGAGTTAGTATTGTTAAACATAAATAAGTGAATGTAAAGTTCCGTATGTTTTTTTTTTATGCAAGAATTAAAAACCCATAGAAACTTCTTTTTGTAGCAGATAAGAACTACTACAGAGATCCACAACTGGTTAAAGTGTTGAATTGCTTACAAAACATGCCACAAAATGTGGAGCCTAAGTGACTCTACGGTGTCCAACTCCCAGTAAGACATCTATAAACCCTCCTTATAACTAAGGCTCAAGGAAAATCCTGAAAGGGGAGTAGAAGGACATCTACTGTTGGATAATGTCCCTAGAAATAACTGGGATGCCACATATAATGAAATTTCAGTAATATATCTGTCTAAACAAGATAAAGGGTAAGGTAGGCTGTTATGAGAGAAAAGAATATACACTGTGTATATGCTATTTAAGCGTGGATGGAAAACTTTCAGGAATATAACACATGGGGTTTCTGCATAAGAAGGAAGATTTATGTAGTTCAATAAATTTCAAAGTGTGCTCTGAGAATGCCTAAAGTGTTCTACAGCAATGCATCAAAAGTAATTGACTAGGTCAGGAGTGGAGAAGGTAGGCCAAAAAGATAAAAATAAACTTATAATAGCTCTCATAATAACATTGCTGTATCATTCATGACCATCAGTAAGTCTCTAGTTCTTAATTCCTTTGTATGATATGGGTACTGATTAATTTATCAGGGAAAAACCTAGTAAGTAAGAAAAAAACAATTGGCTATTAATACCAGCAACATAATAAAATATAAGAAGAGTACAGAAATTGCAGAAGGTATGTGTTCATGTATGTGTGTGTGAGTGTTTGTAGGAAGGTGTTTAGAAGAATAAAAATGTCATTGAAGATACCTGAGGTAAAGGAAAAAATTTCAAGTGGTTTGAATCTTGAAAAGAAAAATACAGAATAGAAGAGGGTAAAGTTAGAAAAGGCAGAATGATAATGCATGTTCTCTAGTACCTTAACTGTCTTATATACCTACCTGTTAAGTTTATTATATACCTTTCAACATTCAGTAGGCCTAAAATAATATGAATATAGTCATGGAAATGAGTAAATTTTGTATTAATATTACAGTTTTGAAGTTTTAAGATGCCAATAGCTCGTTATTTCTTTAAAAATCCAAAATTTAAAGATATTGTAGAATAAACATTTCTAGTGTCTCCAATATTTGCCAAATGCCACTTGCTACCTATGTGTCCTTTGTTGAGCTCTAAACAACTCTGAGCTACTGTTCCATTACCTGTGAAATAAAGATAGTGGCAATGATACTTTACTGAACTACTGTGGTGTTCAACGAAATAACCTGTGTAAGGACACATGGATAAATAGTCCTTTTCTCTTTGAAGTTAAATGTGGTATAGTGGAATCATGCAGATGAGTGTTTAAATATCAGGTCCACTTCTAATAACTATTTGAATTTGAGCATATCACTGATAATTCCTGAGATTCAGAAAGTAATCTTTTATACATTATGATGATTTAGTGAATTAATACAAGTAGAATATTAGTACTGGATAATTGGTAGTCAATGTGTTTCTGATTACCTTGTAAGATCTTGAGTACAATTTTCTTGATTCCTCTCTTGAGCATTTGCCCTGCTGGTGCACAGCTTCTCAGAGTAGTGTCTAGAAATTAAAACACTGTGTCTACTGAATTCTCACCAGAAAAAAAAATCATTTGTATTTTCTCTTAATTACTATACATAAGCTGGTGCAGATTAGACTGCATTGGCTTTCTTTGTTATCCCTTGATCAGTGGTGACTCATACTGAACCTCTTAGGAGGAATGACCTCTAATCACATTCTCACTATTATTTCATCGTTGTATATGTAAGTACTCTGACACACATTTAGAAATTCTTTGACCCACGTGTCAAATATTGTAGTATATTATACAGAGTATTGTATACATAAGAAATATATTTGTGTGGAGTGGTGTTTCTTAATTTGTATACTAGGCAGTTAACTCTAGAATATAGAGCTTCCTAGTTGTAGAGTGGACATAGCAGCTATTATCTGCTCTTCCAATATGTCCAAGGGCTGATAAGTTTGAAAACTCCTCACTGATTTCCTATAGGATGTGAAGGAAAACTATTATATGAAATACTAATATTTCTTGTTAGTGGTTAGTTACATTTCATTGCTTTCTCTAAATATACACTAGAATAACTCTGATGCATCCAAAGGACATTATCTATTCAACATGCCATTAGGATGATCTAGCAGATTGTATTGATAACACTTCATCTTGTACCTTGAAAAATACATTACTACAAGGCTAATGAAATTTATGGTAATGGCAAGGAAAAGTTGAACTCCCCATTGAAAATTCTTTTATAAAATAATGGGCTATTGGGAATTTCTGTCTTCATTTTCTGTATAACTGTATCAGAGTGGGGTGTGAAGTCTCCCACTACTAAGTTGTTGGAATCAATGTGCGATTTAAGCTTTAATAATATTTCTTTAACAAATGCAGGAGCCCTTATGTTTGGTGCATAGATGTTCAGGATTGTGATGTCCTCCTGGTGGATTTTTCCTTTGATGAGAATGAAGTATCCCTCCCCTCCCTTTTGATTAATTTTGGTTGAAAGTCTATTTTATTAAATATTAGGATGGCTACTCCTAATATTCTTGTGTCCATATGCTTGGAAAAATTTTTTCTAGCCCATTACTCTGAGGTATTGTCTTTCTTTGTTGCAGAGTGTGTTTCTTGATTGCAGCACAATGTTGGTTCCTGTTTCTGCAACCATTTTGTTAGTCTGTATCCTTATATTGGAGAGTTGAGACCATTGATGTATTATTTTTATTTATTTATTACAGTTTATTCACTTTCTATCCCAGCTGTACTCCCTTCATTATCCACTCCAGTCCCATCCTCTCTACCTCTTCTCTTTCTTTACCCCTCTTCCAGTCCACTGATACAGGAGGTCCCCCTCCCCTTCCATCTCTAATAGAATATCAGGTCTTACCAGGACTGGCTGTCTCTAGTATACTTTTGCTCCCATTGGACTGCCATGTGCAATTTCAATATGACAGATTTTGCATCATCTTATTACATTTTACTTGTCAGATTTGGTTGTTCTCTCTTAGAAGCTTTTTCTTTTCTAATGAGAAACAAAAAGGGAGTGGATCTGGAGGGAATGGGTAGTCGGAAGGAACTGGGAGGAGCAGAGATAGTGGAAGGGATAATCAGGATATATTATATTAGAAAAGAATCTATTTTCCATAAAGGGAAAAAAAACTATAGAGATAATAACATATAATGAAAATCTACAGACAACAGTTTGAGCATTTTATATTTCTTGTCTAATTTAATCTATATGAAATTTCGATAAGGTAGAATAATAGAATAGACTTTCAACCAAAATTAATCAAAAGAGATGGGGAAGGAAACTTCATACTCATGAAGGGAAAAATCTACAAGTAATATATCACAGTCCTGAACATCCATGCCCCAAATACAAGGACACCTACATTTGCAATAGAAAAAATTAATAAAACTTAAATCGCACATAGATCTCCACACATTAATAGTGGGAGACTTGAACACCCCACTCTCAACAAAAGACAGGTCAAACAGAAATTAAACAAAGAAACAATGACTCTAACATAGGTCATGAATCAAATGGATGTAACCGACATCTACAGAAACTTTCACCCAAACACAAAAAATATATCTTTTTCTCAGCACCTCATAAAACTTTCTCCAAAATAGACCATAAAGTTGGTCACAAAGCAAGCCTCAACAGATACAAGAAGATTGAAATAATCCCTTGTATCTTATCTAACCACCATGGACTAAAGCTGGATTTTAACAACAAAAGAAATAGCCAAAAGCCTACACACACAAGGAACTTGAACACCGTGCTACTCAATAGCAGGTAGGTCAGGAATAAAATAAAGAAAGAAATTAAAGTCTTTCTAGAATTCAATGGAAAGGAAGGCACAACATACCCAAACTTATAGAACACAGTGAAAGCAGTGCTAAGAGGAAAGTTCATAGCAGTAAGTGCCTTCAAGAAGAACTTGCAACATCTCATTCAAGCAATTAATGGCTCACCTAAAAGCCTCAGAAAAAAAAGAAGCAGACACACCAAAGAAGAGTAGGAGGCTGAACACAATCAAACTAAGGGCTGAAATAAAAAAAAAATTAGAAACAAATAAAAAATTCAAAAATGAATGAATCCAAGAGCGGGTTCTTTGAGAAAAATTAACAAGATAGACAAACCCTTAGCCAAACTAACTGAATGACACTGAGACACTATCGAAATCATCACAATCAGAAATGAAAATGGGGGCATGATGAAACACACCGAGGAAATCCAAACAATCATTAAGTCTTACTTCAAAAACCTATATGCCACAAAATGTGAAAATCTAAATTAAATGGATGATTTTCTTGATCGATTCCACTTACCAAAGCTGAATCAAGAGCAGGTGAATCAATTAAATAGTCCTATATCTCCTAAGGAAACGGAAGATGTCATCAAATGTCTCCCATAAAAAAAAAAAAAAAAAAAAAAAAAAAAAAAAAAAGCCGAGGGCCTGATGGTTTCAACGCAGAATTCTATCAGACTTTCAAAGAAGAACTAACTCCAATACTCTTCAAAATATTACACAAAATATAAACAGAAAGAAAACAACCAAACTAATTCTGTGAAGTCACAGTCACCTTGGAACCTAAACCTAAAAAAGACCCAACAATAAAAGAGAATTTCAGGCCAATCTCCCTTATGAACATTGATGCAAAAATACTCGACAAAATACTTACAAACAGAATACAAGAACACATCAAAGATATCATCCACTATCACCAAGTAGGCTTCATCCCAGGCATGTAAGGATGGTTCAATATATGGAAATCCATCAACGTAATCCACCATATAAACAAACTGAAAGAAAAAAACGTGATGATGTTCTTAGAAGCTGAAAAAGAATTTGATAAAACCCATTACCCATTCATGTTTCACGTCTTAGAGAGATCAGGTGT
This sequence comes from Meriones unguiculatus, assembly GCF_030254825.1. Lineage (NCBI taxonomy): Eukaryota > Metazoa > Chordata > Mammalia > Rodentia > Muridae > Meriones > Meriones unguiculatus. The sequence goes on along the minus strand of NC_083369.1, from coordinate 87,858,358 downwards.
ACAAGGCACTTACCTAAATATACTAAAGGCAATAGACAGCAAGCCTATAGCCAATGTTAAGCTAAATGAGGAGAAACTTAAATCAATCCCACTGAAATCAGGGACAAGGCAAGGCTGCTCACGCTCTCCCTGTATCTTCAACATAGTTGTTAAACTCTTTGTTAGATCAATAAGACAATTAAAGGAGATCAAGGGGATATAAATTGAAAAAGAAGTCAAAGTATCACTATTTGCAGATGATATGATAGTACACATGAGGGACCCCAAAAATTCTACCAGGGAACTCCTACAGCTAAAAAACACCTTCAGTAAAGTGGCTGGATAGACAATTATCTCAAAAAAAAAATCAGTAGCCCTCCTGTATACAAATGACAAAAGGACTGAGAAAGAAATTAGGAAAACAAACCTTTCAAATAGCCACAAAGGACATAAAGTACCTTGCTGTGACTCTAACCAAGCAGGTCAACAACTTTTATGAAACAAATTTCCAGTCTCTGAGAAAGAAATAAAAGATATCAGAAGATGGAAATATCTCCCATGCTCATGGCAGGGTTAACATAGTAAAAATGGCCATTTTACCAAAAGTAATCTACAGATTCAATGCCATTCCCATCAAATTACCAACACAATTGTGTACAGATCTTGAAAGAAAAATTCTCAACTTCATAAGGAATAACAAGAAACTCAGAATTTCTAAAACAATCCTCTACAATAAAAGATCTGTGGGTTGATGCCCCAGGTCCCGCCTCTAAGAAAAAGGTATCAGACGGGTCTGATGCTCTTTGGGTGGATGACACCTAAATGAACATCGGTACAAAGTCCCAATTTATTTCTAATATCAGAGATCAGACCTCTACTCTTGCCTGATGCATCTAAAACAAAAAGAGTGAACTGTAGAGAACTGCGTAATGCCATGCCTTAAAGATGGAGCTGGTTTCCGCCTTCCACCTTCTCGATGGTGAGTGCTCTCTGTCACGAACAACTCCACATTTGGCTAAGGCCGAGGATCTGGCTTGCTTCCATGTATGTGGACCTTTCTGCATTGCCCACGTGGCACCCTGTGGTTGGCTACCCAGAGGCTATTTAAGCTGTGGGCTGGCTTTCCCCAGGGTCAGATGATTGTTCAAGGTTCCTGAATAAACTGCATTGAAAAAAAAAAAAAAAAAGATCTGCTGGAGGTATCTCCAATCCCTGATCTCAAGCTGTATTCTAGAGCAACAGCAGTAAAAACTGCATGGTACTGGCATAGAAACTGACTGGTGTATCAATGGAATTGAATACAAGACCCAGAAATAAACCCACACACTTATGAACATCTGAATTTTAACAAAGATGCCAAAAACATACAATGGGAAAAAGATAGTACCTTCAACAAACTGTGCTGGTTTAACTGGATGTAAAAAAAAAAAAAAAAAAAAAAAAAAAGATGCATATTTATTATCCTGTTCAGAACTAAAGTCCAAGTGGATCAAAGACCTCCCTCAATATGAAAATAGACATGGGAGATGGAGAGATGGCTCAGAGTTTAAGAGCATTGGCTGCTCTTCCCGAGGTCATGAGTTCAATTCCCAGCAACCACATGGTGGCTCAAATCATCTATAATGGTATCCGGTGCCCTCTTCTGGTATGCAGGTTTATATGCAGACAATATTATATACATTATAAATAAATAAATCTTAAAAAATAAAAATAAACCAGACCCACTAAACCTGTAGAAGAAAAAACAGAGAGGAGCCTAGAACTCATTGGTACAGGTGAAAACATTCTGAACAGAACACCAACATCACTGACTCTAAGATCAACAATCAATAAATGGGACCTCATGAAACTGAAAAGATCCTATAAAGCAAAGGACACTGTTGTCAGAACAAATTGACTGCACAGACTGGGAAAGTATCTTCCCCAACCCTGTATCTGACAAAGGGCTAATATCCAGAATATATAAAGAACTCAAGAAGTTAAATAGCAATAAACCAAGTACTCCAATTAAATATGGGGTACAGAGCTAAAGAGACAATTCTCAATAGAGGAATACTTAATGGCAGAGAAAGACTTAAAAATGCTGAACTTCTTTACTCATCAGGGAACAGCAAATCAAAATGACACTGACACTGAGATTTCCCCTTACACCCATCAGAATGGCTAAGATCAAAAACTCAAATGACAACACATGCTGGAAAGGATGTGGAGAAAGCAGAACACTCCTCTATTGCTGGTGCAATGTAAACTTGTACAACCACTTTGGAAATTTAATCTGGATCTTTCTCAGACAATTAGGAAAAGTGCTCCCTCAATATGCAGCTATACTACTCCTAGGCATATAGTCAAACGAAGCACAAGTACACAACAAGGACATTTGCTCAACAATGTTTGTAGCAACTTTATTCATAATAGACAGAATCTGGAAACAACCCAGGTGCACTTCATTTGAGAATTGGAAACAGAAATTTTGGTATGTTTATGCAATGGAATATTTACTAAGCAATTAAAACCAAGAAAATCATGAAATTTGCAGGCAAATGGTGGGATCTAGAAAAGATCCTCCTGGTGAGGTATCACAGAAGCAGAAAGGTGTATACTCACTCATAAATGGATATTAGACGTATAACATGGGAAAAAACTACTAAAATCTGCACACCTAAAGAACCTAACCACGAAGGAGGACTCTGGCTAAAATGCTCAATCCCCATTCAGAAAGGAAAAGAGGGTAGACATCAGAAGAAGGAGAAAACAGGGAACAGGACAGGAGCCTGCCACAGAGGGCCTCTGAAAGGCTTTACCCTGAAAGGTACCAAAGCAGATTCTGAGACTTATGGCCAACCTTTGGGCAGAGTGCAGGGAATCTTAGGAAAAAGTGGGAAATAGTAAGACCTGGAAAAGAAAGGAGCTACATAAGGAGAGCAACAGAACCAAAAATCTGGGCACAGGGGTCTTTTCAGAGACTGATACTCCAACCAAGGGCCGTTCATGGAGATAACCTAGAACCCCTGCAATGATGTAGCCCTGGGCAATTCAGTGTCCAAGTGGGTTAACAGGAGCTGCTTCTGACAGGAACTCATTTGCCTGCTCTTTGATCACCTCCCCCTCAGTGGTGTATAGCCTTACCAGGCCACAGAAGAAGACAATTGCAGCCAGTCCTGATGAGATATGATAAACTAAGATCAGCAGGAAGGGGAGTAGTATCTCCCTTATCATTCAACTGGAGGTAGGGCATGGGTGGAGAAGAGGTTGAGAGGGTGGCATTGGGAGGATAAGAGTTATGGATCTACAGATGTGAAACAAAGTGAATAAACTGTAACATATATATATATATATATATATATATATGTATATATATCTTAGTATATATCTAGTCAACAAAATTCTTTTAACTGAATTTTTCCTCTCTTAAAGGATTATTTTGTTACCATGAATTCTGGAAAATCCTGTTGGGGGCATGTGTATGTGTGTGTATGAGAGACAAAGCTTTCTTAAAGTTTATTGTTTTATCTTTTGAAGGAATCAAAATACTCATATGTGAGGTTGTTTTAAGTTAGCTACCTGTGATGCTGGCCTCTAACTCTCATGATGGTTTCCTATGGGAAATGGTGCAAGCCCAGCAGAAAAGAAGCCTTAATAAAACGAAACCCCAAAAGTATAGAGCTATGTGTCCATACTCACCAGCTTGTCCTAAAATAATTGACTCATTAACTAGCCAACTTGGTTTAGTCCTTTTATCAAAGACATTAGGAGAATCATCTGTGAGCTTGCATACTCTCCTGACATACCAATTGTTCTCTGGATGCAAAAATCATATGAATGCAGCATACTTTGACATTAGGAAAACTCAAACTGGGCTATTGGCCTGAAGCTGTGTCACACACACACACACACACACACACACACACTCACACACACACACACTCAGAGAGAGAGAGAGAGAGAGAGAGAGAGAGAGAGAGAGAGAGAGAGTGGAAAAGATATATGATAAGATCAAGAGAGGTGGCTCTGTGTGGACAGCATGGGAAATAAAAAGCAGCAAGCACTTATTAAGTACAGGACAAAGGTTTGTCTCCTTTCTTTAAGTCTCTGTAATTTTGGAGTTAATTTAAGTGAATTTTGAAAGACTGGGTCATTGGTTATATAAACTGGCACAAGTTCTATGCTTAGAAAATGCCTGCCATGAAGAAAATTAGCTCTGTCACTGCACATCTTCTGTAAACCCATCACTTACTGCTGCTTATCTTATCACTTGGTCTCCAAAGGATGACTTGGAAAAAGGTTAACAAATAAGTTACAATAATTCAGTGGGTATACTGGACTGCTTAATAAGAGAAATCTTCCTTTTTCAGTCATAGAGACTGTATTCTGAGAAAAGCCAGCTAGGTAATTGCGCTGATACACACTTATAAGACATACTTAAATTTGAGTGGAATGAATTGGTTAAATATGAATTATTCTTAATTCAACCAAGAAAAGCAAAGAATCCAGGTAGTAATTAATAAGCAAACAAACCTAAACTTTCACCTCTCCTTGTCTGAAGATGTGTCTTTATTTAGCAAATATTTCTAGAGAGGCACAAAACCAGTGACTGTGACAGGCCATTTGAGAGAAGGGTAAGAGGACTATTGATAAAGAATGTACTTCTCATTTGCCTGTACAGTAATATATAGGCATTGTAACCAAAGCCTTGCACAGAATCAAAGTAGCTTTCAAGTAATCATATACAGTACAGAAAAAAAATATTTCTGTTGGTTCTATTTTCGAGACTTTTCACTTATCACTAATTTTTATCATGAAAATTTGAGCTGAAAGTTTTAAATCAAATTTCCTCTGTGCAACATCACCTTAAAGAATGTGAATATTAGACATATACTATAAGACAAACATACTAAAATCTGTATACCTAAAGAAGCTAAGAAAGAAGGAGGACCCTGGGTAAGATGATCCGTCCTCACTCAGAAAGGCAAATGGACAGACATCAGAAGAGGGAGAAAACAGGAAACAGGAATGGAGCTTACAACAAGAGGGCCTCTGAAAGACTCTACCCAGCAGTATATCAAAGCAGATGCTGAGGCTCATTGCCTCATAGTGCAGGAAATCTTATGAAAGAAGGGAGAGATAGAAAGAACTGGAAGGGATGGGAGCTCTATAAGAAAAGCAATAGAACCAAGAAATCTGGGCCAAGGGGTCTTTTCTGAGACTGCTAAACCAACCAAGGACCATGCATAGATATAACGTAGAACCCCTACACAGATTTAGCCCACAGCAGCTCAGTATCCAAGTGGGAACCCTAGTAATGGGAACAGGGACCGTCCCTGGCATGAACTCAGTGGCTGGCTCTTTAAACACCTGCTCCTGACAGGGGAGCAACCTTACTAGTCCACAGAGGAAAACAATGCATCCAGTCCTGATGAGACCTGATAGGCTAGGGACAGATGGAAGGGGAGGAGGACCACTCCTATCATTGTATTTGGAGAGAAGCATGGGAGGATATGAGGGAGGGAAGGTGGTATTGGGAGGCAATGAGGGATGGTGCTACAGATGGGATAAAAAATAAATAAACTATAATTGATATAAAAAATTAAAATTGAAATTAAAAAAATAAAAACTTAAAAAAAAAAGAATTCTGAGAAATTCCCCTGGCTATAAAAAGTGTTCCCTTCAGGCTCCATATCTCCTGCTGCTAGGAGTCTCAACTAGGGTTACCCGCATAGACTCCTCAAAGCCTCCTCTGCCCTGTAGATATCACCCAATTATTTTGTACTCTCTCCCAGCCTTTCTCCAACCGTTCCTGGTCTATACCCCTGTTCCCCTACTTACCCTTTTCCCATCCATCTAGTCTCCTCCCTCCATCTACTTCATATGTCTTATTTTTTTTCCTTTCTGGGTGAGATACATGTGTTATCCCTTGGTTCCTCCTTGTTACATGGCTTCTTTGGGTCTGCATGGACTGGACCTAGGCCTCCTACACATATGTAGCATATGTGAAGTTTAGTCATTTTGTGGGTCCCTTAGCAATGGGAGTGGGGTATGTTTCTGACTCTGTTGTCTGCCTTTGATCTGTTTCCCCTAGCTGGACTGCCTTGTCTATCCTCAGTGGGAGAATGTGCACTTAGACCCACTGTTACTTGATGTACCAGGGTGGGGTTGGTTCTCATGGAGAGCCTCACCTTCTATGAGTAGAAAATGAGGGGAAATGGGTGGAATGGAGCATGAGGGTAAGACTGGAAGGAGAAGATATAAGGGGCTTCAATCAGGCTGTATTGTGATTATATGAATAAATTAAAGGAAAATGTAGAATACAAGAAAATTTAGTCTACTTTAGTTATGTCATTTCTGTTTTTCATGTTAATTTATACATTTTTAGTTGAATCTCAATTAACATAAATTTGGAATCAGGGAGAACTGAGTTCAGCCTCTAGTTAAATGTAATATGGTTCACTCATTACAAATTATGGTGCAGTTATTTCTTAGAACTGCATGAACTGACATATAATGAATTACAAGAAAAAAACATAGATATGGCAATGGTATGCACAGTCTGCTAAAATTTATATTTTACATAACAGTGAATGTTATACATTTTTTTAAAAAAATGTTCTGGAAAAATAGATAGCAAATTTTACATTTGAATGAACAACCCAGTTACGGTGAGGACTGAAGAACTACTTAATTATCTTGGAAGTGACTACTTAATAATACTAGAATTAATATTCTCATCTGATAGACCCTAATATTTAGGGAAGAAATTTCAAGACAATAATTTCTAACAGTAACTCACTGAGTAAAAGTCATATAAATGTACGATGCTTTCATTTTTACATGCTTATTTTAATGTTTTTCAGGATAAGATACCTTCCTTTTAGTTGTCTAATTTGGGTTAAATTCTAAAATTATTAAAAAATTACTAGCTCAATTATCATCATAGAAATCTCTGTTATTCTATTATTTTGTAAATCACAGATTTCCCCAAGTGTCCCAAGAGAAGCCAGAACCCCATCAGAATAGTGACATTTCCCGTAGGCATTTTGCTCCTGGTTTTATAAGCACTCCCCAAGGCAGAATGTTTGTCTCACTGAAACTATAAGCAAAGCTGACTTCTACATTAATACAGAGAATAATGGAGTTTTCTGTGGCCTCTCTCTGTCTTTGTTTTTCTCAATCTCTCTCTAACTCAATCTCTGTCTCTTTTAGTTTGACTCTGATGGTTTTTCTTTTTGCCTTTTTGTTTTCCTTTTTATTGGTCTGTGACTGTGCAATGGTGCTTTTTCCTTCTTTCCTTCTATTCCTTTCCCGAAGCTCATTGCCTTGCACTGTGTTCCAATGGATACAGGGGTATTTTTAAATTCAAGTCACTGAGAAATTGAACCAAATAGTATAAAGACACTGAATGATTTCATTACTGCATAAAGTACTGAGAATAAACACACTGTGTGTCCTCAGTTGTAGATGATATATCTGTATCACCTTCATTAAAACTCAAGGAACATTACAGAAGAGGGACCCAAAGAATGTAAGAACCAGAAAATGGAGAAAATTTCTCGGAAACACTGGCCTCTGTACATGACATGGCTGATGTACATATGAACTCACAATAGTTTTTATACATACACAGGACCTGCAGAGTGTAATGCTAGTTAAATATTTGAACATGGAAGACCTAGAAGTTCCAAAGGATCCATAAGAGCAGAGTAGCTATTGGCAGCTAATGGCTGCTGGGGGACAAGGGTTACTTTTCTTTAGCAGAATGGCCACTTGGTAGCATTTCCATGTTTATGTGGACAACCCCATGCTCATACTTAGTGTCTGTAGAAACACTATTTGGACCCAACTGGTTAACAAATACAGAAACACACACACAAACAAACACCCACAAAAACATGAACAAAAATTAATCATAAAGTTGGAAGGGGATGAGGGAGATATGGAACTAGCGTTTGTTAGACCTAGAGGTGGTGAATGATGGATATGATCAAGATACATTGTATAAATTTATAAAAATTCAAAAGAATCTAAAATTAATCTAAATTTATCTAAAATTATATATGCATATATAATTATATGCATAAATAATTAAATCAAATTAAATTAGTATGGTTTAGCATCTTTCAGATACATGCCCAGGATTGTTTTAGCTGGATCTTGAGGTTGTACTATTCCTAATTCTCTGAGAAAGTAGCAGATTGATTCCCAAAGTGGTTGTACAGGGTTACATTGTACCAGAAATTTTTGATTTAATTAAATCAAATTAAATCAAAAATAATAGAAAAAAAGAAGGACTAGGACAGTGCAAATAGTTATCACCCTGTACAAAAGTAAAGTACAAGGGGATCAAAGACCTCAACACAAAACCAGAAACATTAAATCTGTTAGAGGAAAAATTGGGGAAGAACCTTGACCACATTGGCACAGGAGACAACGTTTAAAGCTCTAAGATCAATAATCAATAACTGAGACCTCAAGAAACTGAAAAGATTCTGTAGAGCAAAGGACACTGCCATAAGAACAATACAACAGGTTACAGACTGGGAAAAGATCTTCACCAAACCTACCTTTGACTGAGGGCTAATTTCTAGAACATATAAAGAACTCAAAAAGTTAAACACCAACAAACAAAGTAATCCAATTTAAAAAAGGGGTACAGAGATGAACTTATAATTCTCAACACAGGAATATCGAATGGCAGAGACACATTTAAATCCGCAATGCCCTTAGTCATCAGTGAAATGAAAATCAAAATGCCCCTGAGATTCCACCTTACACCCACCAGAATGGCTAAAATCAAAACTCTGAGACACATAGCCAAACTTTGGGCAGAGTGCAGGAAATCTTATGAAAGAAGGGGGAGATATAAAGATATGGAGGGACAGGAGCTCCACAAGGAGAGCAACAGAACTAAAATTTCTGGATACAGGTGTCTTTTCTAAGACTGATACTCCAACCAAGAACCATTTATAGAGATAACCTAGAACCCCTGCTCAGTTGTAGCCCATGGCAACTCAGTATCAAAGTGGGTACCCTAGTAATGGGAACAGGGGCTGTCTCTGACAAGAACTCACTGGCTGGTTCTTTTATAACCTCTCCCTGATGGGAGAGTAGCCTTACCAGACCACAGAGGAAGGCAATGCAGCTAGTCCTGATGAGACCTGATAGGCTAGGATCAGATGGAAGAGGAGGAGGACCTCACTTATCAGTGTACTTGGGAGGGACATTGGAGGAGATGAGGGAAGGTGGGTGGGATTGAGAAGGGATTAAGGAGGGGGCTACACCTGGGATACAAAGTGAATAAATTGTAATTTATTAAATAAATAAATAAATTGGAAAGAAAAAAAGTGAATAAACCAAAATAAATAAATAATTGGATAGATAGATGAGGAAAAGCAGAAAAAAAATGGATGATGCATGCTGAACAGGTTGTGGAGAAAGGACAGTGCTCCTCCATTTCTGGTACAATGTAACCCTGTACAACCACTTTGGGAATCAATCTGCTACTTTCTCAGAGAATTAGGAATAGTACAACCTCAAGATCCAGCTAAAACAATCCTGGGCATGTATCTGAAAGATGCTAAACCATACTAAAAGGACATTTGCTCATCTATGTTCATCACAGTGTCATAATAACCAGAATCTGAAAAAAACCTAAATGTCTCTCAACTGAAGAATGGATACAGAAAATTGTGGTACATTTACACAACAGAATAATACTCAGAAATTAAAAACAAGGAAATAATGAAATTTGCAAACAATGGTGGGAACTAGAAAAGATAATACTGAGTTATGTAACTCAGAAGCAGAAATTCATTTATGGTATATACTCACTTATAAGTGGATATTAAACATATAGTAAAAGAAAAACAATCTAAAATCTATAGTCTTAAAGAAGCTAAACAACAAGGAAGACCCTAGGGAAGATGTTTAATCCTCATTCAGAAGGGCAAACAGGATAGATATTAGAAGTAGGAGAAGACAAAGAATAGGACAGGAGTTTTCCACGGGGGGGGGGGGGGCTCTGAAAGATTCTACCCATCAGAGTATTGAAATGATACTGAGACTCATATTCAAACTTTGGACTTTGGGAAGAGTGTAGGAAACCTTTTGGAAGAAGAGGGAGATAGAAATACATGTAGGGGACTGGAACTCCACAAGGACACCAACAGAGCCAAAATGCCTGGTCCCAATAGGGCCTACAGAGAAAAATACTCCAACCAAGGACCATGAATGGAGAGGACCTAGACCAGCTGCTCAGAGAAATCTAATAGGTTGACCAGTTTCCAAGTGTGTTTCTTAGTAAGGGGGTCAGGGCCTTTCTCTGACATGAACTTAGTGGCTGGCTCTTTGATCACCTCCCCCTGGGGTATGAAGCCTTGCCAGGCTACAGAGAAAGATTATGCAGCCAGTCCTCATGAGATATGATAGGCTAAGGTCAGATAGAAGGGAAGGAGCTCCTCCCCTATCAGTGGACTAGGGAAGGGGCATAGGGAAGGAGAAGGAGGTTTGGTGAGACTGGGAGGAAAGGAGGAAGGGGGCTACAGCTGGGATATAAAGTGAATAAATTATAAAAGAAAAAAATGAAGAAAAAAACATATATTTCATGCTATCAGCTTTTGCTAAATTTGATTATGCAAAAAATAGCTGAAATATATAATTTTGATCCTGCCTATAATATAGAAAATTTATTGATATATGAAAGAAAAATATATTGTATATGCATTTCTTTAATATTCACTTTAAAAATACTAGTTTTGTATGGAAATCTGAAGTCTTTATAGGAATTAATGATCTCTTCCCAGGGCATATTTGGGGATTACAATATGGAACATGATAATGTGCTTCCAATAGTATTATTATATTTTCCAACAATTCTGTCCTAGTGTCAGAAACTCTTTATATGACTTATTGGTGTCATAAACTATCCTCTTTATAAGAAGTCTCACACAGTGGAGAAACTGACAACTGCAATATAAACTCAACATTAAACACTGGCAAGAAAAATGTAGAGATGAAAAACCTTTGTGTTCTCCTTGTACAACAGTCCCTGGAGAAGAGGTGCAAAATAATCTTTATGAATGAGGACAGGGAGAGAAGAAATTCTAAGTTTGCGGAAAGGGTGGTTGAGAAAAGCCCACTGCCAGTAGTGATTCAACATTACTCAACAGGTGACTTAGCAGTGGGGGAACATTTAGACAACACTGAAAACATAAGGAAAAGATTGCAAAAATAAATGGGGGCAGTACTCACTTTTTATCAGAATATCTTAAGGATTAGCTCTATATGCACTTAGTTTTGTGGCTACTAATAAATGGACATATGGGCAATTACTTTAGAATGTTATTATTGTCTTACTAATAGTGCCTCATTATACTTTATTGTATGTCATAATATGTTAAATATATTTGCATGTTGGGAAACAGATAATATGATAACCTGTCAGAATTTTAGTTAAGCAAGCTAGAAATACTTATTTCTGAATTACGTACTACATTTAATCAAAAAGATTATCCTCAAAATCCATGACACTTACTAATTTTACATTACCTTTGAAACCTCTTCATTCTTTGAATGAAGTGCACATTCATAAAGTATAAAGCATAATAATTAGTATTTAGGTAAAGCTAATACATTTTTCTACTTACAAATTGAGATTGAAAGGATCATCATAACAAACTACAAATTGTTGTACACATTGAATTTATAACCTAAATTCAACCTAGAATGTTGAAGTGTTGAATTAAAAAACTGGTCCTGAAAACCTTTTAATTACACAAGTCTTACTTTTAAAAATGGCATGATATCTTGCAGGTGAAATGAAAGTTAGATTGTAGATTAAATAGAATTAGTTAAAGTGAGGTGATTATGAAACTACTTCTCTAGTTACTTGTGTCTGGTGCAGTACATTAATATATCAAACATTTCTCAAAAGGGTTAAAGATAAAATTCACATTTCCAAAGATAAAACTATTAGTAAAGTTGGCCCAACATCAGGAAACAGCTGAGAACCAGATGTGTTGGTGCATGGAATATCTATTTCCTTGTCAAGGTTGAATAGTTTTTTTCTATATATTTTTTTTTTCATTTTGATTGGCTATGTACTTTAGTCAAGTGAATCTGAGTTCCAGTTGTCTCATCAGAAACCCAAGATTTAACTACCTGAAATCAAGGAGCCACAGCAGATGCACTCTTTTTTAATTATCTTTATTATTAGACACATTTTATTAACTCTGTATCCCAGCTGTATCCCCCTCCCGCACTCGCTCCCAATCCCACTCTCCCTCCCTTATATCCTCCCTGCCCTTTTCCAAGTCCAGTGATTGGGGAGAACCTCCTCCCCTTTCATCTGACCCTGTTTTATCAGATATCTTCAGTACTGGCTGCAAAATCTTCCTCTGTGGCTTAGCAGGACTGCTCCTCCCTTGGGGGTAGGGAGGTCAAAGAGCCTGCCATTGAGTTCTTGTCAGAAACAGTCCCTGTTCCACTTACTATGGGAAACCAATTGGTTACTGAGCTACCATGGGATACATCCGCACAGAGGTTCTAGGTTATATCCGTACATGGTCCTTGGTTGGAGAAACAGTCTCAGAAAAGAACCCCTGTGCCCAGATATATTTGGTCCTTATGGTGCTCCTATTCTTTTCACCTCATACTAACTCCCCCTTCTTTCATATGTTTCCCTGCACTCTGCCAAAGGTTTGGTTATGAGTCTTAGTATCTGTTTTGATGCACTGCTAGGTAGAGTCTTTCAGGGGGCCTCTGCAGTAGGCTCCTATCCTGTTTTTGTTTTCTCCTACATCGAATGCCCATCCCATTTGTCTTTCTAAGTAAGGATTGATCATCTTACTCCAGGTCTTCTTTCTTGTTTATCTTCTTTAGGTGTGTAGATTTCATTATGTTTATCATATCTTATAGGTCTATATAAGTGAGTATATGTCATGTGTGCCTTTCTTCTTCTGGAATACCTCACTCAGAATGATCTTTTCTAGATCATTTGCCTGCAAATTTCATGATTTCCTCCTTTTTGATTGCTGAGTAGTATTCCATTGTGTAAAAATACCACAATTTCTGTATCCATTTCTCCATTGATGGACATCTGGGTTGTTTTCCAGGTTCTGGCTATTAAAAATAAAGCTGCTACAAACATGGTTGAGCATATGTCCTTGTTGTGTACTTAAGCAAATTTTGGGTATATGCCTAGGAGTGGTATAGCTGGGTCTTGAGAAAGCACTATTCCTAATTGTCTGAGTAAGCGCCAGATTGACTTCTAAAGTGATTGTACTAGTTTACATTCCCACCAGCAATGGAGGAGGGTTCTCCCTTCTCCACAACCTCTCCAGCATGTGTTGTCATTTGAGTTTTTTATTTTAGCCATTTTGATGGGTATAAGGTGAAATCTCAGGGTCATTTTGATTTGCATCTCCCAGATGGCTAAGGATGTTGAACATCTATTTAAGTGTTTATATTCCTCGCCAGAGAATTCTCTATTTAGCTCCATAGACCATTTTTTAATTGGATTACTTGATTTATTGCTTTTTAACTTCTTTAGTTCTTTATATATTCTGGATATCAGCCCTCTGTCAGATATAGGGTTGGTGAAGATCCTTTCCCAGTCTGCAGGCTGTCATTTCATTCTGTGTCTTTTGCTTTACAGAAGCTTTTAGGTTTCATGAGGTCCCATTTATTGATTGTTGCTCTTAGAGCCTGTGCTGTTGGTGTTTTGCTCAGGAAGTACTTTCCTGTGCCAATGAGTTCTAGGCTCCTCCCCACTTATTCTTCTAACCGATTTAGAGTATCTGGTTTTATGTTGAAATCTTTGATCCACATGGACTTTAGTTTTTTGCAGGGTGATATGTATGGATCTATTTTCATTTTTCTACATGCAGACATGAAGTTGGACCAGCACCATTTGTTGAAGATGCTGTCTTTTTTTTCATTACGTTGGGGTGACTCTAACCAAGCAAATGAAAGACCCATTTGAAATAAACTTTAAGTCTCTGAAGAAAGAAATTGAAGATATCAGAAGATGGAAAGATCTCCCGTGCTCATGGATTGGTAGGGTTAACATTGTGAAAATGGCCATCCTGCCACAAGCAATCTACAGATTCAATGCAATTCCTATCAAAATTCCAACTCAATTCTTTACAGATCTTCAAAGAAAGATTTCTCAGCTTCATATGGAGAAAGAAAAAACCCAGAATCTCCAAAACAGTCCTGTCCAATAACAGATCATATGGAGGTATCTGCATCCCCGATCTCAAGCTGTACTACAGAGCAATAGTAATAAAAACTGTATGGTATTGGCATTGAAACAGAAAGGATGTTAAATGGAACTGAATAGAAGACCCAGAAATAAACTCATACACTTCTGAACACTTGATTTTTGACAAAGAAGCAGATGCACTCTTGAGATCCCTTCCCTCTTTAGTCTACAATTGTAATCTTTTGCTATTGGTTTTCCTTTTTACTGTGGACCTTTCATACATAAATTTATTTAAGCTCTCTTAGAGCTGATTTATATTTTAGACTTCAGAGTAATGAATTCTGCTGAAATTCTAATTCCCTTTCCTTTAAAGTTCACTCCTTAAAAGCACTGAAGGGCTCTTGAACAAGGCTACTATTGAAGGACTTGGTCCATCTGCCCTTTCCTTGGTGTCAATTTGTCCCAGGTTTATTTGAGCACTAGAATTGCAAAAGTAGAGCTGAGGAAAAGTAAGAAATAAATCTAAGCCTTGTCTTCATTTCTTCCCTAAATCATCTACAGCTATAATACACAAAACCTTTTCTTTGTGAATTCAAAATTAAATCCTTTGATACTTACCTTAAGAAAAGTTAACTTAATATACATTTATTGCTGTCAGATAACTTGTATTTCTTGGGATTGGATATTTGTTATGATTCTTCTTTACATCATAAATTGTACAGTCATCACAAAATAAATAACAATAGTACTGTATAACACAAAAGAGTCAGATCTAAATCAAGTAGAGAAAGATGATGTGTAATATAGTATATCCATAATGTAAGAAAAATGAAACTTTCCCTCAGAAAATATTAATTATGGGAACAATCATCCAGGCAGCATTGCTTACATCATGAATAGAATATAACTCTGAATCTCTTGCCAATATTGTTATATAAAACAAAAATTTGCTTTATATCAATTGATATGTGTTTTCCCCATTTATATCTTTTACTACATTAATGTATCCTCAGATTTATCCAAATTAAACTCCTTTCCATACCCACTTAACATTTTTTTGCTCTTAAAAAAGCAATGAAATCCAATTCGTGCTACCCATATCCTTTTGTATGTGTAGCTTTTCTGTGGAGCATGGTTGATGTACTAGGGGACACATCATTACAAAGATAGACTCTTTCTCTTATAGAACCTATTAATTACAAATTGTTCCTTAACCAGGGGTGAGACTTCATGTCCAACTTTTATTTTCAGGCTGGCATTATGCTGGCCTCGTACATGACTTCACAACTTCTGTAAGTTCATGGGAAACTGACCTGTTGTCTTTGGAAAACAATGTTTTCTTGTAGATAGCCATGGGAAATGAATTTTCTGAGAAATGTTATTTCAATTTTGCATTTATAAATATCCACACAGTAGGAAGTACTTTATGTAATGTACTTTGAGATCATTTATATGAATGTACTCATTTTGTTTACATACTGTATGTTCAACTAGTTCATAATTAACTGGCATCCAAGAAAAACATTATAATCAATACTGCTATACTTTAGACTTCCAAACAATTAAATACTAAAACCTCAGCAAAATTCAAAGACTCAACTTTACTATGTCTCCTATTTTTTTTCTTTGTGACTCATTTTTTTCTTCTGAGTGAGAAAAAAAGTGTGTGTGTGTGTGTGTGTGTGTGTGTGTGTGTGTGAAAGGGAGAGAGAAATGTAATGACTGTATCTAAAGACTATGCTCTGGGAGAGATGAGGCAATGAAAACAAGCTTCCTTCTTCCAGATATGTGGAATGCAACACGTGGATATGGAGAAAATATCTGAGTGTGGCTTTCTGTGTGTTCAAAATCAAGAAGCCCAGCAAAAAAATAAAAGTCTCTTATGAGACTCTTGTATTCTTAAGACACAGCTATACTAATCTGGGCAGATACCCAAAAGATGCTTTACCAAACTATAAGGACATTTGCTCAATTCTGTTTATAGCAGCCTTATTAATAATAGCCAGAAACTGGAAGCAACCCCTATGTCCCTAAATTACAAAATGGATAAAAAAAATGTGGTACATTTAAAAACAAGGACATCATGAAATTTTCAGGAAAATGGATAGAACTAGAAAAGATCACTCTGAATGAGGTGACTCAGACCCAGCAGGACACACATGGTATATACTTACTCATAAGTGGATATTAGCCATATAGTATAGGATAACCATGTTACAACCCACAGACCCAAAGAAACTAAGTGACAGTGAGGTTCTAGGGAGTATGCTTGAATCCAATAAAGAAGGAGAAATAAAATAAACATTGTAGATACCTGAAGTGGAGGGAGAGAGCAAACTGAGTGATAGTGGCAGGTAAAGAGGTGAACCAACCAGGAAGGGGAGGATCAGATGTAGGGAGAATAGGGATGGTGGGGTAAGAGGATGAGAGCGAGGAGAGAAATTGGTGTTGGGGCATCTCTGGGACAATCTGGAGACCTGCTATGGGGGAGGTTCCCAGACAAATATGGGGGTGACCCTAGCTGAGAAACCTAGCAGTTGGGGAGACCAAGTCTAAAGTGGACACATCCTATAACCAAGCAGGTCTTCCAGTGGAGAGAGGGAGACACCACCCCACCCACAAAACCTTTGGCCCAAAACTTGCTCTGCCTATGAGATGTGCAGGGATAAAAGATGAAACAAAGATTGATGAAACAGCCAACTTGACATCCATCCCATGAGAGAGATCCAACCCCTAACACTATTGATATTCTGTTGCCTCCTTCTGGATCACCTTTCCCTAACAGGGTTGCCTTGTCTTGACTCAGTAAAAAAGGAGGCACTTAGTTCTGATGTGACTTTATGTGCCAGGATAGGTTGGTACCCTGGGGTGGGGGTGGGGTAGGGAAAGGGAGCATGGAGAAAGCAGGTAAAAGGGTGAGACTGCAAGGAGAATAGGGAGTTGGTTTGCAATTGGGTTGTAAAATAAACAAATAAATTAATTAATGAACAAAAAGATTAAGACAAAAGTACATCATCTCATTTTATTAATATTTTTGCTGTGTTATTCAATATGTAAAGAAAATGGCCTTTATTCAGGATGACTTTTATGTGGCATCACCACAGACAGTAACTATCTTATTATCTTTCTGCCTCTTCTGAGACTCTAATCACTGAGACACTTAGGAGTAGACAGTATGATGTAGAAGTCTCATTTGGCAATTAGCATTCTTCAGTCTCTCATCCTCTGTAGTTTGGCTCATTGTGGGATTCTGTGTTATTTGCCAGCTTCTCTGATGAAGTTTAAGAGATGTACTGTGTTGTCACTTGAGATTTTGATCTTAGCCATTCTGATGGGTGTAAGGTGAGATCTCAGGTTCATGTTGATTTGCAACTCCCTAATGGCTGAGGACATTGAGCATTTCTTTAAATGTTTCTCTACCATTCTATATTCCTCTACTGAGAATTCTATGTTTAGCCCCATTCCCCATTTTTTAATTGGATTGCTTTATTTGTTGCTTTTTTTTTGTATAAATTCTTTCTTTATTTGGCAAAGTCACCTTCTGTTACAACGTAAAATGCATGCCAAGTCCCATTTGTGTTTTTCTTTTTTTTTAATTTTATTTTTTTCTTATCAGTTACATTTTATTAACTGTATCCCAGCTGTGTCCCAATCCCTCATTCCCTCCCAATCCCATCCCCCCTCCCTCATCTCCACCGTGCCCCTTTTCAAGTCCACTGATAGGGGGTGACCTCCTCCCCATTCATCCGATCCTGTTTTATCAGGTATCTTCAAGACTGGCTTCGAAGCCCTCCTCTGTGGCCTAACAAGACTGCTCCTCTCTTGGGGGGTGGGGAAGCCAAAGAGCCAGTCATTGAGTTCCTGTTAGAAATAGTCCTTGTTCCCCTCATACTAACTCCCCTTCTTTCCTATGATTCCCTGTACTCTGCCAAAGCTTTGGTCGTGAGTCTTTGTATCTGCTTTGAAAACACTGCTAGTTGGTTGCTTTTTAACTTCTTTAGTTCTTTATAAATTCTGGATACTAGCCTTCTGTAAGATATAGGGTTGGTGAAGATCCTTTCTCGGTGTGTAGGCTGTCATTGTTCTGAAGACAATGTCCTTTGCTTTACAGAAGATTTTCAGTTTCTTGAGGTCCCATTTATTGACTTTTGCTCCTAAAGCCTATTCTGTTGGTGTTCTGTTCAGGAAGTAGTCTCCTGTGCCAATGAGTTCTAGCCTCTTCCCCACTTATTCTTCTAACAGATTTAGTGTGTCTGATTTTATGTTGAGGTCTTTGATCCACTTTTACTTTAGACAACACATGCTGGAGAGGTTGTGGAGAAAGGGGAGCTCTCCTCCATTGCTGGTGGGAATGTAAACTTGTACAACCACTTTGGAAATCAATTTGGTGTTTTCTCAGACAACTAGGAATAGCGTTTCCTCAAGAACCAGCTATACTACTCCTAGACATATATTCAAAAGAGGCTCAAGTACACAATAAGGACATTTGCTCAAGCGTGTTTTAGCAGCTTTATTCGTAATAGCCAGAAGCTGAAAACAGCCCAGATGTTCCTCAACTGAAGAATGGATACAGAAGTTGTGGTACACAATGGAATATTACTCAGCGATAAAAATCAAGGAAATCATGAAATTTGCAGGTAAATGGTGGGAACTGGAAAAGATCATCCTGAATGAGGTATCCCAGAAGCAGAAAGAAACACAGGGTACTCACTTATAAGTGGATATTAGACTTATAAGATAAGACAAACATACTAAAATTTGTACACCTAAAGAAGCTAAACAAGAAGGAAGCCCCAGGGTAATGTGCTCAACCCTCACTTAGACAGACAAATGGGATGGACACTGGAAGTAGGAGAAAATGAGAAGCAGGATAGGAGCTTACCTAGAGGGCCTCTGAAAGACTAAACCTAGCAGTGTATCAAAGCAGTTGCTGAGACTCATAACCAAACCTTGGGCAAAGTGTAGGGAATCATATGAAAGAAGGGAGAGATAGTAAGACCTGGAGAGGACAGGAAAGCCACAAGGACCAAATATATCACTACACGGGGGTATTTCCTGAGACTGTTTCCCCAACCAAGGACCATGTATGGTTATAACCTAGAACCCCTACTCAGATGTAGCCCATGATCGCTCAGCATCCAAGTGAGTTTTTCCAAGTGAGTTTTCCCAAGTTAGGGTAACAGGGACTGATCACTGACATGAACTCAATGGTGGGCTCTTTGACCTCCTCCCCCCAAAGGAGGAGCAGCCTTGTTAGGCCACAGAGGAGGATAATGCAGCCAGTCCTGATGAGATCTGATAAACTAGCGTCAGATGGAAAGGGAGGAGGACCTCCCCTATCAGTGGACTTTGAGAGGGGAAGGGAGGAGATAGGGGAGGGAGGGTGGGATTGGGAGGGAATGAAGAAGGGGGCTACAGCTGAGATACAAAGTAAATAACCTATAATTAATATAAAAATAAAAATTATAAAAAGATATTAATGTGAGTAAAACTGTAAGTCATTTGGAAGTGCTTTAAATACTACGTCCATTTATTAGAGATGACAGGATTAGGTTCTCTTTAGAGCCTATGATATCTGTAGCCACTGGTACTTGACTCCAATAATTATGTTTGGTATGAATTTAAGATTCTAAAGTTATCCTTAAACCCGAAAAGAATTATTTTGGTTATGTCCATGATATTCATGGCATTCTTTCACTTATGGGAATATCTTGTTTTCATAGCTCACAATGTCCAGTTTGGTAACTGTGGTTGTTACTTTTCTTCTCTGATAGTATGCAACACTATGAAAGATAGCCAGTAGGGAATAACCTGCAAGATTTGTACTAGTTTTTTGTCTATGTTCTTTGACTCAAGTATATGGCATCTTCAGTAATAATATCTTGCCATCAAGTTTTGTAGGTTTAGTCAGACACCTTGTCAATTGTCAGTAATATGGGGTATGTGGAGCATCACTGGCCGAACAGCTCTGGATTACTTACTTTCCAATTGATATGAAGTGACACCATGACAAAGGCAACTTACAAAGGAAAGAGTTTATTAGGGTTTACAGTATCAGAGTGTGATTCCTTGATCATCATGGTGAGGAACATTAGAGTTGTATGGAATGTTTCTGGATTAGTAGGTAGAGCTTAAATTTGATCCACAAGCAAAAGGCAGAGATAGAGAGGGTGCTGACTAGGAATGACATGAACTTATGTAAACCTCAAACCCTACACTCAATGATACACCCCTCCATCAAGAGCACACCTGCTTACCCTTCCTAAATAATTCTACCAACTAGGGACCAAGTATTCAAATATATGAGCCTATGGGAGTAATTGTCATTCAAAGCACCAAAAATTCCAAAAGAGGTAAGCAAGTCCTGACCCTGAGCTTTTATTTTATTAGCCGATAGTGACATGGATATCTCATTATAGATTAACTCTACTTAAATGTCTTTTATTTATGTGTAGGTAATACACTTTAGGAAGCTTCTAGAGTAATAGATTCAATATGACTTTTTCTAAACTGTCTTTATAGTTAATTATTTTGCCATATATTCCCTTTTCTACTCTGCTTTCCCATCCTTTATCTCATGACATATGACTTTTAAATTTATATAGATTCAATTTTATTACATGACCATCATTAATAAATATTTAGATGCATATCTATAGTTAATTAATAAAAAAATATGTGAAATCCTATATTTACAAATTTCAATCATAGTATATGTTCTATGGTGTATATTAAAGGAAAACAGCTAAGACGTTTGTACTTTAATTCATTTAACAAATATATTTAAACTACTTTCTTCATACGTATTAAGAAAACAAAGTAATAAAAAGCAAATAATAGTTAATAAAAATGAACACAAAGAACACAATAAAAGTAAAGAAATCTGGATACAAAACAAAGGTGAAAATTAAAATAATTTGACACATAGGTCTAGGACTTAAGCTTTCTTTTTCTTTTTCTTTTTTTTTTCTTTTATTTTTTTTCTTATCAGTTACATTTTATCAGTTACATTAACTCTGTATCCCAGCTGTATCCCACTCCCTCATTCCCTCACAATCCCACCCTCCCTCCCTCATCTCTACCCTGTCCCTTTCCAAGTCCACTGATGGGGGGGAACTCCTCTCCATTCACCTGATCCTATTTTATCAGGTATCTTCAGGACTGACTGCAAAGTCCTCCTCTGTGGCCTAACAGGACTGTTCCTCGCTTGGGGGGTAAGGAGGTCAAAGAGCCAGCCATTGAGTTCCTGTTAGAAATAGTTCTTGTTCCCCTTACTATGGGAAACCAATCAGTTACTGAGCTACCACGGACTACATCTGAGCAGAGGTTCTAGGTTATATCCATACATGGTCCTTGGTTGAATGTCAGTCTCAGAAAAGACCCTGTGCCCAGATATATTTGGTCCTTCTGGAGCTCCTATCCTTTCCCCATCATACTAACTCCCTTTCTTTCATGTGATTCCCTGTACTCTGCCGAAGGTTTGGTTATGAGTCTTTGTATCTGCTTTGCAAACACTGCTAGTTAGAGTCTTTCAGATGCCTTCAGAAGACTCCTGTCATACGTTCAATGCATATCCCATCTGTCTTTCTAAATGGGGATTGATCATTTTACCCCATTCCTCTCTCTTGATTATTTTTTTATGTGTATAGATTTCACTATGTTTATCATAACTCATAGGTCTATATAAGCAAGTATATACTGTGTTTGTCTTTCTCCTTCTGGGATATTTCACTCAGAATGATCTTTTCTAGATCCCACCATTTGCCTGCACATTTCATGATTTCCTCCTTTTTGATTGCTGAGTAGTATTCCATTTTGTAAAAATGGATACACAATTTCTGTATCCATTCCTCCATTGATGGACATCTGGGTTGTTTCCAGGTTCTGGCTATTACAAATAGAGCTGCTATAAACATGGTTGAGCAAGTATCCCTTTTGTGTACTTGAGCAACCTTTGGGTATATACCTAGCAGTGGTATAGCTGGGCCTTGAGGAAGCAGTATTGCTAATTGTCTAAGAAAGCGCCAGATATATTTCCAAAGTGGTTATACCAGTTTACATTCCCACCAGAGTGGAGGATAGTTCCCCTTTCTCCACAACCTCTCCAGCTTGTGTTGTCACTTGAGTTTTTCATCTTGGCCATTCTGATGGGTGTGAGATGAAATCTCAGGGTCTTTTTGATTTGCATTTCACTGATGGCTAAGGAGGTTGAAAATTTCTTTAAGTGTTTCTCTGCCATTTGATATTCCTCTGTCGAGAAGTCTCTGTTTAGCTCTGTTCCCCATTTTTTAATTGGATTACTTGGTTTGCTGCTTTTCAGCTTCTTTAGTTCTTTGTATATACTGGATATTAATCCTCTGTCAGATAAAGGGTTACTGAAGATTCTTTCCCAATCTGTAGGCAGTCGTTTTGTATTGATGACAGTGTCCTTTGCTTTACAGAAGCTTTTCAGTTTCATGAGGTCCCATTTATTGATTAGCATAGAGCCTGTGCTGTTGGTGTTCTGTTCAGGAAATTGTCTCCTGTGCCAATGAGTTCTAGACTGTTCCCCACTTTTTCTTCTAACAGATTTAGAGTATCTGGTTTTATGTTGAGGTCTTTGATCCACTTGGATTCAGTTTTGTGCAGGGTGATAAATATGGATCTATTTTCATTTTTCTGCATGTAGACATCTAGTTGGAACAGCACCATTTGTTGAAGATGCTGTCTTTTTTCCATAGAATGGTTTTGGATTCTTTTTCAAAAATCGAGTATTCATAAGTGTGTGGGTTTATTTCTGGGTCTTCTATTCGGTTCCGTTGATCCTCCTTTCTGTTTTTATGGCAATTCCATGCAGTTTTTATTACTATTGCTTTGTAGTACAGCTTGAGATCGAGGATGGAGATACCTCCATATGATCTGTTGTTGTACAGGATTGTTTTGGAGATTCTGGGTTTTTTGTTTCTCAGTATGAAGCTGAGAATCTTTTTCAAGGTCTGTAAAGAATTGTGTTGGTATTTTGATGGGAATTGCATTGAATCTGTAGATTGCTTTTGGCAGGATGGCCATTTTCACAATGTTCATCCTACCAATCCATGAGCACAGGAGATCTTTCCATCTTCTGATTTCTTCTTCAATTTCGTTCTTCAGAGACTTGAAGTTTTTCTCAAACAGGTCTTTCACTTGCTTGGTTAGTGTCACCCAAAGGTACTTTATGTTATTAGTGGCTATTGTGAAGGTTGTTATTTCCCTAATTTCTTTCTCGTCCCTTATGTCTTTGGTATACAGGAGGGCTTCTGATTTTTTTGAGTTGATTTTGTTTCCTGCCACTTTGCTGAAAGTGTTTATCAAGCTGGAGGAGTGCTCTGGTTGAATTTTGGGGGTCGCTCATATACACTTATCATATCATCTGTGAATAGTGACACTTTGACCTCTTCCTTTCTGATTTGTATCCCCTTGATCTCCTTTAGTTGTCTTATTGCTTGGCTAGGACTTCAAGTACTATGTTGAAGAGGTATGGAGAGAGTGGGCAGCCTTGTCTTGTCCCTGAATTCAGTAGGATTGATTTAAGTTTCTCTCCATTGAGTTTGATGTTGGCTATAGGTTTGCTGTATATTGCCTTTACTTTGTTTAGATATGTGCCTTGTATCCCTGATCTCTACAAGACTTTAAACATGAATGGGTGTTGGACTTTGTCAAATGCTTTTTCGGCGTCTAAGGAGATGATCATGTGGTTTTTCTCCTTCAGTTTGTTTATGTGGTGGATTACATTGATGTATTTCCGTATGTTGAACCACCCTTGCATGCCTGGGATGAAGCCTACTTGGTCATGGTGGATGATATCTTTGATGTATTTTTGGATTCGTTTTGCAAGTATTTTATTGAGTATTTTTGCGTCAATGTTCATAAGAGAGATAGGTCTGAAGTTCTCTTTTTTTTTGTTGGGTCTTTGTGTGGTTTAGGTATCAGGGTGACTGTCGCTTCATAGAATGAGTTTGGTAATGTGCCTTCTGTTTCTATTTTGTGGAATAGCTTGAGGAGAATTGGTGTTAGCACTTCTTTGAAGGACTGGTAGAATTCCGCGCTGAAGCAATCTGGCCCAGGGCTTTTTTTTTGGAGGGGAGACTGTTAATGACTGCTTCAATTTCCTTGGGGGATATAGGGCTATTCAGTCTTTCTACCTGATTGTCCATTTCATTTAGGTTTTCAAATTTTTTGGCGTATAGGCTTTTGTAGTATATCCTAATGATTGTTTGAACTTCCTCAGTGTCTGTAGTTATGTCACCCTTTTCATTTCTGATTTTGCTGATTTGGATAGATTCTCTGCTTTTTAGTTAGTTTGGCTAAGGTTTTGTCTATCTTGTTGATTTTCTCAAAGAACCAGCTTTTTGTTTCATTGATTCTTTGAATAGTTTTATTTGTTTCTAATTGATCGATTTCAGCCCTGAGTTTGATTATTTCCAGCCGTCCGCTCCTCTTGGGTGTATCTGCTTCTTTTTTCTCTAGGGTTTTCAGTTTGGCCATCAAGGTGCTTGTATGTGATGTTACAAATTTCTTCTTGAAGGCACTCAGTGCTATAAATTTTCCTAGGAGCACTGCTTTTAATGTGTCCCATAAATTTTGGTATGTTTTACCTTCATTTTCATTGAATTCTAGAAAGTCTTTAATTTCTTTCTTTATTTCTTCCTTAACCTAGCTGTCATTGATTAACAAGTTGTTCAGTTTCCATGTGCATGTCGGCTTTTTGTTATTTCTGTTGTTGTTGAGGTCCAGCTTTAGGTCATGGTGGTCAGATAGAATACAAGGGATTATTTCAATATTTTTGTATCTGTTTAGGCTTGCTTTATGACCAACTATACGGTCTATTTTGGAGAAGGTTCCATGTGGTGCTGAAAAGAAGGTATACTCTTTTGAGTTTAGATGTCTATTAGATCCATTTGATTTAGGGACTCTGTAAGTGTTTTTATTTCCCTATTTATTTTCTGTCTAGTTGATCTGTCCCTCGGTGAGAGTGGAGTGTTGAAATCTCCCACTATTAAGGTATTAGGATCAATGTGTTATTTAAGCTTTAATATTGTTTCAGTTACGAATGTAGGTGCTCTTGTATTTGGGGCATAGATATTCAAAATTGTGATGCCCTCTTGGCGGATTTTCCTTTGATGAGGATATAGTGGCCCTCCTTATCTTTTTTTATTAACTTGGGTTGAAAGTCTATTTTATTAGATATTAGGATGGCTACTCCAGCTTGTTTTCTGGAACCATTTGCTTGAAAAACATTTTTCTAGCCCTTTACTCTGAGGTAGTGTTTATCATTGTTGCATAGGTGTGTTTCTTGGATGCAACAGAATGTTGGATCCTGTTTCCGCAACCATTCTGTTACTCTGTGTCTTTGTATTGGGGAGTTGAGCAGTTGATATTGATAGATACTAGTGACCAACAGTTGTTACTTACTGTTTATGTGGGGTTGGTGGTGTCACTGAGTTTCATTGCTTGTATTGTTTTGGTTTTTGTGTTGTTTGGTTATCTATTTCCTCTGTTTCCTTAGATGTAGTTGTTTTCTTTGGTTTGGAGTTTCCTTTCTAGTAACTTCTGTAGAGCTGGATTACTATGTAGTTTTTTTTTTTTAATTTGGTTTTGTCGTGGAATATTTTGAATTCTCCGTCTATGTTGATTGAAATTTTTGCTGGTTATAGTAGTCTGGGTTCGAATCTGTGGTCCCTTAAGGACTGTATGATTTCTGTCCAGGCCCTTCTGGCTTTCATAGTTTCTGTTGAGAAATCTGGTGTGATTCTGATAGGTCTACCTGCATATGTTACTTGGCCTGTTTCCCTTGCTGCTTTTAGAATTTTTTCTTTTTTTCTGTAGGTTCAGTGTTTTGACTATGATGTGACATGAAGAATTTCTTTTCTGGTCTAGTCTACTTGGTGTTCTGTAGGCCTCTTGTATGTTTATAGAGATCTCTTTCTTTAAGTTGGGAAAATTTTCTTCTATAATTTTCTTGAAAATATTTTCCGGACCTTTGAGCCTTATGTCTTCTTTTTCTTCTACTCCTATTATTCTTAGGTTTTGTCTTTTCATGGTGTCCTTGATTTCTTGGATGTTTTGTGTTTGGAACTTTTCTGATTTTATTTTTTCTTTGAGAGACGTGTCAATTTCTGCAAGTGTATCTTCGGCTCCTGAGATTCTTTCTTCCATCTCTTGTATTCTGTTGGTGATGCTTCCCTTTGTAGTTCCTGATCTTTTCTCTATGTTCTCCAGCTCCAGGTTTTTCTCTATTTGTGTTTTCTTTA
The DNA here is from genome assembly GCF_030254825.1 of Meriones unguiculatus. NCBI lineage: Eukaryota > Metazoa > Chordata > Mammalia > Rodentia > Muridae > Meriones > Meriones unguiculatus. The sequence goes on along the minus strand of NC_083369.1, from coordinate 87,831,916 downwards.
TTGATTCTAATTCTGTTTTCATGTCTTGCACCATTTCCTTCATCTGTTTGAATGTGGAGTCCTGCTTTTCAATGACAGCTTCTACTTTTTTTGTCCGTTTCCTCTCTATATATCACTAATTGTGCCTCTACTTCTTTGGATATAATTGCCTGTATTTCTATGAGAGCTTTGTTTGTTTCTTCTTTATTTGCCTTCATTTGTGTGGACAGTTCTTTGAGAGCTTTGTGCATTTCTTCTTTGTTTGCCCCAATTTTCGTGGTCATTTCTCTGAAAGCTCGATTTGTTTCCTCTTGTTTCGTCCCTATTTCTTTGGCTATTTCTCTGAGGGCTTTGTTCATTTCATCTTTATGGGCCTCTAATAGCTGGAGAAACATAGTTTTGAGGTTGTTTTCTTGTATATCTAGTGAATTGAAGTGTCCATTGTTTTGTGGGGTTGCTGGTGAGGTCATTATGTCCTGATTTTTGTTGGGTGTGTTCTTGTGTCTGCCTCTAGCCATCTGGTTATTTATAGCCCTCACTGTTTGTTACTTGAGTTTGTAGTTTGGGCTATGATCATCTCTTTCTATTTTCTGGACTGTTTTTTCAGGAAGATGAGAGAGGTTCACTGGTTTGGGAGTGTGGGTTGTGGTTTCAGTTTTGCCTAAGTAAGGAATGTGATGCTGGTGCTATTTGCATGCTCTTTTAGTGGGTGCAGTGTACATGCGCGGATTCTCTGACTATTGCAGTGGCCTGCAGACCACTATTATGCAGTTCTGTCTGAGATCCAGGGATTGTTTGCCTGGATTACACTGGTGAACCCACAAAGCAGAGGTTTCAATGTTGGGGTCGCTATCCCAAGAATCCCTATGATTCTCATGCTAGGGGTGTGGGTGGCAGAGATTTCGTCTGCTTGCTTCTGTGGAGAGGCCCTGGGTCTGGGGCAAACTCTCCCTAGAAGGCTCACTCACTCTCTTTCAGGACCAGTTGGAATGCACAGGAGTTCCCCTTGCTCTCTACTCTCTGATTTGGTCCTGCTGTGGAGAATGCGTGGGTAGGCTAACAGTCAGCTCTGTGACACTGGCCGCAGGACTCCGTGTCCACCTTTCCTGTGTGCTTCCTCTCTGTCCTTTCCCACTGCCAGGAGGGGTTATGTTGTCTGGTCCCAGGTTAGTGTGGGACAGAGTTGGGTTGAGTGTTCTCAGTCCCAGAACCCATGCCCAAATCTCTCTGCCAGATGCAGCCTGGCAGTAAAACCTATGTTTGCTGATTCCAAGAGAGTACCAGGTATTGTTGAGTGTCCTCAGATCCTGAGCTGGCTTTTCTCTGCCAGTAGCTGCTGGGTGAGCTGGAGAGGGGGTGCTCTGTCCTGTGGCAGGTTGCCTCTCTGTCCTTCCCCTCTGACCTTCCCCTCAGCTAGGGTAAGCTTATGTCAGAGCTCTCAGGGGAGTGCCAGAAGGGGTTGTGACTTCTCAGTCCGATCCTGAGCTAGGGTTTCTCTGCCAGGGGTCGGGGGGCCGCTGGTGCTAGGACTTGGTGATAAACCTTATTATGCTGAACCCGGGAGAGTCTCAGGACGTGTGGAATGACCACAATCCCAGATCCCGAGCTGAAGTTTGTTCGCTAGTAGCAGCCGGCAGCCCTGGAGTTCCGGCACTGTGAAGCTGCTGCACGCCTCTCTATCCCTCTGCTCCACTGAGATGGGTTATGGCGGCGTTCTGGTTCTTATTGTGCTGGACCCAGGAGAATCTCAGGACTCGTGGAATGACCACAGTCACTGATCCCGAGCTGAAGTTTGTTTGCTAGGAGTAGCTGGCAGCACTGGGGTCAGGGCACTGTGAAGCCACTGTGTGCCTCTCTATCCCTCTGCTCTGATGCAGCAGGGTTATGGTGGCGCTCGGGGAGTGCTCAAAACTATTGGGTTTTTGCAGCTTTCGCTGGGGCTGGGGTACAGACAGTGTGGTCCATGGCAGATTCTGCTGGATGCCTCCTGCCTCCTCCAAAGAAGGAGGAAGGGGGAGTAGGGTTTTGGGTGCAGGGAAGTGCCCGGGGATCACCTCTGGCGTGTCTCCTCCCGGAGGAGTCTGCCGTGACCTGATTCTAGAAGGACTCAGATCAAGGTTAGCCTCTTTCTTCTTGGAAGTCTAGATAACTCTGTTCTGGGTTGATCAGCCCCTTCACTCACCAATTTCTGCATTGCGGGTCCTCTCCCCTTCAACTAAGCTGCACACTAGCCGCCGCCATCTAGGAAGTCTCCCTGCTAGTTTTCTATATATCTGTTCATTTGAATAGCTAGAAGATGTGCTTAATTGAGATTCAGAGCTTCTTCTTTGCACCGTTGTCTGCTTTGTTGCCTACTTAACCTTTGAATGTCCTGTTTACTTGTACTTGATACATATCTACTCAGGATACATCTCCTCAAAGCTTTCTTGTGATATTATGACAAAAATATGGCTGAAGGAGGCAGGGCAAGATGGTGGCGCCAGGAGGATTCTCATTCAGAGCAGCAGCAGCAGGATCAGCACAGTGACCAGCAATCAGAACTCACAGCCATAAAACACAGTCATTGTGTTTCCCAGGTGAGAGGATACCCCACAGTGGGGGATTCAATCAGCTTTTAACTCACCAGGCTAAACCACAGAAGAGATCCAGGTTCTGCCAGACACTTGGCTGCCGGCTGCCTGCCCCAGCCCCAGCCAAGAGCCACAAGCCACTGTCTCTGGTCATGGTCCCAGATTGAACCATGCACACCACACTATCAGAGACTGGAATTTTCAGTCGAGAGAAAACCCCACAGTACAGGAAATGAGTGAGATTGACCTAACGTCACCCAGACATCACCTGGAAAAGACTCGGGTTCCACGGGCGCCATAGGAGCCAGCCCGGAGCGAGAGCCAGGGACCCAGGCTCCTGCATAGAGCCCTGCCTGCCTGCATGCCTGATTCGCCGCCTGAGATAGATCTGTGGGCACCAGGGCATGAGCAAATGAGTTTCACTGTACAGGGCAAACACACAGGGAGAGAAATGGCTGGACTGATCTCAGAGCACTCAGCCGACACCCCCACCCCAAAAAGGTCTCAGGAAAATTACCCAGTTTAGGCAGACACACAGGCTACCAAAGGCCGGAAAGGCAGACACAGGCAGTTTCTGCACTCCAGAGAGATGGCAGAGACTGAGCCACCATCACTCAGCTGTGCTCCAGATACAGGCAGTTTCTGCGGCCAGCCAGCTGGCAGAGACTGAGCAGTGCGCACCAGGGCAAAAAAAAAAAAAGAGACTGGGAGTCCCTGCACTCAGGGTCAGCCGCTTTCGACCCAGAGAAGAGCATGTCTGATTGCATGCGGGTTGATGCCCCAGGTCCCGCCTCTGAGAAAAAGGTATCGGTCGGGTCTGATGCTCTTTGGGTGGATGACACCTAAATGAACATCGGTACAAAGTCCCAATTTATTTCTAATATCAGAGATCAGACCTCTACTCTTGCCTGATGCGTCTAAAACAAAAAGGGGGAACTGTAGAGAGCTGCGGAATGCTATGCCTTAAAGATGGAGCTGGTTTCCACCTTCCACCTTCCCGATGGTGAGTGCTCTCTGTCACAAACAATTCCACAATTTTCTAAGGCTGAGGATCTGGCTTGCTTCCGTGTATGTAGACCTATCTGCATTGCCCACGTGGCATGCTGGGGTTGGCTACCCAGAGGCTATTTAAGCTGTGGGCTGGCTTTCCCCAGGGTCAGATGATTGTTCAACGTTCCTGAATAAACTGCATTGGAAAAAAAAAAAAGATTTTCCATTGCATCATTATGAGTTTTTGTAAACATCTTACCACACACAAAGAAATAGAAATAGTATTTTTTTTTCTTGGTAATGCCATAAGAACTTCTAGGAAATGCTTTCAGATAAATATTGGCTAAATACTCATTTTGTAGCCAAGTATTGTTTTGACATTAAAACTACTATCATAGGATGTGCATCTGAAATATATTAAATATACTCTTCAGGCAGAAAAAATATTTGATTAAAGAAGAAATTGCTAAAAAAAAAAGACACACAGGGCATATACTCACCCATATATACATACAACATATGACAAACCCACTCACATGGGTACATCTAAGCAAACTAAGCCAAAGAGAGGACCCTAACTAAAACGCTCAGTCCCCATCCTGAAAGGCAAAGAGGATGGACAGCAGAGGAAGAAGAAAACAGGAAACAGCCTAGGAACCTGCTACAGAGGGCCTCTGAAAGCCAGAAGAAAACAGGAAACAACCTAGGAACCTGCCACAGAGGGCCTCTGAAAGCCTCTGCCCTGCATACTATCAAAGCAGATGCTGAGCCTGATGGCCAACTGACGGGCAGAGTGAATGGAATTTTATGTAAGAAGTGGGAAATAGCAAGAGCTGGAGAGGACAGGAACTCCACAAGGAGAGCAACAGAACAAGAAAATTTGAATACAGGGAACTTCCCTGAGACTCATACTCCAACCAAGGACTATTCTTGGAGATAACCTAGAACCCCTGCACAGATGTAGCCCATGGCAGTTTAGTGTCCAAGTGGGTTACATAGGGATGTGAAGAGGGACTGCCTCTGACATAAACTGATTCACCTGCTCTTTGATCACCTCCCCCTGACGGGGGAGCAGCCTTACCAGGCCACAGAAGAAGACAATGCAGCCATTCCTGATGTGATCTGATAGACTAAGATCAGAAGGAAGGAGAGGAGGACCTCCCCTATCAGTGGACTTGGGGAGGAGAATGCATGCAGAAAGGGGAGGTAGGGTGGGGTCGGGAGGGGAGAAGGGAGGGGCTTATAGGGGGATACAAAATAAATAAAGTGTAATTAATAATAATAATAATAATAATAATAATAATAGAAAAAATATGGCTGAAGTTTTAACTTTGTCCTAAGATTCTGTCTTGGTTCCTTGCACTCTGCCCAAGGTTTGGTTATGAGTCTCAGCATATGCTTTGATACATTGCTAGGTAGAATCTTTCACAGGCCCTCTATGGTAGGCTCCTGTCCTGCTTCTTGTTTTCTCCTACTTCCAATGTCCATCCTGTTTGTCTTTCTAAGGGAGGGTTGATCATCTTACCCAGGACCTCCTTCTTGTTTAGCTTCTTTAGGTGTACAGATTTTGGTATGTTTATCCTATCATGATGCTGGAAAACAAACTTCAGTCCTCTGAAAAAATAATGCACATTCATAACTGCTGAGCCATCTCTCCATCCCCCATCTTTGGATTTTTGTTTTCGTCAGTACTCAATTTTTTTTTTTTTTTTACTTTTCAAAAACAGTGCACGTATAAGTTTCATAAAATAATGAAAAGATATTGGAATAATGTGATAATGCTGTGAAAACTATACATGTAATAGTGCTTGTTAATAAATATGAAGAAAAAGAAATAGACTTGAGAGGAAGACATTTTGAATTACTCATTTTAGGTAGGATTCAATAGATAATGGTATGCTAAATTAAAGGGAATCAAAACTGTCTTATTAGTGTTAGTTCTGACTACATAAACAAGATAGACAATAACAGAGTTAAAATAAATAAAACCTCTTGAATGCAGAGGATGAAAGTCAAAATGGCATACTATTATTTTGGGACATACAGGGTTTCAGAAGAGCTGCAAACATGTCAATTTTATTGAAAATTAAGCAGAGTTTAGAAGAAAGTATTTAGTATTTTGAAGGTGAATTCTTTTACTACGGAAGCATGAATGGGATAATATATACCCCATTCAAGACATATATATGTATGTGTGTGTGTGTGTGTGCGTGTGTCCAAATATCAGGTGTTTTTATAGTATTTTTATCCATTGCACTCCATGTTGGCTCTGTAAACTAAAACATTATGATCATATATGAAGCTTTTGGTACATATTTTGATGTATTCATACATAGAAAGGAAAACAATGATACATGGGTGGTGAGAATTATTGAATAAAAATATAAAAGGAATGGTTGCTTTGAACCCTTTTTAGATAAAGATGGAGTTTTACTTTCAGCAAAAATTGATAGAAATGCTGCTTTATATTTCTCTTGATTTTTTCTGTAAACACAGAAGTCTAAAAGCTGCTTGGTAATTATTTGTCTTTTAGTTTTGTTTTTTTTCCTTCTGTCATGTTTAATTTAACAACCATTTTTGTGAAAATGAGGTTGGATAGAGCTAATTTGTGTTGTTCCTCATCTGTTGTAACATATTGAAAGGAACTCACAATTGTGTACAGATTGTATAACACCTTGTGATGAATCATTTTTCTTTCTCTTAGATGGTGCTAATCTAATATGAAAGGAAAACATGATTACATTTTATGATTATTAAGCTATTATAAAAAGGCCTAGAGTCACTTGAATAGTTTGAAATTAAAAACAAATGTGTTTTCCAAGTCCAAATTACTGTCACAAAGATGACAATCTATTTCTTTTATCAGTTATTGTCTTAAGGTATCTATCCTTCTCGTCCCCCTCGCCCCCCTTCTTCTTTGTCCTAGAGACTTCTAGAAACCATTCTAAAAGAATTGTCCAAGAGAATAAAAGTAAGCGGTATTAGAAAAGGTAATTCCCTTCATAGTCATTCTACTTATATGTGTAGTAATTTTAGTTTTAGTGACATATTTGTGAAATGGTTAACAGATATAACCTGTTAATGTCTTTTAATATGAGGGATATTTTATAATTAGTCTGCTACTCTGAGCATCATAATCTTGCTTGAGAGTATTAAATTGAGCTGTACAGTCCAAGATAATTCAATAAGCATGGCACCTGTGTCTGATATTTTTTGGTTGTAAGCCTAGTCTTTAATGGCTGAACCATCTATCCAGCTCAGCACCTGGTTTTGTTAACAAAAACATTATTGAGATGACAGAAATATTAACCACATTTCAGTAATGACAATGTAATGACAATTTATTAAATATTTAAGTATTCGTGTCTATATAAGTAAATAAAATATTGTTCAATGTGACCTATTGCTCAAACATTAATATATAGTTTCATTGCACAAGACTTTTGTAAAGTTTAAGCCACTTGGGAGTAAGAACATGTCTGTGTTCTTATCTAATCTGCACTTCTTTAAGTTTGGAGTGGTCCATCCAATTTCTTCTAATTTTTGTTATACTGCCTCAAGCTATTCTTGCCCTATTCTTCTCTCCCTGTGTTCTATAGTACAGCCATTTATTTCAAACTCTGATTAAACAGTTGGTCAAAAATCATTTTCAGTTTAGAGTGTTTATCAATTATATTTCTAAAAAATCATAGATTTACTCTGAAATGCCTTCTCTGTGTTACTTATTTCATTAGGAATGGTTTCACATATTTTTGCCTTTTAGCCTCTATTTTCTCTCTTTCATAAATATTCTGTGTTTCCTGGGCAGCTTCATTTGACTACCATGAAGATGGTAACAAGGTTTTATAGTCCACTTATTCTGGTAAGGAATTAACTTCCAGGTTGGATAGAACTAGTGATTCCTAAAGTTTACATGCCACAGCATTTTCCACTTAACACTGTTAAGCATTCCCTCTTGACTATAGCTGGTTAGGATTTCAATGCTACATAAAACCAGACATGTGGAACATATAATCAAGAATATATATCTTCATATTTCTATGACTGATTTAGTGATCATGCTAATTATTATTTGAACCAAGAGTAGGGAATAGGTAAGGTAATGTCTCTGTCACTATAGGATATTTCCATGAAATGTCTGTCATTTTTAAAAATCAAATTATAAGAGTCCAATTAATCTTCATATTGAAGTAATGAGTTACTCTAAGGAAAAAAAATGGAGAAGGCTCAAAATGATCCCATATCAAGGAACTGTTAATTTATTTATTTATTCATTCATTTGTTCAACATCAGTTTCTAAGCTTAATGACAAAGGAAGTTGTGCTCACTATATTCAAATAGAAACACATAAACAGTGAAATGAATAAGAATAAAGAAATTTAAATATTACCAAAAACATGGGATGGTAAAATGTGCATATACAATTAAAAGAATGAGCTAAAACAAAAACACCCCACAGACTAAAGCAAACAAAACTGACATAAACAATATAAGGGAAGGGGTTGCTGAGGAAGTGACACATGAGGTTACTGTTGTAGAAAGAATCGAAGTAGCTCAAATGTAGTTGTAGAAAAGGGCAAAAGACACTGCACGAATAAACAGGACTTTAAGAGACAAGACATTCAATTATAATCATAATCATTTGAATATAACTGCTATAAATAGTAAGATGTTGAATGTGTCAGTAAAGACTTTGCAGGTGGAGTCAAGGATACATGGATCATCAGTTAAGAGCATTTGCTGTGCAGTGAACAGGCTAATTAGTAGTAGAGTATATTAGATCTGGTGAACAATCTAGATATTGTTCTAGATATCTACTAGTATATTAGATCTAGTAGAGTATATTAGATCTGAGAAGACTATAGTAGAAAGAAACGGAAAGGATAGATATTAAAATAGTAAAAATATTTAATGAAGAAGACATGGTAAATTCCTAACCATGGAGCTGGAAGAAATATATTTATGCAGAACTGAGATGAAGAAAGAATACCAACAAGGCAGGATGTGGGAATGATGATATATTAACTGTTATTTGTGGCAAAATACTTGAAAGTAAAGCTTACATATCCCGTGGGCTTGGATTTGGGAAGGTGATATTGAAGGTGATGATTTTCAGGTTGTGCACCATCCTCTTTGGAAAGAGGTTCAAATATGTTCACTAGCCAAACTGACTAAAGAATGGTTCAAAGTATGCTTCAATTCCAGGGCAACTTAGTTAACCCAAATGCACAATTTCCTGTGTATCTTCTTGTAGGAACTTTATTGTACTCCTTAGATTATAAATGTATATTTGAGTTATATATTCTCTGATATGAGTGTATTTTGACCCTTTCATTATTTTTAAAATGTAACATTTTTCTAATCAAACCTAAGGATATAAAAAAAAAATCTCCCGCTTCATAGTTGGTGAAAATCACTTTAGTTTCATTTTCACATTGTCTCTTAACCTGAATAGATCTGTTTTTCCTTTTTCCTTGACCCTTCACTCATATATTCATTATTGATTTTTCTAAAGGACTCCAAAGCTTATCACTGGCTACCCCTTAGGTCATCCTCCATGAAATGATCTTAAATGGCTACTTAGAGCCTTACAAAATCAAGGACTGTTTATCTCAATCACACAACTCTACAATTTTTCTCAGCTTTTCAAGATAGAAGTTTCAAGCATTTCCTGATTAAAGTGCTTCTGTGATTGTTGCTCTGCATCAAGTTCTAAAATTCTTTATTCTTTTAATGGAACTTTTCCAGCTACTGTTCAGGAAAGTGACTTAATGGGGTATAACCTGGAGTAAGCAGAATGCTAATAGATGCTTAACATACATTTTATACTGATAACTATAAAGTATAAATTATAAAACTAGCAGAACCTTTTGTTTCTCTATTGACATTTTTTAGATTATCTCAATCTGTATTAGTTCAGTGTATATAGTCTCAGGAGTTAAATTTAATTGAACTTTGATGTTTTCTTTGAGGGATTGTATTGTCATAACTTGAAGCTATTCTTCTAGGTTTTATTTCTAGGTAATGATTAAACAAAGAAAACAACAATTTGGGGCAAAGGTGAAATTGACTCATAATTCTTCACTTAGTAGCTCTGGCACTTTAACTCAATTAATTTTCCAGAACTATCTGTTTTCTGTTCTGTAAATTGTTATAGTCATATGTAGTCTACTTTTCTGTAGAAATAGATTTGGTTTTCAAAGGAGGGGGATTCATTTTGTAAGTTTCTCAAAACTGTGACTGAAGCAGGATTGGAAATCAAGGTAAAACATGGGGACCCATGAAAGGAAAACATGGGAAGAAAAAGGAAATTCTCACCTGTTGTCTGGCTGAACTTCATTGCTAGATGAGCTTGAATCCAACACAACTAACATTTCCTTAAGGCCTTTCACTGTTCCTTGTTATAAGTCTATAATTTTTTAGTAGGAATCTCACCTGAAACCAATTCACCGTAAATTAACATGTCCACTTGCACAAGTCTAGCAGCTATGGTTTTTATCTTATCTAATTATAATTCTATTCAAGTCACCTCTGGGGCCACAAATGTTATAATCTCAATTATCGAAAGAGGAAAAGAAATAAATATTGGGGAGTTTATGAAAAAAATCTGATGCACAATGGAATTAAAATGCCTAAAAATACTATATACAATGAACACTGGGACATTTAAATGTGAATATTGAATTTTTATTTTTTATTAATTATTTAAGAATTGTATACTATGTATTTTGATAATATTTACCTCCTCCTCTCAGTTCCATTCCCATTTTCGTATTTATCCATCTTTGTGTATTCTTTTGCTTGAAATCACCAAGTGTAATTTATACTACTGAGATAGTCTTAGATACATAAACTCCCACTGAAGTGTGATCAGCCTACTGAGGGTAATATCCTTAATAAAAACTTGCTATCCTCCCAGTAGCTATCAAATGCTAACATTTACTTAGGTATGGATGAGACTTCGTGCCCAACTCTCCCATATTTTTTTTTTCTTTTTAAATTGCCTTATTTACCTTTGACTGGGTAGATGTTTTCCTCACACTGTCTCAATATTCATCCATCTCACAGCCCCTATTCAATGTCATCCACTCTAAACCACCTCATCTGGTCTACCTTCCATACATAATCTCATGGTGCTTCCTTGTATTTTTCATCTCGTGCTTTTCATGCCATTATTTGAGTCCTTCCTCCAGACCCATGTGATTTCTTCTCCAGGCTACCCCATATGATATCATCCTTCTTCCTCTCCTCCTGACCATCTGTGTCCTGTGATCCTCTCTGTCCTCCAAAGGCTACAAACATTAGACACACATACCCCATTCTTCCCTGTCCAAATATAGGCAATTTAATGAAGCAATCAGGTATAAAGTTTTAGGCAGGTTTACACAAACAAACGTGGTTATATCTGGTGGGCAGTAACCAGATCTTGAGCGCCAATAATTAGCATAAAACCCACCTCCAAAATTCCCCCTTTCTGTTATTTTTATACAGTAACAATAAATAAAAGGCCATTTTTTTATACAGTATGAATAGCTGAGTTATTCATGCTGACTAGAATCTGGAAAGGACCTAGATGTCCCTCAACCAAAGAATGATTACAGAAAGTATGGTCCATTTACACAATGGTGGCCTACTCAGAAATTAAAGACAAGCAAATCATGAAATTTGCAGGCAAATGGTGGGAACTATAAAAAAAGAGCATCCTGAGTGAGGTAACCCAGAAGGAGAAAGACAGACATGATATATACTCACTTAAACTGGATATTATACATATAATATAGGATAAACATACTAAAATCTATACTCGTAAAGAAGGTAAGCAACAAGGAGGACCCTAGGGAAGATGCTTCATCCTCATTCAGAAGGGTAAACAGGCTATACATTGGAAGTAGGGGAAAACAAGGAACAGGACAGGAGCCTTCCACAGAGGACCTCTGAAAGACTCTAACCACAAGGCTATTGAAGGAGATACTGACTCATAGCCCAATTTGGGGTCCAGTACCAGAAACCTTATGGAAGAAGAGAGAGACAAAAAGCCCTGCAGGGGACAGGAACTCCACAAGACCAACAGAGACAAAAACCTGGGCCCACGGGGACCTGCAGAGACCAATTCTCCAACTAAGGACCATGCGTGGAGAGGAGTTTCTAAGTGGGTACCCTAGTAAGGGGTACAGGTGTTCTCTTTGACATGAACTCAGTGGCCAGCTCTTTGATCACCTCTCCCTGGAGGGTGCAGCCTTGCCAGGCCACAGAGGAAGATGATGCAGGCAGACTTGATGATACCTGATAAGCTAGGGTCAGATAGAAGGGTAGGAGGTCCTCTCCTATCAGGGGACTAAGGAAAGGGCTTCGGAGGAGAAGAGGGAGGATGGGTGGTACTGGGAGGAGAGGAGTGAGGGGACAACAAAGGTGATACAAAGTGAATATATTGTAATGTATAAATATATAAATAAAATAAAATTAGAAAATAAATAAAATGCCAAAAAATGAATAATTATAAAACAATTATAAAACCAACAGGTAAGAATATATATGCATAATATATACATAATATATGTATATATGTAAATATTTATTGATTGTATATATATATATATATATATAATGTCTAGTCTAAATATATTTGGCAACCTTTGAAAAAATATCTAATCAAGGAGGGTCTAAGTTTTTGCACCTTATTTATTTATTTTAATTTTTTAAACTTTTATTAATTACTCTTTATTCACTTTGTATCTCCCAATAAACCCCTCTCTCTTCCCCTACTAGTCCCACCTTCCCTCCCCCTTCTTCACCCATGCCCCTCCCCATGTCCACTGATAGGGGAGGTACCCATCTCCTTCCTTCTGATCCTAGTCTGTCAGATCTCATCAGGAGTGGCTGCATTGTCATCTTCTGTGTCCTGGTAAGGCTGCTTCCCCCTCAGGGGGAGGTGATCAAAGAGCAGGCCAATCAGTTCATGTCAGAGGCAGTCTCTCTTCCCATTACTATGGAACCCACTTGGACATTGAACTGTCATGGGCTACATCTGTGCAGGAGTTCTAGGTTATCTCCATGCATGGTACTTTGTTGGAGTATGAGTCTCTGGAAAGACCCCTGTCTTCAAATTTTCTAGTTCTGTTGCTCTCCTTGTGGAGTTCCTGACCTCTCCAGATCTTACTGTTTCCCACTTCTTTCTTAAAATTCTGTGTACTCTGCCTAACAGTTGGCCATAAGTCTCAGCATCTGCTTTGATATTCTGAAGGACAGAGCCTTTCAGAGGCCCTCTGTGGCAGGTTTCCTAACTTGTTTCCTGTTTTCTTCTTCTTCTTCTGATGTCCATCCTCTTTACCTTTCGGGACGGGGATTGAGCATTTTAGTCAGAGTCTTCCCTAGTGATTAGTTTCTTTAGGTGTACAGATTTTCAGTAGGTTTATCCTATATTATACATCTATATGAGTGAGTATATACTGTGTGTGTATTTCTGCTTCTGGGACAGCTCACTCAGGATGATCCTTTCCAGTTCCCACCAATTACCTGCAAATTTCATTATTTCCTTGGGTTTTTTTTTGCTTGTTTGTTTGTTTTTTGTTTGTTTGTTTCTTACAATCATGATAGTTACTTAGTAATTAAAAGGAGTTTTAGGTCTAGGTAGATGTGTTTAGGTTGATAGATACAACCTATAAAAAATGTTTCAACCCAAATAATAAAATGAAGCAGAATTCAAGTTCTATACTTAGAAACCAAATAAGTAAAGTAATAGTTTTTAACAGAGTATCCCTACAACTCTAGTACTGAAGATCCAGAAACATTCTCTAGTCAGCTAAATTGATCGAATGAGCAAATCAAAGGCTTGTGAGAAACTATGTTTCAAAAACAAAGATGATTGTTGAAGAATTATCCCCAAGGTCCCCTGGCCACATTATATGTGTTCATATGTGTACCTCACAACAGGCATCTTCACACAAACATGCACATACCCATGTACATACAATAAGAACAACTTTCAAGACAAAAGTATCTAACTGTGAATTGAAGTTGTTAAGTGTTTTTTTTTCCTCAAAGGACAGAAATTACATTGAATCGTTTTTTTATTCAAAATTTCTATTGACATATGTGGCTGAATAGTTAATTATAAATAATTATTAATCTTCAAATTATTCTCTTTGGAGTGGATATTGCTTTCTTTCCTCACCTGAAAGGAGTAGCTATTTTTTCTCTTTTCCATAGCAGATATGGAATTTAAGGAAGACATTAGAAGATGTCAAAAACAATAGTTTTTCTCTACCAAAAAGATGAACCCTATTTAGTCTTTTTACAGTTTCTTAGAGGATACCTAAAGGCAAGGCAAATTTCCACATAAAGGAGAGTTAAAGTAAGACAACCCAGAAAGTGGATATTTCTGGATAGATCTCCTAAGTCTGGTACAGTTTCTTTAAGATATTTAGGAATAGACAAAATGGAACCTTCTTTGTGGGGTGCCAAATAAAAAAAAATTACTAAGAAGTGCTAGTAGAGGATGACTCATATATATTATGGACTTGCAAACAACAATGAGACTCTTTGTAAATGAGCCTTAGTAGTCATCAAGATTAATGAACTTAATGAACTTAATTGTTATGTGGCCCGTTCAAAGAGGTGTTGTGAATTCCATTGAACACAATTAATTTGAAATTTCTATTTTGTAAGAACAGCACATGACATCAACGCAAATTTACAAGATAATAACTTTCATTTATTAAGTACTTACCTCATTCCATAGTTGTATGTGTGATTGTGTGAGTATCTTTCTGTGTGTATGTATGTGTTGTGTCTTTCTCTGTGTATACACAAGTTTGCTTAGAATACAAAGGTTTCTATTAAGTGAATTAATAAATCTGTACTTTTGTTTCTTGAGTTAGGAACTTTTACTTATGAGTTTGAGTATTCAGGTTACTAATTTAGCTAGCTGGTTGACTTGATCCCTTCTCCTTGCAGACTTCATGGCTGCTGAGATTTGTCATTAAGTCTCCTTTGGCTGAGGATCTCCATTTTGTTTTTCATGTTTACATGTTGAGCATTTAATCAATAGATTCATACTTCCAGACTCAATGACCTCCTTTTTTCAAGGCACGACTTCATCTTGGAATTCTGAGATAGTATTTCTTGTGAAAATGTCCTGAAATTTGCTAGCATCCAGTAATGATAACTTGCACAATTTGAAAATCTAATAAAGATATTACCTAAATGCAAATATTGTGAAATAAAAATTATATTTATGACTATCTGTTTATACAAGCTAATATAATCATTGAGTGTTGGTATCTTTCTCACTACTTTGTAATTTCCCCAATTTAAAATAATTTACCTTTTATTAAAACATAATAGTAATTCTTTGAAATTCTGCTACTAAAACAAGTATACCACTAGGGTATAGTAAACATAATGAACATATTTGCAATATTTTTAAATTATTTGAATACTTTTTGAGGTATAAAATTAACAACACTAATTGCAGCAAGTTTATAAGCTTTGGAGAGTACTAGAAAATCATACATAAACATTTACTGGAAAATTAAACTAGTTTTATAGAATGACAAATATTCTGAGACTTGAAGCAAAATGTGCTAGAATTTATATCCCTACAGTGTTATCTGAACATGCACTTGCTCTGAAATTCTGAGAGCATAAAACTTGTTTTATCCTCTGTTGTTTACCTCTATGACTTACATGATTGGTTACTCTGTATTGTAAAATTGGTGATGTATATAGCTAGCAGACTGGTCACCTGGAAAACCTACTTGAACTTAGAGATAAAAACAGACCAATTTCTGAACATGGCTTGATATAGGAGGCTCTCCACAAACACTCCCATATTTAAGATAGACAACATTGTTAACTGTCATTTGTCTCCATTTCTGTCCTCGTGCTAAATAAGTGGTGCATCTCCAAGTCAGGTATTTGGGCATGTACCTTGCTTTTGTAATTTTTTTAACACATTCAACTATCTACAACACTAATTTAAGAACAGTAAGAACACTGACTGGCCTAATTTCTTGAAGAGGTAGGAGGCTAAAGAAAAGAAAGCAAACAATGGATGATAAAGAATTGCCATTCAATAGTTTATGTTCTGTACATTTAAGACACTGATCATCTAGTAATGTGCTTTTAGATGAAAAGTGATGGGATAGAAATACCATTTTATGAAATAATCTAGCGTCAGACTTAAATAAAAAAAGATGGATATACACAGAATCTTGTTGGGAGGTAATACTAAAAACCAGTTAAAAGTATGTATAATTCCCAACTTCCAATATTACACTGAAATTTGTACCACTTACTTTTAAGAAGCATATAAGCTAAAGTGTGGCTTATTAATAATAGTCTACAGAAAAATCCCCTGACAATCTGATCTAACTTAAAAAAAAAAACAACAATTTATCTATGAGCATAAATTGGTTCTCTACCAGATGTCAACTAATTGATTCCAGGAACGAATTGATTTGATGGAATTACACCATGAGATTGAAGTGATATTTTGAATTTGGGTTTTAGTCTGCATCATGTTTGCTTGAAGTTTGAAATCTGAATGTTTGTATTTCTAACTGCAATCTATTATGAATGTACCACACAGTTACATGGTAATCATAAGAATAAATCAAAGATCTTCAAAGTCATCAAATTTGACATTTAGAAAACAGAGTAGGGAGTAAATTGTTATCCCCCCAATTGCAAAGGTAATGACTCTTGTTTATTTTTTCCATATTGTGTATGCGACTTGCAGCCCCAGCGCTGCTTACCTAAGAGTTAAATGAATGCTCTTTAATGCATAGTTAAAGGTAAAACTGGAGTATAAATGTAAACTCAATAAAAGAAGGAACCATAGTTAATTCATTGACTGTTGAACCCTCAACACTTAACATACTATTCTATCTCTAGGAAAAGATTAAATTAACCTCATCAACCTTATCACCTTTTAGAGAAAGTTATTAATCTAATGAATTGAAAAGAAAGTCAATCCAAGGTTAGAACTCACTTGTGGGAGAAGAACCCTTAATAATATGTCCTGGTCAGTGTTTTATTGCTGTGAAGAGACACCATGACGACATGCAACTTTTACAAAGAAAGGTATTTACTTGGGGCTGGCTTATAGGTTCAGAGGTTTAGACAGTTTCCATCATGGCAGGAAGCATGGCAACATGGAAGATGGCAGGGTACTTGAGAAGGAGCTGAGATTTCTACATCTGGATTGGCAGGCAGAAAAAAATGAACGACACTGGGTCTGGTCTAGGCTTCTGAAACCTCAAAGCCCACCTCCAGTGACATACATCCTCAAATAAAACCATGCCTACCCCAACAAGGGTATACCACCTAATCCTTCAATGTAGGATTTTAAGTTCCACCCTGATGACTGAGCATTCAAATTTATAAGCCTGGGGGGGGGCAATCTTAAAAATCATTTATTATTTCATGTCAATAGACAAAATGGAATAATTAATACAAAGTATTTGCTGTAGGCTATTTAGTAGCAATTGGCTGCTATGCAGACTGATGATCAATGTCTCAAAACCACATATGAAAGTTATGAAAGATAAATGGATAGAAACCCTATGGAAGCATATGGATTTACATTCTGTGACTGGGGCTTTTTTGAAAAACATATACCACTCCATTGTTTTTTGTGTCTTCTTCGTATTAATAGAGGGTTGATTCAGTATAGGCTGCTATAACCAATTACAGCACAGCAGATGACTTCCAGAAAAACATTTATTTTTAAAATTTCTGAAGACTGGGGATGTCAATATCAAGGCATTGGTAAATTCACTTTTGGTAAAAGTTTGCATCTTGGTTCACAGGTCACAATCTAATATGTAAGAAGATAAAAGTAGGATCTATAGGGCATTTTGTAAGAGTAGCAACATTATTCATAAAGATACTATCATTAAGGCTTAACTACTTTCCTTATGAATCAAATTTAAATATTGCCACTTTGGGTGTTAATATTTAAAATGACAAATTTTGAAGGGACATAAACATTAGATTTATTATATAAATGGAGTAAAGGAATGAATCTCTTAAATTTAGGTATGTTCTGGGACATCTCCTTAATCTGAGCAAATCCAAACCTGAGTTTACCATAGAAAAGACATCTGCTGCTAAGAAACAACACTAACTCAAGAAAAGACAAAAGTATTTTATGCATTTATTTTAATATGGATGATGAATTGTCTAAAGAGGAGAAGAAAAACAAGGGGTGGTAACAGTAGCAGTTAGCATTTGTAGAATACTAGGAATGTTGAAAATGTCATATCATGTATGTATTTTGCATCTAATATTTATGATCATAATACCAGATGGAATTTATCATTATCATCATCATTTCACTAATGAAATGATAAAAATACAGTGATTTTTAGTAATTCTCCCAAGATCTCAGAAAGAAAATTGAGAAGCTTTAATGTGAAATGAACAGTTTGGATTCGAGTCTTAATTCTAAATTTCCTTCCACTATTGCACTTTTCAGAAATAATTTCCTTGAAGCACAATGGGCAATGATTTTTTTTTAATTTTAATTAATTACAATTTATTCTCTTTAGACACCCCCTGTAGCTCTCTCTCCCCTCCTCTACCAATCCCACCCTCTCTCTCTCCCTTCTCCACAGATGCCCCTCCCCAAGTCCACTGATATGGGGGTCTTCCTCCTGTCCTTCTGATCCTAGTCTATCAGATCTCATCAGGACTGGCTGCATTGTCTCTGTGACCTGGTAAGGCTGTTGCCCCCTCAGGTGGAAGGTATCAAAGAGCAAGCCAATCAGTTCATGTCACAGACAGTCTCTGTTGCCATTACTATGGAACCCACTTGGACACTGAACTGCCATGGGCTACCTCTGTGCAGGGTTCTAGGTTATCTGGATGAATGGTCCTTGGTAGGAGTATCAGTCTCAGAAAAGACCTCCTATGTGACCAGATTTTTTGGTTTTGTTGCTCTCCTTGTGGAGCTCCCACTTCTTTCATAAGATTCCCCGCACTTTGCCCAAAGTTTTGTTTATAATTCTCAGCATCTACTTTGATAACCTGCAGGGTAGAGCCTTTTAGAGGCCCTCTGTGGGAGGCTCCTGTGCTTTTTCTTGTTTTCTCCCTCTTCTGTTTTCCATACTCTTCACCTTTCTGAATGTTGATTGAGCATTTTTGCAAGAGTCCTCCTCCTAGATAAGTTTTTTAAGGTGTACAGATTTAAGTATGTTTATCCAATTATTATATGTCTAATATCCACTTATGAATGAGTACATACCCTGTGTGTCTGTATCCATTCTTCAGTTGAGGGGCATCTGGGTTGTTTCCAGCTTCTGGCAATTATGAATAAAGCTGCTACAAACATGGTTGAGCAAATGTCCTAGTTGTATAATTGAAAAATTTTTGGGTATATGCCTAGGAATGGTATAGCTGGATCTTGAGGAAGTGCTGTTCCTAATTGTCTGAGAAAGCGCCAGATTGATTTCCAGAGTGGTTGTATAAGTTTACATTCCCACCAGTAGTGGAAGAGGATTCCCCGTTTTCCATATCCTCTCCATCATGTGTTGAGTTTTTGATCTTAGCCGTCATGATGGGTGTAAGGTTAAATCTCAGGGTCATTTTGATTTGCATTTCCCTGATGACTAAGGACTTTGAGCTTTTCTTTAAGGGTTTTTCATCCATTCAGTATTCCTCTATTGATAATTCTCTGTTTAGCACTGTACCCAATTTTTTAATTGGATTACTTATTTTATTGCTGTTTAGCTTCTTGAGTTATTTATATATTCTGGATATTAGCCCTCTGCCAGATATAGGGTTGGTGAAGTTCTTTTCCTAATCTGTAGGCAGTCATTTTGTTCTGACAACAGTGTCCTTTGCTTTACAGAAGCTTTTCAGTTCATGAGGTCCCATTTATTGATTGTTGCTCTTAGAGCCAGTGCTGTTGGTGTTCTGTTCAGGAAGTTGTCTCCTGTGCCAATGAGTTCAAGGCTCTTCCCCACTTTTTCTTCTAACAAGTTTAGTGTGTCTGGTTTTATATTGAAGTCTTTGTTCCACTTGGACTTTAGTTTTGTGCAGGGTGATAAGTATGGATCTATTTGCATTTTTCTACATGTAGATTTCCAGTTAGACCAGCACCATTTGTTGAAGATGCTATCTTTTTTCCATTGTATGGTTTTGGCATCTTTGTCAAAGATCAGGTGTCCATAGGTATGCAGGTTTATTTCAGGTCTTCTATTTGATTCCATTGATCCACCAGTCAGTTTCTATGCCAGTACCATGCAATTTTTAGTATTGTTGCTCTATAGTACAGCTTGAGATCAGGGATGGAGATACCTTCAGATGATCTTTTATTGTATTGTTTTAGCAATTCTGGATTTCTTGTTATTCCATATGAAGTTGTGAATTTTTCTTTCAAGTTCTGTAAAGAATTGTGTTGGTAATTTAATTGGAATTTCATTAAATCTGTAGATTGATTTTGGTAAAATGGCTATTTTTTCTATGTTAATCCTGCCAAGCTATGAGCATGATTAGAAGAAACTATCAAAAGAATGGCCACAATTTTAAATAAAATCAACCTGCTGAGGTTTATGGCTACCGACTACTCTTTATTGTACCACTAAAATACTTACTGAAGTTTTCATCCCTGAGTTTTAGGTTCTATATACTTTTTACATATACATTACATTATTTCCTTGAAACTGTAGTTGAAATCATTGCTCTTGTTGGGACCTTGATGTCTTATTCTTTTCCTCAGGCTATATTGTCTTGACCTAATCTAAATTGTAGAGATGTTAATCAGACTTCAATAATAATTATTATTTTAATTTATGTGTATGGATATCTTTCCTACATGTATATATGTGCATGTACATTTGTGTTTGGTGTTCACAGAGGCCAGAAGAATCTCCAGATCCTCGTGGAACTGGAGGCAAAGAATATGGGAGGATGGTAAGATGCCATATGTGTTCAGATAACCTAACCTGGATTCTGGGTAAGAACAGCAAGTGCTTTTAACCACTGAGCTATTTCTCCAGTCCCCTAACTTCTCTTTTTTTGAAAAATCACTATGTATTTAACTTCAGATATTGCTAGAAAAGTGTGAGCATAAATGCTGGCCATCAATATATCAGGTTCTAGAATCTCCTGAGAGACTTAGAAGAGAAGCTTTGGACATGCCTATGAGGGATTATCTTGATTAGATTAATAGAGAAAGGCAGGCCTACCCTAAATTCAGGAATTCCCAGAAATAGAGTAATAGATGGGATAAAAAAGAAGAAAGCTAGCCAAGCATCATCTTCCTGTTTTCAGAGGACTTTTGTGTTTTCAGAGTACTTACACAAGTGACTAGCTGCATCCAGCCCCTGCTGCCATGACCTCCTTACTATGGTAGAATATACCCTTGAAATATTAGCGAAATTAAAGTCTTAATTTCTTATGTTTTTTTTAAATTTTTTTCCACAATAAGTAACTAAGAAAAATGTATGATAGAAACCAAGTGTTCTATTTGTTTCTAATTTATTGATTTTGGCTCTGAGATTGATAATTTCTCAATGTCTACTCTTCTTGGGTGTGTATGCCTTCTTTTTTCCCTAGGGCTTTAAGTGTGCAATTAAGTTGCTTGTTTGAGATGTCTTAAACTTCTTTCAGTATGTTTATCCTATATTAAATGTCTAATATCCACTTATAAGTGAGTATATACTGTGTGTCTTTCTGCTTCTGGGATACCTCACTCAGGATGATCTTTTCTAGACCCACCATTTGCCTGCATATTTCATAATTTCCTTGTTTTTAATTGCTGAGTAGTATTCCATTATTTAAATGTACAATTGCTGTATCCATTCCTCAGTTGAGAGACTTCTGGGTTGTTTGCAGGCTCTAGCTATTACAAATAATGCTGCTAGGAACATGGTTGAGCAAATGAACTTGTTCTGTACTTGAGCACATTTTGGGTATCTGCCTAGGAGTGATATAGTTGTATCTTGAAGAAGCGCTATTTCTAATTGTCAGAGAAAGCACCATATTGATTTCCAAAGTGATGGAACAAGTTTACATTTCCACCAGCAGTGGAGGAATGTTCCCCTTTCTCCTCATCTTCTCCAGTATATATTGTCACTTGAATTTTTTATCTTAACCATTCTGATGTGTGTAATGTGAAATCTAAATGTCATTTTAATTTGCATTTCCCTGATGACTAAGGATGTTGAGCATTTCTTTATGTGTTTCTCTGCAATTCAGCAAAAAGCTAAGCAAGAATGAGGACCCTGAGTAAGATGATAAATCCTTACTCAGAAGGACAAATGGGATAGACATTGGAAAAAGGAGAAAATAGTAAACAGGACAGGAGCCTACCACAGAGGGCCTCAGAAAGACTCTACCCAGCATTGTGTCAAAGCAGATGCTTACACTTATAACCAAACTTGTGGCAGATTGCGGGGAATCTTATGAAAGACAGGCAAAATTGTAAGACAGGAACTCCACAAGCAGAGCAACAGAACTGAAATATCTCGGCACAAGGGTCTTTTCTGAGACTGATATTCCAAGAAATAACCATTCATGAATATAACCTAGAACTTCTGCTCAGATGTAGCCCATGGTAGCTCAGTATCCAAGTAGGTTCCCTAGTAAGGGGAACAGGGTCAGTCTCTAACATAAACTCAATGGCTGGCTCTTTGATCACCTCCCTCTGAGCCTTGCCAGGCCACAGAGGAAGACAATGCAGCCAGTCCTAATGATACCTAATAGCCCAGGGTCAGATGGAAGGGGAGAAGGAACTCTGCTATCATTGGAGTTGAAGAGGGACATGGGAAGGGATGAAGAAGGGTGGGATTGGGAGAGAATGAAGTAGGATTCTACAGCTGGGCTACAAAGTGAATAAAGTGTAATTAATATAAAAACAAAAATAAAGCTTCTTTCTGAAGGCACTTAGTGTTATGAACTTTCCTCTTAGCACTGCTTTCTTTGTTGCTCATGAATTTGGGTAACTTATGACTTCACATGATTCATTTATTTCATTGTTTGCCTGCTATTTCCCTAAAGAGAGGGAAAGTATGGAATTTGAGTGGAGAGTTGAGAAAGATGTCCTAGGTGTTTAGTTGTGTGAAGGGAAACAAATCAAAATATGTTTCTTAAGAGGGAGAAATGTTATTTTCCTCTGTATTAGTGATTCTCAACCTATCTAATGGTGTCACTCTTTAATTCAGTTCCTCATGTGTGGTGACCTCCAACCTTAAAATTATTTTCATTGCAACTTTATAACCATAATTTTGTTACTCTTATGAATTACAATGTAATTTTTTGAAATACAGAGTATCTGATATGTGAACACTATGAAATAGTCATTCAAATCTCTGAAAGTGGTCATGATCCACAGGTTGACAACTGCTACTCTCTGCACTGCTATAAATATTAGTACTTCTAATTTTACCCATCAGAAAACCATTTTTTTGGTGTGAATACATCCTCCAATAAGTATATCCAAGCTAGGGAGGAAGAAGATAGCTAAAGAGTTCTTGTGACTCAAAAGACCAAGAGTTCATTTCAAAGAAGTTCTGGTGTTGCATTTCTCTCTGAAATTGTTTGCCATCCAAATATGAAATGATCTAGGTTTTCTTACAATTAGAACATTAAATGAATGGTGAAACTGTTCACTATCCACTACTCCAGATTGGGAGAAAGTATGCCAATACTTTAACATGCTTGGTTTTATTTTCTAATTAAGCAACAATAGACACAAATGGATTTTGATGGAAGTCTTATTTTGGTTGGACAAAGATTAAGTAATAGATTCTGGCAGTAGACCAAGCAATTGTGAAAGTATACCAAGGGTCCGAAAAGTTTTTAAATTATAATTTAAAATAATAATTAAAAATTATTCATAGACAATAAAATTTGAGTTTATTAGATGTCTTCTGTGTCATTAAATATTCTTCAATGATTTTTTCAGCCATTTGATAACATAAATATCATTCTCATCTTAGAGAAAATAAATATAAACTAGACATGCTAAATTTGGCCAATGCATTTTCATTTACTAATTCCTAGAACAGGCCAAGCTAATATTTACAATAATCTTTTCATTGCATCCTCTTTTCTATATAACTCCAAAAATGAAAGAAAAACCACAGAGTCTTTGAAAATAAACATGGTAATCATTGGACAAGCATACACATAAGTTTTAGTAAATTCAATCAATCTCATATTTCAGAAGATAGAATTGAAATTGCCATTATCACAACAAAAGCAGATTAGTTGATCCTCATATGTGAAACAGAGACTAAATGATCCCAGTGTCTTCTTGTGCCATATATCCAAAACTGGCCTATTAATGACAGGTTGAATATCACGAGGTGTCTAAGACCATTCTTTTGCAAAAATGCTACACTACTAAACCATATTACTGTGATCCATGAATTATCAGGACTCAGATATTTGTGAAAGCGTTGGTTTTGAACAATGCTACTTTCTTGTTAATAGATATGATTGAAATCTTTTTGTTATGGGTACAGTGAAAACTTTAATATCAAATTACTGTGTTTGTAGTTTCTACAACTTTTAATTCATTTGCTGTTTTACTTCAGTAAACATTTAAATATAAAATGTACCTTTTTGTTCTAACAATTTGATCTCTTCAAGTCAATTATATCAATCCTTGTGTTTTTTTTTTTTGTTGTTGTTGTTGTTTTATAGATGGATACAGCGACAATCCCTGAACTTAAGTAACTTCTCTAAAGTCATAGAAATAATATGTGACCAAACTTCAAACAACTTGAAAATTGTCTGGAGATCTTAAAACATCTTAGGACTGTGGTATTGGGTCCGGTACAGAACAGTGGTTTGTACAAGAATGTATAATTGGTTTGGTTTAGATGCAAGGTAATTTAAGTAATTGGACTGGAGAATTCGATACTACGATGGAGCAGCTGAGAGTGGCCATTGTCATGGTAAATTCTACCAGAGTGGACGCAGGACTAGCCACAGGATTATCATCATGGATTGCTGCAGCCATGAATCATCTGAAGGAATGGGTGGGCATGGGAGCGTTAGCAGGCCTTCTGGTGTTGGTCACCTTGGTTTGCCTGTGGTATATATGCAAGATTAGAGTCTCACAACAGCGTAATGCAGCCATGATCATTCGGGCCTTTACAGCCATTGAAGCAGGACAGTCTCCCCAAGCATGGTTGGCTACCATAAAAAGCCAAAATGTTACACTCAGGATGCGAGGCTAAGCACTGCACTCAGGGTCAGCCACTTTCGACCCAGAGAAGAGCATGTCTGATTGCATGCGGGTTGATGCCCCAGGTCCCGCCTCTGAGAAAAAGGTATCGGTCGGGTCTGATGCTCTTTGGGTGGATGACACCTAAATGAACATCAGTACAAAGTCCCAATTTATTTCTAATATCAGAGATCTGACCTCTACTCTTGCCTGATGCATCCATAACAAAAAGGGGGAACTGTAGAGAGCTGCAGAATGCCGCGCCTGAAAGATGGAGCTGGTTTCTGCCTTCCACCTTCCCGATGGTGAGTGCTCTCTGTCACAAACAACTCCACATTTGGCTAAGTCTGAGGATCTGGCTTGCTTCCATGTATGTGGACCTATCTGCATTGCCCACGTGGCATGCTGAGGTTGGCTACCCAAAGGCTATTTAAAGTGGGCTGGCTTTATCCAGGGTCAGATGATTGTTCAAGGTTCCTGAATAAACTGCATTGAAAAAATAAATAAAGAAAGAAAAACTAAATTGTAGCATAGCCAATTTATTTTGTTTGTTATCAAACAGAAGTTCCATTATTTCCTTCAGTATTTATGTGTATGCCTGCCTGCATATAGAAATATATGTTTTATTAGTCTTGTACAACATTCCGATATTTGATGCTAAATTCTCCCTTATTTAAGGACTCTTCTCCATCTTCATCCATCTCAAATCCAATACCCTTAAGAAAAGATAAAAATCTCCCTATAGGGAATGTAGAGTCTGTATACAGTTGTTAATAACCTTTTATCAAGATTGGTTCATACCTATCAATCTGAGTTACAAGGATTGGGATGTTCCCATAGAAATGTCACAGTCAAAACTATATCTTACAGCATACAATCTGAGCTCAAAGTATTAAGCAGTTACTTTTTGAGATAGAGATTACATGCTCTACAATATATACTGCCAGCAATAGATAAATCTGTTTTTTGTTGTTGTTGTTGTTTTTCACCATTACAGCAGTCATTGGTTTTGGTTGCTTCTGTATTACCTAGTAAAAGAGATTAATCCTTCACATTTGTTGATAAGCTTTGTAGGATCCATAACCTGTGTTAGCCTGTATATTTCAACATCACAGGCATAGGGAAAGCAAACCTGTAAGAACAAAGAAAGCAAAAATATGTTATTTTATCTGAGTTTAGTAGTTAGGATAGATCTGAGGAACTAGACTGTTTTTAAAATTAATTTATTTTTTATTAGCTATGATTTACTCATTTTGTATCCCAGCTGTAGTCCCCTTCCTTTTCCCCTCCCAATCCCACTCTTCCTCCTTATTCTCCTCTGATTACTCTCTCCTTGTTTTATCCATGTTATATCTCTATTATTGCAAGAAACACAACCTTGACCAGTTTATACAACATACCTGTTCTTTTGTTTCTACATAAATGAAAGTGGTATAATAGCAGAACTCATTTCTTAATAGTTTAATGAAGACTGAGTTAACATTTTAACATATTTAAACAAATACTGAATTTCCAATAAGATACATAGAGTAGTTCCCTATTCTTTTCTTACACTCACTATAAAATTATATCATTTTCCTAATGTAAAGAAAAAATCCAGGCTGCCCCTACTCAGACATAGTAGATAAGTATAGTAGCACTTGCATAGGAACAGAATGTCCCTGCTAGAGGGGAGTTTCTACCACTTGTAGCATATAAAATATTGAAGAAGAAGTTGTAACCTGATTATCAAGAAGAGTGGGCTGGAATCCAGTTATAAAAAAAATATGTATGTGAAGAGCAAGATTGGTGAAAGAGAATGTATGCGATAAGAATAAGATAAAGATGTAAGGAAAATTATTAGACCAAGATGAAGCATCAAACATGGACTTGGACCAGAGTACTGTCTTAGTCATTTTGCTATTGCTGTGAAGAGACACAATGACCAAGGCAACTGTTTTCTTTTTTAATTTTTTATAATTTATTCACTTTACAATTATAGTCATCTTCTTCCTGTCCCAACCTTCCTCCTTCTTCCCCCTGTCCTCCTTTCCTAGACCAAAAATGAGGGTTCAGTTAGGTCACAGAGGAAGAGGATCCAGGCAGTTCTGATGGGACTTGATAAGCCAAGGCAACACTTATAAAGAAAAGCATTTAGTTGGGGGCTTATTTATAACTTCAGAGGGTTAGTCTATGATGATTATGTCAGTAAACATGGTAGCAGACAAGCAGACTTGGTGATGGTGTGATAGCTGAAAGCTTTGCATCCTGATCTACAGGCAGAAAGTAAGAGAAACTGGGCCTGCAATGAGTTTTTGAAACCTTAAAGCTCGTGTCTAGTGAAACACTTCCTCCAACAAGGACACAGCTACATTAATAAGGCCACAATTCCTAATCCTTCTAATCATTTCAAATAGTCTCAAACTCTGGTGACTAAACAGTAACATATATAAGCCTATGGAGTCCATTCTTATTTGAGCCACTGCAAGCACTAATATCCTCTGGCATTATATATACCTGCCTTCAATTGTCAACTCTAAAACACTGAAACTGAATGAAATGTTGGGTAAATAACACATCCTCTTATCATTACAGAAGATATCATAAATAGTACCTGTGTCATATATAGTTCCTGTCTTAGTTTTTTACTAGAATTAGAAATACAAATGCATATAAAGCAACCAGAACAAATAATTGTACATAACAAGGGTTCAAAAATATAAATTGTCATTATTATATGGAAAATTCATGTTAAAAATGAAGGCATGAAGTACCAGGAGGAATGAATTTCCCAAAGTTGCAGAACTAATTTGTTACTGAAGTGCAACTCTTTTTATATCTAACTGACTTTGCTTTGTCACAGCCTCCTTAATGTTTGTGTAAAAAGAGTGTATCAATATTTGGATACACAGTAAGCAGAAGGAACAGGATTCTATTTTTCAACCCTGTAAGGATGTTTCTTGATAATAGGACTTACTGCCTTAATTTCTTCTATTGCCTGACTTTAAATTGTATTGGTCCTCTTCTACTATTTGACCACTGAACTATCCTTATATAAAAATAACTGTTTAGTAATTCTGTTTAAAATCTACATGCTGTTGTCTGCTGTTCTAGAATTTTCAGGTGTAATGTCCCTCAGCCAAAGAATAAATAAAGAAAATATGCTACATTTACACAATGGAATACTACTCATCTATTAAAAAAAAAGTCATGAAATTTGCAAGCAAATGGATGGACATAGAAAAGGTCACCCTGAGTGAGGTAACCCAGACCCAGAAAGACACACATGGCATGTGCCCACTTATAAGTGTGTTTTAGACATTTAGTACAGGATAACCATACTACAATCCATAGACATAAAGAAGATAAGCAACATGGAGGATTCAAGAGAGGATGCATAAGTCTCACTCAGACAGGGAGATAGAGGTAGTGGCTAAAGAGAGGGTACAAGGCAGGAGAGGAGGCATAGACAATTAAGAGGGTAGAGATCAGACATTGGGAAAGTGAGAGCAAGAAGACAGAAAGACTGTGGAGAAAAGAGAAACTGAGAATGAGAGTATCTCTATGACAAGCTAGAGACCTAAGTCATGGTAGGCTCCTGGGAGGATATGAGGGAGACTCAAGCAGGGAGTCTTATTAGCAGAGTCCTTAGAGATTAGAGAAAACTGTTTAACTAGACTAGTCTCCTAGCAGTGGGAGGGGCACATCAACTCATTCACAAAATCTTGTATCCAAATTTTGCCCTGCCTGCAATATGTACAGGAATAAAATAGAGCAAATAAGGCAGAAATTGAGGGAATACCCCACTAATTCCTGACCCAACTTAAGACCCACCCTACTGAAGAGTGCTAACCCATGATACTATTCATGATACACTAAGCTTGCATACAGGAGCTTGACAGAATTATCCTCTGAGAGACTCTACAATCAGCTCCTCAAAAAAGATGTTGAGACTCACAACCAAACATTGGGTGATACATAGGGAGTCTTGTGGAAAAAATGGAAGGAAATAAAATAGGACCTGAAGGTGAGAGGAGATCCACAAGAAGACTCACAGAGCTAAGAGGTGCTTGCTGAGACTGAAGCATCAGCCAAGGATTATACACAATCTGGACCTATGCCTCCTACAAAGATGTAACAAATGGGCACTTTACACTTCCTGTAAGTCATTTATTAAAGAAAGTGTGTAATGCATTAGATATGGACTCACTTGCCAGCTTTTTGATCACTTTCCCCTGGCAAGACTACTTTGTCAGGCCACAGGGAAAGAGAACAAGCTCTGTCTTGATGAAACTTAATGAGTTGGACTGGATGGGAAAGGAATCTCCCTTTTTTTTTTTTTTTTTTGAAGAAAAGAAGATGGGGGAGAGGAGGGAGGGAGAGTGGAACTGACAGGGGAGGATTTTATGGGTTGCAAAAAGGATGTAAGATGAATACAAAATAAAAAGTAAAAAAAAAAATCTACACTTTGATGTTACCTTTCACTTATTGGAGAGCTCCACCAAATGTATTACTGTGTGGAGGTCACATCACTACCCAAGTACATCCTTTGATTTTAGTGTCCTTGAGATTCCATTATAATCCCAACACTATTTTCTAAATGAAAAAAAAAATGAAATATCTCTTAGAACAATAAGCAGTTTTGAGGAATAGATTTTAGAGTTCTAACCAAGTAGTTCTTGCGTAAAATAGGAGATTTGAGATATTAAAGACAATGAGGGTTTCAAGGTATTGAGGAATAGTATGTGCTGTATCTAAGTGTCAGAAGACCAGAACCTGTGAAACCAGTGAATAAGCAAATAGCTGTAACAAAAACACTGACTTTGGTGCTCCTAGGACTGAAGGGGACACCTCAGGATTTGGGAATTATCAGATCCAGGCCCCCTGTGGTTTTCTTCCAGGTCCAGGAGTCATGAACTCTGAACCTCCTGCCCCTTCTGCATACTTGAGCAAGTGTAGGACCCCAGTTCCAGGGACTTTCCTCTCAGCCAGACATCAAATCTGTCTTGCTCTCCTGAGGGCAGTGTTTGGTTTCCTGGTACTACATCCCAGCCTCCAAATTACAGTTCTATTGATCCTCCTGTGAAGACCAGGTGGACAATACAATCATAAGAAATCCCAGATCCCAGATGGATCCAAGATCTAAAGCCTAGATGAATCCCGGGAATACACTGTCTGGTAGGCCTGTAAGCCTCATTTCATCTGCCTGACTTGATTTGCCATGACTCCTACTTGAGGCAGTAGCCCTCCTGAGCTCCCACTTGAGTACCCACACCTCAGTATTCAAGGGACCTGTGCACACACCTTGCCTTCAAAAAAAAAAAAAAAAAAAAAAAAAACACCCCAGCATTGTGGCATCTGAAAGAACAGTAGTTAGAGAAAAGTTAATAGCACTAAGAGGATTCATAAATACATTGGACAGATCCCGTATTAGCAACTTAACAGATCAACTAAAAGCTTTAGAAAAAAAAAAAGAAGCAAACATACCTAAGAGGAGATGGCAAGAAATAATCAAAATGAGGGCTGAAATCAATAAATTAGAAACAAAGAGAGCAATACAAAGAATCAATGAAACAAAGAGTTGGTTTTTGGAGAAAATGAACAATATAGACAAAACGCTAGCCAAACTAAATGAAAGCTACAGAGACAATACTTAATTAACAAAATCAGAAATAAAAAGAGAGACATAAAAACAGACACATAACAACAGAGGAAATCGAAAGAAGCACTGACTCTTACTTAAAAAAGCCTATATTCAACAAATTTGGAAAATCTAAAGGAAATGCTTATTATTTAAATATTTTTATTTTAATTTTTATCAATTAGACTTTATTTAATTTGTATCCCCCATAAACCACTCCCTCCTCCCCTCCCAACCCACCTTCCCTCTTCCTTCTCTACGCATGACCCTCCCCATGTCCACTGATAAGGGAGGTACACATCTCCTTCATTCTGATCCTAGTCTATCAGATCTCAACAGGAGTGGATGAATTGTCTTCCTCTGTGGCCTGGTAAGGATGTTCCTTCTCAGGAGGAGGTGATCAAAGAGCATGCCAATCAGTTCATGTCAGAGGCAGTCCCAGTTCCCATTACTATGGAACCCACTTGGATACTGAACTGCCATGGGCTACATCTGTGCAGGGGTTATAGGTTATCTCCATGCATGGTAATTGGTTGGAGTATGAATCTAAGGAAAGACCCCTGTGCTCAGATTTTTTGGTTCTGTTGCTCTCCTTGTAGAGCTCCTATACTCTACAGATCTATTTCCCACTTCTTTCATAATATTCCATGTACTCTGCCCAACAGTTGGCCATAAGTCTCAGCATCTGCTTTGATAGTCTGCAGGGAAGAGTCTTTCAGAGGCCCTCTGTGGAAGGCTCCTAACTTGTTTCCTGTTTTCTTCTTCTGATGTCCATCATTTTTGCATTTCGGAATGGGGATTGAGCATTATAACCAGAATCCTTCCTCTTGATTAGTTTCTATAGGTGTACAGATTTTATTAGGTTTATCCTATATTTTATGTCTATATGAGTGAGTATATACCTTGTGTGCCATTATGCTTCTGGGATAGCTCACTCAGGATGATCTTTTCCAGTTCGCACAATTTACCTGCAAATTTCATGATTTCCTTGTTTTTTTTTTTTTTTTTTTTCTGAGTAATATTCCTTTGTGTAGATGTACCACAATTTCAGTATTCATTCTTCAGTTGAGGGGTATCGGTTATTTCCACACATTAAATTGGTTAGAAGAAGATGTGGGGAAGAGCCTTGAACTCATTGGTAAAGGAGACTACTTCCTGAAAAGAACACCAACATCACAGGCTCTAAGAGAAACAATCAATAAACGGGACCTCATGAAACTGAAAAGCTTCTATAAAGCAAAGGACACTGTCATCAAAACAAAAGGAATGTCTACAGATTGGGAAAGAATCTTCACCAGCCTTCTATCTAACAGAGGCCTAATATCCAGTATATATAGAGAACAAAAGAACTTGAAAAGCAGCAAATCAAGTACTCCAATTTAAAAATGGAGAACAGAGCTAAAAAGAATTCTCAAAAAAGGAATATTGAATGGCAGAGAAACACTTAAAGAAATGCCCAACATCATTAGCCATCAGGGAAATGCAAATCAAAAGGACCCTGCGATTTTACCTTACACCTTACATCAGAATGGCCAAGATAAAAAACTGAAGTGACAACATATGCTGGAGAGGTTGTGGAGAAATGAGAACCCTCCTCCACTGCTGGTGGGAATGTAAACTTGTACAACCACTCTGGAAAGCAATCTGGCACTTTCTCAAACAAATAGGAATAGTGCTTCCTCAAGATCCAGCCATACCTAGGATATATCCTAGGCATATATCCAAAAAAGGCTCAAGTACACAATAAGGACATTTTCTCAACCACGTTTGTTGCAGCTGTATGTTTAATAGCCAGAAATGGTTAATTTTTGTAATAGATTTCACCTACAAAATTTAAATCAAGTACATGTAAACTGTTTAAACAGCATATAAACCCTAAAGAATTAGAAGCAGCCATCAAAAGTCTCCCAACCTAAAAAAGCTCAGAGCCAACATAGAATTATACCAGACTTTCAAAGAAGAGCAAACTACAATACACTTCAAACTAGTCCACAAAATATCTTCATTCCTGATTTCAAGCTGTACTATAGAACAACAGTAATAAAAACAGCATGGTATTGCTATAGAAACAGACTGTTGGATCAATGTAATCCAATAAAAGCCCCAGAAATACACCCAAACATTTATGCACATGTAATTTTTGACAAAAGTGTCAAAACCATACAATGGAAAAAAGACAGTATCTTTAACAAAATGTGCTGGTCTGACAGGATGTCTACACATGGACAAATGAAAATAGATACATATTTATCATCTTGCACAAAACTCAGGTGGATAAAAGACTTCAACACAAAACTAGACACACTAACCCTGCTGGAGGAGAAAGTGAGTAAGAGCCTTGAATTCATTGGCACAGGAGAGAACTTCATAATTAGAACACCAACAGCTTATGCTCTAAGATCTACAATAAATAAATAAGAACGTCTTAAAAAGTAAAAGCTTCTGTAAAGCAAAGGACTCTATCAATAAAATTAAATGGAAGTCCGCAGATTGTGAAAATATCTTTACCACTTCTATATCTGACAAATCGCTAATAGGCAGAATATATAAAGAACTCAAGAAATTAAATACCAGCGTGGCAAATTATCCAATTAAAAAAAATGAGATACAGAGCTAAACAGGTGAATTGTCAACAGAGGAATATTGAGTGGTGGAGAAGCACTTAAAGAAATGTGCATCATCCTTATTCATCAGGAAAATACAAGTCAAAACAGTTCTGAGGTTCTATCTTTTACCTGTCAAAATGGCTAAGAACAAAAATGCAACTGACACGCATACTGGCAAGGAGTATGAGTTCAAACTTGCTGGTGGGAGTGCAAACTTGTACAACACATTTGGAAATCAATCTAGTGCTTTCCCAGAAAACTGAGAATGCCCATACTTCAAGACTCAGCTATGCTATGGCCTAGGCATTCAGCCAAAAAGAAGCTCACCATACAACAAGGATATTCACTCACCCATGTTCATAGCAGCTTTATTTGTAATAGCCAGAAACTAGAAAAACAAAACAAAACAAAACAAACAAAGAAAAAAACTATGCCAGTACCATGCAGTTTTTATAACTGTTGCTCTATAATACAGCGTAAGATCAGGAATGGAGATACCTCCAGAAGATCTTTTATTGTAGAGGATTGTTTTAGCAATTCTGGGTTTCTTGTTATTTCATATGAAGTTGAGAAATGTTCTTACAAGGTCTGTAAAGAATTGTGTTGGTAATTTGATGGGAATTGCATTGAATCTGTAGATTGCTTTAAGTAAGATGGCCATTTTTACCATGTTAATCCTTCCAAGCCATGAGCATGGGAGATCTTTCCATCTTCTCATATCTTCTTCTAATTCTTTCTTCAGAGGCTTGAAATTTTTTTCATACAAGTCTTTGACTTGCTTGGTTAGGGTTACACCAAGGTACTTTATGTCATTTGTGGCTATTGTGAAGGGTATTGTTTCCCTAATTTCTTTCTCAGCCCTCTTGTCTTTTGTATACAGGAGGGCTACTGATTTTTTTTTTTTTTTAGTTAATTTTGTATCAGGCCAATTTGCTGAAGGTGTTTATCAGCTGTAGAGTTCCCTGGCAGAATTTTTGGGGTCATTCTTGTATACTGTCATATCATCTGCAAACAGTGATAATTAGACTCCTTCCTTTCTGATTTCTATCCCTTTGATCTTCTTCAAATGTCTTTTTGCTCTAGCAAGGACTTCCAAAACTATGTTGAAGAGATATGGAGAGAGTGCACAGCCTTGCATTGTTCCTGATTTCAATGGGATTGCTTCAAGTTTCTATTCATTTAGTTTGATGGTGGCTATAGGCTGGATGTATATTGCCCTTACTATGTTTAGATATGTGCATTGTATCCCTGATCTCTCCAATACTTTAAACATGAATGGATGTTGGATTTTGTCAAATGCTTTTCAGCATCTAAGGGGATTATCATGTGATTTTTTTTCTTTCAGTTTGTTAATATGGTGGATCACATTGATGCATTTCTGTATATTGAAATACCTCTGCATACCTGGGATGAAGCCTACTTGGTCATAGTGATTGATATCCTTGATGTGTTCGTGTATTTGGTTTGCAAGTATTTTGTTGAGTATTTTTGCATCGATGTTCATAAGGGAGATTGGCCTGAAATTCTCTTTTTTTGTTGGGTTTTTCTGAGGTTTAGTTACCAAGGTGAGTGTGGCTTCATAGAATGAGTTTGGTAGTGTTCCTTCTGTTTCTATTTTGTGGAATAGTTTGAAGAGAACTGGAGTTAGGTCTTATTAGAACATCTGGTAGAATTCTGTGCTGAGACCATCTGATCCTGTTTATTTTTTTGGATGGGAGACTTTTAATGACTGCTTCTATTTCCTTGGGGGATGTAGGACTATTTAATTGATTTACCTGGCCTTGACTTAGCTTTGGTAAGTGGAAGAGATTAAGAAAATTGTCCATTTCATTTAGATTTTGTTGCATATAGACTTTTGAAGTAAGTCCTAAATGGTGGATCAATGGAACAGACCAGAAGAAGACCCAGAAATAAACCCACACACTTATGGACACCTGATCTTTGACAAAGATGCCAAAAGCATACAATGGAAAAATGATAGTATCTTAAGTAAATGGTGCTGGTCTAACTGGATATCTACATTTAGAAAAATGCAAATAGATCCATAATTATCACCCTGCACAAAACTAAAGTCCAAGTGGATGAAAGATCTCAATGTAAAATCAGAAACATTAAATCGGTTAGATAAAAAAATGGGGAAGACACTAGAACTCATTGGTACAGGAAACAACTTCCTGAACAGAACACCAACAGCAAAGGCTCTAAGAGCAACATCAATAGATGGGGCCTTATGAAACTGAAAGCTTCTGTAAAGCAAAGGCACCATCATCAAAACAAAACGGCTGCCTACAGATTGGGAAAGAATCTTCACCAATCTTTTATCTGACAAAGGACTAATATCCATTATATATAAAGAACTAAAGAATCTGAAAAGCAACAAACCAAGTAATCAAATAACAAACTGTTGTAAAGAGCCAAACAGAGAATTCTCGATAGAGGAATATTGAATGGCAGAGAAACACTTAAAGAAATGCTCAACTTCATTAGCCATCAGGGAAATGCAAATCAAAATGACCCTGAGATTTCACCTTACACCCATCAGAATGGCTAAGATAAAAAACTGAAGTGACAACACATGCTAGAGAGTTTGTGGAGAAAGGGGAACCCTCCTCCACTGCTGGTGAGAATGTAAACTTGTACAACCACTTTGGAAATCAATCTGGCACATTCTCAGACAACTAGGAATAGTGCTTCCTCAAGATCCAGCCATACCACTCTTAGGCATATATCCAAAAGAGGCTCAAATACACAATAAGAACATTTGCTCAACCATGTTTGTAGCAGCTTTATTTGTAATAGTCAGAAGCTAGAAACAACCGAAATGTCCCTCAACTGAAGAAATGATGCAAAAATTGTGGTACATCTACACAATGGAATATTACTCAGCAATGAAAAATAAGGAAATCATGAAATTTGCAGGTAAATGCTGGGAACAGGAAAAGATTATCTTGAGTAAGCTGTCCCAGGAACAGAAAGACACACATGGTATATATTCACTCATATAGACATATAACATAGAATAAACCTACTAAAATCTATACATCTAAAGAAACTAATCAAGAAGGAGGACTCTGACTAAAATGCTCAATCCCCATCCCTAAAGGCAAAGAAGATGGACACCAGAAGAAGAAGAAAACAGGAAACAAGTTAGGAACACTCCATAGAGGGCCTCTGAAAGGCTCTGCCCTGCAGACCATCAAAGCAGATGCTGAGAGTTATGTCCAGCTGAGTGCACGGAATCTTATGAAAGAAGAGGGAAATAGTAAGATCTGGAGAGGTCAGGAACTCCCCAAGGAGAGCAACAGAAACAGAAAATTTGAACACGGGTTTTTCGTGAGACTCATATCCATCCAAGTACCATGCATGGAGATACCCTAGAACCCCTGCACAGATGTAGCCCATTGCAGTTCATTGTCCAATTGGGTTTCATAGTAATGGGAAGAGGGACTGCCTCTGAAGTAAACTGATTGGCCTTCTCTTTGATCACCTCTCCGTGAGGGGAGAGCAGTCTTACCAGGCCACAGAAGATGACAATACAGTCACTTCTAATGAGATTTGATAGACTAAGATCAGAAGGAAGGAGAGGGGTATGTCCCCTATCAGAGGACTTGGGGAGGGGCATGAGTGAAGAAGGGGGAGGGAAGGTGGGATAAATAGGGGAGAAAGGAGGGATTTATGGGGGGATACAAAATGAGTAAAGAGTAACTAATAAAATTAAAAAAAAAAAACAACTATCTGTCCCTCAACTGAAGAATTGGTAAAGAAACCTCAATATGTTTACACAATAAAATACTGCTGAGCCGTTAAAAACAAGGACATTATGAAATTTGTAGTTGAATGTATGGAACTAGAATTATCATCCTGAGTCACATAACACAAACCTATACTTATAAGTGTTCTATACTCACTTATAAGCACACTTTAGTCATGTAATAAAGGACAGACATACTATAATTCACAGATCCTAAGAAGGTAAGTCAGATGGGCATCTTAGGCTTCATGTTGTCCCACTAGTTATGGGAAAGGGATGAATCTCTGTCATGGACTATCTTGACTGTTTTCTGATTACTTCCCACTAATGGGACTTCCCTACCAGACCACAGGGGAAAAAGACGAACCCCCCCCCCCGATATGAACAGGTGAAGTGGGGTGTCTACATAAGAGGACTCCCCTACTCTGAGTCATAGGGAAGAGTTGATGCCTGAGAGAGGGTGGGACTGTTAGGGGAAGAGGGGCCTATGACTGGAATGCAAATTGAGCAATTTCTTTAAAAAAATGCAATGTTTTTTTTTTTAACCCAATTCTACTCACTGCTCAAACCCCTTTCATTCTACATAGCAATTTTATCAATCCCTTTCTATTTATTTTCTGCTCTATCATTCAGAACTTTCTCCAGCTTGGATAAGATGGTACATTTTTGTCCATGTATTCTTTATTCTATATCTGATATTACCAGGTTGTGGCCAGTTGCATCTGAGGTCTTCCTTCGCATCAGAATGTCCCATGTATAAAAGAAAAAGACTACCTGTGTTGTAGTCAAATCTCTCTGATTCCAGTTCTCTCTTCGTAAATGGGAGGGCTAAGGTATATTACTTAATTCTATACCCTAAATTTAAAATTTAAGAATCTAATAGCACATCTAAAAATTGTATGTTTCCTATCATTAGGACCTCTCCATGCCTCTATAAAAAATAACATTTTAAGCCAAGAGGAGTTTACCTCCTTTTGTAAGTCTGCCTTTTATGAGAACTGTCACCTCAAGTATTTCTCAAGGTGAAGGATATTCAAATGGTCAAATATCTAAGAATAAAGTGTAATTAATAAAAAAATATGTGAAATAAAAAAAATGGTCAACTGAAAAAAATAGTCTCGAACAGTAAAATGTTTAGAAGGGTATCTCTGGAATACTTTTTAAAATGTCAAAAATTTGTCACTCCTTTTGAATCATCTATCTCTGTGTGCCTCAAGGTATTCTGATACAATTATTGTGAAATATTTTTTTAAAGAAGGATTACAGACTCAATCTAGGCTAGTATTCATTTTCTGGATAGTTATAATAATCAGGGCAGGACTTCAGTGTTAAAATGAAGGTGATGAAACAAGTTAATTATGTGAAGTACCCAAGTCAAGAAATTTCAATAGCTTCCATTTAAATCTTAGACTTTTCTAAGGTGAAAGCTTATTCTGTCTTAAATTACCTGAATAAATTCCTCTTTTAATGTTTCTCTCTGACAATGGGCTCATAAGGGATTAGGTCAAAAAGCATCACATCTGTCACAGCCACTATGAAAAAAAAATGTATGGGGCTCATACTGCTTTATTTAACTGTTCCAAAGCTTCTTAACATTGAAATTTACGCCGCATGCAGTGAAGAATAAGGCCTATAACAATGATGATGCTTTGACAAAAATTGGTGGGAAAACACAAAAAACAAAACATTATTTTCTTTAACAGCCTTAATTGGAATGAATTGATTTGCTCACTCCATTGTTTTGTAAGTTGCAATGATCTAAATATGAATGAAATACAAGACATGAGAAGATTCTACTGTGTGTAATCTAGTTAAGTAAATAAAATGTCATCTCTGGTTTGTGTTCATTTCTTTTGTTTTGATTCTACATGCCATTCTGGACATTAAGGTATATTTCAATTGTGTGGTGTCATTCCCTAACATTTGGATCATTCTGAACATAATTGATTTTATGGCTTATAATTTACCATTAATTAATTAATTGTTATTATGCAATTTTTTTAGTTCTTTGAGAAATTCCTACAGAGTTCATTTATTCATCTTCATTATCTTCCTGCAAATCTTCTTAAATCCACGACCCTTTCCTACCCACAGAAATGTGTGTCCTTTTCTTTCTCATAAAAAAAGCCATAATAAAGACAAAACAAAAAAGCATTAAGGCCAGAAGTGTGGTCTTCCATTGGAGCTTGGTTGACCTACCAGAATGCGCAACCTTAGCACTGATTATTTTTCT
Source organism: Meriones unguiculatus (assembly GCF_030254825.1). Taxonomy (NCBI): domain Eukaryota; kingdom Metazoa; phylum Chordata; class Mammalia; order Rodentia; family Muridae; genus Meriones; species Meriones unguiculatus. Next base: position 87,792,986 of record NC_083369.1, on the reverse strand, counting down.
CCCAGCAGCAATCGGTTGCCAGTAGCTCTTCAGATAGGGTGGGACTTCATATCCACCTCCCATTTTCATTCTGAGATTATGTTTGTCTTAAACATGTGCAGGTCTTGTGCATGTTATCATAGTCTCTGTGAGTTTATATACACAACTGCACTGCTCTGCATAAAAAAAATAATTTCCTTGTAGCTATCTCCTCATTTTGACTTGTTTATAAGGAAAATTTTGCCTGTAGTAATGAAACAGTTTGAGAAGTTTGGGTACTAATATAAGCATTACCTGATTAAATTTTGAATTAGATATTAAATCTATCTAAAAGAATGAAGAGGTTTTATAGAACTGAAAATAAATCTCTGTAATTTATTACTAACAAATTTGTTATTGTAAGGAAAGAGTAAAGCTATCAGGATATCAACTTTCCATTTCTGGATCAGTAATCTAAGAAAAGGGTGACTGTAGATAAATTTATATGTCTGAATGTGCATGTTCTTGTTGGTACGGGAATGATCCCTACACTAAATAGTAAAGTTATTTGAAAATAAAATGAAATTATAAGTAGACTTTCCCATGGGTAGGAAGAAGCAGAATGATTGCTTGTCTAGTGTGGTAAAAATGGATGTGTTAAAAGGTCATATTCTGGTGTTTTCAGTGAAAAGTTGCCAGGCTATATTTATGAATTAGAAGTAAGGTATCAGAAAGAGTATATTTGATTTATCAAGGTGCTTTTGAATTTAGCAGCTTAAAAAACTTTCTTAGGAATTAATGAATAAATAATGATGGATTTTATTCATATTTATGTAAAAAGCTTCATTTATTTCCAGGTAAATACTGACTATTTTGTATAAAGCAAAAGTATTGAGTTGTGTGCTGGCTCACATACCCTTTTGCTGGATGAGCTTTCCTTGCATTTCTTTCTATTCTTCCTAAATCTAGGCTTGATTTCTAAAGAAAAACAAGAGGGTGCCTAGTGAGAGCACAATTAGACTTATAGAAATTTGATATATTTTTAATCCATAAGAAGGAATCACTTAGTGTGCACTTTTGGGAAATAGACTGAAATGAGCTACACTGATTTTCTTCCTTAGTTTTATATGTGCATTCTGTAACTTAGTCAGAAATTCTTTGAAGTTGTTGAATTCATGATGCTGAAAGACAATAGAATCTTATTCTCTTCTCAGGGATACTTTAATTTTCATAACCATCGTGTCGCCAAATGTTGGTTTATGTGGGTAATCTATTTTTCTTATACTTATAAATCAAATCCATTTTAAACCTATTTTGTTTATTATTTCACATTTATTTGTATACAGTATACATTAATCACATACCCCAAATATTTTCCTCTCCCATCTTCATACATAACCTCTCCTCATTTTTAAAAATTGTTTATTTAATATTTTTTAAATCAACTAATTCCAATTGCTGTTGCCTGCTGTAAAACTTAATGGTCTTGTTGGCTTGATTTCCACAGGTAATCATATTTGCAGTAAATTCATGAATCCACATCATGTTCAAACTACAGTTTTTCTCAGTGGCATTAATCTGTGGGTATAATCATAAATATTTAGAAGGTTGTTTGAAAACATGTAAATTTGTCAAACAAAAGCAGGACCTATGAACTCCAAAGCAAAAGTCTATTTATGGCATTTACAGTATGAGACATTAATTGCTTCTGTGGAGCAAACCTCAAGTCTAACCAAAAAGTGGTTTGTTACCTTATAACTGTAAAGGCATTAATGCTCCAGTGTGCACTTTTTGGCATGAAGGTAAACATTCAGGGTTCACCACTTGGGCAATACCATTGGCAGCATTTCTACTGCAGCAGCCTGCAGATCACTGCACCTTTCAGCATTATAAAATTTAGACTGTATGAAAGAATTCCTGACTTGAATTCCAGCTTAATTTATTTGCTTTGCTTTTTAAGACAGGGTCTTATTAAGTAGTCCTAGCTATACTGGAACTACTGTATAGACCAGGCTGATCTATAAGTCACAGAAGTCTACCTGTCTCTGTCTTCTAAGTACTGGGATTAAAGATTTGTACAATCATACCCAGCTTGATTTACTTATATCCTGTAACAAAAGTTGTATCATCAATAACAGGGTATAATAATAATAATAATAATAATGTGGGCAACCAAGAGCAGGAACAATAGCCATGTTGTTCTGGGGCCTCTGCGGTCAGCCTGACCAAAAGTGTTTAGGGAGTTATTTCATGCTTGGCACTGAGGCTTTCATTTAATAACTCATGTCTTTATATTGCTGGAAACCTTGTCCACTGATGCATGATATCTGTATTCAAATTTCTTCATTTTTAGTTATATTTTAATTAGGTTACAAATTAGTGGGTTTTAATAAGGGTTTTTCATACATCAATTCCTATTTTAATCATCTTCTCTATTTCCAAAAAGCTCATTTAGTACCTTTGAACTAGAGGATAACACATTTGGACTTCATAAACAATGAAAACTATTAGTTTTTGAGCTGTACTATGTTGCAGATACTGTTGTTTATACACAGTATATAACACAATGTTTCTATAACTTTATTATGATGGATAAACTGATAACTAGAGCAACAGTTGCTTAAGGGCATTTAGTAACATATTCTGGATTTAAATATATTTCTTTATTTTAGAACTATTGCTCTTAATTAATAGTACTTATAGACTGCATTAAACCTGAAAGCCATGAAGTACCCGTGATAGGTTAAAATGGCTATAATTTATTGGAAATATCCGACAGTGAAGTTGGCCTTTGTTCCCTTTCGTTCTCAATAAGCTTAAGCCAAAAAAGAAATACTGTTCCAGATTTTCAATCTGTACCTTAAGAAATTGGTTTATTTTATTGCTTATCTTTTGTAAACATTCTCTCTGAAAAACCTGAGCCCACCATATACAATGATGTTTGTCTATTTTGTAGTTGTCATGGTAGAGAATATACATGTAGGCTTTTCAAGTGATAGTTTCAAGTGAACCCAAACTTTCAGTGATATCTACCAAGACACCCATTTTAGAAATGAAGTTATTTTTGGCTAGACAGAGCATTCTATCAATCTGATGAGGGGCACTGGTGACATTATTTGGGATCATGTGAGCTAAGAAATCTTACTACCTAACCTTGCCTCATTTCCTGATCCCTAATATCATGATGCACTACAATATTCAATGGTTATAATTTTAAGGAAGAAGACATGAAATATGTTCTTCTAAAGGAATACATAATTATAGTTATACCACTGAAAGATTTAGCATATGATAGCTACCTATCAAATTCAAAAGAAGTGTTTACATAACTTAAAATGAGTGGTATTTAAAATTCACTCATAAGTGATCTAATTATGAACTAGTAATTTCTAACATATATGTTTTGTGTATGTGTGTGTGTATGTGTGTGTTTTAAATAGCATATCCTGTAGAGCTTTGCATGTTTGCAGACAAAACTAGTAAAGTGTGTTGAAGACTCATCTTTTCATGATCTCTGAGGCTTTCTTTGTTCTTTCAGGGCACAGTGAGGATTTTTTTTTTTTTCAAAAAGACTTTAATTTTCTGAGCTACTTAATCAGCAAAATTTCATTCTTTGAGGTCAAATTCTCACTTTTCTCTCATACTTGGCGTGTGTACTGGCAAATTATTCCCTCTATACTTTCTTCCATCTTCCTGATAGAGCTAAGGAAATCAGGAAGTTAAGAAAAATGAAGTATTTCCCTATGTGGACAAGTTGTTTTCAACCAAATGTCAGTTTTGGCAGGTGGAGTAAACTATGAAATGCACCATCTGAGTACTCAGTAAATGTTTAAAACACTCAATACCCATTGGAATATGGAATATGAAGCATGAGGACATACCTGATTAGACAGAAAGCTCAAGTTCTTCCTCTCAAAAATCTCCACACAGAGATTTGCATCCACTATCAGAATATGCATTTTAAAAGACTCCAAATACATATTAATGAACCATAAATTGTACATTAAAATGTCGCTAGTATGGTTTTTAAAAGCACAACACTTAATTTTTAGTAGAATTCTGAAATCCTTAAAACTTGAGAGAAACAAAAGCATGAATGATACATTTAGTATCTTCTTGTTTTGAAATCTCTTGGTTGTAAGAAGAGGTAAGTTTTAACTTTCAAAGAAAAAAATCCTCTCCTACCATTAAAATAGCAGATTCTTTTATAGTTTCTTCTTCTGTCTCCAGTCCCTCTTCTTCTAGCTCCCCATCTCCATTCTTACTTTTCTCTTTCTTTTCCTCTGTTGTAAATGCTGATTCATCACAGAAGAATGAAAATTTTGACTTTGTATCAATCATTCAGTTTTCACTATTTCAAAGACCTAGCTTTGCCAGGGGAGCTTTCATCTTTTGCAGCAGCTGAAAGTAAGAAATGCCACTCTGCTTCTTGGCATTTCTAAAGTGCCAAGTAAAAATGCGTAGATATTGATGGAGGCTTAACTTTTGGCTTATCATTATAGCCCAGACAGTGAGGCATATCCTCATGGGCTCTGTTGTAGAAAAGGAAGAGAATTTTTGGAGGTAGGACAAAGACCTGCTTTGAGAAAAATAAGAAAATAGAAGTATGAACCTCTTATAGTCCAGCAAAAACTGGATCAGTGCCATCGAATCTGCTTTTTCAGTTCCCTGATGTGAAACTAACTGTAGAAATGTTTGTAAAATACAAAATTCACAGTGGGTTTGGAGGAAGATAGGCCTACTGTACATTTGTATCAGTCTCTTTAAGTAATATGTGATCTTGGTCAGGTTACCTTACTACTCCAAGCCTAATTTCTCATCTGTAAATTATAGGCAATTTCTTTTTTTCTGTGCATAGATGATCAAATGTATTTTGCAGTTGTTTGTCTTGGTTTGTTTTATTGAGACATTTATTGGTCTCACGTAGCCTTGTCTGGCTTGAATTCACTATATAGCAGAGGATGAGCTTGCTCTTCTGATACTTCTCCCTCTACCTCCTAAATGCTAGGATTACAGGTGTGTACTACTACACATTTTTTAAATATTAGTATATAATTTTTAAAAAGAATAGTTTAGGTTCAGTCTCTTTTTATGTTTATTTTTTATTTATTACAATTTATTCACTTTGTATCCCAGCTGCAGCCCCCTCTCTCATTTCCTGCCAATCCCATCTTCCCTAACTGATCTTCTACCATGTCCCTCCCCAAGTCCACTAATAAGGGAGGTCTTCCTCCCCTTCCATCTAACACTAGCCTATCAGGTCTCACCAGGACTGCCTACATTGTCTTCCTCTGTGGCCTGGTAAGGCTGCTCCACCCCCTCAGGAAGAGGTGAACAAAGAGCCAGCCAAAAAGTTCCTGTCAGAGCGAGCCCTGCGCCACTTAATAGGAAAAACACTTGGAGACTGAGCTGTCATGAGCTATATCTGTGCAGGGGTTCTAGGTTACCTCCATGCATAGCTCTTGGTTTGAGCATCAATCTCAGAAAAGACCCCTGTGACCAGATCTTTTGGTTCTGTTGCTCTCCTTATGGAACTCTTGTCCCCTACAGGTCTTTCTAACTCCTTCTTCTTTCATAAGATTCCCTGTACTCTGCCCAAAGTTTGGTTATGATTTTCAGCATCTGCTTTAATACACTGCTGTTAGAGTCTTTCAGAGGCCCACTGTGGTAGGCTCCTGTCTTGTTCTCTGTTATCTCCCTCTTCTGATGCCCATCCCATTTGTCTTTCTGAGTGAGGATTAATCATCCTACCCAAGGTGCTTCTTCTTGCTTAGCTTCTTTAGGTGTACAGATTTTAGTATGTTTATCCTATATTATATGTCTAATATCCACTTATAAGTGAGTATATACTGTATGTATCTTTCTGCTTCTGGGATACCCCACTCGGGATGATCTTCTCAAGTTCCCACCATTTGCCATTAAATTTCATGATTTCCTTGTTTTTAATTGCTGAGTACTAACCCACAGTGTAAATGTACCATAATTTCTGTATTCATTCCTCAGTTGAGGGACATCTGGGTTGTTTCCAGATTCTACTCATTACAAATAAAGCTGCTACGAACATGGTTGAACAAATGTCCTTGTTGTGTACTTGAGCATATTTTGGATATATGCCTAGGAGTGTTATAGCTGTATCTTGAGGAAGCAATGTTCCTTATTGTCTGAGAAAGTGCCTGATTGATTTCCAAAGTGGTTGTACAAGTTTACATTCCCACCAGCAATGGAGGAGGCTTCCCCTTTCTCCACATCTTTTCCAGCATGTGTTGTCACTTGAGTTTTTTTATCTTAGCCATTCTGATGGGTGTAAGATGAAATCACAGGGTTGTTTTGATTTGCATTTACCTAATGACTAAGGCTGTTGAGCATGACTTTAAGCGTTTTTCTTTCCTATTTGATATTCCTCTATCGAGAATTATCTGTTTAGTTATTACTCTATTTATTAATTGGATTACTTGATTTGTTGCTATTTAACTTCTTGAGTTTTTTATATATTCTGAACTGTTTGAGATTTTTAAGTAACCAAATTCATTCCAGATAGACTATTCAAACCCATATTGTAGATATTATGTCTTTGCTTTCTCTGTATCCTTCATTTACAAGAACAGAGTTGGATTAAATAAAATATTTTTAAAGAGGTGCATTTGAATAGTTCTCATTGTTTTAATAAGAAAGTAAATGTCACTGATACCGGTTATGCTTCTTGCTCACTAGTGGTTTCAGAGATATTTAACAATTCAATATGATAAGGTCTAGGGATATTGCAAGGCCTACATTTAGAACATTCTGTTGATATTCTTAATTTGACCAATACACAAGCTAGTTTACTCCTGCAGTTTTTCCTATCCAATATGATCTAGTACTTACACATGAAAGGCCTTATTTAACTAAGCCTACATCTACATCTCCAAATTTTCTTTATTCATTTAGCCAACATCAATTTATTAAGTAGTTAGATTGCATAATATATATGAACACATATGTTTACGTACACACAACTTGATCCTTACATATAGACTCAGATTCTATTAACATTTTAATTATTTAATAATGTACTAGAGAAGGAGAATCCAAGATGGTGGCACGAAGAGGACACTGAGTCTGACTTGAAAGACATCAGTGACATCACAGCGACCAGAAGACTGAACTATGGGCCCTAAAACACAAATGATGGTGTTTCCAAAGTGAGAGGAAACCTCCTGGTGTGGGAAGCAATTGGGTTCATTCTCAGGTCACACAGATAAACACCAGAAGAGTTACTGGGTCCTGTCAGGTCCTCAGGTTCCAGCCTAGAGCCACATGAATGAGTGCTCTGATCACCATCCCAGACTGAACTGTGGGCAACAAAACACCTGGGACTGGGATTCCAGTCAACAGAAAATCGCACAGTGAAGGAAGTGATCTGGAACAGCATCAAGTCAACAAAATTTCTGAGAAAGGTCAGGTGTATAGCAAGCACTCAGCCACCCAGCCCAGATACCTGTCTCTGCACACAACTCATCTTCCCAGACAGAACAGTAGGCCCCAGGGCACCAGATACTGGGTTTTTCTGTCAAGAGGAAACACAACTGTGATGGAAAAAGCTGGTCCAAATTCAGGGAAAGCAGTCAAACCATACCGCCTTCAAAAGATCTCAGGGAAAGTTCCCTGGTTCCTGAAGGCACCCAGTGCCCAGCACTGAGCCACTTGCCTGTGTCCTCTTGCTCTGCTCACCATCCCAGGCTGAACTGTGGACCCCAAAACACCACAGACTGGGTCTCCCTGTCAGGAGGAAATCCCATGGTCTTAGAAACATCAGGTCTGACCTCAGGACACCCAGCTCCAGAACTGTTTCTGGGCTCCTGTAGGCTCTAGGTTCTAGCCTTCTGCTGCAGGCATGAGCACTGAGCTCACCTCCCACTCACTACTGCATAGGTATTGGAGCACAGAACTCCAACTTCAGACCTACAGAAGTTAGGATCCATGGGATTAGTCCCAGACACTGTACCAAGATACAACTTGTATCCCTAGCTAAACTGACCAAACTGCATGGCTCCCTGTTTCTTCAAGAGGACTGCAACCAGCAAACACAGCATAGAATCAGCAGTAAGAGCCCACTAAATTCAGTGCAATAAACCCAGCAGCAGGGTAGCTGTCTTCACGACTTCTGGTGAGAGGAGAGCCCCGCTGACTAACAACAATCACAGTTACCACACAGGTCCATATACTTGAGGTGAGCTATGGCAATTCCTGAGAAGCACTGGCTATTAGGTGACCATACCCAAAAAGCTGAGGAGGCCTCCTTTAGGAAAAATTATCTTCCTCCCAAGGGGATTCTTCCTGCCTCAGGATTTCAGAAAGTACCAGAAACTAACAGTCAACACCTGAGACAAACAGATGGGTAGAAGCCAGCATAAAAGCACAAACAACAAATGCCAAAGTAATATGGCATCTCCAGAACCCATTTATCAAGGGGCAAGCAGACCTGGGCACCTTATCATAAATGAAATATGAGAAGATGGCCTTACATCTATCCTTATGAAAAGGATAATCGAGGAAACAAATAAAATGCCTGAAGAACTCTAGGGAGATAAAGTCAAATAGATTATGACCATCCATACAAAAAAGAAGAAGACAAAGTCAAAGAGATTATGGCCATCCATAAAGAAATACAGGAAGATTCAGCTAAACAGTTTGTATCCTTCAGAGAAGAAATAATTAAATCACAAAAAGAAATAACAGAAACAGAAGAATGTGTAAACAAACAGGTGAAGGAATTGAAAAACAGGAAAATACAACCAGAAAGGTGAAGAAAATCAATAAAACAGTTCAAGATCTGAAGATAGAATTCAAACAAAGAGAACACAGAGCAAATCATGGAGAGGAAGAACTTAGAGAAGAAAACAGGAACTACAGAGTTAAACATAAACAACAGACTACAAGAGATAGAAGAAAGAATCTCAGGTGCAGAAGATACAATGGAAGAAATCGATGTATCTGTCAAAGAAAATGTTAAATCGAAAATTTTCAAAAACAAAATATCCAAGAAATCCAAGACAACGTAAAAAGATAAAACCTAAGAATAATAGGAATAGAGGAAAAAGAAGATTCCTGTCTCCAAGGCCCAGACAATATCTTCAACAAAATCATACATGAAAATCTCCCCAACTTATAAGAGAGGTCTTTAAGCATACAAGAGGCCTACAGAACACCTAATAAATTAGAACAGACAAGAAAATCCTTCCACCACATAATAATCAAAACAGTAAATATACATAACAAAAAAATACTAAAAGCTGCAAGGAAAAAAGGTCAAGTAACATATAATGGCAAACCCATCAGAATCACACCTGACTTCTCAACAGGGACTATGAAAGCCAGAAGGGCCTGGACGGATATCATGCAGACCCTAAGAGAACACAGATGACAGCCCATGCTACTATACCCAGCAAAACTCTCAGTCATCCTAGATGGAGAAAACAAAATATTCAATGACAAAAAAAATCCCCTTAGGAGGGAATAGCCTTGCCAGGCCACAGAGAAGAACAATGCAGCCAGTCCTGATGAGACCTGATAAGCTAGGTTAAGATGGCAGGGGAGAATGACCTCCACTATCAGTAAACTAGTAGAGGGGTATGGGAGGAGACGAGGGAGGGAAATACAGAGGGGATACAAAGTGAATAAACTAATTAATATAAAAATTAATATTTAATAAAAGAAATGGAAAATTAAATAATACTTACCCACAAATCCAGAGTTACAGAACATGCTAGAAGGAAAAATACAAACCAGGAGAGCTAACTACTGTTAGGAAAACACAGGAAATAAATAACCTCATTACAGCAAAACTAAAAGTAGCCAAGGTCACAAACATACCAACACAAACAACAGCAAAATCAAAGAATCTAACAGCCACTGTTCGTTGATCTCTCTCAACATCCATGGACTCAACTCTCCAATAAAAAGACACAGATTAACAGGATGGATGCATAAACAAGACCAAACATTCTGTTGCATACCATAAAGACACCTAAGTCACAAACATAGATATTTTCTGAGAGTAAAGGGCTGGAAGATGGTTTTCCAAGCAAATGGACCCAAGAAGCAAGCAGGAGTAGCCATTCTAATATCTAATAAAATAAATTTTCAACCAAAATTAATCAAAAGACATGGGGAAGGTCACTTCATACTCATCAAAGGAAACTTCCTCCAAGAGGAAATCACAATTCTGAACATCTATGTCCCAAATAAAAGGGCAGCCACATTTGAAAAAGAAACATTAATAAAACTGAAACCACACATAGACATTAATAGCAGTAGATTTCAACAGGGCACTCTCATCAAAGGACAGGCCAACCAAATAGAAATTAAACAAAGAAACAATATCTGTAACAGAGGTCATGAATCAAGGACCTAACAGACTTCTACAGACCTTTCATCCAAACAAAAAAGAAATTTCATTCTTCTTAGCACCTCATGAAACCTTCTCAAAAATAAACCATACAGTTGCTCACAAATCAAGCTTCAACAGATACATGAAGATTGAAATATTCCCTTTTATCATATCTGACTACCATGGACTAAAGCTGGACCTCAATAACAACAAATACAGCAAAAACCTACACTCATATGAAAACTGAATAACTAACTATGTAATGGCAGCTGAGTCGGGGAAGAAATAAAGAAAGAAATAAGACTTCCTATGATTCAATGAAAATAAAAGCACAACATACTCAAACTTATGGGACCAAATGAAAGCAGTGCTAACAGGAAAGTTCATCACACTAAGCGTCTTTAAGAAGAAATTTGAAACATCTTTACAAGTAAATAAACAGATCACTTGAAAGTCTAGGGAAAAAAAAAAAAAAGAAGCAGACACTCCCAAGAGGATTCCAGGGCTGGAAATAATTAAACATAGGGCTAAAACCAATAAATTAGAAACAAATAAAACAATTCAAAGAATCAATGTAACCAAGTGCTGGTTCTTTGAGAAAATCAACAAGATAGACAAACCTGTAACTAAACTAACCAAAAGGCAGAGAGACACTATCCAAATCAACAAAATCAGAAATGAAAAGGGGGACATAACAACAGACACCATGGAAAATCAAATAATCATTAGCTATTACTTCAAAAGCTTGTATGCCATAAAATTTGAAAATATAAATGAAATGTGCAATATTCTTGATTAGTTTCACTTACCAAAGCTGAATCAAGACCAGGGAAATAAATTAAATAGTCCTATATCCCCAAAGGAAATAGACACTGTCATCAAAGGTATTCCACCCAAAAAAGCCCAAGGCCAGATGGTTTCAGAGCAGAATTCTACCAGGCCTTTAAAGAAGAGCTAACACCAATTCTCTTCAAACTTTTCCACAAAATAGAAAACAGAAGGAACATTACAGAACTCATTCTATGAAGCAAAGTCACGTTGATACCTAAACCTTGCAAAGATCCAACAAAGAAAGCGATTTTCAGGCCAATCTCCCTTATAAACACTGATGAAAAATTATCAACAAAATACTCTCAAACCGTTTCTAAAAATACATCAAAGATATCATTCGCTATGACCAAGGAGACTTCATCCCAGTTATCCTGGGGTGGTTCAATATACTGAAAGCCATTAATATAATCCACTGTATTAAAAACTAAAAGAAAAAAAAAAAGAACATATGCTGAGCTCCTTAGATGCTAAAATCATTCGATAAAATCCAACATTCGTTTTTGTTTAAAGTCCAGGAGAAATCACAGATAAAAGGCACTAATCTAAACATTGTAAAGACAATGTACCACAAGCCTATAGCCAACATCAAACAAAAAGGAGAGAAACTTAAATCAATCCCACTGAAATTATGGATAAGGCAAGGCTGCCCATTTTCTCCATATCTCTTCAAAATAGTTCTTGGAGTGCTTGCTAGAGCAATAAAGCAAATAAAGGAGATCATGGGGATACAAATTAGAAAGCAAGAAGTCAAAGTATCACAATTTGCATGGGTGACTTCAGAAATTCTACCAGGGAGCTCCTAAAACTGATTAAAACCTTCAGCAGAGTTGCTGGATACAAAATTAACTAAAAAAAAAAAAAAATCAGTAACCCTCCTATATACAGAAGACAAATGGCTGAGAAAGAAATTAGGGGAATAACACCCTTCACATAGCCACAAAGGAAATAAAGTAACTTGTTGTAACTCTAACCAAGCAAGTCAAAGACTTGTATGAAAAAAACTTCCAGTTTATGAAGAAAGAAATAAAGAAGCTATCAAAAGATGAAAATATCTCCCATGCTCATGGCTTGGCATGACTTAACACGGTAAAAATGGCCATCTTACCAAAACCAATATACAGATTCAATACAATTCCCGTCAAATTCCCAACACAATTCTTTACACACCTTGAAAGAAAAAATCATATGGAATAACAAGAAAATCAGAATCACTAAAACAAACTCCATCCCTGATCTCAAGCTGTATTATAGAGCAACAGTAATAAAAACTGCATAGTACTGACATAGAAACAGGTTGGTAGATCAATGGAATCAAATAGAAGATCCCGTAATTAACCCAAACATTTATGGACACCTGATTTTTTACAAATGTGCCAAAACCATACAATGGAAAATAGATAGCATCAACTACAAATGGTGCTGGTCTACCTGGATAGCTACATGTAGAGAAATACAAATAGATCCCTATTTATCACCCTGTATAAAACTAACATCCCGGTGGGTCAAAGACCTCAACATAAAGCCAGACACACTAAATCTGTTAGAAGAAAAAATGAGGAAGATCCTTGAACTCACTGGCACAGGAGACAACTTCCTGAAGACAACACCAACAGCTCAGGCTCCGGGATCAACAGCCAATAATTTGAGTTCATGAAACTGAAAAGGACACTTTCATCTGAACAAAATGACAGCCTAGGGATTGGGAAGGATCTTCACCAACCATATATCCGATAGAGGGCTAATATCCAGAATATATATAGAACTCAAGAAGCTAAACAGCAACAAATCAAGCAATCCAATTAAAAAATGGGTTACAGATCTAGCCAGAGAATTCTCAATAAAGGAATATCGAATGGCAAAGAAACACTTAAAGAAACGCTCAATATCCTTGAACATCAAGAAAATGTAAATTATCAAGACCCTGAGATTTCATCTTGCACCCATCAGAATGGCTAAGATCAAAAACTCAAACACTCAAATGCTAACACATGCTGGAGAGGAAATTTAAACTTGCACAACCACTTTGGTAATCAATCTTGCTCTTTCTCAGACAATTAGGAATAGTGCTACCTCAAGATACAGCTATAACACTCCTAGGCATATATCCAAAATATGCTCAAGGACACAACAAGGACATTTTCTCAACCATGTTCTTAGCAACTTTATTTTTTTTTATTTTTTTATTTTTTATTTATTTATTTATTTTTATCAGTTACATTTTATTAACTGTATCCCAGCCATGTCCCGCTCCCTCATTCCCTCCCAGTCCCTCCCTCCCTCCCTCATCTCCACCATGCCCCTTTCCAAGTCCACTGATAGGGGGGACCTCCTCCCCATTCATCTGATCCTGTTTTATCAGGTATCTTCAGGACTGGCTGCAAAGCCCTCCTCTGTGGCCTAACAGGACTGCTCCTCCCTTCGGGGGTGGGGAGACCAAAGAGCCAGTCATTGAGTTCCTGTTAGAAATAGTCCCTGTTCCCCTCACTTTGGGAAACCAATTGGTTACTGAGCTACCACAGGCTACATCTGAGTGGAGGTTCTAGGTTATATCCATACATGGTCCTTGGTTGAATGTCAGTCTCAGAAAAGACCCTGTGCCCAGATATATTTGGTCCTTGTGGAGCTCCTCTCCTTTCCCCATCAGACTAACTCCCCTTCTTTCTTATGATTCCCTGTACTCTGCCAAAGGTTTGGTCATGAGTCTTTGCTTTGAAAACACTGCTAGTTAGAGTCTTTCAGATGCGCTCAGTAGACTCCTGTCATACGTTCAATGCACATCCCATCTGTCTTTCTAAATGAGGATTGATCATCTTACCCCATGTCCACTCAATTGATTATCTTTTTTAGGTGTATAGATTTCATTATGTTTATCATATCTTATAGATCTATATAAGTGAGTATATCCCATGTTTGTCTTTCTCCTTCTGGGATATTTCACTCAGAATGATCTTTTCTAGATCCCACCATTTGCCTGCAAATTTCATGATTTCCTCCTTTTTGATTGCTGAGTAGTATTCCATTGTATAAAAATACCACAATTTCTGTACCCATTCCAGCGTTGATGGACATCTGGGTTGTTTCCAGGTTCTGGCTATTACAAATAGAGCTGCTATAAACATGATTGAGCAAGTGTCCTTTTTGTGTACTTGAACAAACTTTGGGTATATACCTAGCAGTGGTATAGCTGGGTCTGGAGGAAGCACTATTCCTATTTGTCTTAGAAAGTGCCAGATATCTTTCCAGAGTGGTTGTACCAGTTTACATTCCCACCAGCAGTGGAGGAGGGTTCCCCTTTCTCCACATCCTCTCCAGCATGTGTTATCGCTTGAGTTTTTCATCTTGGCCATTCTGATGGGTGTAAGGTGATATCTCAGGGTTGTTTTGATTTGCATTTCCCTGATGGCTAATGAGGATGAGCATTTCTTTAAGTGTTTTTCTGCCATTCGATATTCCTCTGTCGAGAATTCTCTGTTTAGCTCTGTTCCCCATTTTTTAATTGGATTACTTGGTTTGCTGCTTTTCAGCTTCTTTAGTTCTTTGTATATACTGGATATTAGTCCTCTGTCAGATAAAGGGTTAGTGAAGATTCTTTCCCAATCTGTAGGCAGTCGTTTTGTTTTGATGATGGTATCCTTTGCTTTACAGAAACTTTTCAGTTTCATGAGGTCCCATTTATTGATTGTTGCTCTTAGAGCCTGTGCTGTTGGTGTTCTGTTCAGGAAGTTGTCTCCTGTGCCAATGAGTTCTAGGCTGTTCCCCACTTTTTTTTTCCAATTGATTTAGGGTATCTGGTTTTATGTTGAGGTCTTTGATCCACTTTGACTTTAGTTTTGTGCAGGGTGATGAATATGGATCTATTTTCATTTTTCTGCATGTAGACATCCAGTTGGTCCAGCACCATTTGTTGAAGATGCTGTCTTTTTTCCATTGAATGGAATTGGCTTCTTTGTCGAATATCGAGTATTCATAGGTGTGTGGATTTAGTTCTGGGTCTTCTATGCGGTTCCATTGATCCTCCTTTCTGTTTCTATGCCAATACCATGCAGTTTTTATTACTGTTGCCCTGTAGTACAGCTTGAGATCAGGAATGGAGATACCTCCAGATGATCTGTTGTTGTACAGGATCGTTTTGGAGATTCTGGGTTTTTTGTTTCTCCATATGAAGCTGAGAATCTTTTTTTCAAGGTCTGTAAAGAATTGAGTTGGTATTTTGATGGGAATTGCATTGAATCTGTAGATTGCTTTTGGCAGTATGGCCATTTTCACAATGTTAATCCTACCAATCCATGAGCACGGGAGATCTTTCCATCTTCTGATATCTTCTTCGATTTCTTTCTTCAGAGACTTGAAGTTTTTCTCAAACAGGTCTTTCACTTGCTTGGTTAGAGTCACACCAAGGTACTTTATGTTATCAGTGGCTATTGTGAAGGGTGTTGTTTCCCTAATTTCTTTCTCAGCCTTTTTGTCTTTGGTATATAGGAGGGCTTCTGATTTTTTTGAGTTGATTTTGTATCCTGCCACTTTGCTGAAAGTGTTTATCAGCTGAAGGAGTTCTCTGGTTGAATTTTTGGGGTCGCTCATGTATACTATCATATCATCTGCAAATAGTGACACTTTGACCTCTTCCTTTCCGATTTGTATCCCCTTGATCTCCTTTAGTTGTCTTATTGCTCTGGCTAGGACTTCAAGTACTATGTTGAAGAGATATGGGGACAATGGACAGCCTTGTCTTGTCCCTGATTTCAGTGGGATTGATTTAAGTTTCTCTCCATTGAGTTTGATGTTAGCTATAGTCTTGCTATATATTGCCTTTACTATGTTTAGGTATGTGCCTTGTATCCCTGATCTCTCCAAGACTTTAAACATGAATGGGTGTTGGACTTTGTCAAATGCTTTTTCGGCGTCTAAGGAGATGATCATGTGGTTTTTCTCCTTCAGTTTGTTTATGTGGTGGATTACATTGATGGATTTCCATATGCTGAACCACCCTTGCATGCCTGGGATGAAGCCTATTTGGTCATGGTGGATGATATCTTTGATGTGTTCTTGGATTCGGTTTGCAAGTATTTTATTAAGTATTTTTGCGTCAATGTTCATAAGAGAGATAGGCCTAAAGTTCTCTTTTTTTGTTGGGTCTTTGTGTGGTTTAGGTATTAAGGTGACTGTGGCTTCATAGAATGAGTTTGGTAGTGTTCCTTCTGTTTCTATTTTGTGGAATAGCTTGAGGAGAATTGGAGTTAGCACTTCTTTGAAGGTCTTGTAGAATTCTGTGCTGAAGCCATTTGGTCCAGGGCTTTTTTTGGAGGGGAGACTGTTAATAACTGCTTCGATTTCCTTGGGAGATATAGGGCTATTCAGTCTTTCTACCTGATCTTGACTTAGTTTTGGTAGATGGAATCTTTCAAGAAAATTATCCATTTCATTCAGATTCTCAAATTTTGTGGCATATAGGCTTTTGTAGTATGACCTAATAATTGTTTGGATTTCCTCAATGTCTGTGGTTATGTCCCCATTTTCATTTCTGATTTTGCTGATCTGGATAGTTTCTCTCTGCTTTTTAGTTAGTTTGGCTAAGGGTTTGTCTATCTTGTTGATTTTCTCAAAGAACCAGCTTTTTGTTTCATTGATTCTTTGGATAGTTTTATTTGTTTCTAGTTGATTGATTTCAGCCCTTAGTTTGATTATTTCCAGCCGTCTGCTCCTCTTGGGTGTATCTGCTTCTTTTTTTTCTAGGTTTTTCAGTTGGGCCATTAAGTTGTTTGTATGTGATGTTACGAATTTCTTCTTGCAGGCACTTAGTGCTATAAATTTTCCTCTGAGCACTGCTTTCAATGTGTCCCATAAATTTGGGTATGTTGTGCCTTCCTTTTCATTGAATTCTAGGAAGTCTTTAATTTCTTTCTTTATTTCTTCCTTAACCCAGCTGTCATTGAGTAGTAAGTTGTTCAGTTTCCATGTGCGTGTCGGCTTTTTGTTGTTTCTGTTGTTGTTGAGGTCGAGCTTTAGTCCATGGTGGTCAGATAGTATACAAGGGATTATTTCAATCCTTTTGTATCTGTTGAGGCTTGCTTTGTGGCCCACTATATGGTCTATTTTGGAAAAGGTTCCATGCGGTGCTGAAAAGAAGGTGTACTCTTTTGAGTTTGGGTGAAATGATCTGTAGACGTCTATTAGGTCCATTTGATTTAGGGATTCTGTGAGTGCTTTTATTTCCCTATTTGGTGTCTGTCTAGTTGATCTGTCCCTTGGTGAGAGTGGAGTGTTGAAGTCTCCCACTATTAAGGTATTAGGATCAATGTATGATTTAAGCTTTAATAATGTTTCATTTACGAATGTCGGTGCTCTTGTATTTGGGGCATAGATATTCAAGATTGTGATGTCCTTTTGGTGGATTTTTCCTTTGATGAGAATATAGTGGCCCTCCTTATCTTTTTTGATTAACTTGGGTTGAAAGTCTATTTTATTAGATATTAGGATGGCTACTCCAGCTTGTTTTCTGGAACCGTTTGCTTGAAAAACAGTTTTCCAGCCCTTTACTCTGAGGTAGTGTTTGTCTTTGTTGCATAGGTGTGTTTCTTGGATGCAACAGAATGTTGGATCCTGTTTCCTTAACCATTCTGTTAGCCTGTGTCTTTTTATTGGTGAGTTGAGTCCATTGATATTGATAGATAATAGTGACCAATGCATGTTAGTTCCTTTTGTAATGGAGTCGATGATCTAACCCTGTTTCATTGCTTGTTTTCTTTTCATTTTTGTTGGGACATTATCTGTATGCCCTGTTTTCTTGGGTGAATTTGTTTTCATTGGATTGGAGTTTTCCTTCTAGTATCTTCTGTAGGGATGGTTTGCTGTGTAGATATTGTATAAATTTAGTTTTGTCATGGAATATTTTGCTTTCTCCATCTATGTTGATTGAAAGCTTTGCAGGGTATAGTAGTCTGGGTTGACATTTGTGATCTCTTAGAGTCTCCATGATACTTGCCCAGGCCCTTCTGGCTTTCATAGTTTCTGATGAGAAGTCCGGCGTGATTCTGATAGGTCTACCTTCATATGTTACTTGGCCTTTTTCCCTTGCTGCTTTTAATATCTTTTCTTTGTTCTGTAGATTTAGTGTTTTGACTATGATGTGACGTGATGTGTTTCTTTTCTGGTCTAGCCTATTTGGAGTTCTGTAGGCCTCTTGTATATTTATGGACATCTCTTTCTTTAAGTTGGGAAAATTTTCTTCTATGATTTTCTTGAAAATATTTTCTGGACCTTGGAGTCTGGAGTCTTCTTTTTCGTGAATTCCTATTATTCTTAGATTTTGTCTTTTCATAGCATCCTTGATTTCTTGGATATTTTGTGATTGGAACTTTTCTGATTTTACTTTTTCTTTGAGAGAAGTATCCATTTCTGCAAGTGTGTCTTCAGCTCCAGAGATTCTCTCTTCCATCTCTTGTATTCTGTTGGTGATGCTTACTTTTGTTGTTCCTGATCTTTTCTCCAAGTTCTCCAGCTCAAGGGTTTTCTCATTTTGTGTTTTCTTTATTGATTCTAATTCTGTTTTCATGCCTTGCACCATTTCTTTCATGTGTTTGAATTTGGATTCCTGTCTCTCTACGATGGCCTCTATTTCTTTTTTCATTTCCTTCTTATATGCCACTAATTTTTCCTCTACTTGTGTATCTATTTGTTTGGCTATGTTTGCCTGTGTTTCTTTAAGGATATTGTCTATTTCTTCTTTCTTTGCCTCCAATTGATTGGCCATCTCTTTGAAAGACTTGTTCATTTCCTCCTTATGAGCCTCAAATAATTGGGCAAGCATGGCTTTAAAATCATTTTCCTGTGCTTCTGCTCAATTGGTGTATCCACCGATTTTGGGGTTTGCTGGTGAAGTCATGATGTCCTGATTTATGTTGGAAGTGTTCTTTCGCCTACCTCTGGCCATTGGCTTATCTGAAACCTTCCCTGTTTGTTTTTGGATTCTGCAGATCAGACTGGTGCTGTCTCTCTCTGGTGTCTGGAGAGTTCTTCAGGAAGCTGAGCACTCTCAGCGTGTGCTGAGGACTAGCTGTACCTGTGAGAGGAAAGTAAGCAGGTGCAAACGGGACAAATGCAAGCATGTGTGTGTGCGCGTGCGCGCGTGCGTGTCTGTGTGTGTAACTGTGCGTGGATGAGTTTCTCGAGGGACAGAGTGATGGCTAATGTTGAACCCTTGAGTGTGTGGGAGGGGCTCTGCACTGTATATGTCGCAGGCGCTAATGATGATCGCAGCGCAATTTCTGGCATTAACTGTCTTAGCTCCTCAATTAGGCCCACAGGGCAGGAACTTCAATGCCCCTAGTGCCCCTCTGTTTCCCAAAGTGGGTATGTGGGTGGGAGGGGGGTTCGATGCCTGGCTTCTGATTTAGAAGGACCCAGGATCTGGGGAACTGCAGATTCTCAAGGATGCACTCACTTACAGGCAGGTCTCTTGGCCGAGTTCGTGGTATCCGGGGCTCTCTGCTCTCTGGTTTGGCCCTGCTTCTTTGATGTGTTCCGCCAGTTCTGTGCTGCTGTCACTGCCAGGTTCTGAGGTCTTGCTGCAGCTGGAGATTTCAGGGTGGTCACTTCAGCAGGGATGGGGTAACCAGGCTCTCTGTTCTCTGGTTTGGCCCTGGTTAGTCTTAAACTGGAGGGCTGTGGTGCCCCGCCAGTTCAGTGCTGCTCCGCCTCCACGTCCCCCTGTAACTGGAGACTGGGTTGCTAGTCCCAAAGCTTTCTGGGAAGTCCTGGGATCTCTTCGTTGTGCTCTCCTAGCTTGGGAGGCCCAGCGCCTGGTGTGTCCAGGTTGTATGACGTTTCTGCATGGTTTCGGTGAGTATATAGCGTATTCTCTGTCACTGTGGGATTGGGCGGGCCGCACCGTCAGTGATGGCGATCCTGCGGAGCTAGTATGGTGTCTAGCAGATTCGTGCCCTGGGAGGATGGCGCAGCCGCTGCGCGAATCTGGGAGTCCGGGGCACGTACTGCTGGCTTTTGTCTGCCGCTAAAGTGCTTGGGGCTCTGTCTCAGCGGCTGTATACCCCAGGCAGTTAGGTCTGCGCTGAGAAAGATGAGTCAGCTGTGCCGCTGTGCCGAGGAGGAAGGAGGTCTGGGGGAAGGGAGTGCCGCAAGAACAAAGGATCGTTTCTCTCCTTCCCCAACAAGTCTCCGGGTGACCGGAGGCCAAAGTTTTCACCTCCTGCGATGTTCCCTGGTGTTCAGAAAGCCTCGCTGTGGTTTTCCTGGGTTGGGGGTCCTTCCATTCTCCAACTCAGAAGATCAGGTATCCCACCGCTCAGAAACTGTGTGTGCTAGTCGCCATCTTGGCTCCGCCCCCAGCAACTTTATTAGTAATAACCAGAATCTGGAAATAACCCAGACGTCCCTCAATTGAGGAATGGATACAGATATCGTGGTATATTTACACAATGGAATATTCCTCAGCAATTTAAGTAAGGAAAATATGAAATTTTCAGGCAAGAGTAAAAAATAAAAAAAGATTATCCTGAGTGAGGTATCCCAGAAGCAGAAATACACACATGGTATATACTCACTTATAAGTTGATATTAGTCATATAATATAGGATAAGCATACTAAAATCTGTACACCTAAAGAAGCTAAGCAAGAAAGAGATCCCTGCATTCTCAATCTTCATTCAGAAATGCAAATGGGATAGACATCTAATGAAGGTGAAAATAAGGAACAAGACAGGAGCCTACCACAGAGGGCCTCTGAAAGTCTCTACCCAGCAGGGTATTAAAGCAGATCCTGAGACTCATAACCAAA
Source organism: Meriones unguiculatus (assembly GCF_030254825.1). Taxonomy (NCBI): domain Eukaryota; kingdom Metazoa; phylum Chordata; class Mammalia; order Rodentia; family Muridae; genus Meriones; species Meriones unguiculatus. The sequence continues at coordinate 87,772,035 of NC_083369.1, read as the reverse complement.
CTTTGGGCAGTGTGCAGGGAATTTTATGAAAGAAAGGGGAGATAGAAAGACTTGAAAGGATCATCCTGAGTGAGTTGTCCCAGAAGCAAAAAGACACACATGGTATATACTCACTCATACAGACATACAACATAGGACAAACCCACTAAAACCTGTGCATCTAAAGAAACTAAGCAAGAGAGAGGACCCTAACTAAAATGTCCAATCCCCATCCGGAAAGGCAAAGAGGATGGATATCAGAAGAAGAAGAAAACAGGAAACAACCTAGGAACCTACCACAGAGGGCCTCTGAAAGCCTCTGCCCTACAGACTATCAATGCAGATGCTGAGCCTGATGGGCAACTGTTGGGCAGAGTGAATGGAATTTTATGTAAGAACTGGGAAATAGTAACAGCTGGAGAGGACAGGGTCTCCACGAGGAGAGCAACAGAACCAGAAAATTTGAACACAGGGAATTTCCCAGAGACTCATACTCCAACCAAGGACTATTCATAGAGATAACCCAGAACCCCTGCACAGATGTAGCCCAGGGCAGTTCAGAGTCCAATTGGGTTACATAGTAATGTGAAGAGGGACTGCCTCTGACATAATCTGATTGGCCTGCTCTTTGATCACTTCCCCCTGGGGGGGAGCAGCCTTACCAGGCCATAGTAGAGGACAATGCAGCCACTTTTGACGTGAACTGATAGACTAAGATCAGAAAGGAGAGGAGAACCTCCCCTATCAGTGGACTTGGGTAGTGGCATGCATGCAGAGGGAGGAGGGAGGGTGTGATTGGGAGGGGAGAAGGGAGGGGCTTATGGGGGGATGCAGAATGAATAAAGTGTAATCGATGAAAAATAAAAAGAGAGAGAGAGAGAAAAAAAAAGAAAGACTTGAAAGCACCTGGAGCTCCACACGGAGAATAACAGAACCAAAAAATCTGAGCACAGGGGTCTTTTCTGAGACTTTTACTCCATCCAAGTTCCATTCATGTAACCCCTGCACAGATATAGCCCATGGCAGCTCAGTCTCCAAATGGGCATCCTAGTAGGGGGAGCAGGGGCTGTCTCTGACAGGAAATCAGTACCTGCATCTTTTATCACTTCCCCCTGAGGGTGGGGCAGCCTTACCAGGCCACAGAGGAATAATATGAAAGACAGTCCTGATGAGACCTGATATGCTTGGGTCAGATGAAAGGGAAGGAGGTCCTTCCTTATGAATGTACTGGTTAAGGGCCATGGGAGGATATGCGGGAGGGGGGAAAGGTGGGATAAGGAGTGGGTGAGGGTGGGGGTCTCACCTGGGATGCCAAATGAATAAATTGTAATAAATAAAATGTTATATTAAAAATACAAATAATGTACTAGAGAATATAATGTTTGCATTTTCTACTTTCTATTACTTATATAAAACTAAAAACACAAAATAAAGCTAGTTAGCTCTTACTGCATCAAATTTATTTGAATTTTATTTAAAAAAAATGCAAGGCTGTATTGGCTGTGTGGTCATTTCAATAGGAACGTCTCCCATATGCTCGTATTTTTAAATCAGTGGTTTTCCACCTCCCTAATGCTGCACCCCTTTAATACAGTTTCACATGTGGTGTGGACACAAACCATAATATCATTTTTCTTGCTATTTCATAACTGTACTTTTGTTACTGTTGTTAATTATAATGTATATATTTGTGTTTTCTAATGGCCTTAGATGACCTCTGTGAAAGGGTCATCAACCCCCTGAAAGAACCCAGAGGTTGAGAGCTACTGAGATTTTTTTATTTTTTTTTTTCATTTTTCCCTTTTTCATTAATGAATTCCAACTGGGTCTCATTCATAGGCCCCTCCCTCCTTTCCTCCCAGTCCCACTCTCCCTCCTGAATACTCTCTTCCTTATTCCTCATAATAGGGGAACCCCTCCATATGCAGACATCCCAGCTCATCTATTCACATGAGGACTGAGTTCATCTTCCTCCCCTGTGACCTGGTAGGGAAGTCCCTTTAGAGGGACGTGATCAGAAAACAGGCAAGATAGTCCATGTCAGAGATACACCCATCTCCCATAACTAGTGGGCCAACAAGAAACTGAAAATGTCCATTGACTTTATATTCTTGGGGTCTGTACAGTACAGTATGTCTATCCTGTATTATATGACTACAATAAACTTATAAGTGAGTGTAGACCATGGGTGTATTTTTGGGTTTGTGTTACCTCACTCAGGATGATTTTTTTAGTTCCATCCATTTGCCTACAAATTTCATGATTTCCTTGTTTCTAATGGCTCAGTATTTTATTGTACAAACACACCAAAGTTTCTTTATCTATTCTTCAGTTGAGGGACATCTAAGTTTTGTACGGTTTCTGGCTATTACGAATAAAGCTGCTTTGAACATTGTTGAGCAAATATCCTTGCTGTATGGAGGAGCATCTTCTGGGTGAATGCCCAGGCCATGGTACAGCTGACCCTTGAGCTATGGTCATTTCCAGTTTTCTGGGAAAGTGTTAGATTGATTTCCAAAATGGTTGTAAAAGTTTGCACTCCTACAAGCAATAGAGGGGTGTTTTCTTTTCTCTGCATCCTTTCCAGCATGTGCTGTCACTTGAATTTTTTATCTCAGCCATTCTGATAGGTACAAAATGGAATTTCAGAGTTGTTTTGATTTCCCTGATGACGAAGGGTGTTGAGCATTTCTTTAAGTGCTTCTCCATGATTCAAATTCCTCTGTTGAGAATTCCCTGTTTAGCACTGTATCACATTTTTTTAATTGGATTGTTTGGGTTGTTGGTGTCTAATTTGTTGAGTTCTTTCTGGCTATTAGCTCTTTGTCAATTGTAGAAGTAGTAAAGATCTTTTCCCAATCTGTAGAGTGCTGTTTCATTCTATTGATAGTGTCCTTTGCTTTACAGAAGCTTTTCAGGTTCAAGAGATCCCATTTATTAATTTTAGATCATAGAGCATAAACTCTTGATGTTTTCTTCAGGAAGTTGTCTCCTGTGCCAATGAGTTCAAGGCTCTTACCCACTTTATCCTCTAGCAGATTTAGTGTATCTGGTTTTATGTTGAGGTCTTTGATCCACTAGACTTTATTTTTGTGCAGGGTGATGAGCATAGTTTTATTTGCATTTTTATGCATGTGGGCATTCAGTTAGACCAGCTCCATTTGTTGAAGATGCTGTCTTTTTTTTTCCATTGCATGTTTTTGGTTCCTTTGTTAAAAATAAGGTATGCATATGCGTGTCATTTTATTGCTGAGTCTTTGATTTGATTCCATTGATCAACCAACCTATTTCCATGCCAGTACAATGCAACTTTTATAACTACTTCTCTGTAGTATAGCTTGAGATCAGGTATGAAGAAACCTCCAGAAGTTCTATTATTGTATAGGATTATTTTAGCTATTTTCATTTGTTTTGTCCATATTAAGTTTTGGATTGTTCTCTTATTGTTTGTGAAAAATTGTGTTGGTATTTTGATGGGGACTGCTTTGAATCTGTAGATAATCATTGTTAAGATTGCCGTTTTCATGCATTAAGCTTACTGATCCACGAGCATGAACATGAGAGATCTTTCCATCTTCTGTTATCTTCTTCAATTTCTTTTTTAAGAGATTTAATTTTTTTTTGTCTTGCAGGTCTTTGACTTCATTGATGAGAGCTATCCCTAAATATTTTATATTACTTATGGCTATTGTGATGGGTGTAGTTTCAATAATTTCTTTCTGAGCCTGATTTTTTGTTTTGTTTTGTTTTTTTCATTTGTACAGAATAAGGCTACTGATTTCATATGAAAATCCATCAATGTAATCCACCATATAAACAAACTGAAAGAAAAAAAATCAGGAGATCATCTGATTAGACGCAGAAAAAGCCTTTGACAAAATCCAATGCCCCTTCAAGGTAAAAGTCTTGGAGAGATCAGGAATACAACACCCATAACTAAACATAATAATGGCTATATTCAGCAAGTCAATAGCCAGCATCAAACTAGAGAGAAACACAAAGAAATCCTACTAAAATCAGGGACAAGACAAGGTCCCACTCACTCCATACCTGATCTTCAATATATTACAAGGATGTTTAGTTAGAACAATAAGACAGCTAAAGGAGATAAAAGGAATACAAATAAGAAAGGAAGAAGTTAAAATATCACAATTCACAGTTATTATACTATACATATGAGACCCTAAATTTACATGAGAGAATTCCTATAGCTCATAAACTCCTTCAGCAAAGTGACTTGTACAAGAGAACTACTATTAAAAAAAGTTATCATTCATTTTTTTAATTTTTTTTCCTTTATATATATTTTTATTTATTATACTTTATCCACCCTGCATCCCCCAATAAGCCTCTCCCTCCTCCCTTCCATGTCCGACACTCCATCCTCCCCTCCCAGTCTGATCCTCCCTCCCCCCCTTACACATGCCCCTTCCCAAGTCCACCAATAGGGAAGTTCCTCCTCCCCTTCCCTACAATCCCAGTCTACCAGATCACATCAGGAGTGGCCGCATTGTCATCCTCCGTGGCCTGGTAAGCTTGCCCTCCCTTCATGGGAATGTGATAAAAGAGCAGGCCAACCTGACTATGCCAGAAGCAGACCTTTCTCCCATCACCATGTAATCCACTTAGACACTAAACTGCCATGGACCACATCTGCGCAGGGACCCTAGGCCATCTCCATGACTGGTACTTGGTTGGGGTATGATTCTCTAGGAAAACTCCTGTGTTCAAATTTTCTGGTTCTGTTGTTCTCACTGGGGGGTTCTCGTCCTCTCCATAACCTACTATTTCCCACTTTTTACATAAAATTCCATGTACTCGGCCCGACCATTGGCCATAAGTCTCAGCGTCCATCCCGACAGTCCACAGGGCAGAGCCCCCAGAGGCCCTCCTTGGCAGGCCTGTAGGCTGTTTCCTGCCTTCTTCTCCTCTTTGCCCTTCGGGATGCTGATTGAGCATTCCAGTCAGAGTCCTCCCTCTAGATCATTTTCTCTATATGTACAGATTTTAGTAGGTTTATCCTATAGTATATGTCTATATGAGTGAGTATATATCGTTTGTGTCATTCTGCTTCTAGGACAACTCACTCAGGATGATCCTTTATAGGTCCCACCATTCACCTGCAAATTTCATGATTTCCTTATTTTGCATTGCAGAGTAATATTCCATTGTGTAGATGTACAACAATTTCTGCATCCATTCATCACTTGAGGGTATCTGGGCTGTTTCCAGCTTCTGGCTATTACAAATAAGGCTGCTACAAACATGGTTGAGCGAATGTCCTTATTGTGTATTTCAGCCTCTTTTGGACATATGCCTAGGAATGGTATGGTTGGATCTCAAGGAAGCGCTATTCCTAGTAGTCTGAGAAAGTGCCAGATTGCTTTCCAGAGTGGTTGTACAAGTTTACATTCCCACCAGCAGTGGAGGAGGGTTCCCCTTTCTCCACAGCCTCTCCAGCATGTGTTGTCACTTGAGTTTTTCATCTTTGCCATTCTAATGGGTGTAAGGTGAAATCTCAGGGTCGTTTTGATTTGTATTTCCCTGATGGCTAATGACACTGAGCATTTCTTTAAGTGTTTCTCTGCCATTCCATATTTCTCTACAGAGAATTCTCTGTTTAGCTCTGTTCCCCATTTTTTAATTGGATTACTTGGTTTGCTGCCTTTCAGCTTCTTTAGTTCTTTATATATACTGGATATGAGCCCTCTGTCAGATAAAGGGTTGGGGAAGATTCTTTGCCAATATGTAGGGAGTCATTTTGTTTTGATGATGATATCCTTTGCTTTACAGAAGCTTTTCAGTTTCATGAGGTCCCATTTATTGATCATTGCTCTTAGAGCATGTGCTGTTGGTGTTCTGTTCAGGAAGTTGTCTCCTGTGCCAATGAGGTCGCTTTTTCTTCTAACTGATTTATTGTGTCTGTTTTTTTTTTCTATATTTCTTTCTTTATTTATTTATTCATTATTGTAAACTTACCACTATAGCATCCCCAAATTATGAATAAGAAAACAAAGTAATAAAAAGCAAATAATAGTTAATAAAAATGAACACAAAGAACACAATAAAAGTAAAGAAATCTGGATACAAAACAAAGGTGAAAATTAAAATAATTTGACACATAGGTCTAGGACTTAAGCTTTCTTTTTATTTTTCTTTTATTTTTTTCTTATCTGTTACATTTTATTAACTCTGTATCCCAGCTGTATCCCACTCCCTCATTCCCTCACAATCCCACCCTCCCTCCCTCATCTCCACCCTGCCCCTTTCCAAGTTCACTGATGGGGGGGAACTCCTCTCCATTCATCTGATCCTATTTTATCAGGTATCTTCAGGACTGACTGCAAAGTCCTCCTCTGTGGCCTAACAGGACTGCTCCTCGCTTGGGGGGTAGGGAGGTCAAAGAGCCAGCCATTGAGTTCCTGTTAGAAATAGTTCTTGTTCCCCTTACTATGGGAAACCAATTGGTTACTGAGCTACCACGGACTACATCTGAGCAGAGGTTGTAGGTTATATCCATACATGGTCCTTGGTTGAATGTCAGTCTCAGAAAAGACCCTGTGCCCAGATATATTTGGTCCTTCTGGAGCTCCTATCTTTTCCCCATCATACTAACTCCCTTTCTTTCATGTGATTCCCTGTACTCTGCCGAAGGTTTGGTTATGAGTCTTTGTATCTGCTTTGAAAACACTGCTAGATAGAGTCTTTCAGATGCCTTCAGTAGACTCCTGTCATACGTTCGCTGCACATCCCATCTGTCTTTCTAAATGAGGATTGATCATCTCACCCCATGTCCTCTCTCCTGATTATCTTTTTTAGGTGTATAGATTTCATTATTTATCATATCTTATAGGTCTATATAAGCGAGGATATACTGTGTTTGTCTTTCTCCTTCTGGGATATTTCACTGAAAATGATCTTTTTTAGATCCCACCATTTGCCTGCAAATTTCATGATTTCCTCATTTTTGATTGCTGAGTAGTATTCCATTCTGTAAAAATACCACAATTTCTGTATCCATTCCTCCATGGATGGACATCTGGGTTGTTTCCAGGTTCTGGCTATTACAAATAAAGCTGCTATAAACATGGTTGAGCAAGTATCCCTTTTGTGTATTTGAGCAAATTTTGGGTATATACGTAGCAGTGGTATAGCTGGGTGTTGAGGAAGCACTATGCCTAATTGTCTGAGAAAGCACCAGATAGATTTCCAAAGTGGTTGTAGCAGTTTACATTCCCACCAGCAGTGGAGGAGGGTTCCCCTTTCTCCACAATTTCTCCAGCATGTGTTGTCACTTCAGTTTTTCATCTTGGCCATTCTGATAGGTGTGAGGTGAAATCTCAGGGTCTTTTTGATTTGCATTTCCCTGATGGCTAATGAGGATGAGCATTTCTTTAAGTGTTTCTCTGCCATTCGATATTCCTCTGTCAAGAAGTCTCTGTTTAGCTCTGTTCCCCATTTTTTAATTGGATTACTTGGTTTGTTACTTTTCAGCTTCTTTAGTTCTTTGTATATACTAGATATTAGTCCTCTGTCAGATAAAGGGTTGGGGAAGATTCTTTCCCAATCTGTAGACAGTCGTTTTGTTTTGATGATGGTGTCCTTTTCTTTTACAAAAGCTTTTCAGTTTCATGAGGTCCCATTTATTGATTGTTGCTCTTAGAGCCTGTGCTGTTGGAGTTCTAGGCTGTTCCCAACTTTTTCTTCTAACAGATTCAGAGTATCTGGTTTTATGTTGAGGTCTTTGATCCACTTGGATTTTAGTTTTGTGCAGGGTGATAAATATGGATCTATTTTCATTTTTTCTGCATGTAGACATCCAGTTGGACCAGCATCATTTGTTGAAGATGCTGTCTTTTATCCATTGAATGGTTTTGGTTTCTTTGTCAAAAATCAAGTATTCATATGTGTTTGGGTTTATTTCTGGATCTTCTATTCGGTTCCATTGATCCTCCTTTCTGTTTTTATGCCAATACCATGCAGTTTTTATTACTATTGCTCTGTAGTACAGCTTGAGATCGGGGATGGATATACCTCCAGATGATCTGTTGTTATACAGGTTTGTTTTGGAGATTCTGGGTTTTTTGTTACTCCATATGAAGCTGAGAATATTTTTTTCAATGTCTGTAAAGAACTGAGTTGGTATTTTGATGAGAATTGCATTTAATCTATAGATTGCTTTTGGCAGGATGGCCATTTTCACACTGTTCATCCTACCAATCCATGAGCAAGGGAGATCTTTCCATCTTCTGATATATTCTTCAATTTCTTTCTTCAGAGACTTGAAGTTTTTCTCAAACAGGTCTTTCACTTGCTTGGTTAGTGTCACCCCAAGGTACTTTATGTTATTAGTGGCTATTGTGAAGGGTGTTGTTTTCCTAATTAATATCTTGGCCCTTTTGTCTTTGGTATACAGGAGGGCTTCTGATCTTTTTGAGTTGATTTTGTATCCTGCCACTTTGTTGAAGGTGTTTATCAGCTGGAGGAGTTCTCTGGTTGAATTTTTGGGCTCGGTCATATATTCTGTCATATCATCTGCGAATAGTGACACTTTGACCTCTTCCTTTCCGATTTTTATCCCCTTGATCTCCTTTAGTTGTCTTATTGCTTGGCTAGGACTTCAAGTACTATGTTGAAGAGGTATGGAGAGAGTGGTCAGCCTTGTCTTGTCCCTGATTTCAGTGGGATTGATTTAAGTTTCTCTCCATTGAGTTTGATGTTGGGTATAGGCTTGCTCTATATTGCCTTTACTATGTTTAGATATGTGCCTTGTATCCCTGATCTCTACAAGACTTTAAACATGAATGTGTGTTAGACTTTGTCAAATGTTTTTTCAGCATCTAAGGAGATGTTGATGTGTTTTTTCTCCTTCAGTTTGTTTATGTGGTGGATTAAATTGATGGATTTCTGTTTGTTGAACCAACCTTGCATGCTGGGATGAAGCCTACTTGGTCATGGTGGATGATATCTTTGATGTGTTCTTGGATTCGGGTTGGCCAGTATTTTATTGAGTATTTTTGTGTCAATGTTTATAAGAGAGATAGATCTGAAGTTCTCTTTTTTGTTCGGTCTTTGTGTGGTTTAGGTACCAAGGTGACTGTGGCTTCATAGAATGAGTTTGGTAGTGTTCCTTCTGTTTCTATTTTGTGGAATAGTTTGAGGAGAATTGGTGTTAGCACTTCTTTGAAGGTCTGGTAGAATTCTGAGCTGAAACCATCTGGCCCAGGGCTTTTTTGGAGGGGAGGCTGTTAATGACTGCTTCAATTTCCTTGGGGGATATAGGGCAATTCAGTCTTTCTACCTGATCTTAACTTAATGTTGGAAGATGGAATCTTTCAAGAAAATTGTCCATTTCATTTAAGTTTTCAAATTTTGTGGCTTATAGGCTTTTGTAGTATGACCTAATGATTGTTTGAATTTCCTCAGTGTCTGTAGTTATGTCACCCTTTTCATTTCTGATTTTGCTGATTTGGATAAATTTTCTCTGCTTTTGACTTAGTTTGGCTAAGGGTTTGTCTATCTTGTTGATTTTCTCAAAGAACCAGCTTTTTGTTTCATTGATTCTTTGAATAGGTTTATTTGTTTCTAATTGATTGATTGCAGCTCTGAGTTTGATTATTTCCAGCCATCTACTCCTTTTTGGTGTGTCTGGTTCTTCTTTTTCTAGGGTTTTTAGTTGGGCCATTAAGGTGCTTGTATGTGATGTTACAAATTTCTTCTTGCAGGCACTTAGTGCTATAAATTTTCTTCTGAGCACTGCTTTTAATGTGTCCCATAAATTTCGGTATGTTTTACCTTCATTTTCATTGAATTCTAGGAAGTTTTAATTTCTTTCTTTATTTCTTCTTTAACCCAGCTGTCATTGAGTAACAAATTCTTCAGTTTCCATGTGCATGTCGGCTTTTTGTTATTTCTGTTGTTTTTGAGGTCCAGCTTTAGGTCATGGTGGTCAGATAGAATACAAGGGATTATTTCAATCTTTTTGTATCTGTTGAGGCTTGCGTTATGATCAACTATATGGTCTCTTTTGGAGAAGGTTCCATGTGGTGCTGAAAAGAAGGTATAGTCTTTTGAGTTTGGATGGAAAGATCTGTAGACGTCTATTAGGTCCATTTGATTGAGGGACTCTGTAAGTGTTTTTATTTCCCTATTTGTTTTCTGTCTAGTTGATTTGTCCCTTGGTGAGAGTGGCATGTTAAAGTCTCCCACTATTAAGGTATTAGGATCAATGTGTGATTTAAGCTTTAATATTGTTTCATTTACGAATGTAGGTGCTCTTGTATTTGGGGCATAGATATTCAAAATTGTGATGCCCTCTTGGTGGATTTTTCCTTTGATGAGGATATAGTGGCCCTCCTTATCTTTTTTTATTAACTTAGGTTGAAGGTCTATTTTATTAGATATTAGGATGGCTACTCCAGCTTGTTTTCTACAACTATTTGCTTGAAAAATATTTTTTCCAGCCCTTTACTCTGAGGTAGTGTTTATCTTTGTTGCATAGGTGTGTTTCTTGGATGCAACAGAATGTTGGATACTGTTTCTGCAACCATTCTGTTAGTCTGTGTCTTTTTATTGGGGAGTTGAGTCCCTTAATGTTGATAGATACTAGTGACAAAAAATTGTTACTTACTTTTGATGTGGGGTTGGTGGTTTCACTGAGTTTCATTGCTTGTATTCTTTTGGGGTTTTCTTGTTTTTGTTGTGTAGTTATCTGTATCCTCTGTTTCCTTAGATGTAGTTGTTTCCTTTGGTTTCGAGTTTCCCTTCTAGTAACTTCTGTAGAACTGGGTTACTATGTAGATATTGTTTAAATTTGGAATATTTTGAATTCTCTGTCTATGTTGATTGAAAGTTTTGCTGGGTTTAGTAGTCTGTGTTGGAATCTGTGGTCCCTTAAGGGCTGTATGATTTCTGTCCAGGCCCTTCTGGCTTTCATAGTTTCTGTTGAGAAATCTGGTGTGATTCTGATACGTCTACCTTCATAAGTTACTTGGCCTTTTTCCCTTGCTGCTTTTAGAATTTTTTCTTTGTTCTGTAAGTTCAGTGTTTTGACTATGGTGTGACATGAATAATTTCTTTTCTGGTCTAGTCTACTTGGTGTTCTTTAGGCCTCTTGTATGTTTATGGACATCTTCTTTAAGTTAGGAAAGTTTTCTTCTATAATTTTCTTGATAATATTTTTCAGACCTTTGAGCCTCAGATGTCTTCTTTTCCTTCTACTCCTATTATTCTTAGATTTTGTCTTTTTATGGTGTCCTTGATTTCTTAGATGTTTTCTGTTTGGAACTTTTCTGATTTTATTTTTTCTTTGAGAGACCTGTCAATTTACACAAGTTTATCTTTGGCTCCTGAGATTCTTTCTCCAATCTTTTGTATTATGTTGGTGATGCTTACCTGTGTAGTTCCTGATCTTTTCTCTATGTTATCCAGCTCCAGGTTTTTCTCTATTTGTGTTTTCTTTATTGATTCTAATTCTGTTTTCATGTCTTGCACCATTTCCTTCATCTGTTTGAATGTGGAGTCCTGCTTTTCAATGACAGCTTCTATTTTTTTGTCTGTTTCCTCTCTATATATCAATAATTGTGTCTCTACTTCTTTGGCTATAATTGCCTGTATTTCTATGAGAGCTTTGTTCATTTCTTCTTTGTTTGCCTCAATTTTTGTGGTCCTTTCTCTGAGAGCTCTGTTTGTTTCCTATTGGTTCGTCTCGATTTTTTTGGCTATTTCTCTGAGGGCTTTGTTCATTTCATCTTTATGGTCCTCTAATAGCTAGAGAAACATAGTTTTGAGGTCGTTTCCTTGTGTGTCTAGTGAATTGAAGTGTCCATTGTTTTGAGGGGTTGCTGGTGAGGTCATTATGTCCTGATTTTTTGGGGTGTGTTCTTGCGTCTGCCTCTAGCCATCTGATTATTTATAACCCTCACTGTTTGTTCCTTGAGTTTGTAGTTCGGGCTGTGATTGTCTCTTTCTGTTTTCTGGACTGTTTTTTTTTTTTTTTTTTTCAGGAAGATGAGAGAGGTTCACTGGTTTGGGAGTGTGGGTTGTGGTTTCAGTTTTGCCTAAGTAAGGAATGTGATGCTGGTGCTATTCGCATGCACTTTTAGAGGGTGCAGTGTGCATGTGCGGATTCTCTGATTATTGCAGTGGCCTGCAGGCCACTAGTATGCAGTTCTGTCAGAGATCCAGGGATTGTTTGCCTGGATTATACTGGTGGACCCACAAGGCAGAGGCTTCAACTTTGGGGTTGCTACCCCAAGAAACCCTATGATGCCCACACTAGGGGTGTGGGTGGCAGGGATTTCGTCTGGTTGCTTCTGTGAAGAGGCCCTGGGTCTGGGGAAAACTCTCCCTAGAAGGCTCACTCACTCTCTTGCAGGACCTGTTTGAATGCACAGGGCTTCTCCTTCCTCTCTACTCTCTGATTTGGTCCTGCTGCAGAGAATGTGTGGGTAGGCTAAGAGTCAGCTCTGTGTCACTGTGGCCACAGGACTCGGTGTCCACCTTTCCTGTGTGCTGCCTCTCTGTCCTTTCCCTCTTCCGGGAGGGGTTATGTTGACCGATCCTGGGGTAGCACAGGAAAGACTTGGGTTTAGTGTTCTCAATCCCAGATCCCAGGCCCAGATCTCTCTGCCAGAAGCAGCCTGGTGGTAGAACCTATGTTTGCTGATCCGAGAGAGTACCAGGTAGGGTTGAGTGTCCTCCGATCCAGAGCTTGGGTTTCTCTGCCAAGGGCCGATGGGTGAGCTGGAGAGGGGGTGCTGTGTCCTGTGGCAGGCTGCCTCTCTGTCCTTCCCCTCTGACCTTCCCCTCTGCTAGGGTAAGCTTATAGCGCTAAGGCAAGCTTTTGGTGGTGCTCTCAGGGAAGTGCCAGAAGGGGTTTGGGACTTCTCAGTCCTGATTCTGAGCCTGTGTTTATCTGCCAGGTGTCGGGGGCAGCCAGTGTTAGGACTTGGTGTTAGACCTTATTGTGCTGGACCCAGGAGATTCTCAGGATGTGTTGAATGACCACAGTTCCAGATCCCGAGCTGAAGTTTGTTTGCTAGGAGCAGCTGGCAGCACTGGGGTCTGGGCACTGTGAAGCTGCTGTGCACCTCTTTATTCTTTTGCTCCTCCGTAGCAGGGTTATGGCTGCATTCTGTTTCTCGGGGGAGTGCCTGAAAGGATTGGGTTTTCTCAGCCCCGATCTTGGTTTGGGGTACAGACAATGTGGTCTTTGGGAGATTCTTCTGGACGCCTCCTGCCTCCTCCGAAGAGGGAGTAGGGATTTTGAGCTGGGCGCGCAGCCACTCTCTGCATGGCAAGAGCTGAGTTGTGATGGCGGAGGGTACCCACAGAGACCTTCCAGGGAAAGACTGGGTGACCTGTGATCAGACTCGCAACTTTCCTTCCCCGTGGGGTTTTCTTGCTACTGGGACTCCCAGTCTCTGGCACCCTTGTGCCCACCAATCAGCCTGAGAAAGTGATCGGGACACGCAGACATGTGGCTCCAGCCTGGAGACCCAATGCCGAGTTACCCAGAATCTCTTCTGGGTTCTGGCTGGGCAGCCCGAGAGTGGATCCAACTGATTCCCATGCTGTGGGAGCCTACCCTCACCTGGGAAACACGATCGCTGTAGTTTTAGGGCCCAGAGTTCAGTCTCCTGGTCTCTGCATGGAGAGTGTCGTCCCACTTCTCAGACACAGTGCTCTCCCAGTTCCACCATCTGGACCCCCCTATTGTGTCTGTTTTTATGTTGAGGTCTTTGATCCACTTGGGCTTCAGTTTAGTGCAGGGTGATAAGTATGGATCTATTTCTATTTTTCTACATGTAGACATCCAGTAATACCAGCACCATTTGTTGAAGATGCTATATTTTTTCCATTGTAAGGTTTTGGCAACTTGTCAAAGATCAGGTTTCCATAAGTGTGTCGTTTTTTTTTTTTTTCTGGGTCTTCTGTTTGGTTCCATTGATCCACGATTCTGTTTCTATGCCAGTACCATGCAGTTTTTATGACTGTTGCTCTATAGTACAGCTTAAGATCAGGGATGGAGATACCTCCAGAAGATCTTTTATTGTAGAGGATTGGTTTAGCAATTCTGGGTTTCTTGTTATTCCCTATGAAGTTGAGAATTTTTCTTTCCAGGTCTGTAAATAATCGTGTTGGTAATTTTATGGGAATTGCACTGAATCTGTAGATCGCTTTTGGTAAGATGGCCATTTTTACTATGTTAATCCTGCCAACCCATGAGCATGGGAAATCTTTCCATCTTCTCATACCTTCTTCTAATTCTTTCTTCAGAGAATTGAAATTTTTTTCACACAAGTCTTTGACTTGCTTGGTTAGGGTTATACCAAGGTACTTTATGTCATTTGTGGCTATTGTGAAGGGTGTTGTTTCCCTAATTTCTTTCTCAGCACTTTTGTCTTTTGTATACAGGAGGGCTGCTGATGTTTATTATTTATTTTGTATCTGGCCACTTTTCTGAAGGTGTTTATCAGCTGTAGGAGTGTCCTGGTAGAGGTTTTTGGGTCAATCACATATACTATCATATCATCTGCAAATAGTGATAATTTGACTTCTTCCTTTCCAATTTGTATCCCCTTGATCTCCTTCAACTGTGTTATTGCTCTAGCAAGGACTTCCAGAACTATGTTGAAGAGATATGGAGAGAGTGGGCAGCCTTGTCTTGTCACTGATTTCAGTGGGATTGCATTAAGTTTCTCTCCATTCAGTTTGATGCTGGCAATAGGCTTACTGTATATCACCTTTATTATGTTTAGATATGTGCCTTGTATCCCTTATCTCTCCAAGACTTTACATATGAATAGATGTTGGATTTTATCAAATGCTTTTTCAGCTTCTAAGGAGATTATTATTTGTTTTTTTCTTTCAATTTTTTAATATGGTGGATCACATTGATGTATTTCTGTATACTGAACCACCCCTGCATACCTGGGATGAAGCCTACGCGGTTATAGTGGATGATATCTTTGATGTGTTCTTGTATTTGGTTTGCAAGTATTTTGTTGAGTATTTTTGCATTAATGTCCATAAGGGAGATTGGCCTGAAATACTCTTTGTCTGTTGGGTCTTTGTGAGGTTTAGGTACCAAGGTGACTATGGTTTCGTAGAATGAGTTTGATAGTGTTCCTTTTGTTTCTATTTTGTGGAATATTTTGAAGAGAACTGGAGTTAGCTCTTCTTTGATGGTCTGGGAGAATTCTGCTCTGAAACCATCTAGTCCTGGGCTTTTTTTGGATGGGAGACTTTCGATGACTGCTTCTATTTCCTTGTGGGATATAGGATTATTTAGTTGATTTACCTGGTCCTTATTCAGCTTTGGTAAGTCAAATTGATCAAGAAAATTGTCCATTACATTTAGATTTTCAAATTTTGAGGCATATAGACTTTTGAAGTAAGTCCTAATGATTGTTTGGATTTCCTCAGTGTCTGTAGTTATTTCCCCCTTTTCACTTCTGATTTTGTTGATTTGGGTGGTGTCTCTCTGCCTTTTAATTAGCTTGGCTAAGGGTTTGTCAATCGTGTTGATTTTCTCAAAGAACCAGGTCTTCCTTTCCTTGATTCTTCAAATAGTTTTATTTGTTTCTAATTGATTGATTTCAACCCTGAGTTTGATTATTTCCAGCCATCTACTCCTTTTTGGTGTGTCTGCTTCTTCTTTTTCTAGGGTTTTTAAGTGAGCCATTAAGTTGCTTGAATGAGCTGTCTCGATTTTCTTTTTGAAGGCACTTAGTGCTATGAACTTTCCTCTTAGCACTGCTTTCATTGTGTCCCACAAGTTTGGGTATGTTGTGTCTTCATTTTCATTGTGTTCTAGGAAGACTTTAATTTCTTTCTTTATTTCTTCCCTGACCCAGATGTCATTTAGTAACAAGTTGTTCAGTTTCCATGTGTGTGTAGGCTTTTTGCTATTTCTGTTGTTGTTGAGGACCAGTTTATTTCATGGTGATTAGACAGCATACAAGGGATTATTTCAATCTTCTTGTATCTGTTTATGCTTGCTTTGTGACCAACTATATTGTCTATTTTGGAGAAGGTTCCATGACATGCTGAGAAGAAGGTAAATTCTTTTGTGTTTGGATGTAAGGTTCTTTAAATGTCTGTGTGGTCCATTTGATTCATGGCCTCTCTCAGAGACATTTTTTCTTTATTTAATTTCTGTTTTGTTGACCTGTCCTTTGTTGAGAATGGGGTGTTGAAGTCTCCCACTGTTAATGTTTGGGGATCTATATGTGGTTTAAGTTTTATCAATGTTTATTTCACAAATGTGGATGCCCTTGTATTTGGGGCATAGATGTTCAGGACTGTGATGTCGTCCTGGTGAAATTTTCCCTTAATGAGTATGAAGTGTCCTTCCCCATCTGTTTTTATTAATTTTGGTCGAAAGTCTATTTTATCAGATATTAGAATGGCTACTCCTGCCATCTTCTTGGGTCCATTTGCTAGGAAAGCTGTCTTCCAACAATTTACCTTCAGGTAATATCTATCTTTGTGACTTAGGTGTGTTTCTTCTATGCAACAGATTGCTGGGTTTTGTTTACTTATCCATTCTGTTAGTCTGTGTCTTTTTATTGGAGAATTGTGTCCATTGATCTTGAAAGAAATTAATGACCAGTGGCTGTTAGATTCCTTGATTTTGATGTTGGCTGTGGTCATAAGGTTGTGTGCTTGGTTGCTTTTTGTTTTACTGTAGTGAGGTTAATTATTTCCTGTGTTTTCTTGAAAGTAGCTAGTTTTCTTGGGTTGTATTTTCCCTTCTAGTGTCTTCTGTAATGCTGGATTTGTGTGTACGTATTGTTGAAATTTGTTTTTTTCATTGAATATCTTGTTTTTTCCATCTATGAGAACTGAGAGTTTTGCTGGGTACAATAGCCTGGGCTGACATCTATGTTCTCTTAGGGTCTGCATGATACCTGTCCATGCTCTTCTGGCTTTCATGTCTCTGTAGAAAAGTCAGGTGTGATTCTAATGGGTTTACCATTATATGTTACTTGGCCTTTTTCCCTTGAAGCTTTTAGTATTTTTTCTTTGTTCTGTATACTTACTGTTTTGATTACTATGTGGCGGGAGGATTTCCTTTTCTGGTCTTATTTATTGGGTGTTCTGTAGACCTCTTGTATTCTTATTTGTCTCTCCTTTATGTTGGGTAAATTTTCTTCAATGATTTTGTTGAAAATATTTTCTGGGCCTTGGAGGAGGGAATCTTCTTTTTCCTCTGTTGTAGACAAGCCCTGAGAAACTTCTGACCTTTTCTCATTCCCCCCACCCTGCTGCACCTGGTTGACCAACATCCTGCTTGACAGTTGCAGAAATATGCTAACTGTACCATGACTTCCCAAAATAATTGCAAAGTGTTCCAGGCCCCAGGCCAAGAAGATTTTGTAACTTCCACCCTGCCCCTCCCTGAGTTGAGAGGCTCTAAAGTGTGCCTTTCCAACCTTCCCCTCCCTGAGTAAAAAGGATTCTACACTGTGCTCCTCCCTTGTCCCGCCCCTATCTAAGGTTGGCCTTAAAAGCCTGATTCGGCTCAATAAAATTTGACTCTTGACAAGTGCACATTTGCCTGAGTCCGTTCTTCTCTCTAGTCCGTTTTTCTTTCAGGCTTGGTCCTCTTCGAAGACCCCATGAATTACTAGTCCTGCAGGCGGGTACAGGTGGTGCCCAACGTGGGGCCGAAGCACGGACCACTGCCAGATGGAGCTTTGCATGGAAGGACCCGGATTGCTCAGAAAACTCTGTGAGTATCCAAAAGTAAGATTGGCAGCTCGCTACTCGTAAAGACGAACGTTCCTGCCACTCACAGGAAAAAGATACGTCGGATAAGTCTTTCTCCATCCCATAAAAATGGGCCAATAGTTGCACTCAGGGAGAGAGGAATTAGAGTTAAGAAAAAGGACTTAATTAAGTTCTTTGTTTTTGTGTCGGACATTTGTCCATGGTTTGTTATTGATGGGCCAGAGATATGCCAAAAAGTGGGATCAGATTGGAGCCTGCCCTCTCGAGGACCTTAGAGAAAGAGGTTGAGATAAAGATAATAATTGTCCCCCCCCATTATTACTGTTAATTCTCTAGCTTTCCCCATTTTTCCAAAGAAGGCCCTGACCAATTATACCCCTCAGAGGAGAGTGATTTGAAAGAAGAGGCTGCCAGGTACCTTAACCCTGATTGGCCGCCTACATTTGGCAGTGCAAGCAAATGTTAAGAGATAGTACATAAAAAAGAGCTGGTACCAAGAAGCCTCCTAAAGAAGAGATAGACCTCATCTCATTAGAAAGTGAGGATGAAACAGAGTCAGGGGAAGAAACTGCTAAGTCTCATAGCCTACTTCCTTTGCGCTGCTTCCCTTCCGCCCAAAACAAAATGGCCCCTAGGTGGGCTGGGGCAAAGGGCATGGATCGGAGCCAGAGCTGTAGCACGGTGAGCAGGAGGAACGGGGACTCTACTTGTCTCCTTCCCACTCCCCTACCGAGGGCCAGCCTTGCGAAGAACTGGGTGGATGAAAACGCCCAAACCCTCGGAGGCCTAAGACCTGCCTCTGCCAGCTGCAGAGCTTAGCAGGACTGCAATTTACTCTGCCCCCTCCCACCGGCTTCAGCCAGTGTCAGCTTCAGCCAGCTCTCGAACAGAAACCAGAAAGATGGAGCCACTTCTAGTTTTAAAGATTAAATTGTGTTCACTGATAAATTCTGAATTTTTCTAGTTCTGACTTAAAATCATGGTTATGCTCTGTATATATATTAAAATGTTTAAAAAGCAGGCACCGAGGTTGTTTTTTGTCTTTGTCTCTGTGTTTTGTTTTTGTGTGCCGGCTGTAAGTGTCTAAATGTTTCTGTGCAATGTTTGTGTGTGTAGTACTTTCTGTTCTCTGTTCTAAAAATTCCTCAGAGCTTGAGGTGTCTGTATCTGGGTAGCAAGACGTGATCAAAGTGGTCTCACTGGTGGTCACAGCTGCCGAAGTTCAGGGGGACGCCCTTAGCTTCATCAGTATTTTCAGTATTTTGGTGGGTAATCTATCTGTACGCCTGGTCCCAGTGAGTGCCACTCAGTGTCTCCTGGGGCAACAGCCCACTCTTGGTATCTTCCTGGGGCATCAGAGCCCTTGCCTCGTGCACCCAATGCAGGAGGAATCTGTATGTTCGGCCTGCCCCAGAAGAGTCAGTTTTAGTACTGGGAAATATGGCCAGCTGCAGGTGGTGCGGGATGATGCGTGTCTTCTTGTGGTCGCGGGCCGCATTGCCGGCCAGCTCCAGGATCTCGGCTGTCAGGTACTCCAGCACAGCCTCCAGGTACACCGGGGCACCGGCGCCCACTCGCTCCGCGTAGTTGCCCTTGTGGAGGAGCCAGTGCACGCGGCCCACGGGGAACTGCAGCCCGGCACGGGAGGAGCGGGTCTTGGCCTTGGCGCGGGCCTTGCCCCCCTGTTTTCCGCGTCCAGATACAATAGTTAAAACACTAAAACTGCAAAGCAATTGCAGCAAAGTTAACCATTACATATAACCATTATATAAAATATATGCCTGGCTGCCAGCACCTAAATAAATAAATTAATGCGGTTTCTTTCTGGCCTATAGATTTGGTATAGCCAAAATACTCTATTTTTGCTGAGGGCTACAAGCTGAGTTTAGTTATCTGTTTAATGAGAAATAAAACTTTTGTCCTTTAATTTTTTGCTATTAAGTCTTAATGCAGTATGGTAGGATTAATAAGATTTGCTAGCCCCTTTATAAACTATGTCTGATTAAAAGTTTTGTTTTAATTTTAGTTTAAAAAGAGCAGACTTAAAGTTATGCTAAAGATTATAGTTAAGTATAAGATTGAGCTTTACCTAGTCTCTTTGTTTAAGTTGTTGTTCTGTTTTTAAAAAGGTTAAATCTAAAATGGGTAACCATAAAATCTGACTATATAGACTTACTTAAAATTTGGTTATAAAACATGCATCAAAAAATATACCAAAATTAGAAATTATGGCATCCTGTTTTATAGGATGCAGTTTAGAGCAGATGATAAAGATAAACAAAGAGTAACTCAAATATGCTGGCCTTCAGGCTTGTCAGAAATTTAATAAATATGGCATTTTAACATATGTAAGCCTATTATGACAAAGTCCAACCTGTTGATGCATCTTTTCAAATGTCTAGCACATCTGTGCAAATAACAGAGTTTCCTTCAGTATTGGCTGTGTTTTAAAGTTTAATAAACAGTCTTTAAACATTTTTACAGATAGTGCCTATGTAGCTTAGTCTTTGCCTAGGTTAGAGACTGCAAATTAAATTTAGACATCTTCTCCTGCTAAAATTATTTTTACAAATTCAAAATTTAATACAAAAAAGAACTTTTCCTTTTACATTGGACATTTACAAGCTCATTCTAACTTTCCAGGACCTTTAACTAAAAGTAATTATAAAGCTGAGTTGTTTAAACACTGTCATCCTTGTGTTGTCCTTTTGCCTACTCCCCATCTTGCGGTCAGTCCCTGTGGCCTTGCACCTAATGTTATTTGGCAAGTGGATGTTACACATTTTCCTAAATTTGGTAATTTAAAATATGTTCATGTTTTTGTTGACACTTATAGTGGGTTTATATTTTCCACACTCCAAACTGGTAAAGCTGGAAAAAATGTTATTGCTCATACGCTGTCAGCAATTGCTATATTAAAACTTCTAACACAACTTAAAACAGATAATGGCCCTGGCTATGTTAGAAATATGTTTTCAAAATTTTAAGAGTGGGCCCCCAGAGACATAAGCCTCAGGTTGTTAGTGGATGAGGCACAGGGAAGTTCAGGGGTTGCCGTCCTTGCTACTCATAATTGGATGAGGGATTAGGTAGCTGACTTTCAGGTCTGGTCAGTCTTGGCCAGATACCTGAAGAATATATGATCTTTAATTCACGTTCAGAATCTCCTGCTAGTGGAGATGTGGCTACAGCCAAAGATGGAAGAGCAATTAGCTTCAACCTGTGTCTTCTCTGAGGAGCAAGCCTGAGAGAAGGTCAGAGGCTAAATCTTCCTCTCCCTCAGGGCTTCCTAAATAACTCTTCTGAGAAACTTTCCAAATTACCATTATTAACACATCTTGGTGGGCCATCCTGTGATTTCTAGTCACTTAGTAACCCTGCCAAAGGCAATTACATTCCTTCTGCTTCTGCCCTTCAACAAAGAGGCCATACATCAAATTAACACCACTGATTTTCAGGAATGCTGGGTGTATTACTCACCACGGCCACCCTTCTACGAGGGCATAGCCTTACCCTTAGAAGTAATTACAACTAATAATTCTAATGCCTTATGGTGGCAGCACCCAGAGGGAGTCAGCCTTACAGTCACACAGGTGTCTGGAATTGGAGCGTGCCTATTGGGACCTTCTATGCTTCCCCTGGTGGCTTTGCAAAAAATTTGTAATATTACTCTTGTTGTAAACTCAAGCTTTACATATATTGCTGCACCTAATGGTACTTATTTTGCCTGCTCCACTGGTCTTACTCCTAATCTTGTAAGCTCCACCTTTTTAGTCCATAGAGATTACTGTGTCCTTGTACGGCTTTTCCCAAAGCTGACTATACATTCTAAGGATGAGTTCCTTCGGTTTTGGGAAAAAGGGGTACGTCCATCTCGAGTTAAACGTGAGCCTTTAACTGCCATTACTCTAACTGTAATTCTAAGGCTAAGAGCAGCTGGAGCTGGTACAGGGACAGCCTCCCTAATTACCTCCCAGCAACAATTTAATCAACTCTCCCTGGCAGTGGACAAAGACCTACAAGATTTGCAAAAAGGCTTACAGGGCCTAAAAGATTCTATGGTGTCCTTATCTGAGGTAGTTTTACAAAACAGGCATGGTCTAGATTTGGTTTTTTTCCAGGAAGGCGGACTCTGCACTGCGCTCAAGGAAGAATGCTGCTTTTACACTGACAAAACAGGTTTAGTGCAAAGCAGTATCGATAAGGTTCGCTCCAGTTTGGAGGAACGAAAATGGAACAGAGAGAAACAAGAGCCCTGGTATAAAAATTGGTTTTCCACATCCCCATGGCTAACCACTCTGCTTCCCAGTCTGCTAGGACCTTTTGTAGGTATCCTTTTGCTTCTCTCTTTTGGCCCCTGGGCCTTTAATCGATTGACAAGCTTTGTTAAGAGTCAGATGGATTCTGCAATCAAGCTGGTGGGAGTCCATTACCATCACCTCGCCATGGAAGAAGAGTCTACCGTTGACCTGCCAAAGGACCAAAACAACCCCACATCTTGATCCTTAGACTTCACCTCCCTACAAAAATCAACCCGGAAATCCTAGTCCCACCCCTCCAAATAATAACTCAGGTTTCCGTGACCCCTCATATACTATTTGGCTACTAAACATATTCCTTCCAGGATCCTTATGGAGCTTTGATGGTCTTATTGAGAGCAAGATGCGTTACATTTCCACAAAGTGAGTGGTCTGGTAAGTCAGAGACGGAATGGGTGGATAAGTCTTGGCCCGCCTAAGACAGGACGACCTCGCCGGGAGGAGGCCAATCCAATGACGGGTAAGGGTCCAGCACTGCCCTTCTAACAGGCTCAGACCCCATTTGTGCCCCTTGTACTGTGGTCAATCTAAATGGCCTTGTCAAAACCAATGGCCTATGTGTGACAATGCTTGACCTACTCTGGGGAACGCTCGCCTCTCTGGTGACGGTTTTCTCCTTTGGATCCAAAATTTTACTCTTAAACAAAAATAATTGGCTGCCAAAATGAGCCCTTCTTTGGGACACCATTAGCAGGTCAGGGTAACCTCCCTATCCCTGTTCTTGTATACAGAGAAGGGGGAGATGTTGGAGACAAGCCCTGAGAAACTTCTGACATTTTCTCATTCCCCCCACCCTGCTGCACCTGGTTGACCAACATCCTGCTTGACAGTTGCAGAAATGTGCTAACTGTACCATGACTTCCTAAAATAACTACAAAGTGTTCCAGGCCCCAGGCCAAGAAGATTTTGTAGCTTCCACCCTGCCCCTCCCTGAGTTGAGAGGCTCTAAAGTGCGCCTTTCCAACCTACCCCTCCCTGAGCAAAAAGGATTCTACACTGTGCTCCTCCCTCGCCCCTGCCCCTATCTAAAGTTGGCCTTAAAAGCCTGCTTCGATTCAATAAAATTTGACTCTTGACAAGTACACATTTACTTGAGTCCGTTCTTCTCTCTAGTCGTTTTTCTTTCAGGCTTGGTCGTCTTCGAAGACCCTATGAGTTACTAGTCCTGCAGGCGGGTACATTCCTCTATTCCTATTATTCTTAGGTTTTGCCTTTTCATATTGTTTTGGATTTCTTGGATGGTCTCTGTCAGGAATTTTTTGGATTTAACATTTTCTTTGACGGATACATCAATTTCTTCCATTGTATCTTCCACACCTGAGATTCTTTTTTCCATCTCTTGTAGTGTGTTGCTTATGCTTACCTCTATAGTTTCTGTTTTCTTCCCTAAATTCTTCCTCTCCATTATTTCCTCCATTTGTGTTTTCTTTAATTTTTCCAATTCTATCTTCAGATCTTGAGTTGTTTTGTTTACTTCCTTCACCTGTCTTATTGTATTTTCCTGTTTTTCTTTTAGTTCCTTCAACTGTTTCTTTTATTTCTTTCAGTGATTTAATTATTTCTTCCCTGAAGGCCACAAACTGTTTGGCTGCATCTTCCCGTATTTCTTCACTGATGGCCATAATCTGCTTATCTTTAACTTCCTCCCTTTTTTATGGATTGCCATGATCTGTTTGATCTTATCTTCCTCTACTTCTTAATGTATTTTATTTGTTTCCTCTATTATCCTCTTTATCATCAGAGATGTAAGGTCATCTTCTCCATTTTCTATAATGCTGGGGTGTCCAGGGCTGCTTGCCCCTGGATGGCTGGTTTTTGGAGATGCCACATTGTTCTGTCTTTTGTTGTTTGAGCTTTTATGCTGACCTCTACCCACTGGGCTGTTTTAGTTGTTGGCTGTTAGTTTCTGGTGCTTCCTGGAGTCCTGAGGTAGGGAGAAACCCCTTGGCAGGAAGATGATTTTTCCTGAAGGAGGCCTCTTCTGCTTTTTGGGTATGGTCACTGTATGGCCAGTGTTACTCAGGAATTGCCACTGCTCACCTCAGGCGTATAGACCTGAGTAGTAGCTGTGGTCTTTGTTAGTCAGTGGGGCTCTCCTCTCACCTGTAGAAGTCCTCAAGATACCTGCCCCACTGCTAGGTTCTCCTCACTCTGAATTTACTGAGCTGCTGCTGTTACATTTTTCCAGGTACAGCCCTCTTGAAGAACCTGCTGATTCCCTAGCTGTGGGGTTTTCTCCCTACAGGGAAAACCAGTCTGGTATCCTGGGGCACACAGTTCTGTCTGGAAGGTGCGAGGAGCACCCAGCAACTCTCTGGGCCAGAGGCTGAGTGCTCCACTATGGGCCAGGAGATTGTGCCCCCAAGTTTGAGCTGGTGGCTGGGGGCCCTGCTCTGGTCTGGAGACTGTGCACTCCTCTCTAGGCTGGCAACTGAGGGCTCCTCTCTGGTCTGGAGGCTGGGTGTCTCACTCTGGGCTGGAAGCTGTGTGTTCCTGTCTGGGATGGCGCCTGGCAGTGCCACTCTTGTCCGGAGGCTGTGCACCTGGATCTAGAATGGCGGCTTGCAGGCGACAGCTCTGCGCTCTGATCTGGGCTGGCAGTGTGTATCCCCTTCTGAGCCAGAGGCTGTGCACGCCTCTCGGGGCTGGCTAGCAACTAAGGGCTTTGCTCTGGGTCAGAGGCTTGGCGCCTCACTCTGGGTAGAGGCTGTGGCTCCCAGTCTGATATGGTGGCTGGGGTGGCCAATTTGGGCCTGAGGCTGTGAGCCCAGCTTTGGGCCAGAGTCTGTGCACTCCACTCTGGGCCGGCAATTGAGGTCTCCGCTCTGGTCTGGAGGCTGAGCGCCTCACTCTGGGCCAGAGGCTGTGTGTCACTGTCTTTGCTGGGGTGCTGCAGGAGGCTGTGTGCACCGATCTCGGGCGATGGGTACTCTCGCTGGTCCCCAGGACCTTCACCAGGTATTGAATGGGTGACCTGAGGTCGGTCCCAATTAATTTCCACTCCATAGGCTTTCCTCTCACCTGGCAATTACAAATGCTGGTGTTTTAGGTCCCTGAGTTCAGTCTACTGGTTGCTGTGTCAACCCTGCTGTCCTGCTTCTCAGACACAGTGTCCTCCCGGCACCGCCATCTTGTTACTCCTATCATTCTTTTTTTTTTTTAACAAACTGCCCTAGAGATAGAAAACAAAAGGAAGAGAAGAAGTAATTTTTTCAGACCCATAACCTCTTCTAACTCACCCTTTTCCCCTTTATATACTTAGAATCCATATACAAGCCCATGGGGTAGGAACTCCCTCAGCAGGGAAAGGGGCATAAGGCTCCTTATCCCCCTGAGACTTAATCTACCATGTTCTTGGGGGAGGCCTTTTTGAGAAGGTTACCCTGTTAATTTACAAGGCTTCAGCATCTATCACAAGGCATCTGGTGCAGAGTCCTCCTGGGATAGGTCCATGCACTGTGTTTGAAATACTCTATTGTAGGTTGAAGGTGGGGCCTTGAAATAGGAATTCAGACTAAAGAAGGGCCTTCCAGCTTCCAGAGTGTGCAATGACCCAGGAACCCCAAAGTTACTGCTCAGCTTTTTTGTTAATAGAGAAATTGAATATATTTCTTTATTACTATTATTTACTAACATTTATTCAATTTGTACCTCCAAGTTAGTCCCCTCCCTTATCTCCTCTCAGTCCCAACCTCCATCCCTCTTCCTTCCCTATGTCCTTCCTCTAGTTCACTGATAGGTGAGGTCTTTCTCCCCTACTATCTGACCCTAGCCTATCAGGTCTCACCAGGACTTTCTTGATTCTCTTTCCCTGTGGCTTAGTTAGGCCACCTCACCAGGAGGATGTGATCAAAGAGCCAGCCACAGAGTGCATGACAGAGACAGCCCCTGCTACCCTTACTAGGGAACACACATGGAGAATGAGCTTCACATGGGCTACATCTGACTAGGAAATCTAGGTCTTCTCCATGCATGGTTCTTGGTTGATTCATCAGTCTCTGCAAGAGCCCCTAGCTGAGATATTTTTAGCTCTGTTGGTCTTCTTGTGAAGCTCCTTTCTTATTCAGAGATGATATGATAATATACATAAGTGACCCCCAAAATTCTGCCAGAGAACTCTTTCAACTGATAAAAAACCTTCAGCAAAGTGGCTGGATAAAAAATTAACTCAAAAAATTCTGAAGCCCTCCTGTGTACAAAAGATAAACAAGTTCAGCTTTTGATAATCCTGAAAAGGCTTCACTTTTATTGGGTGCAGTTCTGCTCACCCAAAGGTAGGGGAAAGAGTTTGGCTGATTAAGGAAAGACCCATGTAGCAGGAGAAGGTGGTGGCAACACAACCAGGCTTTGGAGCTTCAGAACAGGCCTTACAGGTAACAGAGAAAATGGGGTTGAGCAGGCAGGTGGTAGTGTTAGCAGCAGTAAGCCAAAGTTCACCACTGGCAGCTGTGAGTCTACCACAGGTAGAAGCATCTGATGAGCAGAGGCCCCTGAATAAAGGAAGGCACTTTGGCCAATAGACTGCAGAGGAGTGGAGTAAAAGTCTGAAGGGGAAAGCAGATATGGAAATACGTTGAAGCAAAGGGCTGGTGCAGAAAGCTTCAAAATAGAGGAAAAATGGTAGAGGGTAGAGAACTACCTCAGCAGGCAACTTCTCCAGATCTTTGGCTTGCATTAGTGAATGATAAAAAAAAAAATCTCGCCCTTGAAAGCTATCCCAGAGAGAAGTGCTGAGGGTGGGACTGGACTTGAGGATACACACAGGGATTGTGACCTGTATTGGTCCAGCTAGGGTGTCCCAGGACAGAAGCTTTCACTGTTGGGATGTAACTGAGAGTTAGTGGCATCTTAAGAAATCTTTTGGGAACTGGGAGGTCTAAATCTGCCATAGAAGACCTCAGAGTACAGCCACTGAACTGAATGCTGGGCTTTAGACCACAGTGCCCAGAACTAAAAGTTCAGCTAAAGCAGAGAACCAGAGATTTGAATGCTTCTTTATTAGAGAGTAGAACTGCTTCATGGGATTAGGGGCCATGACCTCCTTGGAATAGATATAGCCTTCTTGGATTAGGCATGGCCTTGTTGGAGGAAGTGTGTCATTGAGGTAGGTTTTGGAGTTTCAAATGCTCATGCCAGGCCCAGTATCTCTATCTTCCTGCTACATGTAGATCCAGAAAAAGAACCCTCAGCTCCTTCTCTAATAGTATGTCTGCCTGCATGCTACCATGTTTCCCATGATGATAACAAAAAACTAAACCTCTGAGCCTGTAAGCCATCTTCAAATGTTTTCCTTTAGTAGACTTACTGTGGTCATGATGTCTCTTCACAGCAAAAGAACATTGGCTAAGAAAGAAGTTGGTAATAGAGATCAGGGTATTACTATTGTATAGGCCTGACCATGCTTCTTATTGGCAGAATGTTGACTTTGGGACTTTGGATTAGGAAAACTGTTGAAACTATTTAAGAGGGCCTTAGTGGGCAATCCTAGTAGGAACACGGAAGGCTGTGGTGCTGACAATGATTTGAGCTATGAGGGCCTGGTTCAAGAGGTTTCAGAGGAGAAGTATGTTAGTATGTGGCTGAGAGTCTTCTGTAGTACTTTGGTGAAGAATGTGGCTGCATTTTGCCCTTGTCCAAAAATTCTGCCTGAGGCTAATTTGAAGAGGTTTGGATTAGTGACAATGGCAGAGGACATTTCAAAACAGCCTGGAATTGACTATGTCCTGTGTTTATTAGTACCCAGTTTTATGCAGATCTATAATGAAAAAGATCAAGCAGGGTAAAAAAATGTATATTTTGAGGAGAAAATGAATAATGGGAATTTTAATAGAGCTAAGTCCAAAGGTCAAAATGATAAGATTAAAGAAAACCCTAATGCTAAATGGAATAAAGTTAGTCGTGACCTCAGGGTAAGTCCACATTTAGCTAAGCTTCCAACTAGTGAAAGGGAACTAAAGAGAAGCTTTAGGCCAGGTATGGTGTCTAATGCCTTTAATCTCAGCACTCTGGAGGTAGAGACAAGCAGAACTCTAAAGAAACCATTGAAAAGAGTCAGCTGGTATAAATGTTATTGAATGAAGGGAAGTTGTGTTCCAATTTCAGAAAGCAGAAGAATTTAACAACTTATTTTATGGGGTTTTGTTTTTATAGTAAAGGATACAACAAAGGGGATGTGGAATCTCTCCACAGCTAAGGAATGCTGCTGAGGCCAGGCATGTGTTAGGGTTATCCCTACATGGAGGCTCATAGAAGCCATTGTGTGATGCTGCACAGATAAAGCCTAGATAGCCTTGGAGACCCAAGATGTTAAATATGCCAGAGTCATGGAAAGTTGCCAAGGAAAGCTGTATTCCAGGTGTGGAATCAGTCCAAGATGGAAAAGTGTGTTGCAGGCAATAAAGTTGAAAGGAGTGGAAGTTCTGAAGAAGGCTTTGATATCAGACATGAAGATGCAGAGTTTGGAATTTACTCTGCTGGTTTTAGGTCTTGCTTTGGTCCAGTGTTTCCTCACCATGTTCTCTTTCTTCCATTTTAGAATGGTAATGCATACATATCCTGTACTATTGTCTGTTGGAAGTATGTGATCAGTTTTTCACTTTGATTTTACAGATATCAGTTAAGAGATTGCCATGAGTATCTGAAGGGACTTTGAACTTTAGACTTTTATGCTTAGAAGAGACTGCATTTTTTATTTTTATTTTCCCATTTTTCTGTTTTTATTCTAGCTCTCTAGAAGAGACTTTAAACTTGGACTATTGAGATTTTGATAGATTACAGGGACTTCTGAAATTAGAGTGGATGCATTTTTACATTCTGATATTGCTAGAAGCCTTTTGGGCCAATGAGTGTAATGTGGTAGTTTGAATAGGGTCATATATTTAAATGTTTGGTCATTAAGGAGATCCACTACTTGACAGGGATTAGAAGGTGTGGCCCTGTTAGAAGAAGTATATTATTGGGTGGACTTTAGGGTTTCAAATACTTAAGCCAGGACCAGTCTCTCTCTCTCTCTCTCTCTCTCTCTCTCTCTCTCCTAACTGTAGATTGAGATGGAGTATTCTCAGCTACCTCTCCAACACTGATTTGCCTGCATGCTGTTGTGCTTGCCGCTATGAAACTGTAAGCATGCCCCCATTTAAATGTTTTTCTTTCTAAGAGTTGCCATGGTCATGGCATTACTTTACAGCAGTAAACAAATACATGTAAAATTGTAAGTATCTTAAGACTAGTTTAAGTATTAGCAATTGTCATAGTGAGCTAATCAGTCATCTTCAGATACAGATACATCAAAGTCATATTTTTTCTGTTGGTAAGAAGTTACCAACTATTTACTTGTCAAATTGTCCTTTTACAACTTCAGCTATGTCAACTATGGGTCAACTTGATTCTCATTGTCTATAATCAATGTGGTACTCAAACCTCTTTCTTGACAATGAAATTTCAAGAATTGCCATCTGTTTTCCTCAACCATTTTTTTTTTTCTTTATCCAAATGATATTGTTTCTAGAGAATAGTTGGTATACTCACCATTTTAACACACATTAACAAAATAAATTGCTTTTTCTTAATGCTATTCATAGCAATTAGCTTCCTTTAAACTTACTATAGCATAATATGACTCTCAAAAGCCACAATATTTTTAGTAAGATAGCTGGTCAAGGTAAGAATTTATAACCAGCTAAACTAAAAATTTGTGTTTTAGATTTTGCTAAATTGAAGGTGATAGGGAAAAAACGGTAATATATATTTTCAATTAAGTGTATTTTCAATAAAGAGGAACCAAGTATCATAAAATCTGCACAGTACATAAGATAAATCAGTATTTTAATAAACTGGTGTTTGAAGAATTTCCCTATGAAATTATAACTTAATTTCTAACTTTCTATGACTTTTTGCTGGGATGATATGCTTACAAATAAAGCAGTTAAATAAAAACGATTAGGAAAAGACCAAGGCCATATCTGATGAAAACAAAATGAGTAGGTCATGTTGTTCTTTTTCTCTCCAGATTTTTGAACATATGTGACATTGAGTCATTCTGCCAAGTTTTCAAAATGCTACTTATGAACTGGTGAGTCTGAATGGATCTCCTTGCACACTTATGTGGAGATAGTCCTTCGCAGATAAACAATCTTTCAATTCCTGCAGCGCTGACATTTCTCTCATTTCTTGTCGTCTCTTGGACGACAAGAAAGAAATGGAAAATTTTAGGCCTGAACTGATGGTGAAAACTGATTGATTGCCTGAAAAGTAGCCTTACATGTACAAATTAGACCTGGTTGCTCTGAAAATCTTGTTGTACACATATTCACATACACATGTATACACATAAAAGTGTTTTATGGATTTAATGTTCCTTTTACATAGAATGGATAATGTGATTGTGTAATTCTATCATATAGGCACTTCTAAGAAAGTGTTTAAGTTTTCTTTCAAAAGCATCCTACTAAGATAGCATAGTAAAATACCTTGCTAGAGTGTATTGAATTAAGTATTACCTTTTTTTTTCATCCAGGAAGAAGGATGAAAAATTTATAGTAATTAAAATGACATATATAGACATGTATCTTTAATTTTGTATGTGTGTAAGAATAATTTTGTATATTTGTTTGGAGCAAAGAAAAGTCTAATTTTAGAGTACATGTGTCCACATATATATGCACATTTGTTTGTCTCATAAGATAAAGGTCATGTGCAATACATAATGCTAGTATTAAGTATTTGTAATTATAATAAGTGAATGTACAATTTGAATGTGACTAAAATTATAGAAGTATATTAATAATTATATCCCGAGGCAGATAAGTATAATTACATCTGTGAGCAAAGTTAAAAACAAACAGAATTGGATGAGGTCAATTAATATGATAGGACTTGGAGCTATTTTACATCGTAAAAATGAAAAATGACCTGTAATCCATCTCTTTATTATTGCTGCCTTCAATGTAAAAATATTTACCTTGGTTTAAGTAATATAATTTGTAACCTACTTCTTGTATTGGAGTGATTATGTATTCACAAGTCAATCAACTCAAGAAGTAGCAAACAACTGCTGTTGAAAAAGATGATGATGACAATTCAATAAAAATCTTCTGGGCAGGAGACCTCCACCTCCAGGAAATCAAGAATGAAAGTCAACCCATATTGAACTGATTAAGTTGTCATAATTTATGCATAATATATGGAAGTATACTAAGCATACCACAGGGCAAAAGTAATGGCTATTTGTACTGCTAAGTGTAGAGGATAGCTTTTATTGAGTGTCATAATGCTGAAGGTATTTTTTTCTTTTTTTATTTCTTTTATATTTTGAGATTTAATATAATTGTATCATGACTCCCTTCCTTTTCCTACAAACCCTCCCATGTACCACTCCTTGTTGTCTTTCATATACATATAGCATGATTTTACACTTTTTTTAGTTACATTTTTTTATTTTTTATATTAATCACAGGATATTTACTTTGTATCTCAGCTGTAGCCCCCTTCATCATTCCCTCCCAATCCCACTCCCCTTCCCTCGTCTTCTCCCTGCCCCTTTCCAAGTCCACTAACAGGGGAGGACCTCCTCCCCTTCCATCTGACCCTAGTTTATCAAGTCTCCTCAGGACTGGCTGCAATGTCCTCTTCTGTGGCATAGCCAGGCTGCTCTTCCTTCCTGGGAGGGGAGTGGAATAGCTCGCTATTGAGATCATGTCAGAAATAGTCCCTGTTCCCGTTATTAGAGAACCCATTTGGACACTGAGCAACCATGAGCTACATCTGAGCAGGGGTTCTAGGTTATATCCATACATGGTCCTTAGTTGGAGAAACAGTCTCGTGAAAGACCCTGTGCCCTGGTATATTTGGTCCTTGTGGCACTCCTCTATCTCCAGGTCTTATTCACACCCCCTTCTTTCATATGATTCCCTGCACTCTGCTGATGGTTTGGTTATGAGTCTTTGTATCTGCTTTGATACACTGCTAGGTAGAGTCTTTCAGAGGTCGTCTGTTTGGTAGGCTGTGTCCTGTTACTTGTTTTCTCCTACATCCAATGTCCATCCCATTTGTCTTTCTAAGTAAGGATTGAACATCTTACCCCTTCTCCTCTTTCCTGTTTATCTTCTTTAGGTGTATAGATTTCAGTATCTTTATCCTATCTTATAGGTCTATATAAGTGAGTGTAGAGCATGTGTGTCTTTCTGCTTTTGGGATACCTCACTCAGGATGATTGTTTCTAGGTCCCACCATTTGTCTGTAAATTTCATGATTTCCTCGTTTTTAATTGCTGAATAGTATTCCATTGTGTAAAAGTACCACAATTTCTGTATCCATTCCTCAACTGAGGGGCATCTGGGTTGTTTCCAGGTTCTGGCTATTAGGAATAAAGCTGCTATAAACATGGTTGAGCAAATGTCCTTTTTGTGTACTTGAGCATCATTTGGATATATGCCTAGGAGTGGTATAGCTAGATCTTGAGGAATCACTATTTCTATTTGTCTGAGAAAGTGCCAGATTGATTTCCAAAGTGGTTGTATAAGTTTGCATTCCCACCAGAAATGCAGGAGGGTTCCCCGTTCTCCACAACCTCTCCAGTATGTGTTGTCAATTGAGTTTTTGATCTTAGCCATTCTGATGGGTGTAAGGTGAATTCTCGGGATCATTTTGGTTTGCATTTCTTTGATGAGTAAAGACATTGAACTTTTCTTTAAGTGTTTCTCTGCCATTCTATATTTCTCTATAGAGAAATCTCTGTTTAGCTCTGTACTCCATTTTTTAATTGGGTTACTTGATTTATTGCTTTTTAACTTCTTTTGTTCTTTATATATGCTGGATATCAGCCTTCTGTCAGATATAGGTTTGGTGAAGATTCTTTTTCAATCTGTAGGCAGTCATTTTGTTCTGACGACAGTGTCTTTCATTTTACAGAAGCTTTTCAGTTTCATGAGGTCGCACTTATTGATTGTTGCTTTTAGAGCCTGTGCTGTTGGTCCATTTAGGTTTAAATGTGATATTTCTTTGTGAAAGGCAGGATGAAAAGGTAGTCTCACTCTTTAGTCCAATGTAGCCCAGTATTCACTGTGTATTCAGCTCAGGGTAGGCTGGAACTTGGATATTCCATTCCTTCACCCTGTTTAGTTCTGTGATTAAAAACATAAACCACCACATCTGACTTATGTTTCCTGTTTTTCTTTTTGGTTTTATAAGACAGGATTTTTCTGTGTAGCCTTAGCTATCCTGTATTCAAATTGTAGAGCAAGCTGTCCTTGAACTCACAGATATCTGCCTCCTTCTGCCTCTCAAAGTGCTGAGATTACAGGCGCGCACCACCATACCTGCCATTTTATGTTTCTTATAACCTAGTTATTTTAGAATAAATCCAGAGTACTACACCAGGAAAATATTATATGTAGACATTGTCACACTTCTAAAGATTGACATACCTCAAGAAAACAAAACAAAACAAACAGACAAAAAAAACCAATTGTTTTTACAAACTTTAGTTATTCCATAATAGGGTTGGGAGCCCTGAGGTTATAAACAATTGTCTCAAATTTCCTCCCATTTGCTTGTTTAGACAAACATTTAATGGCCACTACAAGATATGATTTTTCTGACCTCTGTCGTTTGTTTTGATGACAGTGTCCTTTGCTTTACAGAAGCTTTTCAGTTTCATGAGGTCCTAATTATTTATTGTTGCTCTTAGAGCCTGTGCTGTTGGTGTTCTGATCAGGAAGTAGTCTCCTGTACCAATGAGTTCTAAGGTCTTCCCTACTTTTTCTTCTAACTGATTTAATGTGTCTGGTTTTGTGTTGAGGTCTTTGATCCACTTAGACTTTAGTTTTGTGCAAGGTCATAAATATGGATCTATTTTCATTTTTCTGCACATAGACATCCAGTTGGACCAGCACAATTTGTTGAAGATCCTGTCTTTTTTCCATTGAATGGTTTTGGCTTCTTTGTCAAAAATCAAGTATTCATAGATATGTGGGTTTTTTTTTTTTTTTTTTTTTTCTGGGTCTTCTATTCAGTTCCATTGATCCTTCTTTCTGTTTCTATGCCAATACCATGCGGTTTTTATTACTATTTCTTTGTAGTACAGCTTGAGATCAGGGATGGAGATACCTCTAGATGATCTGTTGTTGTACAGGATTGTTTTGGAAATTCTGGGTTTTTTTTTATTCACCATATGAATTTGAGAATTTTTCTTTCAAGGTCTGTAAATAATTATGTTGGTATTTTGATGGAAATTGCATTGAATCTGTAGATTGCTTTTGGAAGAATGGTCATTTTCACTATGTTAATCCTACCAATCCATAAGCATGGGAGATTTCTGATTTCTGAAACCCTCGTTTTTTACCCTTCCACCCTTCCCAAACATATTTTTGGGAAACATACTGATTATTGTGATTATATGTTAACTGACTGAGCACTTGTTGTTAAAAGCATTGATTGTTGAAAGTTAGAATTTGGATGAGAGAAAGGAGAGAAAAAGAGAGAAGGGGAGAGGGAGGGAGGGAATCCTATATACCTACTTGAGCAGAGAGAAAAGTTACCTGTTGGAAGCATTTCAGATATTTGGTACTTCATGACACTAAAACCCTGCTCTCTAATGTAATCAGGTATGTAAAAGGAAGTTCTGATCACTCTTTGTACAGTAGTGCTCAGATACATTTATTTCAAATGAGTTGGTATGTTTTTTTTCCAACACTAAACAAGTAGTTTTACTTGGTTGCAACCTTTTCTCATCTAGATTTTAAAGTCATTGAGCTACTAGATACATTTTTAGTTACCCCTGAATGCCTTGTTAAGATTCAATGGAAAAAAAGAGAAGAACTGAGGACAAAAGTACAGGAAAACGGTATAGCCACTGCTGAGGCACTAGGTGCTAGCCACAGTAAGGATAAGAGATAGATAGTATTTAGAAATGTCATTTAGTTCATTTCTCTCTCTCTCTCTCTCTCTCTCTCTCTCTCTCTCTCTCTCTCTAACTTTTTAATCTAAGGTACAGTTCAATTAAGTTGATTTGGCTTCTTTTTGGGAATGATTACTAGTTTGGGGATCAAGGATTCTAATATTGTTAGATTTTATAAGAACCATAAGGTAAGGCAGAAAGCGAATAATCTAGATTTGGGTTAAAGTTCACATCTCTTCATTAATGGTAGTTTTGTTAACACCTTCTATTATTTGGACACCAAATCCTGCCTATTTGACATTTAGTGATCTGCTTGCTGATTCACATCATCTTCAGTCCCTTTCTTGCCTCCTTAAACAGAGAACACTCACCATCATTACATTATTTTTTATTTTTTAAATTAGTAACTTTATTTATGTATTCAAATGTTTTGCCTTTTGCCAAGTCTTATTACTTCTTTTCTTAATTAAATTTTTATTTTTTGTATATTAGTTACAGTTTATTTACTTTTTATCCCAGCTGTAGAGCCCTCCCTCATTCCCTCCCAACACCACCCTCCCTCCCTCATCTCCTCCCTGTCCCTCTCTAATAGAGGACACTGATAGAGGACGTCCTCCTCCCATTCCATCTGACCCTAGCTTATCAGATCTCTTCAAGCCTGTGTGCAATGTCCTCCTCTGTGGCCTAGCAAGGTTGTTCCTCCCTAGGGAGTCAGGGGAGTTCAAAGAGCCAACAATTGAGTTCATGTCAGAAAGAGTCCCTGTTCCTCTTACTAGGGAACCCACTTGGATACTGAGCTGCCATGGGCTACGTCTGAGCAGGGATTTAGGTTATATCCATGCATGGTCTTTGGTTGGAGAAACAGCCTCAGAAAAGACCCTTGTGCCCAGATATATTTGGTCCTTGTGGAGCTCCTGTCCTCTCCTGGTCATACTAACTCCCCCTTCGTTCATATGATTTCCTGCAATCTTCACTTAGAAAGACAAACTAGTTGGACATTGGAAGTAGGAGAAAACAGGTAACAAGACAGTAGCCTACCACAGAGGGCCTCTGAAAGACTCTACCTAACAGTGTATCAAAGCAGATGCTGAGACTCATAACCAAACCTTGGGCAGAGTGCAGGGAACCATCACTATATTATTAAGGAGATTCCTAGTCCTCCTGATGATTTTCATCATCTATACTTCAAATACCGAAAGCCGAAATGGTCAAGGTGTTAATCCACTCCATGGAAAAGGAAGAGTTGTTTTCATAATTAACAGTGAAAAATTAAGGCAAAGGGATAGGTAGCAAGATTATAATATTTTAAAAATACTATGATTACTGAGGGGTGGCCTATTCATTTGGTGCTTGCACATGATAATAAGGATAGATATTATATAATTGTTATCTTTTTATGTTACAAATATCAAAAGATCAGAGTCACCTTAAATCATTGTGATGGTACAAACATGCACACACACACACGTACACACACAAACAAACACACACACACAAACACACACACATACATACATAGCACAGAGAGAAAAAAATAGGTAAGAATATGTTATCTCACATTTGTATAAATAAAAGTTGCTATAATAGTTGGGGCAGAAAGACCAGTGTTTCATCCTTAAACAGCTGTGAGTATGTAAGTGTACAGACCCTCTGAGGGCTTGTATTATATATAATTCAGTCTCTGTGCCTACTGGATAACAATATAGTTAGTTATTAGAATGTAGTATCAAATCCATAATGACTGAGTGCAAGAGAGCTCACAGTTTTCTCTTGTCATCAATTTTTCAGTGAACTCTCCATCGTGGTAATGCAGAACAAATGAACGAAGTGCTCTTGAAACAGATGAGCTACAACAAGACAAATCCTGTAGATCAGAACTGATGTTCTGAGAAGCCATTTTTGATATTCAGTGGTGATTTTTCATATTGACAATTGGGCAAAGAGGGAGCACAATGCCTGGACAGAAAAAAAAAAGCTTTCTATCTGTATCTTACCACTATTGTCACTTAAATGGTCTATATATCACACCAACTTGTTACTGGCCCATGGCATGTAAAGCAAAGAAGATGTCATGCAAATAATTTATAGCCTATTGTGTAGATGATGAAATGGCTGATGTAGATGCTCATACAAAGCTGCAGATTGAACCAGGGGCTTTCAAAACAAAGGTTTCTATTCACTCACCACTAATATAGGCCAATATTTGTCAGTTAGTTAGGGAGACTTCATGTTCTCTTCCTAAAACAAGTAAAAAAGTAATCTTGGTTAGTTTAATGCACTGTGACTATATTTGTAATTTTATCTGACATTTTATATTAAATCTAAATGTTCAAAGAAAAACATATCATACAGTTGATATGTTTTAGCGTTTTTTTTTTTAAGGTGGAAAGCCTCTCAGAGTATGACCTTTATTTTAATAAAGAAAACAAAACAAACAAACCCATGAGAACTGTCTAACTGTTGTCTCCCCTTGTTCACTCCAAAATATACAAAAGGCAGGAATACCCAGGGAGGGTTCAAATAGAGATAAATGATGAGTCTCTTTTATCATAAAAGATCAGACAGCGGAGCTATCCCCATAATTATTCTACCCTTTAATGATCCATAGTTGTGCTATACATATATTTTTCAAAAATCTTCAAATCTTTGTTTTTAATGCCCACCATGTTCATTCCCTGTTGTATAAACAACAACAAAACAACTGTGTATTGTAGAAACTCAACAAGTTAGCTTTATCTATAGCAGGGATATGAAATCAGATATTTGATTGTTTACTTCTGGGACTCTATTTATGCATCAGTCTAAGGACACAGACATCTGTCATTTAGCTGGGATTTCCATCAGTGTGGACAGCTGAATCCTATAGTCTAAATCTCAGTTATCCTCTGTGCTTACCAAGTCAAATGAGGTTAGTCATGATTTATGAAGCATATAGACTAGTTCTCAGTTCATCGTATAGATTGAAGTTTGCAAGAGTTGACAAAAAAGAAGACAGAAGTGGCGTTATTTAAAAAATGAAACTCATTATGTTCTGTGAAATGAACAAGATTCAGAAAGATAAAGGTCACATGTTTTCATTATATTTGGAATTTAGATTTAAACAAAACATAAGGCAGGGAGTATTCTGGAAAAAGGAGGAGGACTGAGAACTAGGTGTGATTGGGCAAGAATAGGTTAATAGGAAGGTGAATATGACTAAAATATGTTATATCACTGAACAAAAATGCAGTATTAAAAACCATTACTCTGAACAATCTTCTGACCCTGGGGAAAGCCAGCCCACAGCTTAAATAGCCTCTGGGTAGCCAACCCCAGCGTGCCTCGTGGGCAATGCAGATAGGTCCACATACACAGAAGCAAGCCAGATCCTCAGCCTTAGCCAAATATGGAGTTGTTTGTGACAGAGAGCACTCGCCATCGGGAAGGTGGAAGGCGGGAAACCAGCTCCATCTTTAAGGCGCGGCATTATGCAGCTCTCTACAGTTCCCCTTTTTGTTTTAGACGCATCAGGCAAGAGTAGAGGTCTGATCTCTGATATTAGAAATAAATTGGGACTTTGTACCGATGTTCATTTAGGTGTCATCCACCCAAAGAGCATCAGACCCGTCCAATACCTTTTTCTCAGAGGCGGGACCTGGGGCATCAACCCGCATGCAATCAGACATGCTCTTCTCTGGGTCGAAAGCGGCTGACCCTGAGTGCAGTGCTTAGCCTCGCATCCTGAGCATAACATTTTAGCTTTTTATGGTAGCCAACCATGCTTGGGGAGACTGTCCTGCTTCAATGGCTGTAAAGGCCTGAATGATCATGGCTGCATTACGCTGTTGTGAGACTCTAATCTTGCATATACACCATAGGCAAACCAAGGAGACCAACACCCAAAGGCCTGCTAATGCTCCCCTGCCCACCCATTCCTTCAGATGATTCATGGCTGCAGCAATCCATGATGATAATCCTGTGGCTAGTCCTGTGTCCACTCTGGTAGAATTTGCTGTAACAATGGCCACTCTCAGCTGAATAAACTGCATTGAGAAGAACAAAAAAAAAATCAGAAAGAGGAGAAGAGGACCTCCCCTATCAGTGGACTTGGGGAGAGGCATGCATGCAGAAAGGGGGGGGGGAGTGTGGGACCAGGAGGGGAGGAGGGAAGGGCTTATGGGGGGATACAAAAGGAATAAAGTGTATTTAATAAAAGTTAAATAAAAAATTAAAAAAAAACATTACTCTGTATAATGGATATATGTTCATCTTAATAAAAAGGAGATGGAATGATTATTATATGAGTTTGAGGTAGCTATTTGTATCTTCGGGCATTCATTATCAACCTGACAGAATTATACTCACTTGACAGATGAGCCTCAAGGCAAGCCATTGTGGGATTGTCTTGATTATGATAATTGAAGTGAAAGTAAATCCCACCCCACTGTAGATAGCAACATTCCATGACTGGGATCCTGCAGTGTATATAATAGAGAAAGAACATATCAACACCAAACATTCACTGTTCTCTAAGTCCCAAATATAAGTATGATGTGATGATCTGCTTCATTCCCCTCCCATCTTGTCTTTTCTTTCATGGTGTACTGCACTTTGAACTCTGAGCTAAAATAAATCCATTTCCCTTAAAATGATTTTGTCAAAATATTTGTCATAGTAACAAGAAAGTGACTTAGATATTGACAGAGACAAAGGACAACCAGATAGTAAGTTTGTGAAGAGCAAAACTAAAGACAACATTTAAATCTTGGATGGAGAGTTGGGTAGGAAAAAAAAGAATTCCTGGGATGGAGAGATGGTTCAGTGCTTGAGAGTATCTATTGCACTTGTAAAGAACTAAAGTTCAGTTCCCAGCATCTATACCAAGCAGCACACAACTGACTGAAATTTAAGCACAAGTGGTTTGAATGAGAATGACCCCATAGGTTCATATTGGAATAGTTGGTTCTCAGTTTGTGGGATTGTTTGGGAAAGATTAGAAAGTGTGAACTTGGAGGAGGTGTGTCAACTAGGGATGAGATTAGAGGATTCAAAAGCCAAGTGCATGTCCTATTAGCTTTGTCTGCCTCATGTTTACCAGTACCAATTCAAACACTCAGCTACTATTCTATCCTGATTCCAGCCTGCCTGCTGCCATACTCTCTGCCATAACGGTCACAGACACTAACCCTCTGGAATTGTAAGCAAGCCTCCAATAAGTTTCTTTCTTCTATAAGTTTCTATGGTCATGGTGATTATTCACAGCAATGGAAGAGTAACTAACACAAGCTCCAGGATATTTAAGATCCTTTTGGAGCCCTCCCTTGGCACTGTGCTTATATGTGCACACATGTTATCCAGACACAAACACTTGGTTCAAACATATACATACAATTTAAACTTAAAATATAGCA
The DNA here is from genome assembly GCF_030254825.1 of Meriones unguiculatus. Taxonomy (NCBI): domain Eukaryota; kingdom Metazoa; phylum Chordata; class Mammalia; order Rodentia; family Muridae; genus Meriones; species Meriones unguiculatus. Next base: position 87,731,713 of record NC_083369.1, on the reverse strand, counting down.
GGTGGTCCCTGACCTACACCACTTCCAGGGACCCACACTGGTCTGTGACCCCTGAGACCACCACAGATCAGGGAGCAACAGTTCCTTTTAATAGGACCCACTCTGATTGCTGCCCCCTAGACAAGCAGGGATCAGGGAGAAGCAGGTAAGAAACCCTCCCCCATATACTAGACTCCACAGCCTGCCAGCAATAGTACCCAGGTCTGCCTGGGGCCTTCTGTGCTCCCCTTCCTCTGTGCACCCAACACTGCAGTTACCCACCTGTGCAATTTGCCAGGACACATACTGATCTGTGGCTCTTCACACCAGCACATATCAGGAAGTGTGTGGCATTTCCTGGGACCTACCCTGAACTATTTCCCCAAGAACAACAAGAATCAGGGAGCGGCAGTTGCCCACCCTGTGCTATTCCACAACATCCACCCTGAACTGAGACACCAGAGACCAGGAGTGATCAGGGAGCAGCAAAAAAATCAGAGGACTGATGCCATCTGGGATCATGAACACTACCTACAACCCCAGAAAGCTGTTATCCTTAAAGATCACTAGGCTTTCTAACAACAGAATCAACCAAATGGCTGGCTGTCAACACAATAACACCAGCAACAAAACCCAAGGCCATATGATTCCACCAAACCCCAGCTATAATACACAATCAAGCATTGTGGATCTTATCACACCAGAAGCATAAGAAAACAATCTGAAATCTGAGGTTATGAAAATGATAGCACCCTTAATGGAAGAAAATAAAGAAACGACAGCCCACAGACTTGGTAAAGTTCACCAAACATACGTCTGACAGAGGACTAATATCCAGAATATATAAAGAACTCAAAAAGTTAAACACCAACAAACCAAGTAATCCAATTAGAAGTGGGATACAGAGCTAAACCGAGAATTCCCAACAGAGGAATATTGAATGGTAGAGACACTTAAAGAAATGCTCAACATTCTTTGTCAATAAGGAAATGCAAACCAAATGACTCTGATATTCCATTTTTACAACAATCTGGTTAGCTTCTAAATTACTTTTCCTCCTTGATTCACAAATTTCTCTACTTAAGTCAGTTCATGTCTCCATTCCTCCACTGAAGGGCATCTGGGCTGTTTCCAGCTTCTGGCTATTACAAATAAGGCTGCTATGAACATGGTTGAGCAAATGTCCTTATTGTGTACTTGAGCCTCTTTTGGGTATATGCTTAGGAGTGGTATAGGTGGATCTTGAGGAAGTGCTATTCCTAGTTGTCTGAGGAAGCACCAGATTGCTTTCCAGAGTGGTTGTACAAGTTTACATTCCCACCAGCAGTGAAGGAGGGTTCCTGTTTCTCCACAACCTCTCCAACGTGTTTTGTCACTTGAGGTTTTGATCTTAGCCATTCTGATGTGTGTAAGGTGAAATCTTAGGGTCGTTTTGATTTGCATTTCCCTTGTGGTACATCTACACAATGGAATATTACTCAGCAATAAAAAAAAGGAAATCTTGAAATTTGCAGGTAAATGGTGGGATCTGGAAAAGATCATCCTGAGTGAACTATCCCAGAAGCAGAGAGACATACATGGTATATACTCACTCATATAGACATATAATGTAGGGTAGAGTTACTAATATCTGTACACCTAAAAAAACTAATCAAGAGGAGGATTCTTGCTAAAATGCTCGATTCTTATCCAGAAAGGCAAAGAGGATAGACATCAGAAGAAGGAGAAAAGAGGGAACAAGTCAGGAGCCTGACACAGAGGACCTCTGAAAGGCTCTGCACTACAGATTATCAATGCAGATGCTGAGACTTATGGCCAACCTTTAAAGGGGCAGAGAGCAGGGAATCTTAGGAAAGAAGTGGGAAACAGTAAGATCTGGAGAGGACAGGAACTGCACAAGGAGAACAACATAACCAAAAATTCTGAGCACAGGGGTCTTTCCTGAGACTGATACTCCAACCAAGGACTATGAATGGAGATAACCTAAGACCCCTGCACAGATGTTCAGTATCCAAGTGGGTTCCATTATAATAGGAACAGGGAATGTCTCTGACATGAACTGATTGGCCTGCTCTTTAATTACCTCCCCCTGAGGGGGAAGCAGCATTACCAGGCCACAGAAGAAGACAATGCAGCCACTTCTGATGAGACCTAATTGACTGGGATCAGAAGGAAGGAAAAGAAGACCTCCCCTATTAGTGGATTTGGGGAGGTGCATGCATGTAGAGTGTGGAGGAAGGAAGGGATTGGGACAGGAGGAGGGAGGGAACCACAGGTGGGGAAACAAAGTGAATAAAGTGTAATTAATAAAGAATTTAAAAAAATCAGTTCATGTCTTCAAATTTGTTCTTCATCTTTATTCTAATCAGTCCTTTGTTATATAAAGTCTGATACTCAATTTCTAGGTTCTTTCACACATCTGGATGGTAACTAGACTTTACAAAAAGGAATTGGTTAGCTATTAGTTATAAATATGACATACCCAAGAGGAGCAGATGGCTGCAAATAATCAAACTCAGGTCTGAAATCAATAAATTAGAAAAAATAAAACAATTCAAAGAATCAATGAAACCAAGAGCTGCTTCATTGAGAAAATCAACAAGATAGAAAAACCATTAGCCAAACTGACTAAAAGGTAGAGAGACATTATTGAAATCAGAAATGAAATGGAGGACTTAACAACAGACATTGAGGAAATCCAAACAATCATTAGGTCTTACTTCAAAAGCCTATATGTCACAAAATTTGAAAATCTAAATAAAATGGACAATTATCTTGATCGATTCCACTTACAAGAGCTGAATAAAGACCAGGTAAATAAATTAAATAGTCCTATATCCCTAAGGAAATAGAAGCTGTCATCAAAGGTCTCCCATACAAAAAAAGCCAAGAGCCACAGATCGTTTTATCTCAGAATTATACCAGACCTTCAAAGAAGAATTAGCACCAATACTCTTCGAACTATTCCACAAAATAGTAACAGAAGGAACATTATGAAACTCACTCTATGAAGCCACAGTCACCTTGATAGGTATGCCTCACAAAGACCCAACAAAGAATGAATTTCAGGCCAATCTCACTTATGAACATTGATGCAAAAATACTCAACAAAATACTGGCAAATGGAATCCATGAACACATCAAAGATATCATCCACTATGACCAAGTAGGCTTCACCCAAGGTATGCAGGAGTGGTTCAATATATGAAAATCCATCAATGTAATCCACCATATAAACAAACTGAAAGAAAATAAAAACACTAGATAATCTCCTTAGATGCTGAAAAAGCATTTGATAAAATTCAACATTTATTTATGTTTAAAATCCCGAAGAGATCAGAGATACAAGTCACTTAAGTAAACATAGTAAAGGCTATATACAGTGAGTCTATAAGCAACAACAAACTAAAGGGAGAGAAACTTAAATCAATCATAGTGAAATCCCTTTTAATGGTTCCCTATGGTTTTTCTTTTTTTCTCTCTCTCTCTCCTGAGTTTTTCTTTCCCTCTCCCTCTATTCTGCCTTCTTTTTCCCCTTAGCATATAAAATTGCTTTCCTATTTTCCCATTACCCATTTGTAACACCTCCATGGGGCATTTACTTAATTGCTAATTGATATAGGTTGCCCCATCCCACAGTGTAAGTTGTGTCATTCCTAGGTAACTAAACTTGGGCTTAGATAAGAAAAGTAATTGAACAGGCCTGTCTCAGTCACTATTCTATAACTGTGAAGAGACTGATAATTACCAGGGCAACTCTTTTTTTTATTTTTTTTAATTTTATTTTTTTCTTATCAGTTACATTTTATTAACTCTGTATCCCAGCCATGTCCCGATCCCTCATTCCCTCCCAGTCCCTCCCTCCCTCCCTCATCTCCACCGTGCCCCTTTCCAAGTCCACTGATGGGGGGGACCTCCTCCCCATTCATCTGATCCTATTTTATCAGGTATCTTCAGGACTGGCTGCAAAGCCCTCCTCTGTGGCCTAACAGGACTGCTCCTCCCTTGAGGGGTGGGGAGGCCAAACAACTTTTATAAGAGAAAGCATTTAATTTGGGCCTGCTCACAGTTTCAGAGAGTTAGTCCATTATCATAATGGCCGTAAGCATGGTAGTATAAGGCAATCACTGGAGTAGTAGCTGAGAGCAATATCCTGATCCATCGAGAGAAAAAAGAGACTCTGAGCTTGGCATGGGCTTTTGAAAGCTCACAGGCCACCACCAGAGACATACCTCCACCAATAAGAAATCTTTCTAATCTTTCAAGTACTGTCACTTTCTGGTGACTATGCTTTCAAATAGATACGCCTTTGAGAGCCATTTTTATTTAAACCTCCACATTCCAATCCCTGGCTCCACAGTCTTTGCCATATCATGAGGCAAAATGCATTTGGTCCAATTTTACAAGTGAATGTAGTTTTTAACAGTCTCAGTACTGTTTAAAATTAAGAAGTTCAAAGTCCCTTCTGAGACTCATGGTAATCTCTTAACTGTATTCCCCTACAACATAAAAATAGAAAAACCTGATCACAAACTTCAACTTACAATGACTCATAACATATATTAACTTTGTAAAAGAGAGGAAAGGGAGCACAGTGTAGAAATGCTGGCCCAAAGCAAGAACGAAAACCAGCTGAGTAAATTCCAAACTCTGAATCTCCATGTCTGATGTCAAAGCACTCTTCAGATTGTCAACTCCATTTAGATGTGTTGACTGCAGTACACTTCTCTTTCTTGGGATGATTCCACACTCTGTTAGCAACTTTCTTTGGCAGGTATCCCATGACTCAGGCATTTCCAATATCTTGGAGTCTCCAACACAGTACAGCTTTTATCTTTACAGCCTTACACAGTGTCTTCTCAGTACCTCGATTCAGGGACACCTCTGACACATGGCTTCCTTCAGTGGCTTTACTGAACTAAGGAGACAGAATCTACAAGCCCTTTCTTCTGTCTTTAACTCTAAAGGCAAAATCACATGGCTGAAGCTGCCAAGTCCTGCTGCTTGCTAGGAATGGAACTTGGCTCCCTCTTTCAATTACATTTGCATCAGTTTTCTGGTGAGGATGGTTTCCTTGCTTTTCTTCATTTTCATAAGTAAGAAGCTGAGCTGAGTGAGGTCTTGCCCTGAAGCCACCATTCCTTTTTTTCACATTTAATATAAGACTTTTAAAAACTTGAAAACTGGACTTAATTCCTTTTCTTACATTTTACATTTACTGTACATTTTATATTTCTCTTTGTCCAGCTTGCTTCTTTTCATTATATATCTCCATAAGGATTTTTTTTTTCAATGCAGTTTATTCAGGAACATTGAACAATCCTCGGACCCCGGGGAAAGCCAGCCCACAGCTTAAATAGCCTCTGGGTAGCCAACCCAGGCGTGCCACGGGGGCAATGCAGATAGGTCCACATACATGGAAGCAAGCCAGATCCTCGGCCTTAGCCAAATGTGGAGTTGTTCGTGACAAAGAGCACTCACCATCGGGAAGGTGGAAGGCGGAAACCAGCTCCATCTTTAAGGCATAGCATTCCGCAGCTCTCTACAGTTCCCCCTTTTTGTTTTAGATGCATCAGGCAAGAGTAGAGGTCTGATCTCTGATATTAGAAATACATTGGGACTTTGTACAGATGTTCATTTAGGTGTCATCCACCCAAAGAGCATCAGACCCGTCCAATACCTTTTTCTCAGAGGCGGGACCTGGGGCATCAACCCGCATACAATCAGACATGCTCTTCTCTGGGTCCAAAGCGGCTGACCCTGAGTGCAGTGCTTAGCCTCGCATCCTGAGCGTACCATAAGGATTATTAATGATATCATCATGAAAGAGTCAATAGTAAGGTGTCTTAAAATCACCTCAGCCATTAATCCAAAATCCTTAAGTTTATCCCCAGGCAGAATTTTTGTACAAGGACAGAATAAAGCCGTATTCTTTGCCAAAATTTCACAAGAATGATATTAAAGCACTTTATAATATTCTTACACTTTGAAACATTTTGAGCAAGGCCATATTAATCTATGTTGCTCTACACACCTCTGTCTCCATTGCTCCTACTAGTATGGTCCATTAAGCCCTCTTTAGAATATCCAACTGCTTTCCTAATCCAAAGTCCCAATGTCCACACTCTGCCAACAAGCAGAGTAGTTAGGCCTATCATCACAATACTCTATTCCCTGGTACCACTTTCTGTCTTAGTCACTGTTCTATTGCTGTGAAGAAACACCATGACCAAGACAGTCTTATAAGAGAAAATTATTACAATGGGTAAGAGTTTTAGAGATTTATTTTAGTATCATTGTGGTTGGAATCATGGCAGCATGCACACAGACACTGGAGCAGTAGTTGACAGCTACATCCTGATCCATAGGCAGAGAGAGAGAGAGAGAGAAGAGGAGAGGAGAGGAGAGGTAGAGAGAGAATGAGAGAGGGAAGGAGAGAAATGGAGGGATAGAGGGAGAGCAAGAGAGAGAGGGAGGGAAGAAGGGAGGACAAGGGGAAAAACAAGAAGGAGAGGGAGAGAGACAGAATGAGACAGAGAGAGAGAGATTATGGATTCAGTGGCATGGGCTTTTGAAAACTTGAAGCTCATTGCCAATAGTACATTTGCTCCAATAAGGCCACACCTCCTAATCTTTCTACTTCTTTCAAATAGCGCTACTCCTTGATGACTGAACATTGAAATATGTGAGGCTATGGGAGTGGGGATGGGGCAGTCTTATTAAGACCATAAAAAGAGCAGATGAAACAAGCCAGTAAGCAGCATTCCTCCATGGTTTTTGCTTCAGGTCCTGCCTTTAAATTCAATCCTTGAGTTTTCTTTGACTTCCCTAAGAGATGGATTATAACTTTTAAGGTGAAATAAAACCTTTCCTCCTAAGTTGATTTTGGTCGGTACTTTATGACAACACCCAAAAATCAAACTGGGACAACTATTTCATGGCATTTATTTGAAAGGATACTTTACAGTGAGAGTATAAACTTTAGACTAATAACCACAGCCCAAAGGTTCAAGGAACGTTTCCTTGAATGATAGAAAGCCACATGGACTACATTCTCTAAAAGAATGGATTATCTGGGTGCTCTTCTCTGGCTCTCTGCTTAGGAAGAACTTGTGGAAGGGGCATCCACAAGGAACATCCTTTATGTCATTGTTTTTCTTTTTTTGCAGTAAGCTATGGCCTTTGATCTGAAGCACTGAAACCAGACAATTTGAGGGAGGATTTAAAGGTGCTTTCAGCATCTAAGGTAACTATTCTGAATTAGCATGTAGGGAACCCATCCACTTTAGAGTAGATATGGCCCGGCAATGTCCACCTATAATGTTAGAATGTGGATACGGATGTACATATGAAGGATGCCTTTTTATCTTTCTTTGGTTCCTTAATACTTCTGGAGGTTTAACACTAAAAAATTACAAAATAAAAATAACAGACTAGCAAGAGCAAAGAGTCTTATGAAGTGTTAGTAACTGATATCTAGACATTGAATAAAGATTGAAGAATCATTTGTTTTTTTATAGTTGGTATCTTCATATGTTTCATTCTGTTTTTCAAATTTTCAAAGTTTTAAGTGGTACTTAGAATTTCATTACTTTTTCCTTCCTCAAAAAAGTTACTATAGTTGTTGGAATAGCAGTCTCAGATTAAGAGAGATTTATACACAACACTACTAGGAATCTAGATGGAAACAGAGATAAGATTAGGACTACTATTCAAAGTAGGTCATAAGAGGCCAAATAAAACTCTAATACTGTTGTTAGTCCAGGGTACCTTAGGATTGGGTACCTATGAGGATTCCTCATCTTCCTAAATGGAGGTTTTATAAGGGAAAGTTTTGTTGTTGTGGACCCATATATCAAGTAGTATAAAATGCCCCAAACTCTGCCAAAATCAAAGGCAAGACCGTGGAAGAAGTCTGAGAGATTACCCTTCCAAGTGTATAGGTCTCCAGGGGCTGATATCCTCTGTCATAGTGATAAACTGGGTTTTGGCAAACAGATTTCCCAAACCCTTCCCCACAGTTGTCTGAAGAGATGAGAACTGATTCTGACAGGGAACTAAACTGGTAGCTATCAAAATTAAGGAAGTATAGCTGAATTTTATAGCAAAATAAAACCTTTGACTAAGGGCCCCAAGGAATCATGTATCTCAGAATATCTGGATTAACATATCACAATGTGCCTGAGGAGCCCCTGGGCAAGACTGCCAGACTATTATGTAAAGTGATTTCCTTCTCCTGCCAATTGAAGACATGGTTTTAAATATTTTGTTCCAAACAAATTATATCATATTCTAGATACTTCCATAGGATAAAGAAAGGACATCTAGTGAGACATATAGGAACATATACTCAAGAACAGAGTGATCTCAACAGAACTGTTTCGGTTATTTAGAGATTTTTTGGGGGGGAGATTGATGAATTTAATGCTATAGTTCCTACTTAGGGCTCACCAGGACACAAGTAGTATGATAGAACATTAGCTCAACAAAAGGAATGGGTCTCAAATATTTTCAATATTTTGGTGAATTACATGTAGTGCTGTATAGATTGAATGAACAGTGAGTGATATATAGTTAAATGCAGGAGTGATAGAAGATTTGCTACCCTGATACTGTATTCATTTCTTTAGATAATTAAAATAAAGATAACAAAAGTCTGAACAGTTCACTTCATGTACTAGGATCTGAGAGAGGCAGTAGTCATCTTCTGATATAGGTATATTTCCAATGAAGAAGACAAACTTGTTGTTTGGTTCTAAGCAAGGTTCCTGAGCGTTAAGTAGATCACCACAACACATAAACATTCTGTGGAGTTTAGTTTCTGCATTTGACCCAGAGAATTTTCAAATAAGGAGGACCTGACCACTTACTCCTAAATTTCTAAGAAGATACAATTTTAGTCCTATGGGGCATGGTTTTATTTTTTTTCTTTCTTGTAAGACTTCTAACAATGCAAGATTTTGGAATCCTTTTCCTCCTACCAGTTTTCCTCTTCCAGGCTTGCTATGAGGAGAGGTGCCTAGTGTTACTGCAACGTGATATGTCATGTTTGGTTGATATCCCTGTGTGGCTTGCCCTTTTCTGAAGGTAAATGGAGGTGGAGTGGATTGGAGGAAGAAAGGGAAAATGTGGGGAGGAGGAAAGGGCTGCCAGGAGAAGAAGAAAAGAAAACTGCAGTCAGAATGTAATATACAAGAGAATAAATAAATAAATTTTTAAAAAGAAAATTTCATAGAATTTTATAATGTTCACCCCCTTTTCCCTATACCTCCTAGATGCACTCTCCTTCCTTCCCCACACAACATTGTGTTCTTGCTTTGTTTTAACCCATTAAGCACTATTTGTACAATCCATGTAGTTTTAAGTGCATGTGACCACCTATCAGAGCATGATCAACATACTTTAAAGAAAACTTATCAGTAGATGTCAGTTGCTTATAGTTCCTTGGCTACAAATAGATCTTCATGTCTACCTTTAGGGGGTTATTTTCTTTTATGGAACAGAACTTGGCTTAAGTCCATCAGATTCAGTGTTGATTAAACTTGTGGAGATTATAGAACTTTTTCTTTTTTCATTTAGAAAAGGAATGGCTATTACAGAGCCAAATCTGTGTCTACTATGAATTCTGATAACTTTCATATTGTGTTGGCTAGTACTCAGCAGGTCCTTTATTTTCCCCTACAAGATTTTGCCTGTGAACTTTTATAACATGTTTTTCAGAAGTCTGTTGGAAGTGGCTTTTACTAGCTGATTACCCTCACATCCTCCCTTTCTCTTTCAGTAACTCATCATTGATGCCTTGCTGCCTAAACACTTATCTACTTCTAGTCTACTAGAATCACCAGGTCTAACTTCTGAAGATTACAAATATGCAGTGAGGAGACTTAGAGGATGCAGCAGTCCCCAAGGATGTGGAAGAGCCATGTTCCTCCTCTCATGTTCTTAGGGATAGTTATCTGAAGAATTAGACCTGTGAGGAGAACGAGGGCCTAGAGATTAAACAGGTCTCCAGAGATGTGGAGGACCAATGTTCCTCCTCTCATCCTTTTATGGATAGCAACTGGGAAGATCCTAAAGATGGGACACCCAGTACTACTGGAGTTCTTCAGAATCCCTGTGCCTCTTCAAGAGAATCTGCTGAGGGTCGTAGCAACCAAGAAGAGCAGGGTAACCTAGTGAATCCATCAGGTCATCCAACCCCCATGAATTTACCTATGATTAATGCAGATGGGAAAGTTATTTTTTTGGTAAATTACATGCTAAACAAGTATCAGATGAAAGAGATAATGAGAATGGCTGAAATTTTCAAAGAAGAATATCATTTTTACAAAATCCTCATGAAAGCTTCTGCGCATATGGAAATGGTCTTTGGCCTGGATGTAAGGAGGTAGATCCTGTCAACCACTACTATACCCTCTTTGTCAAACTAGGTCTCACCTATGATTGGATGCACAGTGATGAATATTGCTTTCCTAAGACAGATCTCAGGATAATCAACCTGAGGGTAGTCTTCATGAAAGGTAACTGTGCCACTGAAGATGAGGTTTGGGAAATGTTGAATCCAATGGGAATCTATGCTAGGATGAATCACTTCTTCTTTGGCTAACCACGACAGCTTATAACTGATAAGTTTATGAAGGAGCCATACCTGATGTAACAGGCAGTAGCCAATAGTGATCCTGTGCACTATGAATATATGTGGGGTAACCAGGATTGAGTAAGATGAAAGTGTTAGATTTTATGGCCAAGGCTCATGGGACAGACCCTACTGGTTCCCTTCTCAGTATGAAGAGGATCTGATAGAAGAGAAAACCTTGCCATGATTTTAGACCATGCTGGTCTAAGTTCTGGCTCTGGTGCTAGTTCTAGTGCCATGGGCAACAGCTTTCCTCATTTATAGTAAAATCAAAGATAAATTACTGTTAGTATTTAGGCAGCCTGCTTTTGGGTTGCCTAGCAACCTATGATGTCATCATTTGTCTCCCCCCAGGTAGCCACACCTGGCAGGAGTGGTTACATTGCTCCTTAAAAGGATCAACCCTCCACTCTGATCTTTCCTGGCTCTTGCCCCCACCTCTCTTGTCTACTCCCCTTTCTCTGTCAGGGTGCCTCACCCTCTTTCCACTATCATGTCTTGCTCCCTCCTTCTCTCTTTCTCCATCTCCATCTAATAAACCTCTTTAATATAAAATCTGCTTTGCGCATCATGATCATTGTTTTATTTAGTCCTAACAATTACTCCTTAATAATTTCGGAGAAATTTTAGAATTGAAGGTGATAATGGACCTAGGTTGATAGAGAAGCCATAATCTTATCTGCATAGTTCTAATATGTATAAGTACCATGCCATGTTTTTTTCTTTCACTGTTTGCCCCTAATATTTGAATATTGTTGCATATAATAGCATTGCTGTTTAGCTTCTAATAACTCCACTGAATGCAATTCAAAAATTTAATAATAAGATCTTTGTCCTGACATAAAATTAATTGTAGAATAATTTCATCTATCTGTACAATGTAATTACCTGGAGTACTACAACATGTTTGCTAAGCTTCCACCTTTTAAAAAGATTTGTTCTAATTCTTTATGTACCTTTCCATATCTCAGGGAAATTACTTGATATATGTGTAGTTTCTTTATACATGCCAAGAGTAATAAAATTTAAGAAATTTTTATTCTCATTTGCAGTGTTTTTTATTTCCCAAACTTTATTTGAGCATTTACTATTTTTCAATGGTTATTTTACTTTACTAGGGTTCTAGATTAAACATCATGTAATCCTTTCTTTTATAAGTGTATTGATTGTGGTAGTATGTCTTCTAATAGGTTAAACACAAACAAAAGATACTGTTAATACATAAATCAATCCTAAAGATTCTGTTAAGGGTAAATATCCTGAAAGAGGAAAATGCAATGTGGTTGTGGTAAAGTAAACTTCCTCAGAGTGTTAAATTTTGAGGTGGTGAGAACAGAGACATAATAAGACCAGCGCATGACACACTCCAAAGTTGACATCCAAAAGTTGAATGCAAAACCACTCTGTGGTTTTGTTCACGTCGACACAATTTTCATGCAAAAAGAGTCAAAACTGTCCATCTCTGAAAACCAGGCCTGTGCTGCTGAATGTTAATCACAAACTAAGGCTTTATTTGCAAATAATTATGGACATGTTTATAGGTAAGAGGGACTCAAACACCACTGGATTAACATTTATTTCTCATGAGTGGTTTAAGAAAGAGTTTTAAATAGATTACCATAAGTATCATTTGAACTGTACATAGTAACACATGATTTTTAATTTAATTTAATTTATATATTTATTACAATTTATTCATTTTCTATCCCCACTGCAGCTCCCTCCCACATCCCCTCCCAGTCCCACCCACACTCCTTTTTCCCCTGTTCCTTTTCCATAGTCCCCTGATAGTGGAGGACCTGCTCACCTTCTATCTGACCCTAGCTTATCATGTCTCATAGAGGTTGGATACAACATCTTCCTCTGTAACCTGGCAAGGCTGCAAGCCAATGGAGGAGATGATCAAAGAGCTGGCCACTGAGTTCATGTCAGAGATAGTCCCTGTACCCATTACAAGGGAGCAAACGTGGAAAATGAGCAAACAATGGAGCTTCCTTTGAACAGGAGTTCTAGGTCCTCTCCATGCATGGTCCTTGGGCCCGGGTATTTTGGTTCTGTTTTTCTGCTTGTGAAGATCTTGTAACCTCCAGGTCTTTCTAACTCCCTCTTCTTCCATAAGGATTCTGGGTCTCTGCCCAAAGTTTGGTTACAAGTCTCAGCATCTCCTTCAATACCCAGGTGGGTAGTGTCTTTTAGAGATCCTCTATGAAAGGTTACTCTCCTGTTCCTTGTCTTCTCATACTTACAATGCTTATCTGGTTTGCGCTCTGACTGAGGATTAAGCATCTTCTGTAGGGTCCTCCTTGTTGTTTAGCTTCTTTAGTGCTATAGATTTTAGTATGGTTATCCTATATTATATGGGTAACATCCACTTATAACGTAGTATATATCATATGTGTCTTTCTGCTTCTGGGTTACCTCACTTAGGATGGTTTTCCTAGTTTAATCCATTTAGCTGCAAATGTCATGATTTCCTTGTTTTTAATTGCTTAGAATTATTTCATTGTGTAAATGCACCACACTTTATGTATCCATTCCCCCACTGAGAGACATCTAAATTGTTTCCAGATTGAGGCTAGTAGGAATAGAGCTGCTACAGACATGATTGAGCAAATGTCCTTGTTGTATACTTGAGCGTCTTTTGGATATATGCCTAAGAATTGGATAGCTGGATCTTGAGGAAGCACTATTCTTAATTGTCCGAGAAAGCGCCAGATTGATTTCCAAAGTGGTTGTACAAATTTACATTCCCACCAGCAGTGGAGGAAGGCTCCCCTTTCTCCTCATCCTCTCCAGCATGTGTTGTCATTTGAGTTTTTGATTTTAGGATAGCTTCAGATTTTTTTGTGTTAATTTTGTATCCAGCCATTTTGCTTAAGGTGGTCATCAGCTGAAGGAGTAGACTGGTAGAATTTCTAGGGTTACTTACATAAACAATCATATCATCTGTGAATAGTGATACTTTGACTTCTTCCTTTGTGATTTGTATCCCTTTGATCTTCTTTAGGTGTTTATTGCTCAAGAGAGGTCTTCAAGAACTATGTTGAAGAGATAAGAAGGGAATGGGTAGCCTTTACTTGTCCCTGATTTCATTAAGATGGATTTAAGTTTCTCTCTATTTATTTTGATGTTAGATAGAGTCTTGTGTATATTACTTTTACTATGTTTAGGTATGTGCCTAGTATCCCTGAGCTTTCCAAAACTTTAAACATGAACTGGCATTGAATTTAGTCAAATGCTTTTTCAGCAGCTAAGGAGATGTTCTTGTATTTTTTTTCTTTCAGTTCGTTTATATGGTGGATTATATTAACATATTTTCATATTTTGAACTACCCCTACATGCCAAGGATGAACCATACTTGGTCGTGGTGGATATCTTTATTTTTCTTCGATTTGGTTTGGAAGTATTTTGTTGAGTATTTTTACATCAATATTTATAAGCCAGATTTGTTTGAAGTTTTATTTCTTTGTAGCATCTTTATGCAGTTTAGGTATGAATGTGACTATGGTCTCAGAGAATGAGTTTAGTAATGTTCCTTCTGTTTCTCTGTTGTGGAATAGTTTGAAGAGTATTGGTATTATCTCTTCTTTGAAGGTCTGGTGGAATTCTGAGCTGGGAGACTTTTGATGACAGCTTTTATTTCCTTAGGGAATATAGGATGATTTAACTTATGTACATGGTCTTGATTCAGTTTTGGTAAGTGGAATCAATCAAGAAAATTTTACATTTAATTTATATTTTCAATTTTTGTTGCATATAAACTTTTCAAGTAGGACCTAATGATTCTTTTTATTTCCTCAGTGTCTATGGTTATGTCCACCTATTCATTTCTGATTTTGTTGGACAAGATCCCTCTGCTTTTTAGATAGTTTGGCTAAGGTTTTGTCTATCTTGTGAATTTTCTCCAAGAAGAAGCTCTTGGTTTCCTTGATTCTTTGAATTATTCTCCTTGTTTCTTTTTTATTTTTATATTAATTACAGTATATTCACTTTGTATCCCAGCTGCATCCCATCCCTCTTCCCCTCCCTCATCTCTTTCCATTTCCAGCTCAATGTCCACTAAAAGAGGAGGTCCTCCTCTTCTTCCATTTCATCCTAGCATATCAGGTCTCATCAGGATTGTCTGCATTGTCTTCCTCTGTAGCCTGGAAAGGCTGTTTCTCCCTCAGGGAGAGGTGATCAAAGACCCAGCCACTGAGTTGATATCAAAGACAGCTATTGTTCCCCTTAACAGAGAACACATTGGAGACTGAGCTGCTATGGGCTACATGTGAGCAGCAGTTCTAGGTTATCTCCATTAATGGTCCATGTTGGAGTATCAGTCTCAGAATAAAACCTCTTTGTCCAGATTTTTTGGTTCAGTTGCTCTCCTTGTAGAGTGCCTGTTTCCTCCAGGTCTTTCTATATTCCCATTCTTTCATAATATTCCCTGCACTCTGCCGAAATTTGGCTATGAGCTTCATTATCTGCTTTGATAACCTGCTGAGTAGAGTCTTTCAGAGTCCCTCTGTGGTAGGCTCGTGCTCGGTTCCATTTTTTCCCTCTCCCAGTGTCTGTCCCATCTGCTTTTCTGCATGAGGACTGATCATCTTAGGGTCCTCCTTTTTGCTTAGCTTCTTTAAGTGTACAGATTTTAGTATGTTTATCCTATATTATATATCAAATATCCACTTACAAGTGAGTATATGGCATGTATGTCTTTCTGCTTCTGGAATACCTCACTGGGGACGATCTTTTCCAGTTCCCACCACTTGTTTCATGATTTCCTTGTTTTTGTTTGCTGAGTGGTATTCCATAGTGTAAACGTACCATAATTTCTGTATTCATTCCACAGTTGAGGAGCATCTGGGTTGTTTCCAGGTACTAGTTATTACAAATAAAGCTGCTAAGAACATGGCTGAGAAAAATGTCCATATTATGTAATTGAGCTTTTTTGGCTATATGCCTAAGAGTGGTATAGCTGGATCTTGAGGAAGTATTACTCCTAATTGTCTGAAAAAGCACCAAATAGATTTCCAAAGTGACTGTTCAAGTTTACATTCCCACGAGCAATGGAGGCAGGTTACCGTTTGTGAACATCCTGTTCAGCATGTATTTTCCATTGAGGTTTTTATCTTAGCCATTCTCAGTGGCATAAGGTGAAATCTCAGGGTTGTTTGTATTTGCATTTCTCTGATGACTAAGGACATTAAGCATTTCGTTAAGATTTTCTCTGCTACTGGATATTCCTGTATAGATAATTCTCTGTTTAGCTCTGTACCCCATTTTTTAAAATTTGATTACTTGGTTGGTTGTTTTTTAACTTCATTTTTTATATTCTGGATTTTAACCCTCTGTCAGATATAGGGTTGGTGAAGATCCTTTCCCAATGTGTAGGCTGTCGTATTGTTTTGGTGTTTTGGTGACAGTTTCCTTTCCTTTACAGAAGCTTTCGGTTCATGAGGTCCCATTTATTCTTTGTTGATCTTTGAGCCTGTGCTATTGGTGTTCTGTTCAGGAAGTTTTCTTATGTGTGAAGGAGTTCAAGCGCTACCCCAGTTTTTCTGCAAATGATTCAGTGTGTCTGGTTTTATGTTGAGGTGTTTGATTCACTTTGACTTTAGTTCGATGCTGGGTGATAAATATGGATCTACCTAAAATTTTCTACATTTACACACACAGTTAGACCAATACCATTTGTTGAATATGCTGTCTTTTCCCCATTGTATGGGTTTTGTTCCTTTGCCAAAAAATCAATTATCCTTAGGTGTGTAGGTTTATTTCTGGGATTTCTATACAATTCCATTGATCTATCAATCTGTTTCTATGCCACTTCCATGCAGTTTTTATTACTATTACTCTGTAGTACAGCTTGAGATCAGGGATTGAGATACCTCAAGATGATCTATTGTTGCACTGGATTTTTTAGCAATTTTGGGTCTCAAATTTTTCCATATGAAGTTGAGTATTGTTATTTCAAGTTCTGTAAAGAATTGTGTTGCTATTTTGATGGGGATTGAATTGAATATGTAGATCGTTTTTGGCCAGATGACCATTTTCACTACGTTAATCCTATCTTTGCATCTTCTGATAGCTTCTTTAATTTCTTTCTTCAGAGACTTGAAGTTGTTTTTTTTTCTTTTTTTCAAACAGGTCTTTCACTTCCTTGGTTAGAGTCATTCCAAGTTGTTTTATGGTATTTGTGGCTATTTTGAAGGGTGTAGTTTCCCTAATTTCTTTCTCAGCCTTTTTGTCTTTTGTATATAGGAGGGCTACAGATTTTTTTTGAGTACATTTTTTAAAATTTTTTATTAATTACACTTTATTCACTTTGTATCCCCCCTGTGGTTCCCTCCCTCCTCCAGTCCCAATCCCTCCCTTCCTCCACCCTCTGCTTGCATGCCCCTCCCCAAGTCCACTGATAGGGGAGGTCTTCTTTTCATTCCTTCTGATCCTAGTCTATCAGATCTCTTTAGGAGTGGCTGCGTTGTCTTCTTCTATGCCATGGTAAAGTTGCTTCCTCCTCAAGGGGAGGTAATTAAAGAGCAGGCCAATCAGTTCATGTCAGAGACAGTCCCTGTTCCTATTACAATGGAACCCACTTGCATATTGAACTGCCATGGGCTACATCTGTGCAGGGGTCTTAGGTTATCTCCAGGCACTCCTAAGCATAAACCAAAAAGACTCTCAATTACACAATAAGGACATTTGCTGAACCATGTTTGTAGCAGCCTTATTTGTAATAGCCAGAAGCTGGAAGCAGCCCAGATGCCCCTCAGTGAAGGAATGAGTGCAGAAATTGCGGTATATCTGCACAATGGAATATTACTCAGCAATAAAAAAACAAGGAAATCATGAAATTTGAAGGTAAATGGTGGGATCTGGAAAAGATCATCCTGCATGAGCTATCCCAGAAGCAGAAAGATGCACACGGTATATACTCACTTGTATAGACATATAATATAGGACAAACTTATTAAAATTTTTACACCTAAAGAAACTAACGAAGAGGGAGGACTCTTGCTAAAACTCTCAATTCCTACCCAGAAAGGCAAAGAGGATGGACATCAGAAGGAGGAGAAAAGAGGGAACAAGTCAGAAGCTTGACACAGAGGACCTCTGAAAGGCTCTGCACTACAGACTATCAATGCAGATGCTGAGACTTATGGGCAACCTTTAAAGGGGCAGAGAGCAGGGAATCTTAGGAAAGAAGTGGGAAACAGTAAGATCTTGAGAGGACAGGGACTCCACAAGGAGAGCAACAGAACCAAAAAATCTGATCATAGGGGTCTTTCCTAAGATTGAGTTAGTTTTTTATTGAGCCACTCTGCTGAAGTTGTTAATCAACTGTACGAGTTCTCTTCTTGAATATTTTGAGTCACTCATGTATACTAACATAATCTACATGTAGTGACATTTTGACTTCATCTTTTCTGATTTGTATCCCCTTGATATCTTTTAGTTTTCTTATTGCTCTAGCCTTGACTTCAAATGTTATGCTGAAGGATACTAAGAGAGTGGGCAGCTTTGCCTTCTCTCTGATTTCAGTGGGATTGATTTAAATTTCTCTCAATTTAGTTTGATGTTCACTATAGGCTTTCTGTATATTGTCTTTAATGTGTCTATTTATGTGCTTTGTATCCCTGATCTCTCCAAGACTTTAAACATGACTGGGTGTTCAATTTTGTCAGTTGCTTTTTTGGCTTCTAAGGAGATGATCATGTGTTTTGTTTTTTTTTTCTTTCAGTTTGTTTATATGTTGGATTACATTGATGGAGTTGCATATATTGAAGCACTGTTGCATGCTTGGATGAAGGCTACTTAGTCACGGTGGATGATATATTTTACGTGTTCTTGGGTTCAGTTTTCAGTATTTTTCAATAAAAATATTTTTTCAATAGTGTTCACAATAGAGATAGTTCTGAAGTTCTCTTTTTTTTGTTGGGTCTTCATGTGGTTTAGGTATCAAGGTACCTTCATAGATCGAGTTTGTTAATGTTCCTTCTGTTTCTCTTTTATAGAATAGTTTGAAGAGAATTGGAGTTAGTTCTTCTGTGAAGTTCTGGTAGAATTCTCAACTGAAACCACCTGGCCCTCTGATTTTTTTTGGTAGGGAGTATTTTGATGACTGCTTCTATTTCATTAGGGGTTATAGGAATATTCAATCTTTCTAATCTTGATTTAATTTTCATAAATGGAATCTATCAAGAAAATTGTCCATTTCATTTAGATATTCCAGTATTGTGGTATATAGGTTTTGTAATAAGACCAAATGATTGTTTGGATTTCTTCAGTGTCTGTCATTATGTCCCCCTTTTCATTTTTGATTTTGCTGATTTGTATAGTTTCTCTCTGCCTTTTAGTTATTTTGGATAAAGGTCTGTCTATCTTGTTGATTTTCTCAAAGAACCATATCTTGGTCTCATTGATTCTTTGAATTGTTTTGTTGTTGTCATTGTTGTTACTAATTATTTGATTTCAGCTCTGAGTTCGATTATTTCCAATTGTCTACTCCTCTTGGATGAGTCTGCTTCTTTTCTAGGGCTTTTTGGTGTGCCATTAAGTTGCTTGTTTGAGATGTCCCCAACTTCTTTCTGTAACACTTACTCCTTTATACTTTGTTCTTAGCACTGGTTTCATTGTGTTCCATAAGTTTGAGTAAGTTTTACATTCATTTTTATTGAATTTTATTAAGTCTCTAATTTATTTTTTCCTTTCTACCCTGACCTCAAATCTGTACCTCAAAGTTGTCTTTGAGTAGAAAGTTGTGTAGTTTCCATGTGTAGATAGGCTTTTGTAATTTTTGTTGTTGTGGTGGTCTAGTTTTGGGCCATGGTGGTCTGATAGCTTATAGGGAATTATTTCGAGCTTCTTATATCTGTTAAGGCCTGCTTTGTACCCAACTATATTGTCAATTTTTAAGAATGCTCCATGATGTACTGAAAAGAATGTATACTCTTTTGTGTTTGGGTGAAAAGTTCTGTAGACATCTATTAGGTCCATTTGATTCAGGCCCTCTGCAAATGCCATTATATCCCTATTTAGGTTCTGTCTAGACGATCTGTCCCTTGTTGAGAGTGGACTGTTGAAGTCTCCCATTATTAAGGTGATGGGATCAATGTGTGATTTAAGCTTTAAGAGTATTTCATTTACAAATGTAGGTGCTCTTTTATTTGGGGCATTGATATTCAGAATTGCTATGTCCTCTTAGTGAATTTTGTCTTTAATAGAATGCAGTGACCCTCCTCATCTTTTTTGATTAATTTTGGTTGAAAGTCTATTTTATTAGATACTGGAATAGCTACCCCAGCATGTTTTCTGGGTCAGTTTGCTTGAAAAACATTCTCCAGCCCTTTACTCTGAGGTAGTGTTTATCTTTGTTGCGGAGGTGTGTTTTTTGGATGTAGCAGAAATTTGGATCCTGTTTCCACAACCATTCTGTTAGTCTGTGTCTTTTTATTGGATAGTTGAGACCATTGATGTTAATAGATATTATTGGGCAATGATTGTTAGCTCCTTTTATTGTGGAATTGGTAGTGATTGTGTGTTTGTTTTCTTTTGCTTTTTTGGTGTGATGGTGACTTTATTCTGTGTTTCCTTGGGTGTAGTTAATCTCGTGTTGATGTTTTCCTTTTTTTTATTAATTACACTTTATTCATTTTGTATCCCCCCATAAGCCCCTCGCTCCTGTCCTCCCGGTCCCACCCCCCTTCTTTCTGCATGCATGCCCCTCCCCAAGTCCACTGGTAGGGGAGTTCCTCCTCTCCTTCTTTCTGATCTTAGTCTATCAGTTTTCATCAGAAGTGGATGCATTGTCAGGGTTCTAGGTTATATCCATGAATAGTCATTGGTTAGAGTATGAGTCTCTGGGAAGTTCCCTGTGTTCAAATTTTCTTGTTCTGTTGCTCTCCTTGTGGAGTTCCTGTCCTCTCCAGCTCTTACTATTTCCCACTTATTACATAAAATTCCATTCACTCTGCTGTCAATTGGCCATCAGGCTCAGTATCTGCTTTCACAGTCTGCATGGCAGAGGCATTCAGAGGCTCTCTGTGGCAGGTTCCTAGGTTGTTTCCTGTTTTCTTCTTCTTCAGATGTCTATCCTCTTTGCCTTTCAGGATGGGTATTGAACATTTTAGTTAGGGTCCTCTCTTTTGCTTAGTATGTTTAGATGTACAGATTTTAGTGGGTTTATTCTATGTTGTATGTTTATATGAGTGAGTATATACCGTCTGTGTCTTTTTGCTTCTGGGACAACTCATTCAGGATGATCCTTTCCAGGTCCCACCATTGAGCTGCAAATTTCATGATTTCCTTATTTTTTTTTTCAATGCAGTTTATTCAGGAACCTTGAACAATCATCTGACCCTGGGGAAAGCCAGCCCACAGCTTAAATAGCCTCTGGGTAGCCAACCCAGGCATGCCACATGGGCAATGCAGATAGGTCCACATACATGGAAGCAAGCCAGATCCTCAGCCTTAGCCAAATGTGGAATTGTTCGTGACAGAGAGCACTCACCATCGGGAAGGTGGAAGGCGGAAACCAGCTCCATCTTTAAGGCACAACATTCCGCAGCTCTCTACAGTTCCCCCTTTTTGTTTTAGACGCATCAGACAAGAGTAGAGGTCTGATCTCTGATATTAGAAATAAATTGGGACTTTGTACCGATGTTCATTTAGGTGTCATCCACCCAAAGAGCATCAGACCCGTCTGATACCTTTTTCTCAGGGAAATAGTAAAAGCTGGAGAGGACAGGGTCTCCACAAGGAGAGCAGCAGAACAAGAAAATTTGAACACAGGGAACTTCCCAGAGACTCATACTCCAACCAAGGACTATTCATGGAGATAACCCAGAACCCCTGCACAGATGTAGCCCAGGGCAGTTCAGAGTCCAATTGGGTTACATAGTAATGTGAAGAGGGACTGCCTCTGACATAATCTGATTGGCCTGCTCTTTGATCACCTCCTTCTGGGTGGGAGCAGCCTTACCAGGCCATAGTAGAGGACAATGCAGCCACTTTTGATGTGAACTGACAGACTAATATCAGAAAGGAGAGGAGAACCTCCACTATTAGTGGACTTGAGGAGTGGCATGCAAGCAGAGGGAGAAGGGAGGGTGGGACTGGGAGGAGAAGAGGGAGGGGCTTATGGGGGATGCAGATTTCCTTATTTTTCATTGCTGAGTAATACTCCATTGTATAGATGTACCACAGTTTCTGCATCCATTCTTCAATTGAGGGGCATTTGGGCTGTTTCGTGCTTCTGGCTATTACAAATAAAGCTGCTACAAACATGGTTGAGCAAATGTCCTTTTTGTGTACTTGAGCCTCTTTTGGGCATATGCCTAGGAGTGGTATGGCTGGATCTTGAGGAAGCACTATTCCTAGTAGACTGAGAAAGCACCAGATTGATTTCCAGAGTGGTTTTACAAGTTTACACTCCTACCAGCAGTGGAGAAGGGTTCCCTTTTCTCCACAACCTCTGCAGCATGTGTTGTCACTTGAGTTTTTGATCTTGGCCATTCTTATGGGTGTAAGGTGAAATCTCAGGGTTGTTTTGATTTGCATTTCCCTAATGGCTAATGAGGTTGAGCATTTCTTTAAGTGCTTCTCTGCCATTGGATATTTCTCTACAGAGAATTCTGTTTAGCTCTGTTCCCATTTTTTAAGTGGATTACTTGGTTTGCTGTTTTTCAGGTTCTTTAGTTCTTTATATATACTGGATATGAGTCCTTTGTCAGATAAAGGGTTGGTGATGATTCTTTTCCAATATGTAGGCAGTCACTTTGTTTTGATGACTGTGTCCTTTGCTTTACAGAAGCTTTTCAATTTCATGGGGTCCCATTCATTGATTGTTGCTCTTAGAGCCTGTCCTGTTGGTGTTCTGCTCAGGAAGTTTTCTCCTGTACCAATGAGTTCTAAGGTATTCTCCACCTTTTTTTCTAGCTGATTTAATGTGTCTGGTTTTATGTTGAGGTCTTTGATCCACTTGGACTTCAGTTTTGTGCAGGGTGATAAGTATGGATCTATTTTCATTTTTCTACATGTAGACATCCAGTTAGACCAGCACCATTTGTTGAAGATGCAATCTTTTTTCCATTATATGGTTTTGTCATCTTTGTGAAAAATCAAGTGTCCATAAGTGTGTGGGTTTATTTCTGGGTCTTCTGTTCAGTTCCATTGATCCACCATTCTGTTTCTATGCCGGTACCATGCAGTTTTTATAACTGTTGCTCTATAATAGTACAGCTTGAGATCAGGGATGGAGATACCTCCAGAAGATCTTTTATTGTAGAGGATTGTTTTAGCAATTCTGGGCTTCTTGTTATTCCATACAAAGTTGAGAATTTTTCTTTCCAGGTCTGTAAAGAATTGTGTTGGCAATTTGATGGGAATTGCATTAAATCTGTAGATTGCTTTTGGTAAGGTGGCCATTTTTACTATGTTAATCCTGCCAAGCCATGAGCATGGGAGATCTTTCCATCTTCTCATATCTCCTTCTAATTCTTTCTTCAGAGACTTACAATTTTTTTCATACAAGTCTTTGACTTGCTTGGTTAGGGTTACACCAAGGTACTTTATGTCATTTGTGGCTATTGTGAAGGGTGTTGTTTCTCTAATTTCTTTCTCAGCCCTTTTGTTTTTTGTATACAGGAGTGCTACTGATTTTTTTTTTTTGAGTTAATTTTGTATCCAGCCATTTTGCTGAAGGTGTTTATCAGCTGTAGGAGTTCCCTGTTAAAGTTTTTGGGGTCACTCATGTATACTATCATATCATCTGCAAATAGTGATAATTTGACTTCTTCCTTTCCAATTTGTATCCCCTTGATCTCCATCAACTCTCTTATTGCTCTAGCAAGGACTTCCAGAACTATGTTGAAGAGATATGAGGAGAGTGGGCAGCCTTGTCATATCCATGATTTCAGTGGGATTGCTTTAAGTTTCTCTCCATTCAGTTTGATGTGGGCTATAGGCTTGTTGTATATCGCTTTTACTATGCTTAGATATGTGCCTTGTATCCCTGATCTCTCCAAGACTTTAAACATGAATGGATGTTGGATTTTGTCAAATGCTTTTTTTTTTCCTTTTAATATCTTCTATAAGACTCAATTGATGCTTACATATTGTTTAAATTTAGTTATATCATGGAATATTTAGTTTTCTCCATCTATGTTGATTGAAAGTTTTGCTGGATACATAGTTTGGGTTGGCATCTGTGATCTCTAAACTTCTGGGAGATATCTGTCCAGGCCCTTCTGGCTTTCATATTCCCTGTTGAGAAGTCTGTTGTGATTCTGATAGTTTTATTTTATATGTTACTTGGCCTTTTTACCTTGCTGCTTTTGATAATTTTTCTCTGTTCGTTAGATTTACTATTTTGATTATTTTGTGGTAAGAGGAGTTTCTTTTCCGGTCTAGTCTATTTAGTGTCATGTAGGCCTCTTATATGTTTATGGGCACCTCTTTCTTAAGGTTGGGGAAATTTTCTTCTATGATCTTCTCAAAAATATTTTAGGGCCTTCCTTTGATGCCTGGGATCTTCTTTTCTGTCTATTCCTATTTTTCTTAGATATCATCTTTTCATGGTGTCCTTGATTTCTTGGATGTTTTTATTTTAACTTTTCAGATTTTACTTTTTCTTGGAGGGATGGATCAATTTCTGAAATTGTGTCCTCATTGCCTTAGATTCTCTCTTCCATATTTTGTATTTTGTCGGTGATGCTTAACTTTGTTGTTCTTGATCTCTTCTCCAAGTTGTCCAACTCAAGGATTTTCTCTGTTTGAGTTTTCTTTATTGATTCTAATTCTGTTTTCATATCTTGGGCCATCTCCTTATTTGTTTGAGTGTATATTCTTGTCTGTCCAAGATGGCCTCTATTTTTTTGTTCATTTCCTCTTTATGTGCCGCAAATAACTGCATAATTATAGATTTAAGATCCTTTTCCTGTGTTTCTGCTGCAATAGTATATCCACTGCTTTTTGGATTTCTGGTGAAGCCATGATGTCCTGGTTTTTATTGCCTATATACTTATGCTGGCCTCTAGCCATCTAGTGGTTTGTAGCCTTGAGTGATTACTCTTGGATCCTGTACTGCAGACTGGATCCATCTGTCTCTGGAGTGTTGAGTAGTCTCCCCTGGATTTCCTGTCTCTGCTGCCTCACTGTTTGTGTACTGGGTCACTGGGGCACAGATGGAAAGGTATCTCTGTCTAGAGCTGCTCCAGTGTCCCAAAGGTTTCCCTAAGAAGGCAGAGGATGGGATTTGGGTCCCTGACCTGCCTTAGCTCTCGTAGTTTCATTGCTGTTTTGGTCCAGTTGTTTCCTACCCAGGTGGGCTAAGCTGTTGGGGAGGAGGCAGAAAAATCTCCAAGCCTAGAGCTGCTCCAATGCCCTACAGGCCTCCTTGGGGAGGAGGACAAAGGAACTTGGATCAGGTGCCTAGCTCATCCCTATTGGTTTCTCAGTCTGTGCTGGAATCACTGATTCTAGCCCATGTGAGCCAGGCTTCTGCAACACTGGTGGATGGATATCTTTGCCTAGAGCTCTTCTAGCATCTCACAGGTTTCCCTTAGATTGTGAGAAATGGAACCTAGGTCCCAAGCATAGCTTCCCTTCACTTTGTCAACTGTCTGTGATGTGCTGGCTGATTCTGACCTGGGTGAACCAGGCAGGAGGGGAGCAGGCAAAATGGAGCAGTGCTTCCCCCACAGTACCAGAATGTATCCCCTCCACTGGGCTCTGAGAGTGAACACTACTAGAGGCTGCTATCAGGAAAGTGTCCACAAGATGTTGAGTGTAGCTTCCCTGATTTGGAAACAGGAGTCTCTAGTATCCAGAAGGTGTCCACTGTATTGTGAGTGTGAGCACCCAGGTTTGGTGTCTCACCCATAGTACAAGAAGATATTCACTCCACATCCAGAGAGAGTGAGGGCCCAAGGTCAGAGCTGACAGGAAGATATCCACAGAAAGTGGGCATGGGGAGTAGGTGACCTAAGGCTGCGGGATCAGAACTCTGTGTGTCCTGAAGCTGCCTGTCGTAGTAGGTATCCACCGATCGTGTGTTTGGGCGTGTGGGGGCGACCTAAGGCTGTAGGAAGGAGCCCCACATGCAAGCTGCAAGTCCCATGAAATTGTTCACTGATGGTTTGTTGTGATGGGTGGCCTAGGGCTGTGGAGTTACCTGCTGCCACTGGTCTCTGTGGTTTGGGAGGGTGGTCTAAGGCTGCAGAGAGCCCACAGTGCTGCCACAGGTTTTAGGAAGGTATCCACGGATGGTGGGTTTGGGTTGGTAGCCTAGGGCTGTGACAGTGCCAGGTAAGAGCCTGGGAATTTTTCCTGGTATTTTTCCAGGTGGCCTGAAGATGGATCTTCAAGTATCCCAGTGGATTTTCTCTCACTTGAGAAACACAGACATCAGGGTTTGGGGGTACTCAGTATGGTTTGCTGGTCACCCTGCTCTCACTGCTGAGCTGCTGTTCAGATATGGCCTGTGTGGTATGTGCTGCCATCTTGGATCTCTGCCACATGCTTAATTTTAATAAAGATATAAATAGTAAAAATATTGCTTATTTAGATGAAGGGAAGTAGTTGTTCCTTCTAAATTATTAGAATTTTTATGTAACCGAAACTAATCCACTTCTTCATTTTTAAAAGAAGAACATCATTCATGGAAACATTACTGCAGTTTACTTGTTTAATGTAGCTGGGCTACCTTGTCTGGCCTCAGGGGGAGAGATGCACTCAGTCCTTCTGTGACTTGAGGTGCCAGGTAGGTTGGTACTCTTTGGGGGCCTCCTCTTCTGTGAGTAGAAGGGGAAGAAGAAAGAGGACACAAGGAAGAAGAGGAGAGGATGAGGGGAGGTGGGAAGGGGCTGTAATCAGGCTGTAAAGTGATTAAATAAATAAATAAATAAAATGTTGAGTGGAGAGATATAGATGTGTATACAGAATGAGAGTATCATGAGACTATGTTGTCAAAATTGATATGTATTACAGAAGCAAGAAAAAACAACAGGAACAGATTCTTTTGAGAATCCACATTTTAATGTACCTTGATCTCAGGTTCTAGTAACCAACAATAGATTAGAACTCATTTCTGTTATGTAAGGCACTCTAATATACTCGAGTACAATGGCTCCAGAAAAATGATATATCTATTCTTTTAATGTTTTTACCTCTCCTGTTTGAAGTATTGACATAATTTTACCCAATAGCTTTTTATCCTTTGACTTTATTTCACCAAGTACCATAGCATTATTTGCATTCAAAATTTGTATTTATTTTATGGTAATATTCAAGGAGTTTGGACGTATAATTTAATTAGTATTCTATTAAAATTTTTAATTTTTATTGATAGTGAGAAAAGTTGACTCAAATTCCATGCAGTCCAGCCTTCTCAAGTTTCATCAGATAACATCTGTTCTATTTTCCTTTTAAATAAAATTAGACTAGCGTATAGGTGTATTGTGTGCATCTGTTCATTGGTACCGGCTTCATTCAGTAAAATTGTTTTTGAAATCTAATTTCCACCTCCATCATGAAGCACATTAATTTCTTCCAGTCATGTCTACATCTCTTCTAATAAAATGCCAGTTTAATGGCTAAGGATTTAAGACCTTCCCTAATGTATAATGACTTCTTCCTTCTCATTACTATACTTTGAGAGACTCTATTTCTATTTCAGGTTATTTTCTCAGATACTAATATTTTTATCTTTGATATTTATATAGGAGGGGCAAAATCCAAACCACAACAGATGCAAAAAAAATTATTAAAATTTAGCCGACTTAACAAACTGAAAAGATGAACAAATAAGTGGACAATGAGAAAAAACAATAGTAGTGTCTTGTACCTGTAATTTAAAGTGGCAGCACAGAACAAATAAATAACAGGTGAACTTTTCACATGCCAACATTTGAGGGCCTGTCCCTGGTGGATTGTTTCAGTGACAGTGTTTCTTTTCCCTTTGATATGTCAGATACACTCTGTTCTTAGAAATGGTATTATTTATAATGCCATTGCCCAGTGTGCCTATCTCTGTGATTAGAAACATTCTTTCTTTGAATATTTTAATGTTTGCAAGAGCATCCTCTAGGCTGTGACCATTTTGTTCTTTTTTATTTATTTACATTTTTGGGTTTTTGCTGTTATTGTTCATTTTGAAACAGGGTCTCACTAAGCAGCTCTGACTGTCCTGAAATTCACTACATAGACTAAGTTGAATTCTAACACACAATAATCTGCTCACATTTCTCTTCCAAGTGCTGGGATTAAAGGAGTGCATGACAGTGCCTAGATCATATCAGTGTTTGACAAAATGGTTCAGCTGTTTGATTCACTGAGTTCCTATTTTTTTCCAAAGAGTAAAGCTTCATCTGTTCTTATGGATTTTCCAAAGAGCCAACAGTCTGGAGTGCTGTTTAAATTTTGTTCTTACAATATGCCTAACTCTATACCATCAATTTTGTTTTCATGAGATTATGTACAAAGATTGCAAAGCCAATAAAATACTGATATTTTCAATTATATTGAAGATATTTTTATATATATTATTTACACTCTTGTTTAACATCTGTGGTGAGGGGTAGAATATATTAATGAAAACAGGGATGTATTTCACCCATCATCATTCTTCCATATCAACTCCTTGTACCCATAATTTTAATGGAAAGATAAAATGACTCCGGAGTAGAAGCAGGAACTGAACAACTATTTCTTGTTAGGCAATCATATGTGCAATTATTTTCCATCAATTCTCTGTCCAATTTAACATACCAAACTCAGTGGATACTTGGTACCAGCATACATATAAACTCATTGATCATACAATTAATGATGTCAAGATTTTTTGCATTTAATTTTCACCCATTTAACTTGTTTAATCCTATTTAGATGTCTAGGCACAGAATAATAAGAAGTTGTGAAATTTTCAATGTTTATTGAATAGAACTATTTTTTCACTTTAAGAATATATTTTTATTTTTATTAATTGCAGTTTATTCACATTGTATCCCTCCTGTAGCTCCCTCCCTCTTCCTTTCCCAATCCCACCACTCCATTTCCCCACCCATGCCCCTCCCCCAGTCCACTGATAAGGTAGGAGCTCCTCCACTTCTCTCTGATCCTAGTCTTTCAGGTCTCATCAGGAGTGGATGCATTGTCTTCCTCTGTGGCCTGGTAAGGCTTCGCTCCCTCAGGGGGAGGTGATCAAAGAACAGGCCAATCAGTTCCTGTCAGAGACAGTCCCTGTCCCCATTACTATGAATCCACTTGGACACTAAAATACCATGGGCTACTTCTATGCAGGAGTTCCAAAACATTTCCGTGAATGGTCCTTGGCTGGAGTATCAGATTCAGAAAAGATCCCTGTGCCCAGAATTCTTGGATCTGTTGTTCTGTTTGTGGAGCTCCTGTACTCTCCAGGTCTTACTATCTCCCACTTCTTTCATAAGATTCCCTGCACTCTGCCCAAAGTCTGAATATGAGTTTCAGCATCTGCCTTCTTTTTTTTTTTTTTTTTTTTTAGGCAATTTATTTCCTGGTTCTTCCATTATTTCTAGTAATAATCATACATATATATTTTTTTTTCAATGCAGTTTATTCAGGAACCTTGAACAATCATCTGACCCTGGGGAAAGCCAGCCCACAGCTTGAATAGCCTCTGGGTAGCCAACCCCAGCATGCCACGTGGGCAATGCCACAGGATTATCATCATGGATTGCTGCAGCCATGAATCATCTGAAGGAATGGGCGGGCATGGGAGCGTTAGCAGGCCTTCTGGTGTTGGTCTCCTTGGTTTGCCTGTGGTATATATGCAAGATTAGAGTCTCACAACAGCGTAATGCAGCCATGACCATTCAGGCCTTTACAGCCATTGAAGCAGGACAGTCTCCCCAAGCATCTGCCTTCTTACCCTGCAGGGTAGAACCTTTCAGAGGCCCTCTATTGTAGTTTCCTGTCCTGTTCCCTGCTCCCTCTTCCGATGTCCATCCTCTTTGCCTTTCTGAATGGGGGTTGAGCATCTTAGAGTCCTCCTTCTGGATTAGCTTCCTTAGGTGTATAGATTTTAGTGTGTTTATCCTATATTATATGTATAATATCCATTTATGAGTGACTATATAACCTGTGTGTCTTTCTGCTTCTGGGATACCTCCCTCAGGATCACTTTTATCCAGTTCCCACCATTTACCTGCAAATAAATAGAACTATTTTTAATTATAAAAATATTGTAACATAATTACAAATTCAAATATTGCACAGTTTAATTAAGGTAACACTCTAACACTTCTCAGTCTCAAGCATCACATTATAGAACCATTTTTAAGTGTCAGAATAAATGGACAAAGTAAATTTTTTAGATAAATAAACATATTTTAGTGAAATCACTGATAAAAATTTTAAACATCAACAGAAAATCAGAGGTTTTGCATCTAATGATGATCAAAACACACATCATCAACTAAAGTAAAAGTACTTAAATTATCTAAAATATGAAGTAATTAAAAATCTACTAGGCATAATGGAGTTTACACTACACAGATTTTTCTCTCAGAAAAATTCAGTAGCATAGTAAGTGCCAAGGTAAAGATGGAAGTTCAAACTTCTCTTTACAACAAACAAATGAATACCATTATAGAAAACCACAACCAATCATAATGCAAAGGTTTGGAGACCTATGGGAAAGGTACATCTATGAAGCCCTCCAGTCCTAGATCTCAGGGAACTTTGTAGAAGAGGAGATGGAAAAATTACAAAACCAGAGGATCAGGAAGTTTCCTCTGAGATTGTCTTTTATGTTATCAGAAGCTAAAACTGTGATGTCTCAATAATACAACTGCCCAATGTGAGTGGAAAAAGGACAACACCGATGAACATGACAAAATAGGTGGAGAAAAGCACAGGAGATCCAAATATACACAAATAACTCTAAGCAATTGTGGAAAGCTGAAATTGGAAGTGGTAATCTTCTTCAGGGAAGAGCATACCAACTGGTTGTTCCATGCCAAAGAGTCATCCCTGAAAATGTGTACAAGTAAAATTATATGGATTGAGTGAATTATATTTAGGAATATATGTATATACATATAATATATGTATGCAATAATAATTGATAAGAAAAGGGGCTGTGAATTTGAGAGACAGTAGGCAGGGGTGTAGAGGAAGTTTGGGAAGGAAAAAAGAGAGTATGACATATACAGCTAAGGTGCATGATGTCTAGAAACAAAATGACTAAATTGGAATACCCACTCCATCAGGTGTTATGTCTGTAATTATAGGCAACAACCTTAAACATTCTGTAGTACCTTAGTTACCATACCTCATATTTCTGTCTTTGTGTGGCATAAAGAGTAAATAAAACATATGTAAAGAATTCGAAACAGTTTTTTTTTCTTTAGATTGAATCTTTTAATCCTGGCTCTCCTGAAACTTGCTATGTATACTACTTTGCCATTAAACTCATGAAGGTTCACTTACTTGCTGGGATTAAAGGCTTTTGTCATGACACCTGGCTAAGAATTCATAACATTTTAAATTGATAAATGTTTTTGTGGTGGGTATTTTTGTCTTTATTTGGAAATACCAATATTGAGCTTATTACAACTAATTTTCAGACAATATTTCTGGCTTTCATCAAGAAGAAAAAGGAATGCTGTAAGAATTGAGACAGAATAATGTTTTATGTAATCTTCAGGATAATTTCACCTGTAATTTCCTTGACATTCAATAAAATGTGGAAGTTAAAATAGAGAGATTTATGCATAAATTTTTGACTATAATTGCTATATAATTTTCATAAATACGATGAGCAGTAATAGAGGGCAAGAATGCCTGATTATGAAAAAAATGGAGAAGGAGGGCTTGGTATGATTTTGTAAAAATTTCTGGTGTGTCTTTGATTCTCTATTTCCACTGCTATATATCCAACTTGGCAATACCAAGGTCACATGACAAGTAGTTACTTGTTTCTCTTAAAAACAGGTAATTGAAATTGAAATTATTTAATTAAATATAGGTATAGTTTATCCAACAAAATTTCTTTCATTACTTTCTTTTGTCTCTGTATCCTTAAGTTATTTATTTTCATCTAACAATATGAGCATGGTATAGTTTGGGCCTCAAATATTTCAAGTTTAATTAAGTACTATATATAACCAATAACTTTTCTTTTAATCTCAGCTTTGTAGCTTTTTTTAGTAACAAACAATTCAATACTTTTCATTAGTAAACCGGTAACAGAATCCTCCATAGAGCTCTAGTTTAGAGAAAGAATTCCACGTTTTAAACTACAGGATAATACTCTAAGGTTAAAAAAAAATCCAGTTAACTTGCATTATTGCATTTGAGCTTGATCATATATTTGCAAATGTGTCAAGAGCTAATTTAAAATTACCACAACTTAAAAACTAGTAGTTCGTTCTGTTTCAAAGATACACTCAGAAAACAAGTGTCATAAGTGAGTGAAATTCTGATATTCAATGAAAATCAGATTAATTATCGATATATTTGCATCTGCTGTCCCACAGAGACACATTCACGCATGAAAAAGGACTTCAGACATTCCCACAAAAACTGAGCAATATTTTAGAATAGTAATCTATAACTTAGATAACCCCAATCATTTTGTAAAATATTTCCTGTCCTTTGTTACATAACAAAAATGTTTATTTTCTATAAAAAGTAAATTTGCTCTTTGTTACACAAGTAAATAATAACCTGTGTTCCAAAGATGTTTATTATACAGATGCCATTGAAAACTTAATCTAGAACAGAGACACTTAGAATCTTTGCCAATAAACCATCCATAAATGTGAGAAATTCATGGGAAACTTTATATAAATAGTCCATGATGCAACCAAATAGGTTTTCCTAGTAAGGGGAACAGTTGTCTCTGACATGAACTCAGTAGCAGGATATTTGATCTCTTTGCTCCCCCCTCCCGCCCCTGGAGGGAGGAGCAGCCTTGCTAGGCCACAGAGGAGTACACATTGCAGCCAGTCCTGATGAGATCTGATAGACTAGGGTCAGATGGAAGGGGAAGAGGACCTTCCTTATCAGTGGACTTAGGGGCAGGGAGGAGATGAGAGAGGGAGGGTAAAATTGGGTGGAAATAAGGGAGGATGCTACAGCTGGGATACAAAGTAAATAACCTGTAATTAATATTAAAAAAAATTATATGTATATTTAAAAAATAGTCCACGATGGATGTTTTCATTGTCTCTTGTTCTCCATCTCCTTGGAAATAACCAATTTAAAACCTGAACTTATAGGTTTCTTGTCTAGTCAACGGCACTGAAAAAAATAGCAATCACTTTTTTTTTAATAGTGTGAACCCTCATATAATAAATACATTAAGGAGAAGCTTTATCACTTGCTCTAATGACATAAAACTGAAATGAAATAATATGAGTTTCTTTGTTTTGAAAACCAACATTTAATTCAGCAACAGGTTGATAGAGAAAATGGACTAAAATTATAAAGTTATGTACTAATAAACAGCTCAGACTCAGAGACAACTTATTTCTTTCTAAATAAATTAGGATTAAAGAATAATCCTTTCTCAATTTTTACTTTAGAACTGAATTAAAAATGATGTATCCTTATTTTCTCCTGAACTGCAAAAGAAAGGGAATTCCTAATCTTGATACAATAGCTGAGTCCTAACATTGCAAGTACTCATATGCAGCCAGACTCTAAGATGTTTCGGCTACCAAGTGACTATAATAGCATGAGAAGTCTCAAATGAAACATATAAAAGTAATTAAGCTCAGTCAACCCCCAAAAAACAGTGAAAAATATTAAAATAATCTTATTTTTATAGCATTAAATTTTAGAATGATTTATTGTGCCACAGAAGAGAATCAAACTGGACATTAAAATACTATATTCAATGTTAGTTTTAGTACAGCTGGCCTTTGTATTTTTTTGTAACAGGCAATATAGTTTATGTGCACATATTATGTTTCACAAACAAGTGATATGGTAACATCTACAATTTCCAACATATAAAAGCTCTGATTATCTCATCAGACAGGAATATGTTTACATCTTCCATTTGGGTAACTTTTGATAGATATATGTAAAATGAAAGATTTTATCAGAAAACAAAACAAAACAAACAAACAAACAAAAAAAACAAAACAAAAACAGAGAAATATGGCTATCTGGGATTACAAGTTCTACCTACAAGCCCAGAGACCTATTACCATCAGAGATCATGAGGCCTACTAATTCAGAGTCAACCACATGGTCAAGGCAATAACATGAGTAACAAAACCCAGGACCATGTGACACTACCCAAACCCGGCTATCCTACAACAGCAAGCCCTGAAGATTCTATCACACCAGAAGAACAAGAAAATGATCTTAAATCTGAGATTATGAAAATGGTAGAAGCCTTAAAAGAAGAAAATTAATCCCCCAAAGAAATGCATGAAAATACAATCAAACAGGAGAAAGAACAAATGCTTAAAGAAGACACAAACAAATGGAAGAAGGAAATAAATACAACTGTCCAAGATCTAAAAATGGAAATAGAAGCAAAAACAAAAACACAATCTGAGCCAATTCTGGTGATGTATAACCTAGGAAAAAGAACAGGAACTACAGACACTAGCATCACCAATAGTCTATAAGAGCTGGAAGAAAGAAACCCAGATGTAGAAGATACAATTGAAGAAATTGATACATCAGTGAAAGAAAATGTTAAATCTAAAATGTTCCTTACACTAGACAACCAAGAAGTCTGCAACAATTTGACAAGACCAAACCTAAGAATAATAGGAATAGAAGAAGATTCCAAACTACAAGCCCAGAAAATATTTTCAACAGAATCAAAGAAAACATCCACAACTGAAAGAAAGAAATGCCTGTAAACATACAAGAAACCTACAGAACGCCAAGTAGATTGGACCAGAAAAGAAAAATCCTCCCATCATATAATAATAAAAACACCAAATGTACAGAACAAAGGAATAATATTAAAAGTTGTGAGGGGAAAAGGCCGAGTCACATACAAAGTCAAACCTATCAGAATTATACCTGACTTCTCAACAGAGAACATGAATAAGCCAGAAGGTCAGATTTCATGCAGATAGTAAGAGAGCACAGATGTCAACACAGAATACTATACCTAGCAAAACATTCAATCATCATAGATGGAGAAAAGAAGATAGTTCATGAAAATAAAAAAAAAAAGTTTAAATACTACTTAGCCATAAACTCAGCCCTATAGAATGTACTAGAATAAAAATTCCAACCCGAGGAGACTCACTACACCCATAAAAATCACAGAAAAGAAATGACCCCACAGCAGCAAAACCAAAATAAAGGAAGCACACTCACACTCTCTCCCACCACTAACATCAAAATAACAGGAAATAACAGCCACTGTTCATTAATATCTATCAACATCAATGGCCTCAACCTACCAATAAAAAGACACAGTCTAACAGAATGGATGCATAAACAGGACCCATGATTCTGTTGCATACAAGAAACACACCTCAGCAATAATGAGATATTAACTCAGAATAAACTGCTGGGGGAAAATGTTTTACAAGCAAACAGACACAAGAAAGAAGCTGGAGTAGCTTTTCTAATATCAAATAAAATAGATTTTCAACCAAAATTAATCAAAAGAGATGTCAAAAGGGTACTTCATACTCATCAAAGAAACATTGACCAAGATAACGTCTCAGTTCAGAACATATATGCCCCAAATGCAAGGGCACCCACATTTGTAAAAAAAAATATTACTAAGGCATAAAGTATACATTGAACCCCACATATTAATAATAGGAGACTTCAACATACCTCTCTTACCAGTGGACAGATCATTGAGACAGAAACTAAACAGAGAAATATTGAAACTAACTGACATTGTGAATGAATTGGACCTAGAAGATATCTATAGAACACTTCATCCAAACACAAAAGAATATATATATATCTATCTATCTTCATCTCAGCACCTCATGGAACTTCTCTAAAATGGACTACATCCTCAGATACAAAGCAAGCCTCAACAAATACAAGAAAAATGAAATAACACTTTGTATTCTATCAGACCACCATGGAGTACAGCTAGACTTCAACAACAACAAAAACAATAGAATGCCTACAAACCCATGGAAACTAAACTACTCTCTACTTAGTGACCACTGTGTGAGGGAGGAAATAAAGAAAGGAAACAAAGGCTTTCTAGAAAATGAGGGTGCAGCATACCCAAACTTATGGGACACAATGAAAGAAGTGCCAAGAGGAAAGTTCTTAGCACTATGTTCCTTCATAAAGAAAGCAGAGAGAGCTAATATTAGCAACTTAAAAATTCAC
The DNA here is from genome assembly GCF_030254825.1 of Meriones unguiculatus. Taxonomy (NCBI): domain Eukaryota; kingdom Metazoa; phylum Chordata; class Mammalia; order Rodentia; family Muridae; genus Meriones; species Meriones unguiculatus. The sequence goes on along the minus strand of NC_083369.1, from coordinate 87,695,789 downwards.
CTGAAAGCTCCAGCAAAACAGGAAGCAAACCCAACCAACAGGAGTTGAAGGCAGGAAATAAGCTCAAGGTTAAAATCAATAATCTAGAAACAAAAAGAACATTACAGAGAATTAACAAACCAAGAGCTTTTTTTTTTTTCCTTTTTGAGAAAAATCAACAAGATAGACAAACCCTTAACCAGAATAACTAAAATACGAAGGTAGAGTATTCAAAATAACAAAATCAGAAATGAAAAAAAAGGAGGATAAAATAATAGACACTAAGGAAATTCAAAGAATCATCAGATCATACTTCAAAAACCTGTATGCCACAATATTGGAAAATCTAAATGAAATGGATGACTTTCTTGATAGATAACACTTACCAATGTTAAATCAAGATCAGGTTAACAATGTAAGGAAACCTATGACCCCCAAAGAAAGAGAAGCAGTCATCAAAAGCCTCCCAACCTAAATGAGCCCTGTGCCAAATGGTTTTGGTTCAGAATTTTAAAGAAGCAATAATACCAATATTCCTCAACCTTTTCCACAAAATAGAAACAGAAATAATATTGCCAAACTTATTCTCTGACTCCACAGTTTCCCTGACACCTAAACCACACAAAGACCCAGCAAATAAAAAGAATTTCAGACCAATCTCCCTTATGAATATTGACACAAAAATACTGAATAAAATACTTGCAAACTGAATCCAGGAATATATCAAAAATGTCATCCACCATGATCAAGTAGGCTTGCAGGGATGCAGGGATGGTTCAAAAGATGAAAATCCATCAAAATAATTCACCATATAAACAATCTAAAAAAATGGTCATGTCATCAGTTTTTGAAAATCTAACACCCTTTCATGTTTAAAGACTTTGAGAGTTCAAGGATTCAAGGCACATACTTAACCATGATAAAAGTAATAGCCATGGCCAACATCAAATTAAATGAAGAACAATTTAAAGCATTCCTGCAAAAAAAAAAAAAAAAACAGGGACAACACAAAGCTGCCCACTCACCATGTTTCTTCAATGTAGTACTTGAAGTTCTAACTAGAACAATAATACAAGTAAAGGAGATCAAGGGAATAGAAATTGGAAAAGAAAAAGTTCAAGTATCAATAATTTCAGATGATATGATAGTATATGTAAGTGACCCCCAATATTCCACCAGAGAATTCCTATGGCTAATAAACACCTTCACCAAAGTGTCTGGATACAAAATTAACTCAAAAACAAAACCCAAAACAACCCAGTAGCCCTATTGTATACAAGTGACAAAAAGGTTGAAAAAGAACTTACTGATACAACACCCTTCACAATAGCAACAAATAATATAAAATATCATGGTGAAACTCTAACCAAGAAAGTGAAGTCCTATATGACAACAACTTCAAGTCTTTGAAGAAGGAAATTGAAGAAGATTTTAGAAGGAAAGATATCCCATGCTCAGGGATTGGTAGGACTAACACAGTAAAAATGGCCATCCTGCCAAAAGCCATCTGCAGATTCAATGCAATTCCCATCAAAATTCCAAGCCAATTCTTTACAGACCTAGAAAGAGCAACCATTAACTTCATTGGAAAAAATAAAAGATCTAAGATAGCCAAAACAATTCTGTACAATAGATAAGTTCTGATGGTATCAACATCCCTAATCTCAAGCTATACTACATAGCAAGTAGTAATAAAACTGCATGGTATTGGCATAGAAACAGACAGGTTGATTAATAGAACTAAATTGAAGGCCCAGAAATAAACCCACACTCCTATGGGTACTTGATTTTTGACAAAGAAGAAGCCAAAACCATACAATGGAAAAAAGAAAACATCTTCAACAAATGTTGCTAGTCTGACTGGATGTATGCATGTAGAAAAATGCAAATAGACCTATACTTATCACCCTATACAAAACTCAAGTCCAATTGGATAAAAGACCTTGACATATACCTGGAGACTATAAACCTATTAGAAGACAAGGTGAGGAAGAGAGAGAATGGACCTTAGTGGCTTAGGAGACAACTTCCAAAACGGAACTGCAACAGCACAGCATCAATTAATAAATGGGATCTCATGAAACTAAGATGCTTCTGTAAATCAAAGGACACTGTCAATAAAACAAAGGACAGTTGACAGATTGGGAAAAGATCTTCACCAACCCTACATCAGACTGGCTGATATATAAAATATACAAAGAACATAAGAAATTAAATATCAACAAAACAAATAACCCAATTTAAAAAATGGGGAACAGAGCTAAACCAAGAATTCACAACAGAAGAACTTCTACTGGCTGAAAAACACTTGAAGAAATATGCAATGTCCTTAACCATCAGAGAAATGCAAGTCAAAAGGACTGGAAGATCTCATCTTACACCAGAAAGAATGGCTAAGAGCAAACCTCAAGTGACAAAATATGCTGAGAGGATGTGGAGAAAGGGTACACTCCTCCATTTTTTGGTGGGAATGCAAACTTTTACAACTACTCTGGACATCAATCTGGTGCTTTCTCAGAAAAAATTGGGAATAGTTCTACCTCAAGACCCATCTACACCACTCTTGGGCATATAACCAAAAGATGGTCCACCATACAACAAGGACATATGCTCATCTATGTTCATAGCAGCTTAATCCCTAATAGCCAGAAACTGGAAACAACCTAGATGTCCTTTAAACAACAACAACAACAACAACAACAAATGGATTGAAATTGTGGTACATTTACACAATAGAATACTACTCAACTATTGAAAACAAAGTGCTTGTGAAATTTACAGGTAAATGGATAGAACTGGAGAAGATCATCTTAAGTGAGGTAACCCAGACCCAAAAAGATGTACATGGTATGTACTCACTTGTAAGTAGATATTAGAACTATAGTACAGGATAAACATAACACAACCCACAGACCAAATAAAAATTCAGTAATAAGAAGTACCCAAGGGAGGATTCCTGAATTTCAATCAGAAGGAGAAATAGAAGAGACAGCAGAAGTGTATGAAGAGAGGGAACTGGGCAGGAGATCAAAAGGGGAGGGAAACAAGGGTGAGGGTATATGATGTGGAGAGAATCAGGGTAGGAAGTGATAAGGCAGGGATCAAGAAGGTAAACTAGGGAGGGCCATCTCTTGGTTAAGCTGGAGACCTGGTACATATTAGGTGCCTGGGAGGATATGGGTATGATTCTACCTGAGACTCCTACCAGGGGGAAAGGGAGGGGCATGAAGTCTGAAGTGACCACCTCCTAGCCAGGAAGGACTAATAGAGATCAGCAACCCACTGACAAAACCTGTGAATCAAAAATTATCAAGTCTACAAGAAGTATAGAGATAATGAAGGAACAAAGATAGAGTCAAAGTCCAAACAATAACTGGCCTAACCTGCAACATACACCAAGCCAGCCCCTGATACTAATAATGACACTGCTATGCTTTTCCACAGGAGCCTAACTTGAGTGTTATCTGGGAGGCTCCATGCAAAAGCAAATTGATACAGAGGCTGGGACTTATACCCAAGCATGGAGCAGTTGTCCTGTGGAAGTGTTAGAGAAAAGAAGGAAGTACATGGAAGATACAGGAACACTACAAGAAGACCAACAAACAACTAACTCAGTCACGTGAGGACTTTCAGAGACTGAGACATCAATCAAGGAGAAAGAAAGATCTAAATCTAGGCCCCCTTCACACGTGTAGTCAAGGAGGCTTGGTCTTCAAATGGGGTGCCTAGCCAGGGGAGGCTGTTTCTAACATGGACTCTATTGCCTGCATTTGCCTCCCCTTGGCAGACCAGCCTTGACTAGCCTCAGGAGACAGAGAAATGCACAGTCCTGATGTGATTTGATGTGCTGGAGAAGATTAATATGGGGTGTGTGTGGGAGCTCCCATTTTCTTGGGGAAAGGTAGAGGGGAAGGGGGAAGGAAGGGAAATGGTAGGAACTATCAGAAGGGGAGGGAAGGGACACTGTTTGGATGGAAAGTAAATAAACTATTATAAATTTTTAATTAAATTTATATATTTTATGTTAATTACAGTTTATTTACTTTGTATCCCAGCTGTAGCTCCTTCATTCCCTCCCATTCCCACTCTCCCTCCCTCATTTCCTCCCTGCCTCTCTCTAAGTCCACTGATAGGGGACATTCTCCTCCCCTCCCATCTGACCTTAGCTTATCTGGTATCACCAGGACTGGCTGCAATCTCCTCCTCTGTGGCCTAGAAAGGCTGCTCCTCACTTGGGGAAGGGGCACAGAAGTCAAAGAGAGCCAGCGACTGAGTTCATGTCAGAGACAGTCCCTGCTCACCTTACTAGTAAACTCACTTGGATACTGAGCTGCCACAGGCTACATCTGAGCAGGGTACTAGGTTATATCCATGTACGGTCTTTGGTTGGAGAAAGAGTCTCATAAAAGACTCCCTGTGCCATATATATTTGGTCCTTTTGGAGCTCCTGTCTTCTCCAGCTCTTACTAGAGTATCAGACTCAGAAAAGACCCCTGGGCCCACAATTTTTGGTTCTGTTGCTCTCAGAGCAGAGCTCCTGTCCACTCCAGGTCTTTCAATCGCCCCCTTCTTTAATATGATTCCCTGTACTCTGCCCAAGGTTGGGTTATGTGTCTCAGCATCGTCCTTGATACACTGCTAGGTAGAATCTTTTGTGGGCCCTCTATGGTAGGCGCCTATCCTGTTTCTTGTTTTTTCCTACTTCCAATGTCCATCGCATTTGTCTTTCTAAGTGAGGATTGATCATCTTACCCCGGGTCCTCCTTCTTGTTTAGTTTTCTTAGGTGTACAGATTTTAGCATGTTTATCCTATCTTATGTGTCTAGTATCCACTTATAAGTGAGTATATACAGTGTGTGTCTTTCTGCTTCTTGTCTAGCTCACTCAAGACGATCTTTTCTAGATCCCATCATTTGCCTGCAAATTTAATGATTTCCTTTTTTTAATTGCTAAGTAGTATTCCATTGTGTAAAAGTACCAAAATTTCTGTATATATTTCTCCTTTGAGGGACATCTGGGTTTTTTTTCAGGTTCTGGATATTAAGAATAAAGCTGCTATGAACATGGCTGAACAAATGTCTTTGTTGTGTACTTGGATATATGCCTAGGAGTGGTATGTCTGGATCTTGAGGAAGCGCTATTCCTCATTGTCTGAAAAAATGCCAGATTGAATTCCAAAGTGGTTGTACAAGTTTACATTCCCACCAGCAATGGAGGAAGGTTCACCTTTCTCCACAACTCCGCCAGTATGTGTTGTCTCTTGAGTTTTTGATCTTAGCCATTCTGATGGGTATAAGGTGAAATCTCAGGATCATTTTGGTTTTCCTCTCCCTGATGGTTAAAGATGTTGAACATTTCTTTAAGTATTTCTTTGTCATACTAATTAACAAACATATGTAATAGGTGAATAAGTTTACATATCTTTTCAAATGTTCTTACTGGGCTCTGTACCCTGGAATCTATTAGCCATATTCACACAAACAGGAATTTGTACTAATACATTTTTTATTTTAGTTAAAATGTAATTACATAAAATTCTATATTCACTTTGTTCCTTCAAATTATTTCCATACACTCCTGTATACCCTTTTTTCTTAGACTGTGTTTGTTACATATATATATATATATATATATATATATATATATATATATATATGAATACATGAATTCATTCAGTGTTTCCTGCATGTACATGATTTCAGGGATGATCACTGACTATTGCATAACCAATTATGGGCATCATCCCCAGAGAAGAATATTTCCTTTCTCAGTAGTCATCAGTTGTTGGTAGTTCTTTCTCTAGTGTGGGACCCTCATGAGATTTCCTTCTTTTGTGTTAGCAATCCTATTAATGTTGTCACTGTTCAGATCTTCTTTATGAAGCCATATAGTTGTGGTATTCTGTGTGTAGCTTCCTTGTAATTTCTGAGAGAAACAATTTCACACTGCAGACTTCCTGTTTCTCTGGTTCCTACAATCATTCTAACTCCTCTTCTGTGATATGCTCTGCCCCTTAGGAGTAGGAATTGTATTGTAGATATATCTGTTAAGGATGGGCACGTCATGATCTGTCCTCTGTATTTTGACCAGTTGTAGTTTTCTGTGGAAATCTCCAACTACTGCAAAGAGACACTTCTTTGAAAAGGAATGAGAGTTACACTTATCATGCAGAGCCAGTTTGTGAGCCCTAATTCTAGGGATTGTTTTAAGGCTCTGTCTTTAAGCTGGAACAAGGTTCCTGAACTTAGGGGATTGAGTAATGATATATACAAATGTGATTATCATTCATTTTCCACTTCTACTACTAAAAAGAGCTATATACATTTGAAGATTTCTATTTTAAAGTATGTTATCTTTATTAGGAAGAAAAGTGGCCTAACTCTACTTGTTCCAGTAAGAAGGAATAATATCTAATATAGTTTTTCTGACATGTGATACTACACATTATGTCTAATATTGCTTACATTACTATTCCCTCAACATTTATTTATGTTTTATATTAACAAGATTTTACTATATTTTTATTACAGAAAATATTTTTAATTTAAATGTATTTTGATCATATTCGTCCCCTCCCTTAAGTTCTTCCAGATTTCCTCTACCCTTCCCTATCCATCCAAATTAAAAAAATACAAGAAAAACCCCCACTAAAAACTAGAAACCTAAAACAACACACAGATATTAAAGCAAACAAGAGAAACAAAAAGACACAAATTAAAACATGCTAAACTATAACCAAATAAAAGCACACACACAAAAAGTGTGGAGTCTATTATATATATTGGCCAACTACTCCTGAGCATGAGGCCAGCTCTGGAGTGTCACTCCACTGGAGTAAACAAATTTTCCCTCTTCCAGCAGGTATAAATGATAGTTTAGTTGTTAACCTTTACTCCAGTGGCTAGATTTTCATCCATTTGTTTTGTTTATTTTTTGAATAAATATATAACAAAATAAAATATAATAAAAAGAAAACAAAAACTATGACATCAAATTTGATCATGACAAACAAAAAAAAAAAAAAGAAAGAAAAAAGAAAGCAGGCCAAGAGAAGGCATAATAATAATCAGAGATTTCCTCATTCATACATTTAGGAATTGCATAAAAACATTAAACTGGAAAACCTGGAGCAGACCTGTGGAGGCCCTATGTATGCTTTCTTAGTTTCTGTGAGTTCATATGAGTTTTGTTCATTTTGATTTAGAGGGCTGTATTTTCTGGGTGTCCTCCACCCCTCTGGCTCTTTGTTTCTTTCTTCCTCCACTTTTGAGGGATTCTCTGAGCTTTGTAGAGAAGGATTCGCTGGAAATATCCCACTAGGCCTAAGTGACACAAGGTCTCTAATCTCTGTGTAATTTCTGGCTGTGGGTCTTTATATTTGTTCCTATGTGCTGCAGGGGGAAGCTGAACAAAAGGTTGATCTATGAGTATAGCAGAATATCATTAGAAGTCATTTTACCACTATGCTTTTTATTTTATTTTGTTTTGTTTTTTAGACTAGTACTGTTTGGTTTTACCCTAGGTCCCTGGGCTATCAAGTCTCTTAGTCTTGGCCACCCAAGCATTGTCAGGTATGGGTTCCATCTAATGGAGTAGGCCTTAAGTCAAATCAGTTGGTTGAGTAATCTCATAAGGTTTGTGACATCATTGTCCTAGCGTATCTTCCAAGAAGGTCACCGTTGTAGATCAAAGGGTTTGTATTTATGTAGAGCCATTATGGAAATCAGTGTGGCAGTTCCTCAGGATGATAGGAATCTTTCTACTTCAATATTCACTTACAACACTTTTAAACATAAACACAAAGGACACATTATCATATCACAGAGCTGCTTGCTCAACCATCTTCATTGTTGCTCTATTCATAATAGCCACTAATTTAAAACAACCTAGATATCCCTAAACAGAAGAATGGATAAAGATCTTTTTAATTAATTTTTAGATTTTGTAATTGCCTTATTTACCTTGGGCAGGGGAGATATTTCACTACATTGTCTCAATATCCTCACCACCCATCTCTCAGTCACCATCATTTGCCTCAATCCTCCTCATCTGGTCTACTTTCCATACATATTTCCATGGTACTTGCTTGTAATCTACATCTGGGCCTTTTCACACCATTATTCAATTCCTTCTTCCCTGCTCCACACGGTTTCTTCTTCAGGCTAATCCACCGTGGTGTACTCCTTCTTCCTCTCTTCCTGTCTGTCTGTCTCCTGTGATTCTCTCCGAAACCCGGGAACATTTGGCACTCCTACATAATTCTGCCCTTCTCAGGTATAGATTGTTTAAGGAACATATCGGATATAATGACTTAGGCAAGTTTATAAAACAAGCATAGGTGTAACCAGATCTTGAGGGCCAGCATTAGAACAATCCTGAACAATTCCCCTTTACTTTCTAAATAAAAAGGCCATTTTTTAACATAGTAAGAACAATATGAAACAATTATAAAAAATAGATAAGAGTATAGAAAATCTTAGACTCTCATAGATAGGATACTTTCTTTAAGATTGCCAAATACATTTACACTAGACATTATATATTTATATATAGTTTTACCTATTTGGCTTTATACTTGTTTCATATAGTTTTTACTGTATTTATTTTATTTTCAAATATGTATATGGGTACACACACATGAGTACATATACCTTTAGTGGCTTGAAGGGGTGTTGAATTTCCAGTATCTGAAGTTACATGCTATCAACTGATGCTTCCTCACATGGGTGGTAGAAACTAAACTCTAGTCCTCTGTAAGAACAGTGTGTGCAATTAACCTCCAAGTTATCTCTCCAACACTTTACATCCACTATTAGTAAAAGTATTAATAACCACTGTATAATTCCATTAGCATGGCATAAAGTAAATAACAGGAATTTGGGAAGCTTAACTACATGAGCATCAGATATGCATTCAAGATAATAGTGTAAATGTTACTATCCTTAATGTTTCTATTATCTTGCCTTCAAAATGAATAGTGAAAATAATGGATCCAGACAGATAATCTTCTAGGTGACTTATTTACAAATGCATGTTTATGCCTGTGTGTTCTCAGCATAATCTTATTCAAATAAAATCCTAGGTATAACTCCAACATTTATAAACGAATGTCAAGAAATAACTGTTCTTAAATCATTTGCATTTTACCAAAATTGAAACCGCTTGTCACTTCTTAAGTTTATTGGAACTCAGTCTAAAATACACTGCTGGGATATAAGGCCCTACATGATTCTGATCTTCACTCAGTGTCAGAAATAGTGAGTTTTGTAAGACTGTTTAAAAATTATCAGAGCTCTATGTTTAATCAACCACACACTGTGCTAAAAATAATTTTTCCCATTAAAAAGGGATATCAAGAAATAAAGTCTATCAGGGAGAAATGTAGATAGAAAAGTTACTAATTACTGGTGTATGTGTATGTGTATGTGTATAATATGTGATAGTATAGATGCCTGAAGTTTTTATTGCAATGAGTTTGCAGAGATCACATTACTTATAAGTAATATAAGTATAGGCATGAGTTATGCTTGTCTTCCCAAGTAAGTGGCAAGAGATTCTTTATAATGTCCCACACCGTCACCACATATTTTATTTATACCACTTATTTTCTTTGGATTTTGTTTCTTTAATCCATATCCTTTTTTTTCTCTTTTCATTCACATAGTCCAATATTGAAATAGGGCTCATTTAAAGTGGGTGGTGCCAAGAGCATTTGATACAGACAAAGTAGAATCAAATTATGTTCCGGTTAGAAATTTATTTTTTATTGTGGGAAGCTGAGAATAGATCTCCTGGTCATTGTGGTCAAATATCAAAAGATACATTATAAGCCATAATTTTATCTAATAAGATAAATGGAAAGGTACCTGAAACACTGGAATAAGGATAAAGATATTCAGTATTATTGACTCTTACCGCTACTTCTGCTCACTCAATGTGGACTTGTAGTTGTACTACTGAGCATATTTACTCAGCCCTCTAGTATGAAAAATAAATTTGGCTTTATTAATATTTGATTAATACTAAGGTGTAAGCCTCACTAGACCAGTATTTTATTTTGTGTCTCACCAATGTATTTCCAGTACCTAGAATATACAACTTGGTACTGTGCTGGCTAGTATTAATGTCAACTTGACTCCAGCTAGTCTTATGTGAAAGGAAGAAACTTCTATCGAGAAAATCCCTCCATACCATCCAGCTATAAGGCAATTTCCAAATTAGTGATGATGGGTGAGGGCCTAACCCATTGTGGGTAATCCCATCCCTGGTTTGGCAGTTCTTGTTTCTATAGGTCTTCATGTGGGTCTTCTAGCAAGTGGAGGGAGGGCTGTTTCTGACATGGACTCTGTTGCCTGCTTTAGCATCTCTTTTCCCTGAGCTGGGATGACTTGTCTGTCCTCAGTGAAAGAGGATTCATTTGGTCCTGATGTAAGTTGATGTGCAGAGGTATGTTGGAACAAGAGGGAGCTCCATTTTCTGAGGAGAAGGGGAGGAGGGAAAGGGGAAAGAAGGCAGGTGGGTAAGACCCAGAGAAGAAGAGGGTGGGGGTTGTGATCAGGATGTAAAGTGAAAAAAAAAAGTCAATGATAGATAGATAGATAGATAGATAGATAGATAGATAGATAGATAGATAGATAGATAAGAATAAATCAGGTTGAGCAAGCCATGAGGAGCATGATAGTAAGCAACACCCTTCCATGGCCTTTGCATCAACTCCAGCCTCTAGGTTTCTGGCATGTTTGAGTTTCTGTCTTGTCTTCCTTTGATGGTAAATAACAGTATGGAAGTGTAATCCAAATAAACCCTTTCTTCCCCAACTTGCTTTTTGGTCATAATCTTTGGTAACAGCAATAGAAATCCTAACTTAAAAGGTACATAGTAGGTTTAAGGATTCTTTGTATAAAAAATAGATACAATCATTTTATTTTTCTGATACTATTAATGATGTTCTGCTGTGCTTTCAGACAGTAGCTTAACTTGACTGTGGTTTGGGAGGCTCCAACCAGCAGGGGTGGCCTAGTCTTCATATGGGGCATCTAGCAAGTGGATGCAATGAACATGGACTCTATTGTCTGCCTTTGAATCACTTCCCCCTGGCAGCATTGCCATGGCTGGTCTCAGGGGTTGAGGATATGTTCAGTACTGATGTAACTTGATGTGCTGGGGAGGATTGATACAGAGGGAGGGTGATCCCTGTTCTAGGGAGAAAGATAGAGGTGAATGGAAAAGGAGGGGAAGAGAGGATTAAGAAGAGAGGAGAGAGGGGACACCCTTGGGATGTAAAGTAAGTAAACTGAAATTAAAAAAAAAAAAGAAAGGCATATTTTATACTCCTTTGCTGAGAGGGAAGTTTTGTTCAATATTTGCTTGAATACTTGCTAAATATCTTCTATGCTTGTTAATATGAAAAACATTTAAGTAAATAAGTCAAAATACAGGGAGTAATATTATTCATGTTCAAATCAAATACAAGAAGTTGGAGAGATGCCTCAGCTATTAACCCTTACTGAAAAATCATGGTGACTGGAGTTAATTTTCTGAAGGTCAGATTCCAGAACACACATAAAACAAAACAAAACAAAACAAAACAAAAAAAAAAAACAAACATGGCATCCCACTCATGTGTTTAACCCATGAAACAAGGAAGAGATAGGATTGTTGGAAATCACTGGCTTACAGCGTGGCAGAGACAATGTGACCTGTACTTTCAGATAGAAACCCTAACTGAAAGGAAAAAAACAAAACAAAACAAAACAAAACAAAACAAAACAAACAAAAAAACATTGTAGAGTGATAAAATACTCCAAATTGCCTTTCTGGATTCCATGTGGAATTGGGTTTGAGTACATGTTCATGCACTATTTACAAAGGATGTGTGCATGCACACATACATACATACATACACAAAGAGAAAGAGAGAGATTTTAAAAATGAAAGCAATATGTACTGTAATTGAGGAAGTTGTAGCTGAGAACAAGATATTTAGCTAAATTAGGTTTCTGGGGATGAATCAGGTTTTCCATGTGGAATAAATGTCACTGGACATAATTATATTAGCATATAAATTAATTAGTATTATTATAGGAAGACCATTAAGAACAAAAGACAGGTTAGTTATGTAGCTCAGTTGATAGAGTACTTGCTTAGAATGCACTGGGCTTCATTTCTTGCACTATAAAAATCTGGCATACTGTTATATTCTTTGTAATCCTATAACTCAGGTACAACTAAGAAAATCATAATTTCTAAATCATCATAGGTAACATAGCTAGACCCAGGCCAACCTGGGCACAATGAAACCCTACTTCAAATTAACAAGATAAAACAAAAGTAAAGATCAAAAGAAATAATCTAAAATTGGGGGATGTGTGGAATGACAAAATGTAACAACAATAATAACAATGGAAACATTTTTATGGAAAGCAGTTAGTACCTTATAGCTATATGATCACTTATTTTTGAGCACATAGATGTGCAATACTATATGTGCAATAGCATGTAAACTCATTAGAACCACTATCCTAAATTCCCTTGACACTTTTTTACTAGATTCAACATTTGTATCAGTAGCTTTATCTGAATTCCTGATATCAACACAGTACCTTATGTGTGAAGTTTTACTAGATTAGGTTGAAGTATACTTTCTCTAGATAGCCATTTATTTGTGCTGTGTCTATGATGATAGACTGACTCCTTTTGCTCAGTAAGCTTCTAAATGCCCCACCACAATCTGGATAACCCCAGAATTTGTACAGAATGTCACATAGCACTCAGGGAAGATTATACATCGGACCCTTTTCTGATAAGGAAACAGGTTCAGCTAGCTATCTATTCCTAGAAATAGTCCAGCTTGCTAAAGATCTTGGTCTCCAATTGTACTTGGAGATTCCTCTCATCCCTATGATAATTAAATACTGTGTTTTACTTTTTGTGATAGGACCATGCTATTGCATGAAAAATGAGGCAAATATAAATATAGTATCCCTGCCCTCCTGACCCCCTGACTCCTGCCAATCAAACACATTCAGCCTAAAAATCCCTCCCAATGCCCGAAGTTTATGAATACCTGATTTCAAATAAATGTGCTGGGGGTGCCTGCATGCTTCTGAGGTTGCCTGATTCATGCCTTCCACCATCAGCCTTCCACCATGAACATCTAAGATTCATTATTTATCCTTTTTAGGCCATGTCTCACCAGGCCAGCCTTCTGAATCCCTGGGCATTGGGCCTCACTAGGCTTGGGTCTCAGCTGCAAGCTGACTAGGCATGGGATTTGCTCTGCTTAAAACAGCAGTTTAACCATGAGATGCAAGAGTTTTGTATCACTATATAAAATTTAGAAGGCCCAATTTTCTTTCCACTGCCACTGGAGATCTCATGATCTCCTTCTAAAAGAGCTAAACAATAACACTTTATGCAAAACACTTTCCACAGCCACGTTTAGCACATGTGCCTTGCCTTAAAGTGCTCTAGTTGCCCCTGAAGAAATATAACCCAGTTCTCTATCTGGAAGCCATTTCCAGGCCTCTGCTGAAATCTGTGCCCTTGAAGAACTGAGATCGACACTTCTGGGTGCTAATACTTGTTTTACTCTTCCTGCTTCACTAATTATTTTTTCTCTTTCATTTATTTATTTATTGATCCAGCCAAAACTATTTAATGATGTATATTACTAGGGACTTTGACCATAGTTACAAAAGGATAAATATAGCTGCAGCTATCATCAAGCATATGGAAGTCTTTCATATTACTTATGCCCAATTTTGAAACACTATTTTTATTATTTTCTCATATAAAAGTGCTTTTTCTACTTGCAATCATACAACCACATATTAGTATACACTGTGATAGTTTTCTTGTTTTATTAATACTAACTATGTCTACCTTAATGGAAAAGCTAAATCTATGGGGATACTAATGCTATGACAATTAATATTGAGGCAATTCCTTTGAATCATTCTGTACTCAGATTTCTGGCCAAACATTGTTATAATTCTTTCTGTGGCTATATTAAATGAGATTAACAAGTAAATTGATAAAGCAGCCTGCTCTTCAAAATATTGGTAGGCTTCATCTGATGAGTCAAAATCAGAAAATAAAGAGAAAAAAAAAGAAGGCTGATCTAAGGAGAAATTTTTCATTCTTCATGGCTTTCAAACTGGGACCTCATCTTTCTTCTGCTTCTGGATTTGACCTAAGTGAAGTATTGACCCCACCCAGTTCTTGAGACTGCCAGGAGATGTTTCATTTGTTTTGTTCTCAGGGCTTTCTTTATGAATAGAAACTAAATAATCAGTTCCTTTAGGGTTTGCAACTTTCTGAGTCTTTCTATAGATTTGATGACTTGACATCTTCCACAATTACACAAGGCAATTCATTATAATAAATATTTTACATAAATATATGAATATTTAAATAAAATTATGAACATATGATTGTAAATATTTAGAAATCTATACAACACATATAATCATACTATTTGTTCTTTTTGTATTTTATATTTAATTACACTTTATTTACTTTGTATCCTCCCTCCTCCCCTCTGAATCCCTACCTACCTCCCCCTTCTCCAAGCATGCCCTTTCCCAAGTCTACTGGAAGGGGAGGGTTTCTTTTTCTTCCTTCTGATCTTAGTCTGTTAGGACTCATCAGGAGTGGTTGCATTGTCTTCCTCTGTGGCCTGGTAAAGTTGCTCCCCCCTTAGAGGGAAGTGATCAAAGAGCAGGCCAATCAGTTCCTGTCAGAAGCAGTCCCTGTCCCCATTACTATGGAAGCCACTTGGACACTGAACTGCCATTGACTACATCTGTGAAGGGGTTCTAGGTTTTCTCCATGCATGCTACTTGGTTAGAGTATGAGTCTCTAGAAAGACCCCTGTGTTCAAATTTTTTGGTTCTGTTGCTCTCCTTGTGGAGTTCCTGTTCTCTCCAGATCTTACTGTTTCCCACTTCTTTCCTAAGATTCCCTGCATTCTGCCCAAAGTTGGCCATAAGTCTCAACATCTGCTTTGATAGTCTGCAGGGCAGAGACTTTCAGAGGCCCTCTGTGGGAGGCTCCTAATTTGATTCCTGTCCCCATTGCGAAAGGCAAAGAAGATGGACATCAGAAGAAGAAGAATACTATTCGTTCGTATTTTATTTTATTTTTTGTAGATCACTGAACACTACAAGGTATTCTTGGGGAAAATATTACAAATATCTGCATACATTTCATATTAACTTTATCATAGATAACCCTTTTTTATCTAATACAAAATATGAGAATATAAATGAGTTTGACACTACACTTTTTCTAATGCATACCATTACTGGTCACTATTTACATTGTTTTTACTAAATTAGGATAATGATTTTTCTTAACAGATCATATTGTTTATGTGAGCGAAGAGTGATTCCTGTTACTTGCAATTAAGTCTGAAAATTAATCATTATTGAGGAAGTAAATTACAGGTTAGGAATATACTTTCAGGGCAGTAATATTTTACCATAGTGGTTTCCCATATAGACTGTCCCCAAAACACTACTTGTTAGACATTTCATAACTTAAATTTATTTGTAAATGTAAATATAAAACATATAAAACTTAATGAAATCTGTCAAATATTTCCTCTATTAAGTTTCTGCTAACATATATTTTAAAACATTACTTAAAACATCCATAGGAATCTTCTTTTTCCTCTATACCTGGAAAGGATTATCCTAAGTTAGCTGTCCCAGAAGCAGAAAGACACACATGGTATATACTCATTCCTATAGACATATAATATAGGATAAACCTACTAAAATCTGTACATCTAAAGAAGCTAATCAAGAGAGAGGACCCTGAGTGAAATGTTCAATCTCCATCCCAAAAGGCAAAGAAGATAGATATCAGAAGAAGAAGAAAACAGGAAACAAGCTAGGAACCTGCCACAGAGGGCCTCTGAAAGGCTCTGCCCTGCACACTGTCAAGCAGACGGTGAGACTTATAGTCAACTGTTGGGCAGAGTTGGTGGAATCTTACATAAGAAGTGGGAAATAGTAAGATCTGGAGAGGACAGGAACTCCATAAGGAGAGCAACAAAACCAGAAATTTGAACACAGGGGTCTTCCCAGAGACTCATACTCCAACCAAGTACCATGCATGGAGATAACCTAGAACCCCTGCACAGATGTAGCCCATGGCAGTTCAGTGTCCAAGTGGATTACATAGTAATGGGAACAGGGACTGCCTCTGACATGAACTGATTGGCCTGCTCTTTGATCACCTCTCCCTGAGGGGGAAGCAGCCTTACCAGGTCAGAGAAGATGACAATGCAGCCACTCCTGATGAGATCTGATAGACTAAGATCAGAAGGAAAGAGAGGGGGACCTCCCCTATCAGTGGACTTAGGGAGAGGCATGTGTGAAGAAGAGGGACGGAGGATGGGATTGGGAGGGGAGGAGGGAGGGTGATACAAAGTGAATAAAGTATATTATGGGGGGGTGATACAAAGTGAATAAAGTATAATTAATAAAAGTTAAAAAAAGAAAAAAGAAGTCCTATTTATCATAGACAGAATGTAATCATAGGTCAGCAATGTAAATACTTGATGTGGGAATACTGTGATTTAGCAAGGTAGTGTTTAGTGCTTTATTTTGAACCAATAAAAGGCACAATGTTCACAGTCAAAAAATAATATCCATGGGATCCAAGATGACAGCACTGAGAGAACACTGGGATGGATGAGCAGGACAGCAGTGGCTGCACAACAACCAACAGACCGAACTCTGTGGCCTAAAACACCTGAAATTGTGTTTCCTAGGTTAGAAGAAACCCCACAGTTTGGAAAGCATTCGATGGTATTCTCAGGTCACCTAGGTAAACCTCAGTAGAGTTTCCCCAGTCTCAAATTGCACTCAGTTGCCAGCCCAGAGTCACAAGCTTCCTTGCTCTGATCACTATCCCAGAAGGAACTGGGCCCTACAATACCAGAGATTGGGTTTTCCAGTGGAGTGAAAACCCCATAGTGAAGAAAACAATCAAGACCAACATCAGGTCACCCAAAAATCCCTGGAAAAAAGGATATATTTGCATTTTTCAACATGTAGATATCCAGTTAAACCAGCACCATTTGTTGAAGAGGCTATGTTTTTTCTATTGCATGGTTTGGAGTTCTTTGTAAAAAAATCAAGCAGCCTTAGGTTTGTACATTTATTTCTGTGTCTTCTATTTGATTTCATTGATCCAGTCATTCTGTTTCTATTCCAGTACCATGCATTTTTATTACTATTACTCTGTAGTACAGCTTGATCAGGCGGGGAGATAACTCTAGAAGACCTGTGGGGTACAAGATTGTTTAAGCAATATTTTTTTTTCAAATGAAATAGAAAAAAATCTTTCAAGGTCTGTGGACCATATTTATTACCCTGTAGAAAACTAGACTCCAAGCAGATCAAAGACCTCAAAGTAAAAGCAGACACACTAAACCTGTTGGAAGAAAAGGTGAAGAAGAGCCTTGACTTCATTAGCAGAGGAGACACCATCCTGAACAGAACAAGAACAGCACAGTCTCTGAGATAAACAATCAGTAAATGGGACTTCATGAAACTGAAAAGCTTCTGTAACACAAAATATACTGTCATCAAAGCAAAATGAAAGCCTACAGATAGGTAAATGATCTTCACCAACCATATATCTGACAGAGGGCTAATATCCAGAACATATAAAGAACTTAAGAGCTTGGAAAGATGGCAGCGTGGGGACGACTCTCATTCTGACCAGCAGCACAGCAGGATCGGCACAGTGACCAGCAATCAGAACTCGCGGCCATAAAACACAAGTGATTGTGTTTCCTAGGTGAGAGGATACCCCATGGTGGGGGATTCAAACAGCTTTAACTCACCCGGCTAAACTGCAGAAGAGATCCTGGTTCCACCAGGCACTTGGTCGCCAGCCCAGAGCCACAGGCCAGTGTACTCTGGTTACTGTCCCAGACTGAACTGTGGGCATCACAACATCATAGACTGGAATTTCCAGTCGAGAGATAACCCCACGATGCAGGAAACAATTGGGACCGACCTTAGGTCACCCAGACATCCCTTGGAAAAGACTTGGGTTCCGCAGGCGCCTCAGGAGCCAGCCCAGATCCAGAGCCGGGGACCCAGGCACCAGCACAGAGCCCTGCCTACAAGCCTGATTCGCTGCCCCAGATAGAACTGTGGGCCCCAGGGCACCAGAGACTGTGTTTCACTATCAGGCGCAAACCAACAGGGAGGGAAATGGTAGGTCTGACCTCAGAACACTCAGCTGACACCACCACCCTGAAAAAGTCTTTGGAAAAATTACCCAGTTTAAGCAGACGCCCAGGCTCCCAAAGGCCAGAAAGGTAGAGCCACGCACGTATGTGCCTGCCGGTTCTACTTGCCATTCCAGACAGAACAGCGGTCCCCAAAGCAAAGAATGGGTGTCCCTCTCAGGAGGAAACCCCACAGAGGGGGTGATCATCAGGTCTAATGCTCAGGAAACCCAGCGCCAAAAGACTTTCTGGATTCACAGACTCTAGGCTCTAGCCTTCTACTGCAGGCAGGAGCGTTGTACTCACCTGCCGTTATTGAGTACCAACAGGGCACTGGGGCACACAGCTGCATCCTCAGACCTACAAAAGCCTGAGAACCATTACAGCAGCCCCCAGATACTGTGCCAAGGATCAACCAATTATCCCTAACTAGACTGACAAAACTGTGGGAATCCCTGGTCCTTCAAGAGGGCTGCACCCAAAATGTACACCCTAAAAGCAACAGCTGCTGCTCACTAAATTCAGACCAAGAAAACCAGCAGCAGGACAGCCATCATCAGGACCTCTCCTGATGAGAGGAGAGCCTTCCTGAATACCACAGTTACCATACAGGTCCATACACCTGAAGTGAACTGTGACAATTCCTGAGAAGCACCACTATTCAGTTGACCATACACAAAAAGCAGAGGAGAACTTCAGAACTCCACCAAGTGGATACTCCCAGCCTCAGAACTCAGCAGGCACCACAAACTAACAGACAACACCTGAGACAGAGAGATGGATAGAGGCCATCAAAAAAGCACAACCAACAAAAGGCAAAACAACATAGCATCCTCAGAACCCAGTTTTCCAGAAGCAAGTAGCCCTGGACACCCTAACATAAGTGAAGTTCAAGAAGATGACCTTACATCTATGCTAATGAAGAGGTTAATGGAGGAAGTAAATAAAAAGCATAAAGAATTAGCGGAAGATATAATAAAACAGATTAGGTCATGCGTAAAGAAATACAGTAAGATGCAGCCAAACAGTCTGTGTCACTGAAAGAAATTAAAGAAACAGAGGAACATCCAAATAAACAGCTGAAGGAATTGGAGGAAAAACAGGAAAATACAGTCAGATAGGCAAAGGAAATCAACAAAACCACTCAATATCTAAAGATACAATTAGAAAATTAAAGAAAACACAAACAGAGGAAATCACGGATAGGGAGAACCTAGCAAAGAAAACAGGAACTGCAGTGGTAAGCATAACCAACAGACTACAAGAGATGGAAGAAAGAATCTCAGGTGTGGAAGATACAATGGAAGAAATCGATGTATCCATCAAGGAAAATAATAAATCAAAAAATTCATGACACAATCCATCCAAAAATAAAAGACAACATAAAAAGACAAAACCTAAGAATAGGAATAGAGGAAAAAGAAGATTCCCTCCTCCAAGGCCCAGAAAATATTTTCAACAAAATCATTGAAGAAAATTTCCCCAACTTCAAGGGGAAGCCTAAAAGAATACAAGAGGCCTACAGAACACCTAATAAATTAGACCAGAAAAGAAAATCCTCCCGCCACATAATAATCAGAACAGTAAGTATACAGAACAAAGAAAAAATACTAAAAGCTGCAAGGGAAAAAGGCCAAGTAACATATAGTGGCAAAACCATCAAAATCACACCTGACTTCTCAACAGAAACTATGAAAGCCAGAAGGGCCTGGACAGATATCATGCAGAACCTAAGAGAACACAGATGTCAGCCTAGGCTACTGTACCTAGCACAACTCTCAGTCCTCATAGACTGAGAAAACAAAGATATTCAATGACAAAAACAAATTTCAACAATACCTACACACAACTCCAGCATTACAGAAGATACTAGAAGGAAAAATACAACCGAAGAAAACTAACAACTTTCAAGAAATCATAGGAAATAAATAACCTCACTACAGCAAAACAAAATTAGCCAAACACATAAACAACCTATCATGGCCAACATCAATATCAAAGGATCTAACAGCCACTGGTCATTATTCTCTCTCAACATCAATGGACTCAATTCTCCAATAAAAAGACACAGACTAACAGAATGGATGCGTAAACAAGACCCAACAATCTGTTGCATACAAGAAACACACTTAAATCACAAAGATAGACATTACCTGAGAATAAACGGCTGGAAGACGGTTTTCCAAGCAAATGGACCCAAGAAGCAAGCAGGAGATTTTCAACGAAAATCAATCAAAAGAAATAGAGAAGGACACTTCATACTCATCAATGGAAAAATCCACCAGGAAGATATCAAAATCCTGAATATCTATGCCCCAAATGCAAGGGCATCCACATTTGTAAAAGAAACTTTAATAAAACTTAAACCACACATAGACCCCGACACATTCATAGTGGGAGACTTCAACACCCCACTCTCAACAAAGGACAGGTCAACAAAACAGAAAATAAACAAAGAAACAATAACTCTGACAGAGGTCATGAATCAAATGTACTTACATACATCTACACAATCTTTCAACCAAAGTCAAAAGAATTTACCTTCTTCTCAGCACCTCATGGAACATTCTCCAAAGTAGGCCATATAGTTGGTCACAAAGCAAGCTTAAACAGATACAAGAAGATTGAAATAATCCCGTGTATCCTATCTGATCATCATGGACTAAAACTGGACCTCAATGACAGAAATAGCAAAAGGCCTACACACACATGGAAACTGAACAACTTGCTTCTAAATGAAAGCTGGGTCAGGGAAGAAATAAAGAAAGAAATTAAAGTCGTCGTAGAACTCAATGAAGATGAAGACACAACATACCCAAACTTGTAGGACACAATGAAAGCAGGGCTAAGATGAAAGTTCATAGCACTAAGTGCCTTCAAAAAGAAATTTGAAACATCTCATGCAAGCAACTGGCTCACTTAAGAACCCTAGGAAAAAAAAAAAAAAAGAAACAGACACACCAAAGAGGAATAGATGGCTAGAAATAATCAAACTCAGGGCTGAAATCAATAAATTAGAAACAAATAAAACAATTCAAAGAATCAATGACACCAAGCAATGGTTCTTTGAGAAAATCAACAAGATAGACAAACCCTTAGCCAAACTAACTAAAAGGCAGAGAGAAACTATCCAAATCAACAAAATGAGAAACGAAAAGGGGGACATAACCACAGACACTGAAGAAATCCAAACAATAATTAGGTCTTATTTCCAAAGTCTATATGTGACAAAATTTGAAAATCTAAATAAAACAGAAAATTTTCTTGACCATTTCTACATGCCAAAGATGAATCAAGACCAGGTAAACAAATTAAATAGTCCTTTATCCCCTAAGGAAATAGAAACTGTCATCACGAGTCTACCATGCAAAACAAAGCAAAGGGCAAGACTATTTCAGCGCAGAATTCTACCAGACCTTCAAAGAAGAGCTAACACCAATACTCTTCAAACTATTCCACAAAATAGAAACAGAATGAACATCACCAAACTCATTCAATGAAGCCACAATCACGTTGGTACCTAAACCTCACAAAGACCCAACAAAGAAAGAGAATTTCTGGCCAATCTCCCTTATGAATATTGATGCAAAAATACTCAACAACATACTTGCAAATCCAATACAAGAACACATCAAAGATATTATCCACTATGACCAAGTAGGCTTCATCCCAGGTATGCAGAGGTGGTTCAATATACAGAAATCCATCAAAGTGATACACCACATAAACAAACTGAAGGAGAAAAACCACATGATCATCTCCTTAGATGTTGAAAAGGCATTTGACAAAATCCAACATCCATTCATGTTTAAAGTATTGGAGAGTTCAAGGATACAAGGCACATACCTGAACATTGTAAAGGTGATATACAGCAAGCCTATAGCCAACATGAAACTCAATGGAGAGAAACTTAAAACATTCCCACTGAAATCAGGGACAAGGCAAGGCTTTCCATTCCCTCCATATCTTTTCAACATTGTTCTTGAAGTTCTGGCTAGAACAATAAGACAATTGAAGGAGATAAAGTGGATACAAATTGTAAAAGAAGAAGTCAAATTATCATTATTTGCAGATGATATGATAGTATACTTGAGTGTCCCCAAAAACTCTACCAGGGAACTCCTACAGCTGATAAACACCTTCAGCAAAGTGGCCGGATACAAAATTAACTCAAAAAAATCAGTAGCCCTCCTGTATACAAAAGACAAAAGGGCTGAGAAAGAAATTAGGGAAACAACACCCTTCACAATAACCACAAATGGCATAAGGTATGTCGGAGTAACCCTAACCAAGCAAGTCAAAGACTTGTATGAAAAAAATTTCAAGTCTCTAAAGAAAGAATTAGAAGAAGCTATGAGAAGATGGAAAGATCTCCCATGTTCATGGCTTGACAGGATTAATATAGTAAAAATGGCCATCTTACCAAAAGCAATCTACAGATTCAATGCAATTCCCATCAAATTACTAACATAATTCTTTACAGATCTTGAAAGAAAAATTCTCAACTTCATATGGAATGACAAGAAACCCATAATTGCTAAAACAATTCTCTCCAGTAAAAGATCTTTAGGAGGTATCTCCATCCCTGATCTCAAGTTGTACTATAGAGCAACAATACTAAAACCTGTCTGGTACTGGCATATAAACAGACTGATGGATCAATGGAATCGAATAGAAGACCCTGACATAAATCCACACATTTATGGACACCTCATTTTTGACAAAGATGCAAAATCCATTCAATGGAAAAAAGACAGCATCTTCAACAAATGATGCTGGTCTAACTGGAAGTCTACATGTAGAAAAATGCATCCATACTTATCACCCTGCACAAAACTAAAGTCCAAGTGGATCAAAGATCTCAACATAAAACTAGACACACTGAACCACTTAGAAGAAAAAGTGGGGAATACCCTTGAACTCATTGGCACAGGAGACAACTTCCTGAACAGAAACCAACAGCACAGGCTCTAAGCACAACAATAAATAAATAGGACCTCATGAAACTCAAAAGCTTCTGTAAAACAAAGGATACTGTCCTCAGAACAAAACGACAGCCTACAGCTTGGGAAAAGATCTTCACCAACCCTATATCTGACAGAGGGCTAATATCCTCTGTCTAAAGAACTAAAAGAACTAAAGAACTAAAGAAGCTAAACAGCAAGAAATCAAGTAATCCAATTAAAAATGGGGTACAGAGCTAAACAGAGAATTCTCTGCAGAGGAATATCAAATGGCAGAGAAACACTTAAAGAAATGCTCAACCTCATTAGCCATCAGGTAAATGGAAATCAAAACAACGCTAAGATCTCACCTTATACCCATCAGAATGGCTAAGATCAAAAACGAAGGAGACAACACATGCTGGAGAGGTTGTGGAGAAAGAGGAACCCTCCTGCAGTGCTGGTGGGAATGTAAACATGTACAACCACTCTGGAAAGCAATCTGATGCCTTCTCAGACAACTAGGAATAGTGCTTCCTCAAGATCCAGCTATACAACTCCTAGGCATATATCCAAAAGATTCTCAGTACACAAGAGGGGCATTTGCTCAACCATGTTTGTAGCCGCCTTATTTGTAATAGTCAGAAGCTGGAAACAGCCCAGATGTCCCTCAGTGGAGTATTGGATGCACAAATTGTGGTATATCTACACAATGGAATATTACTCAGCAATAAAAAGCAAGGAAATCATGGAATTTTCAGGTAAATGGTGGGATCTGGAAAAGATCATCCTGAGTTAGCTATCCCAGAAGCAGAGGGATGCACATGGTATATACTCACTCATATAGATATATAGTATAGGGTAAACTTACTAAAATCTGTACACCTAGAGAAACTAATCAAAAGGGAGGACTCTTGCTCCAATGCTCAAATCCTACCCAGAAAGGCAAAGAAACTGGACATCAGAAGAAAGAGAATAGAGGGAACAAGTCAGGAGCCTGACACAGAGGACCTCTGAAAATCTCTGCCCTGCAGACTATCAATGTAGATACTGAGACTTATGGTCAACCTTTGGGCAGAGTGCAGGGAATCTTAGGAAAGAAGTGGGAAACAGTAAGATCTGGAGAGCACAGGAACTCCATAAGGTGAGCAAAAGAACCAAAAAATCTGAGTACAGGGGTCTTTCCTGAGACTGCTATTCCATCCAAGGACTATGCATGGAGATAACGTAAGACCCCTTCACAGATGTAGCCCATGGCAGTTCAGTATCCAAGTGGATTCCACTGTGGTAGGAACAGGGTCTTTCTCTGACATGACTGATTGGCCTTCTCTTTAATTACCTCCCCCTAAGCGGGAAGCAATATTACCAGGCCACAGAAGAGGACAAGGCAGCCACTCCTGATGAGACCTAATTGACTAGGATCAGAAGAAAGGAAAAGAAGTCCTCCCCTATCAGTGGACTTAGGGAGGGGCATGCATGCAGAGGTTGGAGGAAGGGAGGGATTGGGACTGGAGGAGGGTGGGAACCACAGGGGGGATACAAAGTGAGTAAAGTGTAATTAATAAAAAAAAAGAACTTAAGAAATAAAACACACACACACACAAAAACAACAACAAGTAATCCAATTGAAAATGGGCTACAGAGCTAATCAGAGAATGCTCAATCCAGGAATATCAAACAACAGAGAAACCCTTAAAGAAATCCTCAACATCCATAATATTCAGGAAGATGCAAATCAAAGCAACCATGAGATTTCCCCTTATACCCATCATAATGGCTAAGATCAAAAACTCAAGTGACAGCACATGCTGGAGAGGATGTGGAGAAAGGGGAACTCTCCTCCTTTACTAGTGGGAGTGTAAACTAATATAACCATTTGGGAAATCAATCTGGTACTTACTCAGATAATCAGGAATAGTGCTTCCTCAAGATTCAACTCTAGAATCCCTAGGTTTATATCCAAAAGATGCTAGAGCATATAACAAGGATCTTTGTTCAACCATGGTTATAGCAGATTTATTCAAAATATCCAGAATCTCAAAACAACCCAGATGTCCCTGAAATGAGGAATGGATAGAAAATTTTGGAACATTTACACAATGGAAAATCACTCAACAATTAAAAACAAGGAAATCTTGAAATTTCCAAATAAATGGTGGGAACTAGAAAAGATGATTTTCAGTGAGGTATCGCAGAAACAGAAAGACACAATGGTATACAGTCACTTATAATTGGATATTAGAAATATAATATAGGATAATCATACTAAAATATTTACACCTCAAGAAGCTAAGTAGGAAGTAGTACCCTGGGTAAAATGATCAATCTTCACTCAGAATGGCAAACAGGACTGACATCGGGAGAAGAAGTCAGAGAACCAGACAGGAGCCTACCACAGAGGGCCTCTGAAAGACTCTATCATGGAAGGTATCAAAGCAGATGCTGAGAATCATAGCCAAACTCTGGGAAGAGTGCAGGGAATCTTATGAAAGGAGGAGGACATAGAAAGAACTTAAGGGACAGGTGCTCTACCGGAGAACAACAGAATCAAAACAATATGGGCACAGGGATGATTTCTGAGACTGATACTACAACCAAGTTCCGTGCATTGAGATAACCTAGAGCCCCTGCACAGATGTATCCCATGGAAGCTCAGTCTCCAAGTGGGTTCCCAAGTTATGTTAAAAGGGACTGTCTCTAACATGAACACAGTTGCTGGCTCTTTTAACCCCACCACCTGATATGGGATCACCCTTACCATACCATAGAGGAAGACAATGCAACCAGTCCTGATGAGCCTGATAGGCTAGTGTCAGAGGTAAGGGGA
The DNA here is from genome assembly GCF_030254825.1 of Meriones unguiculatus. Lineage (NCBI taxonomy): Eukaryota > Metazoa > Chordata > Mammalia > Rodentia > Muridae > Meriones > Meriones unguiculatus. The sequence goes on along the minus strand of NC_083369.1, from coordinate 87,669,784 downwards.
GGAGGAGTTCTCCTATCATTGGACTTGTGGAGGGGTATGGGAGAAGATGACAGAGAGAGGGTACGATTGAGAGGGGATTCGGGAGGGGGCTACAGTTAGGACAAAAAGTGAATAAACTTTAATTAATAAAAATATAAATAAATTTTTAAAAAGGTCCAAGATCTGAAGTTATGATTGGAAAACTTAAAGAAAACACAGAGGAAATCATGCAGAAGAAGAACTTAAGAAGAAGAAGAAAAAAAAGGAGTTACAGAAGTAAGCATGAGCAACAGACTACAAGAGATGGAAAAAAGAATCTCAGGTGAAGAAGATACAATGGAGCAAATCAAAGTGTCTTTCAAAAAAGGTTAAATGTAAAATTTTTCAGACACAAACCATCCAAGATATATAAGATAACATGAAAAAACAAAGCCTAAGAATGATTGTCTTGAGGGGCACAAGATGGCAGAGCCAGGAAAATACTGCATCTGAGGAGCAGGACAACATTTTCCATACAGCGACCAAGAGACTGAACTCTGGGCCCTAAACAACAGCGATCGTGTTTCTCAGGTGAGAGGAAACCCACACGGCATGGGAATCAGTTGGGTCCACTCTCAGGTAACCCAGCCAGAACCCGGAAGAGATCCCGGGTCTCAAAAGCACTAGGTCACTGAACCGGAGCCACATGCATGAGTGTCAGGATCACTTTCCCAGGCTGAATCGTGGGCACAAAAACACCAGAGACTGGGAGTCCCAGTCATGAGAAAAACCCAAGGGGAAGGAAGGCAGCTGGACTGGCCACAGGTCACCTAGTCTTTACCTGGAAAAGGTCTCACAGCCTGGTTGGTACAAGCCTCCATCACTGAACTGGGCTCAAGCCGCCAGCATGGAGAGTTTATGCATGCCCAGCTCTCCGGTACAGATAGAGCTGTGTGTCCCAGTGCAACAGAGACTGAGAGTCTCTGTTGGGAGAGGGCCCCACACAGAAGGAAGGAAACGGTGCTGACTTGAGTCACCCAGGCTTTGCCTGGGGAAGGTCTGCAGACTGGCGGGTACAAGCCACCATCACTGAACTGGGCTCAAGCCACTAGCACAGAGAGTTGTTGTGCACCCAGCTTTATGGCACAGGCAGAGCTGAGTGCCCCAATGGCACCAGAGAATTGGAGTCACTGTCAGGAAAAATCCTCAAAGAAACTAAGCAAAGGGGACTAACTTAGGCCACCCATTATATCACTGGAAAAGGTCCCACAGATTGGCCCAACCCAAGGAACTGTTGTGCACCAGATAGCCTGCTGTTATCAGGAGAGTGGTACACACCGGCCACAGATTACTGCTTGGGTACTGGGGCATAGAGCCCCAAACTCAGACCTACAAAAACACGGGATCCCAGAGATCAACCTCCAGATACTGCTCCAAGGGACAACCAGTTATCCCTAACAAATCTGACCAAACCACGGGACACACAGGTTACAGCAGCAGATCACTAAATTTACAGCAAGAAACCCAGAAGGAGTGTAGCTGCCTCCAGGACTTCTCTGGCTGAGAGGAGAGTCCACTCGACTAAAAAGGACCACAGTTACCACTCAGATCTCTATGCCTGAGGTAAGCTGTGACATCTCCTGAAAAACACCGCCCATACAGTGACTAAACCCAAAAAGCTGAGGAGGCTTCCTTCAAGAAAAAAAAAATCTTCCTGCCAAGGGGTTTCTCTCCACCACAAGATCTCAGGAACCACAAGAAACTAACTACAAACACCTAAGATAGCCCAATGGGTACAGGCCAGTGTAAAAGTTCAACCAACAAAATACAGAGCAATATGGCATCTCCAGATCCCAGTTATCCAGGGGCAAGTAGCCCTGGACACCCCCGCATAATTGAAATTGAAGAAGATGACCTAACATCTATGCTCATGAAGAGGATAACAGAGTAAACAAATAAAATGCATAAAGACCTAGAGGAAGATAAAAACTAACAGATTATGACCATCCATAAAGAAATAGAGAAAGATAAAAACAAACAGATTATGGCCATTCATAAAGAAATAGAAGAAGATAAAGAAAAACAGATTATGGCCATCCGTGAAGAAATACAGGAGGTTGCAGCCAAACAGTTTCTGGCCTATAGAGAGGAAACACTTAAATCACTGAAAGAAATAAAAGAAATAGAGGATTGTTCAAACAAACAGCTGAAGGAATTGAAGGAAAAACTGGAAAAACATTCAGACAGGGGAAGGAAATGAACAAAATGGCTCAAAACCTGAAGATACAATTGGAAAATTTAAAGAAAACACAAATGGAGGAAATTATGGAGAGAAAGAACTTAGGGAAGAAAACAGGAACTACAGAGGTAAGCATGACCAGTAGACTACAAGAGATGGAAGAAAGAATCTCAGGTGTGGAAGATACAATGGAAGAAATTGATGTATCTGTCGAAGAAAATGTTAAACCTAAAAAAATTCTTGACACAGACAGTCCAAGAAATTCAAGACAACATAAAAAGACAAAACTTAAGAAAAATAGGAATAGAGTAAAAAGAATATTCTCTCCTCCAAAGCCCAGAAAATATTTTCAACAAAATCATTGAAAAAATTTCCCCCAACTTAAAGGGGAGACCAATAAGAATACAAGAGGCCTACAGAACACCCAATAAATTAGACAAGAAAAGAAAATCCTCCTGCCGTAAGTACACAGAACAAAGAAAAAATACTAAAAGCTGCAAAGGAAAAAGACCAAGTAACATATAATGGCAAACCCATTAGAATCACACCTGACTTTCAACAGAGACAATGAAAGCCAGAAGGGCCTGGATGGATATCATGTAGACCTTAAGAGAACACAGATGTCAGAGCAGGCTACAATACCCAGCAAATCTCTCAGACCTCGTAGATGGAGAAAACAAGATATTCAATGACAAAAAAAAAAAAAAATCAACAATACTTACACACAAATCCAGTGGTACAGAAGACACTAGAAGGGAAAATAAAACCCAAGAAAACTAGCTGCTTTCAAGGAAACAAAGGAAATAATGAACCTCACTACAGTTAAACAAAAAGCAACCAAGCACACCAACTTATGACAACAGCCAACATCAAAATCAAAGTATCTAACAGCCACTGGTCATTAAACTCTCTCAACATCAATGGACTCAATTCTCCAATAAAAAGACACAGACTAACAGAATGGATGCATAAACAAGTCCCAACAATCTGTTGCATACAAGAAACACACTTAAGTAACAAAAATAGACATTACCTGAGGATGAAGGGTTGGAAGGCGGCTTTCCAAGCAAATGGACCCAAGAAGCAAGCAGGAGTAGCCATTCTAATATCTGATAAAGTAGACTTTCAACCAAAATTAATCAAAAGAGATAGGTAAGGACACTTCATACACATCAAGGGAAAATTCTACCAGGAAGACATCACAATCCTGAACATCTATGCCCCAAATACAAGGGCACCCACATTTGTAAAAGAAACATTGATAAATTGATAAATCTTAAACCAAACATAAATTCCCCCACAATAAATAGGGGGAGACTTCAACACCCTATTCTCAACAAAAGACAGGTCAATAAAATAGAAATTAAACAAAGAAACAATGTATCTAACAGAGGTCATGAATCAAATGGACCTAACAGACATTTACAGAACCTTACACCCAAACACAAAACACCTTCTTCTCAGCACCTCATGCAATCTTCTCCAAAATAGACCATATGGTTGTTCACAAAGTGAGCTTAAACAGATACAAGAAGATTGAAATAATCCCATGTATCTTGTCTGATCACCATGGACTAAAGCTGGACAGAAATAGCAAAAAGCCTACACACACATGGAAACTGAACAACTTGCTACTAAATAACAGCTGGGTCAGGGAAGAAATAAAGAAAGAAATTAAAGTCTTTGTAGAACTCAATGAAGATGAAGACACAACATACCCAAACTTGTAGGACACAATGAAAGCAGTGCTAAGAGCAAAGTTCATAGCACTAAGTGCCTTCAAGAAGAAATTCGAGACAGCTCATTCAAGCAACTTAATGATTCACTTAAAAACCATAGAAAAAGAAGAAGCAGACACACCAAGAAGGAGTAGACGGCTGGAAATAATCAAACCCAGGGCTGAAATCAGTCAATTAGAAACAAATAAAACAATTCAAAGAATCAATGAAACAAGAGAGGGTTCTTTGAGAAAATCATAAAATAGACAAATGCTTAGCCAAGCTAACTAAAAGGCAGGGAGACACCATCCAAATCAACAAAATCAGAAATTAAAAGGGGGACATAACTACAGACACTGAGGAAATCCAAAAAATCATTAGGACTTACTTCAAAACTCTATATCCCACAAATTTTGAAATTCTAAATGAAATGGACAATTTTCTTGATTGATTTCACTTACCAAAATTGAATCAAGACCAGGTAAATCAATTAAATAGTCCTATATCCCCCAAGGAAGTAGAAACAGTAATTGAAAGTCTCCCATCCAAAAAAAGCCGAGGACCAGATGGTTTTAGCACAGAGTTCTACCAGACTTTCAAAGAAGAGCTAACAACAATACTCTTCAAACTATTCCACAAAATAGAAACAGAAGGAACACGACCAAATTCATTTTATGAAGCCAGAGTCACCTAAGCCTCACAAAGACACAAAAAAGAAAGAGAATTTCAGGCCAATCTCCCTCATGAATATCGATGCAAAAATACTCAACAAAAATACTTGCAAACTGAATCCAAGAACACATCAAAGATATCATCCACCATGTCCAATAGGCTTCATCTCAGGCATGCAGGGGTGGTTCAATATACTGAAATCCATCAATGTGATCCACCACATAAACAAACTGAAGGAGAAAAACCACATGATCATCTCCTTAAATGCTGAAAAGGCATTTGACAAAATCCAACATCCATTCGTGTTCAAAGTCTTGCAGAGATCAGGCATATATGGCACATACCTGAACATAGTAAAGGCAATATACAGCAAGCCCATAGCCAATATCAAACTGAATGGAGAGAAACTTAAAGCATCTGCCCACTTTCTCCATATCTCTTCAACATAGAGCTGGAAGTCCTTGCTAGAGCAATAAGACATTTGAAGGAGGTCAAGGGGATACAAATTGGAAAGGAAGAAGTCAAATTATCACTATTTGCAGATGATATGAAAGTATACCTGAGTGACCACAAAAATTCTACCAGGGAACTCTTACAGCTTATATACACCTTCAGCAAATTGGCTGGATATAAATTTAACTCAAAAAAATCATTAGCCCTCCTGTATACAAAACAAAAACAACCTAGAATGAAATTAGGGAAACTACACCCTTCACAATAACCACAAATGACATAAAGTACCTTGGTATAACTCTAACTGAGCAAGTCAAAGACTTGTATGAAAAAATTTCAAGTACCTGAAGAAAGAATTAGAAGAAGATATAAGAAGATAGAAAGATCTCCCATGCTCATGGCTTGGCAGGATTAACATAGTAAAATGGCCATCTTACCAAAAACAATGTATAAATTCAATGCAATTCCCATCAAATTAACAACACAATTCTTTCCAGATCTTGAAAGAAAATAATTGTCAACTTCATATGGAATAACAAGAAACCCAGAATTGCTAAAACAATCCTCTACAATAAACGATCTTCTGGAGGTACTTTCATTCCTGATCTTACGCTGTACTGTAGAGCAACAGTACTGAAAGCTGCATTGTATTGGCATAGAAACAGAATGGTGGATCAGTGGAATCAAATAGAAGACTCAGAAATAAATCCACACACTTATGGACTCGTGATTAGTGACAAAGATGCCAAAACCATACAATGGAAAAAAGATAGCATCCTCAACAAATGGTGCTGATCTAACTGGATATCTACATGTAGAAAAATTGAAATAGATCCATGCTTACCACCCTGCACAAAACTAAATTCCAAGTGAATCAAAGACTTCAACATAAAACCAGACACACTAAATTGGTTAGAATAAAAAAAGGGCAAGAGGCTAGATCTCATTTGTACCTGAGACAAATTCCTGAACAGAACCCAAATAGCACAGCCTCTAAGAGCAACAATCAGTAAATGGGACCTCATGAAACTGAAAAGCTTCTGTAAAGCAAAGGACACCATCATCAAAATAAAACGAATGCCTACAGATTGGGAAAGAATCTTCACCAAACCTCTATCTAACAGAGGGCTAATATCCAGTATATATAAAGAACTAAAGAAGCTGAAAAGCAACAAACCAAGTAATCCAATTAAAAATGGGGGACAGTGCTAAGCAGAGAATTCTCAATAGAGGAATATCAGATGCCAGAGAAACACTTAAAGAAATGCTCAACCTCATTAGCCATCAGGGAAATGAAAATCAAAATGACCCTGAGATTTCACCTTACACCCATCTGAATGGCCAAGATAAAAAACTCAACTGACAACACATGCTGGAGAGGATGTGGAGAAAGTGGAACCCTCTTCCACTGCTGGTGGGAATTTAAACTTTTACAACCACTCTGGATATCAATAAGTCACTTTCTTAAACAACTAGGAATAGTGCTTCTTCAAGATACAGCTATAGCACTCCTAGGCATATATCCAAAAGAGGCTCAAGTACACAAAAAGGATATTTGCTCAACCATGTTTGTAGCAGCTTTATTCCTAATAGTCAAAAGTTGGAAACAATCCAGATGACCTTCACCTGAGGAATGGATACAGAAATTGTTGTACATCTTCACAATGGAATAATACTCTGTGATGAGAAACAAGGAAATCATGGATTTTGCAGGTAAATAGTGGGACCTGGAAAGGAACATCCTGAGCAAGCTATTCCAGAAGCAGAAAGATACACATGGTATGTTCTCATTCATACAGACATATAATATTGTATGAACCTACTAAAATCTGAACACCTAAAGAAACTAATCAAGAGGGAGGACTCTAGCTAAAATGCTCAATTTCCATTCTGAAAGGCAAAAAGGATGGACATCAGAAGAAGATGAGAAGAGGAAACAAGTTAGGAGCCTGCCACAAAGGGCCTCTGAAAGGCTCTGCCCTGCAGACTATCAAAATAGATGGTGAGACATATGGCCAACCTTTGTGCAGAGTGCAGGGAATCTTATGAAAGATGTGAGAAATAGTAAGATCTGGAGAGGACAGGAGTTCCACAAGAGAGCAACAGAACCAAAAAACAAAATGAACACAGAGGTCTTTGTAGAGACTCATACTCCAGCCAAGTACCATGCATGGAGATAACCTAGAACCCCATGCGCTAATGTAACCCATGGCAGTTCTGTGTCCAAGTGGGTTCCATAGTAATGGAACAGGAACTGCCTCTGACATGAACTGATAGGCCTGTTCTTTGATCACCTTCCCCTGAGGGGGGAGCAGCCTTACTAGGCCGCAGAAGTTGACAATGCAGCCACTCTTTAATGAGATCTGATAGACTAAGTTCAGAAGGAAGGAGAGGACTACCTCCTCTATCAGTCATGCATGAAGAATGGGTGGGGAGAATGGGATTAAGAGGGAAGGAAGGAGAGGTGTTTTGAGGATCCAAAGTGAATAAATTGTAATTAATAAAACTTAAAATTTAAAAAAATAATAATAAAAACGAGGAAATCCTGAAATTTGCATTCAAATGATGGGAACTAGAAAGATCATCCTGAGTAAGGTATCCCAGAAGCAGAAAGACACAAATGGTACATACTCACTTATAAGTGGATATTAGACATATAATATTGGTTAATCATACTAAAATATGTATACATAAACAAGCTAAGTAGGAAGGAGAACCCTGGGTAAGATGCACAATCCTCACTCAGAAAGGCGAAAGGGAAAAAACATTAGAAGATTGAGTAAACATGGAACAGGACAGGAGCATACCACAGAGGGCCTCTGAAAGACTCTACCTAGCAGTGTATTAAAGCAGATGCTGAGAATCTTAGCCAAATTTTGCAGCGTGTGGGGAATCTCATGAAAGAAGGGGGAGTTAGTAAGACCTGGAGGGGACTGGAGCTCCACAAGGAGAGCAAAAGAACCAAAGATCTGGGCACAGTGGTCTTTTCTGAGACTGATAGTTCAACCAAGGACCATTCATGGAGTTAAACTTGAACCCCAGCGCAGATGTAGCCCATGGCAGATTAGTTTCAAAGTGGGTACCCTAGTAATGGGAACAAGTCTGTATCTGACATGAACTCAGTGACCCAGCTCTTTTATCACCTCCCCATGATGGAGGTGGGGAGTGTCAGCTTTATCAGGCCACAGAGGAAGACTACACAGATATTCCTGATGAGACCTGATAGGCTAGGGTCAGATGGAAGGGGAGAATGACCTCCCCTATCAGTGGACTGGGGAAGGCTCATGGAAGGAGAAGAAGGAGGGAGCATTAAGATTGGGTGAGGATGAGGAAGGGCACTACAGCATGGACACAAAGTGAATAAATTTTAATAAACAAAAAAATTAACAAACCATTCTAAATGGGACCCCTGGGGAAAAAATCACAGTATTTAACGTGAGTATTTAAATATCTTGAGCCTGTTTTTTTTTTTTTTTTTCACTTTCATGTCCACTCATTATTCTATATCTATAGGAAGGCACTTTTTGGAGGTCATGATGACATATTTATTTAAAAATAATTGTACCAAGAAGGTGTTAAACAGGCCACATAAATGATAACATTAGCTCTTCTGGGCTATTGAACATTCCATTTCTAGTTTTAAGGAGTCATATATTTTCTAAACCTTTATACAATTAATATCACTTCATAGGTATAGAAGTGTTCACAAGACATTCACGCAAGGAAATGAAACATTTTTTAATCGCTTCACTATAAAACTCCGGGCAAATGAGTTTCTCAGATAATACTACTCTCTGTACCAATGTAGGAGACATTTTCAAATTGTGCACATTAAGATTTTGGCTACACATACCACCTTTTAATGTATGTTCCACTGGCTAATGGTGCTGGGAAAGTCATTACTAATTGTAATGCCTTAATGACCTGAGAGCTTTCAGAGTTGATTGAATCAAAGAGAAATGCTGTGAGGTAGATATTTTATTCCAGTTATGTAGAGTACATACTGGAAATAAACACGTTATGACAGTTACATCATTGTAAAATAATTTTTGTAGTATTTGACTCTGACTAAATACTGTCTCGATGCATTAATTAATTGGAAGAAAAACGACATAAAATATGAGGACAGGGAAAATTGCCCTTCACAATACTTTGCTGCCATAACACTGAAAAGTGTATGATATTAACTGACGTTTGCCCCACTCCCCCATTGGTTTCATATCATAAGCTTGAAAAAATAATGAATATGTTCTAAAATGTAGTTGAATTATTTATTGCCATATGTAACTGAAGAATCAGATATAGTTAGTGCTACTTGTGTAATTAGGGTTTATTGAAAAACTAATAATTTAGGTTAATATTTACACTTACACTTAGAAAAACTCATGGTGATACTTGTGTTTAACCTCAGAATCTTTTGTTGAGGTAATTAATTGTGACAATGCCATCTTTGTCAACTTTTTTTACTTTCTGGGTAGTAGAGAAAACTGAATATTTTTTTGGAGAAAAAAAATATATATACACATCTTATTAAAACCTCTCCATTACTCCTTAATATATTATCTATTGACTGTTGGAATTCTAATCTTAAACTACCTTCTGATAAATTGTGTGTGTGTGTGTGTGTGTGTGTGTGTGTGTGTGTGTAAGAAAGATGTTATGTGTGTTTTATGATTATGACTTGGTTCAATTGAAGATGTTAAGCTAGGTTAGAGCTTGAAGTGTGAGTTATGTAATTTTTAGTTCTATTTCTTATCATTATCATCGTTAAGTTTTGGAACTCAGAGATTTCTACATGTATCTGAAATGCCACATGCAAGCAGATATATACATTCTTGGATCTGTGCTTGGTGAAAAGGAAGATTTTATAGGTCTTTCATAATCATCGCTGATTGAATAATACATAATCATTGACCTCCAAAAGTTAACATATCCAGGCTATGGAAGCCTCAAAGACCTGGTGATACTTTTATATCCAATAAGACTGCATGTTGTAATCTCTATCAAAAAATTCTACCAACAGGGAACTCGTTGATTAAATTATTTCTATATAATTAAATATTGAATTTCAAATAGTCTACTAGCTCTTTGAGGGACATGATAAGTTGGGTTGCTCAGAAAATGTAGCCTACAAGGCATGCAGGTATAGTATACCCCAAATGGTTCTTCCCAATCAAAAATGCAGACCTGAGATTGATGCACAGAAGTCATACTAAAAAGCCTGTATGGTGGCATGTACTTGTAACCTATGAACCAAGGAGGTAGAAAATGGTAAATTATTTTAGTTTTATCTCACTAAGGAGATGAATATGTTTTTATTATTTCTCTCAGTTTGTTTATATGGTGGATTGCATTGATGGAAGTAAGTATATTGAATAACCATGCAAGCTTTGGATGAAGCCTATTTGGTCGTGGTGGATGAATATCTTTGATATGTTCTTGGATTTGGTTTGCAAGTATATTATTGACTATTTTGTGTCAATGTTCATAAGCCAGATTGGTCTGAAATTCTCTTTCATTGTTGGGTCTTTATGTGGTTTAGATATAAAGGTAATGGTGACATTATAGAATGACTTTGGTAATTTTTCTTCTTTTTCCATTTTGTGGGATAGTTTGAAGAGTATTGGAAGTAGCTCTACTTTGAATGTCTGGGAGGATTCTGTGCTCAAACCATCCTGAACTTTTTTTGGATGGGAGAGTGTGATGACTGCTTTTATTTCTGTAAGGGATATTGGAATATTTAATTTATTCACCTGATCTTTATTCAGCTTTGGTAAACGGAATCTATTCTTCTTTTTTATATACTCCTATTATTTTTAGGTTTCGTCTATTCATGGTTTCTTCGGTATTTTGTGTTAGGAACTTTTTTATTTATATGGTTAGTTTTGGATGTAACCATGTTATATGTATTACTGTTACCTTAGTATATAAAGTTAATCGATGTTAATATATCAACAGATAAGTTCTATTGAACATATACTTTATTATGGAATGACTGGGTCATAGAATCCATGTTAATGTAAGTATCAACAGATCAGTTATATTGATCATATTCTTTATTATAGAAGGACTGTGTCATAGAGAATGCCTGTACTTTGTTTTCAATAATATTGTTATCTTTTCTGGTAATGATGTACCAATTTTTACTTATAAAATCCAAGTAAGAAGTTCCAGTTCTTTTTCATTCTTCCTGATTATTTAGTTTTCACAGATTTTATTTATGTTAATGTTTTTTAATTAAATTTTTAAATTTTTATATTAATTACAGTTTATTTGTTTTGCATCCCAGCTCTAGTTACGTCCCTCATTCCATCCCAATCCCACTCTCCCTCCCTCATCTCCTCCCATTCCCCTCTCCAATACACTGATATGGGAGGTCCTACTCCCCTTCCATCTGACCCTAGCTCACCAGGACAGGATGGGCTGCATTGTCCTCCTCTGTGCCCTGGCAAGGCTACTTCCCCCTTGAGGGGGAATACCATTATATTATTTCTGTTCTTCTAGAGAACTCTGACTAATATAAATTTTTTTGATACCAGAGAGAAAAATATTACAATGACCTGACCATATGTATTTTTTAGTTGAATGTGGAAATCTTTAGAACTTTGGACTAAAGAAGTAATTGAACATTGTGATCCTTTTACAGGTATTGTTCTGGAATGAGCTTTCTACACCAACAAGAGTAGAACAGAGACTTTACCAATGGATTCAAGAGAGGACAGTTTGTGAAAACTTTAATGCTAGGGCTAGTTAGCATTTTCATTTTAAACTATAGATCAAAGGTACAACCACTGAGTTCATGTCAGAAACAGACCCTATTCCTCTTTCTAGGGAATCCACTTGGATACTGAGCTGCCATGGGCTATATCTGAGCAGGAGATCTAGGTTATTAATTATTAAGTTTTATTGTCTTAAAATATGTACAAGATAAAATAACAATTTTAACCCTTAAAGTGGATGTTTCAGTGACATTAAGTAAAGTCCCACTTCTTTTATATCATTACTCTTGTATGTCTCTAGACATCTTTCATTACTCTATATCAAAATTCTGTGTTTATCAACTGTTGAGTCCATAAACTATGTATTGACAGGTCTTAGTAATCACTATTTTACTTTATGTCTTGTACAAGTTATTCTAGGTACCATTTAAATAGATCTGTACAACATTTGTCCTTTTGTGTCAGTCTTACTTCTCTTCTCATGTCCTCAGTGTTCATCTATGTGGTGTCAGTCAAATGTTAGTATTCCATTTCTTTTTAAAGTTGAATAAAATTTCACTATGCGTATTCCATTCATTTGTGATGAATAATCTTTGTTGTCAATTTGAATGTATGTGTGATCAACTAAAATCTAAGCAGCTGGGCATACATGTGAAGACATTTCTTGATTGGATAATTTGAGGTGGAAATACCCATCCTATCTCTGTTTCACATCTTCTTGTGGCAGCCTTCATAAAAGGACATAGAAGAAATGAGATTTTGCTTTTGGCATGCTCAGCCTTACTCTTACTGGCAAGTTCATCTGCTTTTGGTCTGTTCGTCCTTACTCTTACTGGCAAATTTAACTATTCTGTCACTGAGGCATTTTTCCACTGGTATTAGAACTTCTTCTGTATTCTAACTTATACTGAACACCAGTTGCTCTCTAGGAATTCTCAGGACTCTAGCACCAGACTGAGACTGCAGAGACATTCAGTCTTGTGGACTGAACAACTACTGGATTCCTGAATTTTCTGTTGGGAATGATATATATAATTACATTATTAATATTTTATATATTAATATTAATTATATACCATTATATTATTTCTGTTCTTCTAGAGAACTCTGATTAATATAGATTTTCTTTGATACCAGAGAGAAAAATATTACAATGACCTGACCATATGTATTTTTTAGTTGAATGTGGAAATCTTTAGAACTTTGGACTAAAGAAGTAATTGAACATTGTGATCCTTTTACAGGTATTGTTCTGGAATGAGCTTTCTACACCAACAAGAGTAGAACAGAGACTTCACCAATGGATTCAAGAGAGGACAGTTTGTGAAAACTTTAATGCTAGGTCTAATTAGCATTTTCATTTTAAACTATAGAACAATAAGGTGGGATGGGAATTGAAACAAGATTCTACAGAAGCTTAAGAGACAGTCAACAGGTTGTTAAGGGGAATGATGACCTGTTCTTTCAATTGTTTCTTCAGGTCATTCTGTTCCAAGTAGCAAATGAAGTCATGCTTTGCAAATAGGCAGTACAAGCAGTGCTTTAATTAGCTCATTAAATAAATCAGTGCCTAATAATTGGTATTTTATATATCATTCTACTTCATTACCTCCTCTTCACCTTCATAACACTTTATGAATCTATATTGAAGAAACAGGTTGCTACTCTTGGTATATCATCTTTTTTGTACTCCATTGGATCTCATTTGTACCTCCTTCTCTAATCCTTTCTAATAACTTTTCAGCATTTTTCTCATACTATTTCTGGCTGATTAGTATAAAACAATATTTTTTATTTAAAAAAATGTATATGCCTTCCTTTTCACCAGTAATCAAGTCTAGTCCTCTGCTGTTTTGTAAGACCATTGCTTTCAATGAATCTGTCTGATTCTGAATCCTGACTATGATTTTCTGAATAATAGTTAAGTTCTTATTTCTTGAATATAAGAAATGTATGTAAGTATTGCTGGACCCTGTTTTCTGTAAGCACATGAATGTTGGTGGCCAAGAATACCTGTCTAAAACTGTCTCCTGGGTAGAAGATATAAATACCCTTGGGACAGGTGAACTTTGTATCACTTGGAACCGATGTTCTTTTAATTAGAAACTGATATAACTCTTCTCATTTTTCATACATTGGGCTTTTCCTCTGATCTGATCAGGTGGCCCAGTTAAACATGTCTCTTTTGAGTTATTCTTAGTCATGCTTTGGTTAGTCAATCGCACTCCAGTATAAATAGTCTGGCTTTCATGTAAAAAATATCCAGGAGCTCTGACTTAGATTAATGTGCTTATGTCTGGAATTTACTAAAGCCAACATTTGAGACACAGCTTTTTCACAGAGAAGAGATTCTCTATACTCTGTTTCCATATTATTTCACCCCTTCCACCCCTAAGGTTCTTCTGTTGTATTGTTCCACTATTGAAGTTCCCACTTCAGTCCTTTTACATAGAGAAGCTATTGCATAGCTAGTGCTTAAAATAAGACCAATTGGTTCTCCCACAGTTGTTCTTTTCTTCTCTGGCCACTTGTCCATAGTCTGTCACCAGCCAGGGTCCCCTTTAAAAGGAATGAGTTGTTTTTTTTTTTTTTGTTTGTTTGTTTGTTTTGGTGTGGACAGTTCTGTCACACCACGATGAGGGGTTATTCGTGGCTGATATATGCCCAAGTAGCAGCCCTTGAAAGGAATAAGGCAGAATTCTCTAGGGGGCAGTTAGTTATATTATTGAGTGTCCAAGAATTAATTGGAGTTGTCTTGTGTCACAGCTGCTCTCCAGACTATGTGACAGAGTCAGAGAGACAAAGTGGGCACTGACTTGGATGCATATCTAGGAGATCAGGGAGAACATCAGAAAGCAGAGTAGAAGCAGAGCCATTGTCCCCATTCTGATGTCTGGTCTTGCTTAGCTCTCATTGTCCACTCCTGGCTCAGGTCAGTGATAAGCTTGGCATGGGCATGTTATATCATGGTTTGGCACCTGTAACTTTAAGAGCTGAATGAATGGTGACAATTGGATGATTTTCTGTGTGTTAGGCAAGTTTTTCGAAAACTGTTAGAAGCAGGTGCTTCCATGGCCTCTGAAAATGCCTTAGTCCTTTGGGAGCAGTGGAGGTGGGTGGCCAAACATGATCTCAAAAGGAGGATATCCACATTGATGAAGATCTCTTCCATGGCAGTGTTTAGTAAGTGTTGCTGAAATGTCTTGGTCATTCTCTCAGCTCATCCTGAAGACTGGGGGTGGTACTGTGTGTTCCAAATTATTTCACTATGAGTGTAGGACAAGCTTCTACCACCTTGAGAAGTACATATTATGGCATGTAAATATGGCATATTCTGTTGGGTTGACTGTCAGTAAAGACCACATTTATATGTTCAATTGGATAGGAGCCCTATTTTTTTGTGTGTCAGAATGGGGCCTGGAGTCCGTACTTGGGATTGTTTCATGCACAGTGCAGACTGGTTTTGTCTACATGTTAGGTCAGTGTTAGCAAGCTCAGGACCACCAAACATCTTTATAACAATTCTTGTAGACAGATTTACTAGATGGATTGTTTCTTGAACTTCCTAGGCAAGGCTGGGAGCTGTCATTTCAGGAATTATTATCTTTACTGTTTCAATTAGCTAACCTTCCTGGTTTTCATTAGCACCTTGGCTCATTCTTCTCATTTCTTCTGCTTTTATGAAGGAATCTGGGAATATCAGGAGTATGGAATATACTGTCTGGAGGCCAATTGGAAGGGACTATTGGGATATTTCTCACAGGGGAAGCATGTTTGGCTGTCTGTTCTCTCTGTAGGTTTTCCAGATTCTACCTTGGCTCAGTGTGAGCCTGGCAGTGAACCACTACCTCAGCCTGAATGGGTATGTGTGTGCCAGACAGCTTCTAGGAGATGTAAGATCTTGTTTCTGATTTTAATTTTTTTCTGAGGTAAGAAATGTCCTTTTCAATGTTTTTAAGCTTTTAATAGATGTGAGGAGCTATTCCCCTGTTGTATGATTTGGCTCCCATTAGTCAAAAGCTCTAAATTGGGAAAATATCTAAATTTGAAAGCAACTTGTCCTTCAAAACTGGCCATGAGAATTTCTCTCCTATAATTTCAGTTATAGAAATGCTCTCATCCTATCTAGCCATATATGTGGCTGGATTACATAGCTTTCATTTTCTTAGATAATAGAAAGCATTGGCATTGTCCTTCATGGACACATTGGAATGGGCTAGTGTCTGGAACATAGCCAATTGCAGTCTGTAATAGCTGCCCATCAGTCAAGGTTGGTGATCATTGCATCTAAGAGATGTCTTTGGAGAGATGGAATCTGGTGGTCTCATGATAACATCTGTGCTGACAGTTGGGGCTGATAGAGAAACAACACCACAGTCTAAATTTGGTCCCCTGGGAAAGCTTCCTTGGTGTTTTCCATCGTATGAGTTTAGCAAGATTGTGTGGGTCTCACATCAGGACTAACAGAATACATGACCAGAAAAGTTTTTGAATCAGGGGTTGAAGGAATTTATGCATGCCTTACCAAGTGAAGTACATAGGTTGGGGTGAAAGTCTTCTCTCAAGCACAATTTAATGAGCCATGCTAGTAGGAGCTTGGAAGCCAGTACTGCAAACAATGTGGACTATGGAGGCGTGGATCAAAATATTTTAGACAGAACAACTTTAGCAACTGGGCTACTGACCATTTTTGTAATGTTTTGGCCAAAAAAGTGACTGCTTACTGCCCTCCTGCTAAACTTCTTTGATGGAAGAAATTTCAAGACTGTGTCAAATATTTATTCACAATCACTCTAATGCAGATATAAAATAAAAAGAAAAAGTGGGGCAAAAGGAAATACAAAATGTGCAAGATGAAGATAAAAATAGGAACAGGGAATTTATTCTTGATGTCAAGGATTACACTGAAAGAAATGAGATTTAAAAGAGCCCTGATCCCCAATTCCCCAATGGAATAAATGAAGGCATGCCCTCAGGGCAAGACCTCACCATGTTAAGCTTCCAACTTGTGAAAGGAAAAGTCCTAAGGAATTTTCTGCTCCAAAAAAGCAAAAACAAATCACAGATTCTACATATGTAATTCAAGGGGTCCAGGGTTCACATCAAATAACTAATAAAATTTGACAATGTTCTTTGTGTGTTTCTGGCTTTTAAGTCATGAAGGATAGACAAATAAGGAAGTGTAGATTCTTCCTCCGACATATGGAGACCCACTGAGGACAGGAAAAGAGTCCCTGCATGGAGGCCCTGAGTGGCCACTGCATGGAATTGTGAAAGTGAAGCCTCACTTGCCTTGGAATCCCAAGATACTGGAAATTTTAGAACCTTGAGACATCTACCAAGGGAAGCTTTATAGAGAAGGTGGAATCATACCAGGAGAAAAGTATGTTTCATTAAGCAAAGCCGGAAGTGTAGAGCAATATATGCCCTAAGACATCAGATATAAAGCTAAAGGATTAGGAGATTGCCTTACTAGGCCTTGGTCTTGCATTGGTCCAATATTTCCTATGTTACCATTCATCCACTTAAGAATGGCAATATATTTTCTATGATACTGTATATTGGATGTGTGTAATTTGCAGTTTTATTTTATGTGGACGAGTTATGATTAAGATAGTAGCCTTGTCAGAGACAGCTCCTGTTCACTTTAATAGGGAACCCACTTGGATACTGAGCTCCCATGGGCTACATCTGTGCAGGGGTTTTAGGTTATCTCCGTGCATCATCCTTGGTTGGAGTATCAGTTTCAGAAAAGACACCTGGGCCCAGATTTTTTGGTTCTCTTGGTGTCCTAGTGGAGCTCCTATGCCATCCAGGTCTTTCTATCTCCCCCTTTTTTCATAAGATTCCCTGCACTCTGCACAAAGTTTGGTTATGAGTCTCAGCATCTGCTTTAATACACTTCTCAGTAATGTCTTTCAGAAGCCTTCTGTTTTAGGCTCCTGCCCTGTTTCCTGTTTTCTCCCTTTTCTGATGTCTGTCCATTTGCTTTTCTGAATGAGGATTGATCATCTTACCCAGGGTCCTCCTTCTTGCTTAGCTTATTTAGGTGTACAGATTTTAGTATAGTTATCCTATATTATATATCTAATATCTACTTATAAGTGAGTATATGCCATGTGTGTCTTTCTGCTTCTGGGATACCTCACTCAGGATGATCTTTTCTAGATCCCACCATTTGTCCACAAATTTCCTGAAGTCTTTTGTGTAAATCTACCACAATTTCTATATCCATTCCTCAGTTGAGGGACATCTGGGTTGTTTCCAGGTTCTAGCTCTTACAAATAAAGCTGCTACAAACATGTTTGAGCAAAACATGTTTTGCTTGTTGTGTACTTGAGCATATTTTGGATATATACCTATGAGTGGTATAGCTGGATCTTGAAGAAGTATTATTCCTAGTTGTCTGAGAATGAGCCATATTAATTTCCAAAGTGATAGTACAAGCTTGCATCCCCAATAGAAATGGAGGAGGGTTCCCCTTTATTCACATCCTCTCCAGTATGTATTGTCACTTGAGTTTTTGATCTTAGCCATTCTGATGGCTGAGAGGTGAAATCTCAGGGTCATTTTAATTTGCATTTCCTGGATGACTAAGGACTCTGAGCATTTCTTTAAGTGTTTCTCTTCTATTCGATATTCCTCTACAGAGAATTCTCTGTTTAGCTCCGTACCCCATTTTTAATTGATTTACTTGATTTGTTGCTTTTAACTTCTTGAGTTCTTTATGTATTCTAAATAATAACTCTCTGTCAGATATAAGGTTGGTGAAGATCCTTTTCCAGTCTATAGGCTGTTGTTTCATTTTGATGACACTGTCCTTTGTTTTACAGAAGCTTTTCAGTTTCATGAGGTCCCATTTATTGATTGTTGATCTTAGAACCTGTGCTATGGTTGGCCCTCTGATAACCTCGACCTGAGATGGAGACAGCCTTTCCAGGAAACAGATGAGGACAAAGTAGCCAGTCTTGATGAGACCTGATAGGGTAGGTTCAGATGGAAGAGGAGGAGTACCTCCCCCCTATCAGTGTACTTGGAGAGGGGCATGGGAGAAAAACAGGGAGGGAGGGTGATATTGGGAGGGAATGACGGAGGGTGCTACAGCTGGGATACAAAGTGAATAAACTCTAATGAATATAAAAAATTAAAATTAAAATAAATAAATAAAAATTTAAAAAGACTGTAGCCTTGAGTCATAGAAAAGACTTGGATTTAAAAATGTTGTTAACTCTGAAAGACTGTAGAGACTTTTGAAATTGGACTAAATTCATTTTGCATTATGATTTCACCAAGAGATTATGGCTTTCAGGGAGTGAAATTTAGTAATTTTAATGAGCTAACCCACTGTATATCTCAGACATTAAATATTTAGTCCTCACTTCATAGAATTGTTTGTGAAGGATTAGAAGGTATGGCCTTGCTAAAATGTCAAAGGCCAGCTTAAACACCAAAGGGTAAACTGAGATGGGGCATAGAGTCTGCAGAAGCCAGAGTTGATGGCTCCTAACAACTGTAGGCCATTACTGCTTGTAACTGGCTATGAACTCCTTGTGCTCTTTGGGATCTGGCCAATGTGAAGGAAAAAAGAAAAGGAGGGACTTACACACCTAGAGTTACTGGATAAAGCAAAACAAGCGCCAATGTGCAAGTTCCAACGAGCTTCAACAATTTTACAAATACCCATACATATATACACATACACGTACATACAAACTTACAAACATATGTACATACATACATACTTACATACATATGTACATTTATACATTCACACATTCGGTAAATGGAGCACAGCTCCAACAAGCAAGCTCCAACCATATTTACATATATACGTATACACACATACACATTTTGTGGAGCAAAACTCCAACAACTATATTTTTTCCCACAGTTTATATATCCCACAAAAATCTTTCAATCAGAAAAAAAAATCACAACGTGATTATATTCTATTCTATTTTTGTGAACAATTACAATGAGTATATGTAAGAAAAACATGTTCCCCAATACCCTCACATTATCAAATGTTTTACAAATTATTTCAAAGAACCCACATACATTTGTAGCTAAACAACTTGTTATAGACTAAAACTATAAGCAAACAAGGTAAAAAATTTCCTGCCAGTTTCTCTTTACTGGCAGGCTGCAATTTGCAGTTACAAAGAAAGAATCAGTTAGTTATCTTAAAAGTAATTTTATAGAAATCTTAGAAAAATCATAAATCTAAACATTTATATAAAAACAATTAGCCATTTCTAGTTTAAATCCTCAAGGTCCACATTTACTCTTTGATATTTTTTTATTGAGTCATATCAGGAACCTAATATCAAAATGGGTACAAGAAATTAATCATCACCTTCAGGTCAGCTTCAGAGAAAAAGTCATGTCAGCCAGTACTAATTGGGGTATTGTTCTTGCTTATGAACCTCAAAAAATCTCCAGCTAAACTATTAAAAGTGTTCTTTTCTTTGTATCTATCTACATGGTCAGTTTTTGAGAAGGTTACTGAGGTGCTGACAAGAAGGTATACTCTTTTGAGTTTGGATAAGAAGTTCTGTAGAAATCTATTAGGTCCATTTCATTTAGGACCCCTGTAAATGTCATTATTTCCCTAGTTAATTTCTGTCAAGATAATATGTAACTTTGTGAGAGTGGAATGTTGAAGTCTCCCATTATTAAGGTATTGGTATTGATGTATGATCTAAGCTTTAATAATGTTTTGTTTACAAATGCAGGTGCTCTTGTATTTGGGGCATGCATGTGCAGGACTGTGATGTCCTCCTGGTGGGTTGTTCCTTTGATGAGAATAAAGTGCCCCTCCTTATCTTTTTTATTTATTTTGGTTGAAAGTCTATTTTACTAGATATTAGGGAAGCTACTCAAACTTGTTTTCTAGGTCTGTTTGCTTGAAAAACCTTTTTCCAGGCCTTTACTCTGAGGTAGTATTTATATTTGTGGTGGAGGTGTGTTTCTTGGATGCAGGAGAATGTTGGATCCTGTTTCTGCAACCTGTTCTGTGTCTTTTTATTGGAGAATTGAGACCATTGAGGTTGACAGATAAAAGTGACGAATATAAGTTCCTTTTATTGGGAGTTAGTACTGTTACTGTGTTTCTATGCTTGTTTTCTTTCAGATTTTGTTGTGAAGTTATCTACATCCTGAGTTTTCTTGGGTGTAGCTGATTTCATCATTTTGGAGTTTTCCTTCTGTTAACTTCTGTAAGGCTGGGTTGCTGTGTAGATATTGTTTAACTCTATTTTTCACAGAATATTTTGTTTTCTCCATCTATGCTGATTGAAAGCTTTGCTGGGGATTGTAGTCTGGGTTGGTATCTGTGGTCTTTTAGAGTCTGCATGACATCTGCCCAAACTCTTCTGGCTTTCATTGTTTATGTGGAGACATCTGGTGTGATCCTGCTAGGTCTACATTTATATGCTAGTGGACTTTTTCCATTTTTGTTTTTAATATTTTTTTCTTTGTTCTGTAGAGTTAGTATTTTGACTATTATGTGAAATGAGGAGTTTCTTTTCTGGTTTACTCTATTCAGGATTCTATAGCCCTCTTGTATGTTTATGGACATCTCTTTCTTTAAGATGGGAAATTTTTCTTCTGTTATTTTCTTGAAATATTTTCTGGATCTGGGTACCTGGAATCTTCTCTTTTTTATCTATTCCTATTATTCTTAGATTCCATCTTTTTATGACATCCTTGTTTTCATGACTGTTTTGTGTTTGGAACTTTTCCGATTTATTTTTTCTTTGAGAGTTTTATCAATTTCTGCCATAGTATTTTCAGCACCTGAGATTTTCTCTTCCATCTCTTGTATTCTGTTGGTGATGCCTGACTTTGTTTTTCCTGATCATTTTTCTAAATTCTCCATCTCCAGGGTTTTCTCTTCTTGTGTTTTCTTTATTGATTCCAATTCTGTTTTGGTATCTTGTATGCTTTCTTTCATCTGTTTGAATGTCTTTCCATGATGTACTCAATTTTTCTGTTTATTTTCTCTGTATATGCCTCTATTTATACCTCTACCTGTGACTCTATAGTTCAGCTATATTTGCCTATATTTCTTTGAGAGTTTGTTTGGTTCCCTTAAATGCCTCTAATAACTGGTTAAGCAAAGATTTGATAATATTTTCCTGTGTGTACAATGAATTAAAATATACATTGAATTTTGAGGTTGCTGGTGAAGCTATGATGTCGGGATTTTTCTTGGATGTGCTTTTATGCCAACCTCTAGAGAACTTTTCACCCAAAAAAAAATTACCTTCTTCCAAGAACTCCAAGGAACCTTCTTCATAATTGACTGTATAGTCAGGCACAAACGAAACCTCAACAGATACAAGAAGATGAAAATAATCCCTTGTGTACTATCAGATAAACATGGCCCAAAAGTAGACTTCAACAATGAAAAAAACAATAAAAATCCTACATATACATGGAAACTAAACAACTCTCTACTCAATGATAGCTTGGTTAGGAAGAAATGAAAATAGAAATAAGAGACTTCCTAAAATACAGTGAAAATTAAGGGACAACTTACCCAAGCTTATGGGCCACAATGAAAGCAGTACTAAGAGGAATGTCCATAGCTCTCAGTGCTTTCAGAAAGAAATTTGAGACATCTCATACAACCTACTTAACAGAACACCTAATAGCTCTAGGAAAAAAAAATGTATACACACCAAAAAAGAATAGATGATTAGAAATAATCAAACAGAGCTGAAATCAATGAATTTGAAACAAATAAAACAATTCAAAGAATTAATGAAACCAAGAGCTGATTCTTTGAGAAAATAAAAAAGATAGACAAGTGCTCACTTCGGCAGCACATATACTAGAATTGGAACAACACAGGGAAGATTAGCATGGCCTCGGAGGAAGGATGACATGCAAATTCTTGAAGCATTCCATAATTTTTAGGACACCATGAAATGACAAGCCCTTGGCCAAACTAACTATAAGACAGAGAGAAACTATCCAAATCAGCAAAATCTAAAAAAAAAGGGGGGGGAGGGACATAATTACAGACACTGAGGAAATCTAAACAATCACTAGTCTTACTACAAAAGCCTACATACCACAAAATTCGACAATCTAAGTGAAATGGACAATTATCTTGATAGATTCCATTTACCAAAATTAAATCAATATCAGGTAAGTAGATTAAATATTCCTATATGTTCTAAGGAAATAGAAGCAGTCATCAAATGTCTCCCTTACAAAAAAAAGACCAGCGCCAGTTGGTTTCAGCACAAAATTCTACCAGACCTTCAACGAAGAGCTAACTCCATTACTCTTTAAAGTATTTCACAAAATAGAAACAGAAGGAACATTGCCAAGACAAGTCACCTTGATAACTAAATCATACAAAGACTCAACAAAAAAGGAGAACTTCAGACCAATCTCTGTTAGGAACACTGATGCAAAAGTAATCAATAAAATATTCACAAACCAAATCCAAGAAAACATAAATGATCTCATCCACCATGACCAAGTGAGCTTCATCCCAGGTATACAGGGGTATAAAATATCAGCAGATGGAAATATAGGCCATGCTCATAGATCTGTAGTGACTCAGTGAAAATGGCTATTCTACCAAAAACAATCAACAGATTAAATGAGATTTCCATCAAAATACCAACACAATTCTTTACAGAACTTGAACAATTTTCAATATCATATGGAAAAACAAAAAACCCAGAACAGCTAAAACAGTCCTGGACAACAACAGATCTGGAGGTATCTCATCACATATCTCAAGCAGTACCACAGAGCAATAGCAATAAAAACTGCATGGTACTGGCATAGAAACAGAATGATGGATCAATGGAATCGAAAGGGGACCCAAAAATAAACCCATACATCCATAGAAAATTAATTTTTGACAAAGAAGCCAAAATCATACAGTGGAAAAAGATAGCATCTTCAAAAACTGGTGCTTGTCTCTGTGGATGTCAACATGTAGAAAAATGCAAATCGATTCATTTTTATCACCCTGTACAAAACTAAAGTGTAAGCGGATCAAAGAACTTAATATAAAATCAGACACACTAAATCGGTTAAAAGAAAATGTGGGGAACAACCTTGAACTCATTGGCACAGAAGACAACTTCCTGAACAGAACACCAACAGCACATGCTCTAATATCAACAATGGACCTCATGAAACTAAAAAGCTTCTGTAAAGCAGAGGACACTGTCATTGGAACAAAATGACAGCCTACAAACTGCTTAAGGTTCTTCACCTACCATATATCAGAGGGCGAACATCCAGAATATATAAAGAACTGAAAAAGTTAAACAACAACAAATTCAGTAATCCAAATAAAAAATCAGGTACAGAGCTAGATAATTATCAAAAGAGGATCTTCAAATAGCAGAGAAACACTTAAATAAGTGCTTGATGTCCTTAGTCATCAGACAGATGCAAATCAAAATTCAACTTACACCCATCAGAATGGTTTAGATAAAAATCTCAAGTGACCACACATGCTGGAGAGGATGTGGAGAAAGGCGAATTCTCCTTCACTGTTGCTTGGATTGTAACCTTGTAAAATCACTTTGGAAATCAATATGGCACTTCTTAGAAAATAAAGTATATTGCTACCTCATGAACCAGCTATACCACCCCTAGATACATATCCAAAATATGCTCATGAATACAAGGACATTTGCTCGTACATGTTCATAACAGCTTTATTCATAATAACCAGAATCTGGATACAACCCTGATGTCCTACAATGGAGGAATGGATACAGAAATTGTGGTACATTTACACAAATGAATAATACTCAGCTATTTAAAACAAGGAAATCGTGATTGCTGCAGGCAAATGGTGGGAACTAGAAATGATCTTCCTGAGTGAGGCATCCCAGAAACAGAAAAACATACATGGTATATACTCAATTATAAGTAGATATTAAACAAATAATAAAGGATAAATATACGAAAATCTGTACACCTAAAGAAGCTAAGCAAGAAGGAGGACCTGGGTAATATGATCAATCCTCATCCAGAAAGGCAATCAGAATAGATATTGGAAGAGGGAGAAAACAGGAAAGAAGACAGGAACCACCACAGTTGGCTGGGAAAGACTCTATCCAACAAGGTATCAAAGCAGATGCTGAGGCTCATAGTCAAACTTTGGGTAGAGTGCAGGAAATCTTATGAAATAATGGGGTGATGAAAGACCTGGAGGTGTCAGGAGTTCCATAAGGAGAACAACAGAAAAAAAAAAACAACCTAGGCACAGGTGTCTTTTCTGAGACTGAAACTCTGACCAAAGAACATGCATGGAGTTGCACTAGAACTCCTTCCCAAATAAAGCCCATCTGTCCAAGTCTGTTCCCTTGAAAGGGAAGAGAGGTTGTCTCTGACATGACCTCAGTGGCTGGCTCTTTGATCACCCCCCCCCATGGTGGGGAAGCTGCCTTACCAGGCCACAGAGGAAGACAATTCAACTAGTCCTGAGGAGACCTGATAGGCTAGGGTCAGATGGAATGGGAGTAGGACCTCACCTATCAGTGGACTAGGTGATGGGTATGGGAGGAGAACAGGAAAGGAGGGCGGGATTGGAAGGGCATGAGGGAGGGGGCTACAGCTGGGATACAAGGTAAATACATTGTAACAAAAACAAAAAAAGAATAAGCTAAACAACAAGGAAGACCTTGTGGAAGATGCCCAAACCTCATTCAGAAGAACAAAATTGATAGACATCAAAAACAGAAGACAGGAAACAGTGCAGGAGCCTAACACAGAAGGCCTCTGAAAGACTCTGCTGTTATAGGTATCAAAGCAGAGGCTGAGACTCACAGCCAAACACTGGCCAGAGTCCAGGGAATGAAAAAAGGGGGAGTCCTGGAGGGGATAGGAGCTCCAAAAAGAGACCAACAGAACAAAAAAAATCTGAACCCTGGGGACACTGAAGGGAATACTACCCCTAACAAGAACAATGTATAGAGAGGACCTAAAACCCAGGCTCAGATATAGCCCATAGAGTCAGTCTCCAAATGTTTTCCCTATTAAGTGGAGAGGGGGCTGTCTCTGACAGGAACTCAGTGGCTAGCTTTTTGGTTACCTCCTAAGGGGCCGGGCAGCCAGCCTTACCAGGCCACAGAGGAAAACAATGCAGCCAGTCCTGATGAGACCTGATAGGCTAGGGCCATATAAGGGAAGGAGGACTTCACCTATTAGTGGATTAGAGGAGGAAACAGAGGGAGGGAGGGTGTGATTGGGAGAAGACAAGGGAGGGAGCCACAACTGGGGTACAAATTGAACAATTTGTAATAAATGATAACAATAAAAAAAGAAAAAAGTGTATGTTTCTAAACTTCAAATTGTTTCTCAAGATTTTCAACATAACCACTGATAAAACCATCTTAATCTAACTTTCTAAAACTATTTAAATCATATCAGATGATTCATGGCTGCAGCAATCCATGCTGATAATCCTGTGGCTAGTCCTGCGTCCACTCTGGTAGAATTTACTGTGACAATGGCCACTCTCAGCTGCTCCATCGTAGTATCGAATTCTCCAGTCCAATTACCTAAAATATAGCTCAACAATTGTTTAGACAGATTTGCAGCACAGGAAAAATTCTCATGTTATATGCTAGTGACTCAAAGTCCAGCATATTTTCATTGACAGCCAAGTTGAGCGATTTGCCATAGGGTATCAATTTGCTCCTGCACGAGGTCAATCCTCTGATTGAACACCATCAAGCTTCCTTTTAGTTGAGCAATAATTCCTTTATGTACAACTAAGGCATGAGCTACATTGGCTAAATGATTGTTCAGGGTCTGAGCAGTCTGCCCAGTATGACTCATGGCTAATGCCCCGGTGGTAGCTCCAACAGCCGCGAATGAGAAGGTAGTAACAATGGTGGCTGTAGTTCCAAGATCCCTTTTCTGTCTGAAGAGAGTCATAGCGTGAGGGGCATCAATGGGCACAGGCACGCAGTGAGGCATGCGAGTAACCAGGGTATACCTAAATTTACTAGCATTCCAGCATTGGGCAAAAAAGCAAGTATCATTACCACAATTACTTGGCTCTATCTGGCTAATAATGAATAAAATGGGGGATATAGACAAACAGGTGTGGGCTTATAGGAAATATTATGAGAAGCCTTAACCCCCTCGTTGGAACATCCTGCGTCAGTTGGTCCTGCTCTTCTCAGGTGAGGCCATGAGGCACTCCAGGCTTCCACAGCTGGCAAGATGCAGTTCCAGGCCACTGAGCTGCAGACTCCGAGGTCTGGTGGCCCTCGGGGCTAGATGGCTCCAAGATAGTGAGATTTTTTTACCTGCAGGGCAAGTTTTCTCACTCTAGTCCCTTCGCCTTATTTTATCTTTCAACGTTTTTAAAAGAACGGGGAGAGATTTTTGCACCAACGGAACACCTGCAGGCGATAACATCCTTTGCAACGCAGGGTTCTATTTGTACTGCTTCACATTCACTTTTTTGGGGGGGTTAAATTGTTCTAAAATTGTTCGGGTCCACCTACTTCATCCTTTTAAGTGGTTTTCGTGTGTCCATGGTCCTGAGTTTCAGGCCCATAATCTCATATATGTTACACAAGCACCTCGGAACGGCACCACCGACCTGGATGATATTTTTATTCATTTTGTGAGTAGACACGTATGTATGTGTAGACACGCGTATGTGGGCTCACAGAAACAGGGAGGCCGGACGTCAGTGTCAGTAGTCTTCCATTCCATGTATTTATTTGAGACAGGAACTCCCCTTGAACCTGGAACTCACTCATTGACTCTACTTGCTTGCCAGTGAGCTCCAGTGAGCATCTGTCTGTCTGTGTACCCTCAGCCATGGCGTTAAAGATACACGCCACCATGCCTGGCCTGCATGTGGAACCCATGCAAGAATCCAAGCTCAGGTTCTCTACCAACTGGACCATCTCCTCAGCTCCCTGATGATGTTTTAAAAAAATATTAATGATATTTTATATTTATTAAAGTAAAGAAGATCTGTGTAAATTAAAAAAAAACAAAAAACAACAAAAAAAATCATATCAGGAATTCTTTAAAATCATTACATTATCTAAACAATATTATTTTATGAAAGTTCATCTTCATATTGATCTGCAGGAAAATGGCTCAAATGAATGAGTTGTCACACAGGAAGCAATGTAACTAGACTATAGGCAGTGAGGGTCTCCCCACGTCCAATCATTCCATGCCAGATATATGAGTAATACAGCAATTACAAGCATGAGAGGACAACACATCAGCAAGAAGCAATCTAGGGGCAAGTCCTTAGGGCTTTGTCTTTCTAAGGTACATCCATCAGAGCTGAGCAAAAATGGTGGACCAACTCCAGGAAGCTCATTTATCCATTGCAGCTTTTTCTGCATAGCTCTTATTACTTGAAGAAATTTGTTATTGAGCTTTCAAAAGATTCATATGGTCTCTGTCTCTTGCATGTGGATCTAGATGTCAGCTCTCAGCTGTTTGTGCTGCTATGCCTATGCTCTGCCATTATGGACTTTAACCCTCTGGAACCATAACCCAATTAGGTGGTTCCTTTTCTAAGTTGCTTTGGTCATGATGTTTTATCATAGTAATAGAAACCCAAACTAAAACATTATTTATCTATCAAAGAATATCTGGGTTTTTTCCACTTTTGACACAATATGAATGATGTTGCTATAAATATAAATGTAGAAATATTTGTTGAACTCCTTGCTCTCAAAACTTTTATGTATATAGGCAGAAGTGAAATTATTGGATCATATGACTATTCTACTTTAAAGTTTTGAGAATGTTTCACAGTTGTTATAAAGTTACACTTATTTGAGTATATGTGTCTAATACTGTCTATTTGGTATAATTTGCATTTTTCTTCTGACCTGTGAGTTTCTACCTCTTTCACTAACTTGTTTGCTACCATGGTTATGCTCAATATTTTATTATATTTTTTGCCTTTATTTATTTCTAGGAAATTTTGTATTCTGAATAGTTAGGCATTATTAGAATAAATTTGTATCCAATATTTCTTCACATCTAGGGTTTCTTTTATATTATTCTAATGGTAGGATTTGAAAAAAAATGCATATTTTAATGGGCCAATTTATTGATGTACTTATTACTAATGATTTATGTTTTCTGTTTAGAATATATTTAATGTCTAAAATTCATGAATGTATTGTTTTTATCTTAAAAGTGGTTACTTTATAATTTTTATGTTATATATATATACATTATTATGAGTTTTTTTGTGGTATGATATAGATGCTAATATTCACAATATAAAATACACAATGGTTAGATAGTTTCTATTTATTTGGAAAGATTCACATGGTCAGTGTATCACATCACATCTTACCTTTTCCATTAATAATATTTCTGTGTATTTTTTTCTATTTTTCTTTTTTTTTTTTTAATTTTTTATTTAACTTTTTTTTTATCAGTTACATTTTATTAACTCTGTATCCCAGCCGTGTCCCGATCCCTCATTCCCTCCCAGTCCCTCCCTCCCTCCCTCCCTCATCTCCACCGTGCCCCTTTCCAAGTCCACTGATGGGGGGGACCTCCTCCCCATTCATCTGATCCTGTTTTATCAGGTATCTTCAGGACTGGCTGCAAAGCCCTCCTCTGTGGCCTAACAGGACTGCTCCTCCCTTCGGGGGTGGGGAGACCAAAGAGCCAGTCATCGAGTTCCTGTTAGAAATAGTCCCTGTTCCCCTCACTTTGGGAAACCAATTGGTTACTGAGCTACCACAGGCTACATCTGAGTGGAGGTTCTAGGTTATATCCATACATGGTCCTTGGTTGAATGTCAGTCTCAGAAAAGACCCTGTGCCCAGATATATTGGGTCCTTGTGGAGCTCCTATCCTTTCCCCATCAGACTAACTCCCTTCTTTCTTATGATTCCCTGTACTCTGCCAAAGGTTTGGTCATGAGTCTTTGCTTTGAAAACACTGCTAGTTAGAGTCTTTCAGATGCGCTCAGTAGACTCTTGTCATACATTCAATGCACATCCCATCTGTCTTTCTAAATGAGGATTGATCATCTTACCCCATGTCCGCTCAATTGATTATCTTTTTTAGGTGTATAGATTTCATTATGTTTATCATATCTTATAGGTCTATATAAGTGAGTATATCCCATGTTTGTCTTTCTCCTTCTGGGATATTTCACTCAGAATGATCTTTTCTAGATCCCACCATTTGCCTGCAAATTTCATGATTTCCTCCTTTTTGATTGCTGAGTAGTATTCCATTGTATAAAAATACCACAATTTCTGTACCCATTCCACCGTTGATGGACATCTGGGTTGTTTCCAGGTTCTGGCTATTACAAATAGAGCTGCTATAAACATGGTTGAGCAAGTGTCCTTTTTGTGTACTTGAACAAACTTTGGGTATATACCTAGCAGTGGTATAGCTGGGTCTGGAGGAAGCACTATTCCTATTTGTCTTAGAAAGCGCCAGATAGCTTTCCAGAGTGGTTGTACCAGTTTACATTCCCACCAGCAGTGGAGGAGGGTTCCCCTTTCTCCACAACCTCTCCAGCATGTGTTATCGCTTGAGTTTTTCATCTTGGCCATTCTGATGGGTGTAAGGTGATATCTCAGGGTCGTTTTGATTTGCATTTCCCTGATGGCTAATGAGGATGAGCATTTCTTTAAGTGTTTTTCTGCCATTCGATATTCC
This sequence comes from Meriones unguiculatus, assembly GCF_030254825.1. Classification (NCBI taxonomy): domain Eukaryota; kingdom Metazoa; phylum Chordata; class Mammalia; order Rodentia; family Muridae; genus Meriones; species Meriones unguiculatus. The sequence goes on along the minus strand of NC_083369.1, from coordinate 87,639,350 downwards.
TCTGTCGAAAATTCTCTGTTTAGCTCTGTTCCCCATTTTTTAATTGGATTACTTGGTTTGCTGCTTTTCAGCTTCTTTAGTTCTTTGTATATACTGGATATTAGTCCTCTGTCAGATAAAGGGTTAGTGAAGATTCTTTCCCAATCTGTAGGCAGTCGTTTTGTTTTGATGACGGTATCCTTTGCTTTACAGAAACTTTTCAGTTTCATGAGGTCCCATTTATTGATTGTTGCTCTTAGAGCCTGTGCTGTTGGTGTTCTGTTCAGGAAGTTGTCTCCTGTGCCAATGAGTTCTAGGCTGTTCCCCACTTTTTTTTCCAATTGATTTAGGGTATCTGGTTTTATGTTGAGGTCCTTGATCCACATTGACTTTAGTTTTGTGCAGGGTGATAAATATGGATCTATTTTCATTTTTCTGCATGTAGACATCCAGTTGGTCCAGCACCATTTGTTGAAGATGCTGTCTTTTTTCCATTGAATGGAATTGGCTTCTTTGTCGAATATCGAGTATTCATAGGTGTGTGGATTTATTTCTGGGTCTTCTATGCGGTTCCATTGATCCTCCTTTCTGTTTCTATGCCAGTACCATGCAGTTTTTATTACTGTTGCCCTGTAGTACAGCTTGAGATCAGGAATGGAGATACCTCCAGATGATCTGTTGTTGTACAGGATCGTTTTGGAGATTCTGTGTTTTTTGTTTCTCCATATGAAGCTGAGAATCTTTTTTTCAAGGTCTTTAAAGAATTGAGTTGGTATTTTGATGGGAATTGCATTGAATCTGTAGATTGTTTTTGGCAGTATGGCCATTTTCACAATGTTAATCCTACCAATCCATGAGCACGGGAGATCTTTCCATCTTCTGATATCTTCTTCGATTTCTTTCTTCAGAGACTTGAAGTTTTTCTCAAACAGGTCTTTCACTTGCTTGGTTAGGGTCACACCAAGGTACTTTATGTTATTAGTGGCTATTGTGAAGGGTGTTGTTTCCCTAATTTCTTTCTCAGCCTTTTTGTCTTTGGTATATAGGAGGGCTTCTGATTTTTTTGAGTTGATTTTGTATCCTGCCACTTTGCTGAAGGTGTTTATCAGCTGAAGGAGTTCTCTGGTTGAATTTTTGGGGTCGCTCATGTATACTATCATATCATCTGCAAATAGTGACACTTTGACCTCTTCCTTTCCGATTTGTATCCCCTTGATCTCCTTTAGTTGTCTTATTGCTCTGGCTAGGACTTCAAGTACTATGTTGAAGAGATATGGGGACAATGGACAGCCTTGTCTTGTCCCTGATTTCAGTGGGATTGATTTAAGTTTCTCTCCATTGAGTTTGATGTTAGCTATAGGCTTGCTATATATTGCCTTTACTATGTTTAGGTATGTGCCTTGTATCCCTGATCTCTCCAAGACTTTAAACATGAATGGGTGTTGGACTTTGTCAAATGCTTTTTCGGCGTCTAAGGAGATGATCATGTGGTTTTTCTCCTTCAGTTTGTTTATGTAGTGGATTACATTGATGGATTTCCGTATGTTGAACCACCCTTGCATGCCTGGGATGAAGCCTACTTGGTCATGGTGGATGATATCTTTGATGTGTTCTTGGATTCGGTTTGCAAGTATTTTATTGAGTATTTTTGCGTCAATGTTCATAAGAGAGATAGGCCTAAAGTTCTCTTTTTTTGTTGGGTCTTTGTGTGGTTTAGGTATTAAGGTGACTGTGGCTTCATAGAATGAGTTTGGTAGTGTTCCTTCTGTTTCTATTTTGTGGAATAGCTTGAGGAGAATTGGAGTTAGCACTTCTTTGAAGGTCTTGTAGAATTCTGCGCTGAAGCCATCTGGTCCAGGGCTTTTTTTGGAGGGGAGACTGTTAATGACTGCTTCGATTTCCTTGGGAGATATAGGGCTATTCAGTCTTTCTACCTGATCTTGACTTAGTTTTGGTAGATGGAATCTTTCAAGAAAATTATCCATTTCATTTAGATTCTCAAATTTTGTGGCATATAGGCTTTTGTAGTATGACCTAATAATTGTTTGGATTTCCTCAATGTCTGTGGTTATGTCCCCATTTTCATTTCTGATTTTGCTGATCTGGATAGTTTCTCTCTGCTTTTTAGTTAGTTTGGCTAAGGGTTTGTCTATCTTGTTGATTTTCTCAAAGAACCAGCTTTTTGTTTCATTGATTCTTTGGATAGTTTTATTTGTTTCTAGTTGATTGATTTCAGCCCTTAGTTTGATTATTTCCAGCCGTCTGCTCCTTTTGGGTGTATCTGCTTCTTTTTGTTCTAGGGTTTTCAGTTGGGCCATTAAGTTGTTTGTATGTGATGTTACGAATTTCTTCTTGCAGGCACTTAGTGCTATAAATTTTCCTCTGAGCACTGCTTTCAGTGTGTCCCATAAATTTGGGTATGTTGTGCCTTCCTTTTCATTGAATTCTAGGAAGTCTTTAATTTCTTTCTTTATTTCTTCCTTAACCCAGCTGTCATTGAGTAGTAAGTTGTTTAGTTTCCATGTGCGTGTCGGCTTTTTGTTGTTTCTGTTGTTGTTGATGTCTAGCTTTAGTCCATGGTGGTCAGATAGTATACAAGGGATTATTTCAATCCTTTTGTATCTGTTGAGGCTTGCTTTGTGGCCCACTATATGGTCTATTTTGGAAAAGGTTCCATGGGGTGCTGAAAAGAAGGTGTACTCTTTTGAGTTTGGGTGAAATGATCTGTAGACGTCTATTAGGTCCATTTGATTTAGGGATTCTGTGAGTGCTTTTATTTCCCTATTTGGTGTCTGTCTAGTTGATCTGTCCCTTGGTGAGAGTGGAGTGTTGAAGTCTCCCACTATTAAGGTATTAGGATCAATGTATGATTTAAGCTTTAATAATGTTTCATTTACGAATGTCGGTGCTCTTGTATTTGGGGCATAGATATTCAAGATTGTGATGTCCTCTTGGTGGATTTTTCCTTTGATGAGAATATAGTGGCCCTCCTTATCTTTTTTGATTAACTTGGGTTGAAAGTCTATTTTATTAGATATTAGGATGGCTACTCCAGCTTGTTTTCTGGAACCGTTTGCTTGAAAAACAGTTTTCCAGCCCTTTACTCTGAGGTAGTGTTTGTCTTTGTTGCATAGGTGTGTTTCTTGGATGCAACAGAATGTTGGATCCTGTTTCCTTAACCATTCTGTTAGCCTGTGTCTTTTTATTGGTGAGTTGAGTCCATTGATATTGATAGATAATAGTGACCAATGCATGTTAGTTCCTTTTGTAATGGAGTCGATGATCTAACCCTGATTCATTGCTTGTTTTCTTTTCATTTTTGTTGGGACATTATCTGTATGCCCTGTTTTCTTGGGTGAATTTGTTTTCATTGGATTGGAGTTTTCCTTCTAGTATCTTCTGTAGGGATGGTTTGCTGTGTAGATATTGTATAAATTTAGTTTTGTCATGGAATATTTTGTTTTCTCCATCTATGTTGATTGAAAGCTTTGCAGGGTATAGTAGTCTGGGTTGACATTTGTGATCTCTTAGAGTCTCCATGATACTTGCCCAGGCCCTTCTGGCTTTCATAGTTTCTGATGAGAAGTCTGGCGTGATTCTGATAGGTCTACCTTCATATGTTACTTGGCCTTTTTCCCTTGCTGCTTTTAATATCTTTTCTTTGTTCTGTAGATTTAGTGTTTTGACTATGATGTGACGTGATGTGTTTCTTTTCTGGTCTAGTCTATTTGGAGTTCTGTAGGCCTCTTGTATATTTATGGACATCTCTTTCTTTAAGTTGGGAAAATTTTCTTCTATGATTTTCTTGAAAATATTTTCTGGACCTTGGAGTCTGGAGTCTTCTTTTTCGTGAATTCCTATTATTCTTAGATTTTGTCTTTTCATAGCATCCTTGATTTCTTGGATATTTTGTGATTGGAACTTTTCTGATTTTACTTTTTCTTTGAGAGAAGTATCCATTTCTGCAAGTGTGTCTTCAGCTCCAGAGATTCTCTCTTCCATCTCTTGTATTCTGTTGGTGATGCTTACTTTTGTGGTTCCTGATCTTTTCTCCAAGTTCTCCAGCTCAAGGGTTTTCTCATTTTGTGTTTTCTTTATTGATTCTAATTCTGTTTTCATGCCTTGCACCATTTCTTTCATGTGTTTGAATTTGGATTCCTGTCTCTCTACGATGGCCTCTATTTCTTTTTTCATTTCCTTCTTATATGCCACTAATTTTTCCTCTACTTGTGTATCTATTTGTTTGGCTATGTTTGCCTGTGTTTCTTTAAGGATATTGTCTATTTCTTCTTTCTTTGCCTCCAATTGACTGGCCATCTCTTTGAAAGACTTGTTCATTTCCTCCTTATGAGCCTCAAATAATTGGGCAAGCATGGCTTTAAAATCATTTTCCTGTGCTTCTGCTGAATTGGTGTATCCATCGATTTTGGGGTTTGCTGGTGAAGTCATGATGTCCTGATTTATGTTGGAAGTGTTCTTTCGCCTACCTCTGGCCATTGGCTTATCTGAAACCTTCCCTGTTTGTTTTTGGATTCTGCAGATCAGACTGGTGCTGTCTCTCTCTGGTGTCTGGAGAGTTCTTCAGGAAGCTGAGCACTCTCAGCGTGTGCTGAGGACTAGCTGTACCTGTGGGAGGAAAGTACGCAGGCGCAAACGGGGCAAATGCAAGCGTGTGTGTGTGTGTGCGCGCGCGCGCGCGCGCGCGCACGTGTGTGTGTCTGTGTGTGTAAGTGTGCGTGGATGAGTTTCTCGAGGGACAGAGTGATGGCTAATGTTGAACCCTTGAGTGTGTGGGAGGGGCTCTGTACTGTATATGTCGCAGGCGCTAATGATGATCGCAGCGCAATTTCTGGTATTAACTGTCTTAGCTCCTCAATCAGGCCCACAGGGCAGGAACTTCAATGTCCCTAGTGCCCCTCTGTTTCCCAAAGTAGGTATGTGGGTGGGACGGGGGTTCGATGCCTGGCTTCTGATTTAGAAGGACCCAGGATCTGGGGAACTGCAGATTCTCAAGGGTGCACTCACTTACAGGCAGGTCTCTTGGCCGAGATCGTGGTATCCGGGGCTCTCTGCTCTCTGGTTTGGCCCTGCTTCTTTGATGTGTTCCGCCAGTTCTGTGCTGCTGTCACTGCCAGGTTCTGAGGTCTTGCTGCAGCTGGAGATTTCAGGGTGGTCACTTCAGCAGGGATGGGGTAATCAGGCTCTCTGTTCTCTGGTTTGGCCCTGGTTAGTCTTAAACTGGAGGGCTGTGGTGCCCCGCCAGTTCAGTACTGCTCCGCTGCCACGTCCTGCTGTAACTGGAGACTGGCTTGCTAGTCCCAATGCTTTCTGGGAAGTCCTGGGATCTCTTCGTTGTGCTCTCCAAGCTTGGGAGGCCCAGTGCCTGGTGTGTCCAGGTTGTATGACGTTTCTGCCTGGTTTCGGTGAGTATATAGCGTATTCTCTGTCACTGTGGGATTGGGCGGGTCGTACGTCAGTGATGGCGATCCTGTGGAGCTAGTATGGTGTCTAGCAGATTCGCGCCCTGGGAGGATGGTGCAGCTGCTGCGCGAATCTGGGACTCCGGGGTACGTACTGATGGCTTTTGTCTGCCGCTAAAGTGGTTGGGGCTCCTTCTCAGCAGTTGTATACCCCAGGCAGTTAGGTCTGCGCTGAGAAAGATGAGTCCGCTGTGCCGCTGTGCAGAGGAGGAAGGAGGTCTGGGGGAAGGGAGTGCAGCAAGAACAAAGGATCTTTTCTCTCCCTCCCCAAGCAAGTCTCCGGATGACCGGAGGCCAAAGTTTTCACCTCCTGCGATGTTCTCTGGTGTTCAGAAAGCCTCGCTGTGGTTTTCCTGGGTTGGGGGTCCTTCCATTCTCCAACTCAGAAGATCAGGTATCCCACTGCTCAGAAACTGTGTGTGCTAGTCGCCATCTTGGCTCCGCCCCCCTCTATTTTTCTTTTAGTATAATTTTTCTATCTTCATAAAAGATATCTTTGGCCTGCTCTTTGATCACCTCCCCCTGGCGGGGGGGGAAGGGAGTAGCCTTACCAGGCCACAGAGGAAGACAATGCAGCAACTCTTGATGAGACCTGATAGACTAGGATCAGAAGGAAGGCTAAGAGGAACTCCTCTGTCAGTGGACTTGGGGAGGGACATGGTTGGAGAAGGGGGAAGGAGGGTGGGATTGGGAGAGGAGGAAGGAGGGAGCTACAGGGGATATACAAAGTCAATAATCTGTAATTAATATTAATAAAAATAAAAATTTCCTTATTAGAGATATAATAATTCAGTATATCTTAATATCTAATATAATGAATACTTCAACTTTATTATTATGTGTGTGAGTGTGTGATATCATGTAAATGTGGTATTATGTCCTTATGTATGTGAGCAGGAATATGTGTCTGTGTTTGCTATAGGCATACATAGGTGTATATCTCCATTTTATATGAGTTTTTCGAGAACCGAATTCAGATCCTCTTACACAGGTGTTATTTCCTCAACCCAAATATACTATTTTTAAAAAGTCGTCTATATGATTTAATTCTTCTTTCAATTTCCATAAATTTCCAAAAATGTCTGTTGGATATCATTTAATTTACATTATAATTTGGATAAGGATTAATTAAATTATAATCTTATTTGTAGAAAATTATCATGGCTACAATATTATTTGGTGCAGTTGTATTTATGGCATTTCTTTTGTTAAAATACTTTAGTATCTATCAATATTGATATGTGATTTTCTGAGCAGAAATATTATGAATTTGTTAATTTATTTCTAAATGTATGATCATTTAGATAGTGTCACACAGAAACTTTTAAACTATGATAATATTTGTTTTGACTATATTTACTATTTCCCATAACTCTTTCCAGATCCCTACCTATTTTCTTATTAACCTAATATATTGCTCTTTAATTTTTTTAAACAAGTTCATTTTATTCTGCTGATGAATTTTTGGTTATGTGACCTTTTGTTACAGTGTTGTTGTCTTACCAAGGACTAGACTCTTAGAGAAAACTTACTCTCCCTATCTTGTCAGCTAACAGTTGTCAATACCTCTACAGCTAGGGTAGGATTTTATGATCAACTTACATTTCTATGGTAAGATTTTGTCTAGCTTAGGCTTACACAAATTCTGTATGTGTTATCTCACCTATTGTTAATGAATATGTACAGTCAGAATTTTGTATAGATTGGAGAAAACTTTCTACTATGTCTTTGATGAATATAAATTCTCCATTATTGCAAATCTTGGAGGACATAGATTAACTGAAACATACACTTGAATCCATTCATAGAATTGTTTTATTTTATTTTTTTTAATTTTCATTAAGTATACTTTATTCACTTTGTATTCCAGCTATAGCCCCCTTACTCATTCCCTCCCAATCCCACCCTCACTCCCTCATCTCCTCCCATGCCCCTCTTCAAGTCCACTGAAAGGGGAAGTACTCCTCCCCTTCCATCCGACCTTAGCCTATCAGGTCTCATCTGGACTGGTTGCATTGTCCTCCTCTGAGGTGGGGTATGGCTGTTCCCCCCTCAGGGAGAGGTGATCATAGAGCCAGACACTGAGTTCACGTCAGAGACAACCCCTGTTTCCTTTACTAGGGTACCCATGACTGAGCTGTCATGAGTTACATCTGTGCAGGAGTTCTTGGTTTGAACTCATTGGCACAGGAGAAAACTTCCTGAATAAAATGGATTTTTTAATGCACTTGTATATCAGTTTACCTTATTATTTGTTAAAATATTATCCATTTTATGAGCTACTGAGATAGTTTAGCAGGAAAAGTGTTTGCTGTATAAATATTAAAGTCATAGTACACATCTTCAACATCCATGTAAAAATATAGGAATGGCAGCATGTGGTCATTTAGGGCTTCTGGTGTGGAGTAGTGATAGACCTGTACCTCACTTTCCAGTAAGTCTAAACAAATTGGTGAACTCCACATTCAGTGAAAGGCTGTTGTTTCAAAATATAGGATGTAGGACAGTTGGAGAAGACTCTTCATTCCTACATCTGTCCTCCACAGTCACACACACACTTTGCACACACATACAAACATGTACACATATGCCACATGTATATAGGTACATGCACATATACACACACAAAGACCAAGTATATTTCTTTTATATAAAGCAACATGCCGCCTCAATATTCTTAAGGGAAGTAATATTAAATACACAATTGGCTATAACCTCATACCTATTAGTGTAGATAGAATCAAAACAGAGAAGAGATGTACGTTAATGTGGAACACAAATAAGTACAAACATTATCAAAAGAGAGTGGAGGTTTCTTCATAAATTAAAAATAAAACTACCACGTGATCAGTAAACCCCACAACTGGGTATCTGCTTATCCCAAACACTAAATGAAATTATTAGGTTAAAGAGATATCTGTGCTCCCACATTCATTGGCAGCATCGTATACAAGGGCCAAAATCTGAAGTCACTCTATTCAATTTTACACTATATGGATAGAGATGATATTACATAAACACATGATGGAATATTATATGGCTTTTAAAAGTAAAGCAAATTCATACTTAAGACAACATGCATAACAGATAGATATTATGCTATCAAATAAATCATGAATCGAAAGACAAATTCATATTGGTGGCTACAGGAGGCTGGTAAACAAGTGACTGGAGTTATTGTTCAAAAAACTCAGACAACAAAAATAAGGGAGTACCTTTAATAACAATTTACTTCAAATTTTTTCTACAACAGTAGATTTAAAACTTCATCTCTAAAAGATAAATCTGTAAGATAAAACATATTCAGACTGATCTAACTCTAGCACAACGAATCTGTATATAAAAATGTCATTACACCACAAATAAATATAATTAATCTAATTCATTAAAATATATAGAAAACTACAGAAGTCTATCACATCTAATCATGTGGCGTTTGCACATTTGTGATGCCACAGTTTAATATGTTTGGAAACATCTTCTACTCCACACAATATTTATTCTTTGCTCCGAGTGCAGTGTATTGATTATTGTAGTTTCTGTTTTTTTAATTATTAATTAATACAATTTACATTTTAATCATAGGCCCTTCTCTCTTCACCTCCAAGTATCACCCTACCTCCCACAACTCCTATTCCCTATTTCTCAGAATAGGGGAGCTCTCCTACCCACACACACCAACTCATCTATTCACATGAGGACTGAGATTGTCTTCCTCGCCTGTGGCCTGGTAAGGAAGTCCCATCAGGGGGAAGTGACCAAAAATCAGGCAACATTGTCCATGTCAAAGATATCCCCCACTTTCTAAATATGGGGCAAACACAAATCCTAAGATGCCCATCTTATCTTCTTGGGCTCTGTGCATTATAGTATGCTTATCCTACACTAAATGACTAAAATCCAAGTATAACTGAATATATATCATGTGTGTCTTCCTGGGTCAGTATTACCTTACTGGGAATGATCTTTTCTAGTTCCACCCATTTGCTTGCAAATTTCATGATTTCCTTGTTTTTAATGGCTGAGTAGTATTTCATTGAGTAAATGTGCCACAGTTTCTTTATTCTTCAGTTGAGGGACATCTAGGTTGTTTCCAGTTTCTGGAAATTACAAATAAATCTGCGATGAACATAGTTGAGCAAATGTCCTTGTTATATGGTGAGTATCTTTCTGTTGTATTACCAGAAGTGGTATGGCTATTTCCAGTTTTCCGAGTACAAGCCAGACTGATTTCCAAAGCAGTTGTATAAGTTTGTACTCTCACCAGCAATGGAGGAGGGTTCCATTTTCTCTACATCCTTGTCAGCATCTGTTGTCCTTTGAGTATTTGAGCTTAGCCATTCTGAGGGGTATAAGATGACATCAGAGAGTCATTTTGATTTTCATTTCCCTCATGATTAAGGGAGTTGAGCATTTCTTCAAGTGTTTCTCCACCATATGAAATTCCTCTACTGAGAATTCTCTTTAGCTCTGTACCCCATTTTTAATTGGAGTATTTAGTTTGTTGTTTACATTCTTGAATTCTTTATACATGGTGGACGTTAGCCCTTTATCAGATATAGGATTGGGGAAGATTTGTTTTTTCCCAATCTATAGACTATTGTTTTGTTCTATTGATAGTGTGCTGTGCTTTACAAAAGATTTTAAGTTTCAAGAGGAAACATGTAATTGTGAATCTTAGAGCCTGTGCTGTTGGTGTTCTGTTCAGGAAGTTGTCTCCTACACCAATGAGTCCAAGGCTCTTACCCAATTTCTCCTCTAGCAGATTTAATGTATCTGTCTTTTTAATTTTAATTTTATTTTTATTAATTACAGTTTATTCACTTTGTGTCCCAGCTGTAGCCCCTTCCCCAATCTCTTCCCAATCCTACCCTCTCTCCTTCTTCTTCTCCTATGTGCCTCCTCAAGTCCAATATAAGAGAGGTACTCCTCCCCTTCCTTCTGACCCTAGTCTATGAGGTTATATATTGAGATTTTTGGTACACTGGACTTGAGTTTTGTGCAGGCTGATAATATGTTCCTATTTGTATTGTTCTACGTGTAGATATCCAGTTAGTTAGACTAGCACCATTTGTTAAAGATGATGGATTTTTTTTTCCATTGCATGCTTTTGGCTCCTTTGTCAAAGATCAGGTACGCATCAGCCTGTAGGTTTATTTCTGAGTTTTTGATACAATTACATTGATCAACAAGCTTATTACTATGCCAGTACCTTTCAGTTTTTATTACTGCTGCTCAGTAGTATAGCTTGAGGTCAGGTATGAAGATACCATCAGATGTTCTATTATTTTAAAGGATTGTTTTTGCTCTTCTTTTTTTATGTGAAGTTTAGAATTGTTCTTTCAAGGTCTATGAAAAAATTTTGTTGCTATTTTGATGGTGATTGCATTGAATATGTAGATTGCCTTTGGTATGATGGCCCTTTGTACTATGTTAATCCTACTGATACATGAGCATGGGAGATATTTTTACCTTCTAGTATCTTCTTTAGTTTCTTTCTTCAGAGGAAGTACTTGTCATGCAGGTCTTTGACTTCCTTGTTTAGAGTTACTCCTAGAAACTTTATATTATTTGTGGATATTGTGAAGGGTGTAGTTCCCCTAATTTCTTTCTCAGTCCATTTGTCATTTGTATACTGTATGGCTACTGAATTTTGTTTTTAATTCATCTTGTATCCAAGCACTTTGCTGAAGGAATTTATCATCTCTAAGAATTCTCCTGTGCAACTTTTGGGGTCACATTTGTATACTATCATATTATGTGTAAATAGCTATACTTTCACTTTCTGATCTTTTTCCCTTTGATCTCTTTTAGTTGTCTGATTGCCATAGCTAGAATTTCCAGAACTATATTGAATAGAGATGGAGAGAGCAGAAAATTTTGTCTTGTCCCTGATTTTAGTGCAATTGCTTTGAGTTTTCTTAATTTAATTTGATTTTGGTTACTGGCTTGCTGTATGTAGCCCTTATTATGTTTATGTCTGGGTCTCAAATCCCTGTTCTCTCCAAGGTTTTGATAATGAAGTGCTGTTAAATTTTGTCAAAGGTTTTTTCTGCATGTAATAAGATGATCATATGATTTTTTTCTTTCAGTTTGTTTATATGGTGGATTACATTGATGATTTTCCATATGTTGAACCATCCCTACATCCTGGGATGCAGCCTACTTAATCATGGTAGATGATGTGTTTGATGTGTTCTTGAATTGGTTTGCAAATATCTTATTGAATATTTTTGCATCAATGTTCATAAGTGAGATTAGTCTGAAATTTTCTTTCTTCATTGAGTCTTTGTGTAATTTAGGCATCAAGGTGACTGTGGCTACATAAAATGAGTTTGGTAGTATTCCTTATGTTTCTCTTTTGTGGAATAGTTTGAGGAGTGTTGGTGTTAATTCTTTGAAAGTCTGGAAGAATTATTTACTCTAAACCATCTGGCTCTGGCCTTTTTTGGTTGGGAGACTTTTGATGGCTGCTTCTCATTCCTTATGGGTTATAGCGTGGTGGAAACTGTTTATTTCATCTTGATTTAACTTTGGTAGGTGAAATCTATCAGGAAAATCATTCATTTTCTTCAGATTTTCTAATTTTGTGGAATGCAGGTTTTTGCAGTAAAAACTAAAATTCTTTGAATTTCCTCAGTATCTGTTGTTATGTTCTTTTCATTTCTGCTTTTGTTATTTTGGGTACTGTCTCTCTGTCTTTTATATGGTTTGGCTAAGTGTGCATATTGTTGATTTTCACAAAGAACCAGCTCTTGGTTTCTTTGATTCTTTATATTGCTCTGTTTCTAATTTATCGATTTCAACCCTGTTTGATAATTTCCTGCCATCTGTTCCTCTTGGATGTATTTGATTCTTCTTTTTTAAAACTTTCAGGTGATCTGTTATATTGCTAATATTGGATATCACCAATTTCTTTATGAAGGCACTTAGTGATATGAACTTTACTCTTCGCACTGCTTTCATGTTGTCTCATAAGTTTAGGCAAGTTGTGCCCTCATTTTCATTGAAGTCTAGAAAGTCTTTAATTTCTTTATTTCTCCCCTCATCCGGTGATCATTGAGCAGGAAGTTGTTCTATTTCCAAGAGTGTGTAGGTTTTTGTTGTTTCTGTTGTTGCTGAGATCTAACTTTTATCTATGGTGATCTGATAATTTTTTCTGTATTGGTTGAGGTTTGCTTTGTGACCGACAATATGGTCAATTTTGGAGAAAGTTCTGTGAAGTGCTGAGAAAAAAGTATATTCTTTTGTGCTTGGGTGAGATATTCTGTAGACATCTATTTCTTTCATGACCTGTTAGCTTCATTATTTCCCATATAGTTTCTGTCTTCTTACAATGGCCCCATACCCATGTGGTTGTGCGTAGCCTTGGCTGTTTCTTCCTGGATCCTGCATTGAAGAAGGGATCTGCCAGTCTCTACTCGCTGGAGTAGTCTTCTGGATGACCAGAAAGGTCTAGGGGAACATGAATGTATGCTGGCATTTCTGATGCAGCTTCACTGAGGTGTGTGTTTTGGAAGGTAAGGTGCAGGTGCAAGTGCATGTGCATGTGCAGGTACCTTGTAAGACAGGGACATGGGCACAAATGCCTTGAAGGTAGGGGCACCATTGCCTTGAATGATGGTGTCCAGGATTGCCTTGAATGATGGTGTCCAGACTCCTCAAGTGGCAGCTGTGGGGATTGGTGGGGTGTTCACCTCAGATAGAAGCCACAAGGGATCCAGTGCCTCAGAAGGTAGCTGAGCTGTGGCTTATAGGCCTACCAGACACTATAGTCCTGGGACTCTGTTTCATCTGGACTCTGCCATCTTGGATCTGGGATTCTGTTCGATTTTATTGTAACCCTGGTCTCCATAGGGGGACCAGTAAAACTGTGGCATGGAGGGTGAGAAGAGTTCCTAGGAATCTAAAAGCTGCCCTTGTTTGTGTGTTGGGGAGGGGGCAGATCCAATGTCTGGCTGTAGATGCAAAATCCTTGTAACTTTGGGTCTGCATTTGCGAGAGTATGCAAGAAGGATAGAGAGCTCACAGTTTTTGACACTTGGACCTTGGAGACAGCCATGGGCTGCCTGAATCTGATCATTTCCAATTCCCAGGGTGTCCCCTCCAGTCTGGGAAACAGTCATTGTTTTGGATATAGCTGGCTTTTTACTCACCAGATTTATAGTCTCTTCTTCCCCTTAGATATGGTACACACTGTTTGCCACTGTCTTAGAACACTTGATTATTGTATTTTTGTATATTTCTTTGGAATGTTAAATATACTTTAATGTCAATTTGTCGGTATCTTCAAAATTTCTTGTAGTTCTGTTTAGAATTGCATGTAATCTGTAGATCAAGGTAAAATTTTTAAACATTGACACCACTGGTGATTTTCTTACATATTGAAATGTAAGTAAGTTTTATTGGTATATTAGACATTGTGAATGGCAAAGAGTTAATTGTTTGAATTGCGTCAACTTTCTTGGTATTGGTTTTTGTTTGGATATAAAATATTATGTGTGGTAAAATTTTTAATCCTTTTCATGATTTTCATATTTTCTAAGGTTGAGATTACCTTGGTTGCCTTAGCTCACTCACCTCCTTACTTAGTTCTCAGAATAACTATAGAATGTTATGAGACAGTATGTAACATACTGAACTGAAAACAAACACTCAAATTACCTTGAACTATATAACCATCACATCCAGAACAGGATACCATGAAACATTTCTTCCAAGCTATCCTGGTTTATAAAATGCAGTGTTGAGCATTTTAACTGTGTCTCAGTATGGTGTGGGTCATACACTTTTGCTGAGCCTTGGGAAAACTTTGAATCCTCGACCCCTATTTTCCTTTCCGTTGTTTCAAGAGTAGTAAAATCACTTTTCATAACCTGTTTTGTGATGGTTCTGTGTTACTGCATTCCTATAAACAGACTGACACCACATGCATGCTGATCTCACTCACAATATGTGAGTTCTGAGAACTGTCCATCTTGCAAACTTTGAACATCTACTGTCCAACCTTGATATGTTTTACATTATACATTGACAAGTGAGTCTTCTACAAATGCTGGAACTGTGTGTGTAGGGATTATAATGTTGTGTTATTTTTGTATCTCAAATTTTGTTACTCATTATCTAGTATGCCAAGAGATGTTTGATATTTTACTTTTTTTCTATTTTTTATGTTAAGAAGTCAAGTCTGATCTTCATTCTTACAAGAGCTAACAAATAGTTTGCTGCTTACTAGAACTATAATGTTTCATATGTGGATTGATGGTTCAGTAACTAGCAATCCTCTTTTTGAGGCTTCTCTTTATTTTGAATTTTTATATTACAGTTTATCCACTTAGTATCCCAGCTGTAATCCCTCCATTGTTCCTTCCGAACCCCACCCTCCCTCCCTCATCTCCTCCCGTGCCCCTCTCTAAGTCCACTGATAAGGGAGATCTTCCTCGTCTTCCATCTGACCCTAGCCTACCAGGTCTCATCAGGACTGATTGCATTGTCTGTGGCCTGGTAAGGCTTCTCCTCCCTCAGAGAGAGGTAATCAAAGACCCAGCAACTGAGTTAATGTCAGAGATAGTCCTTGTTCCCCTTACTAGGAAACCCACTTGCATAATGAGTTGCCATGGCCTACATCTGTACAGGGGTTCCAGGTTATCTCCATGAATGGTCCTTGATTGAAGTATCAGTCTCAGAAAAAAACCCTGGGCCCAGATATTTGGTTCTGTTTCTCTCCTAGTGGAGCTCCTGTCCCCTCCAGGTCTTTCTATCTCTGCTTTCTTTCATAAGATTCCCTGCACTCTGCCCAAAGTTTGGTTATGAATCTCAGCATCTGCTTTCATACACACTACTGGGTAGTCTTTCAGACTCCCTCTGTGATAGGCTCCTGTCCTGTTCTCTGTTCTCTTCCTTTTCAAATGTCCTTCCCATTTGACTTCCTGAGTGAGGATTGCTCTTCTTCCCAGGGTCCTCCTTGTTGCTTAGCTTCTTTAGGTGTACAGACTTTAGTATGTTTATTCTATATTTTATGTCTAATATTCACTTACCAGTGAGTATATACCATATGTGTCTTCCTACTTCTGGGTTACCTCAGTCAGGGTGATCTTTTCTAGTTCCCACTATTTTAAGGGAAATTTCATGTTTTTCATTGCTGAGTAGTATTCCATTGTGTTAATGTACCACAATGTCTGTATCCATTCTTCAGTTAAGGGACATCTGGGTTCTTTCGAGTTTCTGGTTATTATGAATAAAGTTGCTAGGAACATAGTTAAGCAAATGTTCTTCTTTATACTTGAGCATGTTTTTGAGATATGCCTACGAGTGTTATAGCTGTATATTGAGGAAAATGACAGATTGATTTCCAAAGTGGCTGTGCAAATTTACATCCCCAATAGCAATGGAGGAGGGATCCCCTTAGCCACAACCTTTCCAGAATGTGTTGTTACTTGAATTTTCATTCTTAGCCTTTCTGATGGGTATAAGGTGAAATCTCAGGGTCATTTTGGTTTGCATTTCTTTGATGAGTAAAGACATTGAACATTTCTTTAAGTGTTTCTCTGTCATTAGATATTTCTCAATGGAGAATTTTCTGTTTAGCTCTGTACCCCATTTTTAATTGGATTACTTGATTTGTTGCTTTTGAACTTCTTGAGTTCTTTATATGTTCTGGATATTAGCCTTCTCTCAGATATAGGGTTGGTGAAGAGCCTTTCCCAATCTGTAGGCTGTCCTTTTGTTCTGACGACAGTGTTCTTTGCTTTACAGAAGATTTTCAATATCATGAAGTCCCATTTATTGATTGCTGATCTTAGAGCTTGTGCTGTTGGTGTCTGTGGCAGCCTTTTTGGAGGTAGTGGCAAATTTGGAGGTAATGGTATATGAACAGTGGAATTTGGCCTCTTGGCTTTGGCTATTTTCCAAAGTCCAGTTTCTCATAAACTGACCTTGGTGGTCCTACAGCAGACTGCTTTGACCCTAAGAAACTCTGTGCAACCATAGTAACCAGACAGCCAGCTCTGTGTAACCTTGAGTAAGCTCTCCTATGTTTGACCAAGTATAGCTCCTATGTGAGAAACTGCTTGTACTTTTTTGCCTACTTAAGTGTTAACCTGACATCCATTAAATCAACACCTAGATCAGCATGTAGACTTGGTGTCCTTCTCTGTGTCGCCCTGTCTCTCTCTCTCCCAGCCCTCTCTCAGGTGGTATTCAGGTGTCACTGCTGGCTGGTGGCAGATGGAGACGAAACCCCGGGAACCTGAGACAGAGGACCAGCTGAGGCAAGTTATATGGACCACAGGAGCGCTCACTATGCAACAGAGTAAGGTAAAGTTGGGTGGCTGTCAGGGGCTGGGAACAAGTAAGATGGGATCTATGAGATCCTTTAAATAGGTTTTTAAGACACAGAGAATTAGAATAAAACTCCCTAATCCCTTTACTTTGTAAAACTAAAGAGTTGCTTGGAAAAATTAAAGCAGCCAAACAGGCAGAAAAAGTACTTCTAAGGTTATTTCAAATGTTCATAAAGGAGCTCAAACAGATTTGTGTAATTTGAGAGCAGAAAATAACTTAGGAGCTAGATAGTGAAGATGAAATGAAGTCAAAGAAAAAAGCTGCCAAGTCTCATAATTCAGACTGGCCTCCTGTGCCTTCTCCTCTACCCCCATGGTTGCAGGTGGCACGGGATCACTGCAGGAAGATATAAATGTTCTCTGAAAGAAAAATCCAGTTAAAAAGAGAACAGGTTCAATTATTAAATATTTATAATAATAATAGTAATAAATAATAATAATTTTAATACAACATAAAAGGAGTATTCACTCAGAGTGGATTTCGATTTGTGCAACGGTTGGCTTTTGAGAATGTTAATTCAGCCTGTAAAACAGCTATCAGACCCTATCGAACTAAAGCAAACTTAACTGGTTATATTATACTTTGTGCTGATATTGGGCCGCTCTTGACTATCATACTTAAAATTATGGCTAAATCCAGTAAAAAGAGTTTTATTTGTCTGTATAAATATATGGTCATCTTAAACAGTTAATATATATCTAGGTTATAGATCAAAAGTAATTAAATATATTTTTAAAGTTATATTCAAACTGTTGTTTAAAATATATATATATATGCATATATGTTTATAAGGTCTGTAAACACATGTTTAAAAGGCAACCATATGATATAATTCTGTCATCCTTGCTATATAATATGGGTTAAAAAATTATTATAAAACCTCTTAGTTAACATAAATTTTATTTCCTTTTAGACTGAAAAGATAAGTCTCATTTTAAATTGGTGTTGGTTTTAAAAAATTAGATTTTTTGCACTGGTAAATTTTGAAGTTTGGTTTTAACTTTTAAAATTATTAACATGCTTTATGATTTCACTCCTAAAGAGGATGCTTTGTTTCAATATGGCAAAAACAGGTTTTAAAAAATATTTAAATGTTTAAAAAGCAGGTACCTTGGTTGTTTCTTATCTTTGTCTTTGTTTGTTTGTTTGTCTGTTGCCTGTGATTTTTGGTTTCTGGTTTCGTTTTGCTCGTGAGGTCTGGAGAAGCTCCGAGAGTTTCCAATTTGGTTGAGGGAATCTGGAGGACGCTCCAGTTCCCGGGGAGGGGGCCCATGAGGGGGTCCATTCCTGGTATCTGTGGGACTTGTGTCCGGTAGGGGCCAGTCAAGTCCTGGTATTTGGGTATTCTGGTTACTCCAAGGTGGCAATGTTGGATTTCTATGTTCCTTATTTATGTGTATGTGTGTATGTTTATCTGTGTATGTATGTTTATCTGTAGACTTGGACCAAGGATACTAATATTTTTGGACATGAGACAGTTTAAATCAGCACCTCTGAGTTTGGTCCTGGACCATCAGAGTTAAATTCTATAAAACATTTTAAAATTTATCAAGTATTTTAAAATAATAACCATTGGGCAGTCTAACAAAGAACTTGAAACAGTTTCTCAACCCTTTGGGAGAGGTCAAAAAACCTTGGTATTTATTTTATTAATTTTGCAAAGTAAAATCAAGCCATGCTGTTTGAGCCAATTTAAAAAAAAAAAAACAAACCTGCGGTTATTACAATGTATCTTATCAGGAAAAAAAAACTATAAAATATGTTATTCTTCATTTTAAAAAGCTGGAGATTCTTCGATGCAAAATGTTTGCTTATGCTCTTTTAAAGGGAAAAAAAAGGACTGCAGCTCCATATTAGACCAGGGTTAGAGAGGGTTATATTCAGATCATTGTTAAGCATCATAGGGCATATAGTTCCCTCTAACTCACTATGGAACACACCCATATTTATAATTAAAAAGAGATCTAACAAACTTAGATTATTACAAGATTTTAAAAAGGTGAATGAGACTATAATAATTATGAAAACATTGCAACCAGGACTCCCATCACCTAGTGGGATTTCTCAAAACACTTACAAGATTATTTTAGATTTAAAAGACTGTTTTTTTCCCATTCCTTTGCATCCTGAGAATTGCCATAGGTTTGCTTTTAGTCTCCCTTCTATTATTTTAAGAAACCTATAAAACGTTATCATTGGAGTATGCTGCTACAGAGCATGGCAAATAGTTCTACTTTATGTCAACAATTTGTAGTTAATGCTATTAGTCCAGTATGGAAAAAATGGCCTTCTATTTATATCATTCATTATATGGATGATACTTTATTAGCCCCTCCCATAGCTCAAGATGTTATGGCTTCCTATACAGATCTATTTAAGCCTTTGTCCCACACAGGATTAAAAATTACTCCAAAAAAAGGTACAAACTAGAGACCCTTATAGTTATTTAGGTTTTAATTTATTTCCTCTGGCTATTAAACATAAAAAAGTAAAAATTAAAAAATATTAAAACTCTTAATGATTTTTAAAAATTATTGGGAGATATAAATTGGCTTAGGCCATATCTAAAATTAACCACTGGACAACTTATGCCATTGTTTAATGTTCTTAAAGGGGATTTAGCTCCTACCTCCTCCCAAGACAAATTGACTCTAGAGGCTCAAGATACATTATTAATAATAATAAAGGCTTAAAAAATCAATTTGTAACACATTGGGATCCAGATAGTCCTCCCTTATTACTTATATTTCAAACACAGTCAAATCCTACTGGATTGTTATGACAATCTAATCCTCTATTGTGGATCCACTTGTCAGCTAGTCCTAGTAAAGTTATTTTGCTTTATTATGAGGCTATTGCCCAAGTCATTGTGTTGGGATGCACCCAGGCAAGGGCTTACTTTGGAACTGAGCCTTCCAAGATTATTATACCATATAGTATAGCCAGACTAATTCGCTTTATGCCAATTCAGATAAATGGTTACTTTCTTTGGCTACAACTAGATAATCATTACCCTTCCAATAAGATTATTCAATTTTTTACTTTACATAGTGTTGTTTTTCCTATCATAGTTAAAAAATAAACCTTTAAAATGCTTGTTCTAATTTTTCTGATAGTAATGCTAAAGAAAGAGCTGGCTATACTGTTAATAGACAAAAAGTTATTTTTGAAGTTCCAGGGTTATCTGCTCAACTTGCAAAATTGATGGCTATCCATGCAGTTTTACAACATTTTTCAGAGCCTTTTAATTTGTTTACTGATAGTGCTTACATTGCTCAAGCTATTCCTAAGCTAAAACAGCAAGCCAGATTCTTTCTACCACTTGGGCTAGTCAAATGTTTGCTCAGATTCAAAGACTTATTCAGGCTCGTCATAATCCTTTTGCTATTATTCATGTTAGAGCCCATTCTGGTCATCCTGGACCTCTTGCTTTAGGTAACCAGACTATTAATAAAGCCTTAATAACCTTGGCTCAAGAAACACCTATACAAAAATCTCAATTGGCTCATAAATTACATCATCTTTAGTCACTCCTTACGTTTAACTTATGGCCTTACCAAAAAACAAGCCAAAAAAATTGTTAAAAAATTATAACAATTGTGATGTTTACTGTCCAGTACCTCATCTTGGGGTTAACCCCCGAGGGTTGACCCCAGGTCAGCTATAACAAATGGATTTGACTCATTTTATAAAATTTAAAAAATTAAATTTTTTTCATGTAACAATTAATACATGTACATGATTTATTTTTCCTACCTTGCATTGTAGAGAAGCTGCATGCCATATTATAGATCATTGTTTGGCTGCATTCAATGTTTTTGGCATGCCACACCAAATTAAGACTGATAATGGAACAGCTTATACCAACAAGCCCTTTCATTTTTTTGTAAAAAATTAAATATTAAGCATGTAAAAGGTATTCCTTATAATCCTATGGGCCAAGGCACGGTTTAACATACCCATGCCACCATTAAGATATATTTACAAAAGACAAAAAAGGGGAATTATGTCCTCCTTGTTCATCCAGAGCTCAATTTAAATTTTTTAACTTTGGACAAACTTGGCAAATCTGCAGCTAAACATTTTTGGCACCTAAAACCTCCATGGTTAAATGGAGGGACCCCTTGAATAATACATGTCATGGACCCAACCCCTTTTTAATTTGGGGACAAGGATATGTTTGTGTTTTTTTCCAGGTTAAAGATGCTGCTTGGTGGCTGCCAGAGAGACTGGTGCAACAAGTGGATTACTTCAAGGAACCAGATCATTCTCCAAGTGACGATATTACTGATCCTGCTGCAGCTGATTCATCCAGTGAAGGCTAAATTACACTTTTAGGCCTTAGTACCCAATCCCCCTCTTGTTCTCCCTGTACATGTTAGCACACCTTGGTTTGGCTGGTCTGGTACTATTCATCTTTGTCATTGCCAGATGTGTCCACTTAGCTCAACAGCGCCAAGCTAGATTTAATGCCATTGAAACAGCAGCATGCTGTGACTCCCTCGCCCCAGGTAGGGGTTTGGCTTGCCCAGCTCAAATGTCAGCTTTAACCTCTCCTTTCCTGTGTGATGGGACGGTTAGTCAATGACGGGTTCTGGGTGATCGGATATTTATCAACCTAAGACACGGAAATCCCCCTATAAAAGGGATTCTCCCATGAAGAGTAAGATATTTATTGGGAATCACCCCCACCTAAGACAGGCATGATCCCTTTGTTTTAATTTGAAAGGGAGGAATTGTGGCAGCCTTTTTGGAGTTAATGGCATCTGAACAGTAGAATTTGGCCTCTTGGCTTTTGCTATTTTCCAAAGTCCAGTTTCTCTTAAATTGACCTTGGTGGTCCTACAGCAGACTTCTCTGACCCTGAGAAACTCTGTGCAACCATAGTAACCAGACAGCCAGCTCTGTGTAACCTTGAGTGAGCTTTCCTATGTTTGACCAAGTATAGCTCCTATGTGAGAAACTGCTTGTACTTTTTTGCCTACTTAAGTGTTAACCTGAAGTCCATTAAATCGACACCTGGATCAGCATGTAGACTTGGTGTCCTTCTCTGTGTCGCCCTGTCTCTCTCTCTCCCAGCCCCCTCTCAGGTGGTATTCAGGTGTCACTGCTGGCCAGGGACAGGTGTCCTGTTCAGGAAGTTTTCTCTTGTGTCAATGAGTTCCAGGCTCTTCCCAAATTTTTCTTCTATCTGATTTAGTGTGTCTGGTTTTATGTTGAGGTCTTTGATCCATTTGGGTTTTGGTTTGTGCAGCGTGATAAATATAGATCTATTTTCATTTTTCTAAATATAGACATCTAGTAAGATCAGCAGCATTTGTTGACGATGCTGTCTTTTTTCTATTGTATGGTTTTGGCTTCTTTGTCAAAAATAAATGTCCTTAGGAATGTGGATTTATTTCTTGGTCTTCTGGTCAATTCCACTGATCCACCATTCTGTTTCTTGGCTGCATAATTGCTTCAATTCACATATCAGCGTAAAGAAAAATGTACACAATTTCAAAATCATAACTATTGGCTATTTTCTCATTTGAACTAATCTAGCACATCACTAGATGCCAGTTCTATGCTCACACAAACTGATAAGTTCCTTAAAATTTTGAAGTAGCTCCACATTTTGTTGCAAATATCTCCATATTGTTCAAGAAATGTTATATAATTTCTCATAGTTATTGTCCTACTGTTATGGTGAAATACCATGATGAAAGCAACTTACAATAAAAAGCATTTAATTAGAGCCTTCCTTACTCTTTCATAGAGGTATTCCACATGAGGATGGCAAATGTGGTGATAGGGAAGTAGCTGAGGGCTCACAACTTATCTGAAAGTTGCATCCAAAAAGAGAGAGAGAGAGAAAGAGAAAGAATTAGATATAATGTTAACAATTGACTGGCTTTGGTAAAGAGTGGGTGGGATTTCATCATTGTAGCATACAGGAAAGATCATCTAAAAATGAAAATAAATATGAACCTAACCAATGAAAACAAACAGAAATAATATTACATTTTCTAAATAAAATAAATCTACAATTCACAATATTTCTAGTTCTCTATAAACCACTGGAATATTTCATTAGTCTGTAGAATAATATTTTTTTTATTTTCCCTTCTTTTTATTATTTTACCATTTTTTATTAATTACACTTTATTCACTTTGTATCCCCCCATAGGTCCCTCCCTCCTCACCTACCAATCCCACCCTCCCACCCCTTTCTTCATGCATGCCACTCCCCAAGTCCACTGATAGGGGAGGTCCTCCTCTCCTTCCTTCTGATCCTAGTCTATCAGATTTCATCAGGAGTGGCTGCACTGTCATCTTCTGTGGCCTGGTAAGGCTGCTCTCCCCTCAGGGGGAGGTGAACAAAGAGCAGGCCAATCAGATTATGTCAGAGGCAGTCCCTAATCCCATTACTATGTAACCCATTTGGACACTAAACTGACATGGGCTACATCTGTGCAGGGGTTCTAGGTTATCTCCATGCATGGTACTTGATTGGAGTATAAGTCACTGGGAAGACAGCTGTGTTCAAATTTCTGGTACTGTTGCTCTCCTTGTGGAGTTCCTGTCCTCTCCAGATCTTACTATTTCCCACTTCTTACATAAGATTTGATGCACATTGAGCGATAGTTGGCCGTAAGTCTCACCATCTGCTTTGACAGTCTGCAGGGCAGAGCCTTTCAGAGAGCCTTTCAGAAACCCTCCGTGGCGGGTTTCCAGCTTGTTTCCTTTTTTTTTTTTTTTTTGTTCTTCTGATGTCTTTCCTCTTTGCCTTTCGGGATGAGGATTGAGTATTTTAGTCAGAGTCATCTCTCTTGATTAGTTTCCTTAGATGTGCAGATTTTAGTAGGTTTGTCCTATATTACAAGTCTATATGAGTGAGTATATACCATGTGTGTCTTTCTGCTTCTGCGACAGCTCACTCAAGATGATCCTTTCCAAGTCCCACCATTTATCTGCAAATTTCATGATTTCCTTATTTTTCATTGCTGAGTAATATTCCATTGTGTAGATGTACCACAATTTCTGTATTCATTCTTCAGTTGAAGGGGCACCTGGGCTGTTTCAAGTTTCTGGCTATTACAAATTAAGCTGCTACAAACATGTTCGAGCAAATGTCCTTATTGTGTACTTGTGCAGCTTTTGGATATATGCCTAGGAGCAGTATGGCTGGATCTTGAGAAAGCACTATTCCTAGTTGTCTGAGAAAGTGCCACATTGATTTCCAGAGTGATTGTACAAGTTCACATTCCCACCATCAATGGAGGAGGGTTCCCCTTTCTCCACAGCCTCTCCAGCATATGTTGTCACTTGAGATTTTGGTCTTGTCCATTCTGATGGGTGTAAGGTGAAATATCAGGGTCCTTTTGATTTTCATTTCCCTGATGGCTAATGACATTGAACATTTCTTTAAGTGTTTCTCTGCGATTCGATATTCCTCTACAGAGAATTCTCTGTTTAGCTGTGTTCCCCATTTATTAATTGGATTACTTGGTTTTCTGCTTTTCAGTTTCTTTAGTTCTTTATATATAATGGATATCATCCCTCTGTCAGTTATAGGGTTGGTGAAGATTCTTTCCCAATCTGTAAGCAATTGTTTTGTTTTGATTATGGTGTCCTTTGCTTTACAGAAGCTTTTCAGTTTCATGAGGTCCCATTTATCAATTGTTGCTCTTAGAGCCTGTGCTCTTGGTGTTCTCTTCAGGAAGTTGTCTCCTGTGCCAATGAGTTCTAGGGTCTTCCCCACTTTTTCTTCTAACCGATTTAATGTGTCTGGTTTTATGTTGAAGTCTTTGATCCACTTGGAATTTAGTTTTGTGCAGAGTGATAAATATGGATCTATTTCCATTTTTCTACATGTAGATATCCAGTTAGACCACCACCATTCGTTTAGGCTGCTATCTTTTTCCATTGTATGGTTTTGGCATCTTTCTCAATAATCAGGAGTCCATAAGTCTGTGCATTTTTTTCTAAGTCTTCTATTCGATTCCACTGATCCACGATTCTGTTTCTATGCCAGTAACATGAAGTTTTTATTACTGTTTCTTTATAATACAGCTTAAGATCAGGGATGGAGATACGTCCAGAAGATCTTTTATTGTAGAAGATTGTTTTAGCAATTCTGGGTTTCTTGTTATTCCATATGAAGTTGAGAAATTTCTCCTTATACCCATCAGAATGGCTAAGATCAAAAACTCAAGTTACAACAGATGCTGGAGAGGCTGTGGATAAAGGGGAACCCTCCTTCACTGCTGATGGGAATGTAAAGTTTTACAACCATTCTGGAAAGCAATCTGGCGTTTCCTCAGACAACTAGGAATAGTGCTTCCTCAAGATCCAGTTATACCACTCCTAGGCATAAACCCAAAAGAAGCTCAAGTACACAATAAGGACATTTGCTCAACAATGTTTGTAGCAGCCGTATTTGTAATAGCCAGACGCTGGAAACAACCCAGATGACCCTCAGTGGAAGAATGGTTGCAGAAATTGTGGTACATCTACACAATGGAATATTACTCTGCAATAAAAAACAAGGAAATCGTGGAGTTTGCAGGTAAATGGTGGGATCTGGAAAGGACCATCCTGAGTGAGCTCTCTCAGAAGCAGAAAGATACACATGGTATATACTCACTCATATACACATATAATATAGGATAAACCTACTAAAATCTGTACACCTAAAGAAACTAATCAAGAGGGAGGACTCTTGCTAAAATGCCCAACCCTATTCAGAAAGGCAAAAAGGATGGACATCAGAAGAAGGACAAAAGAGGGAACAAGTCAGGAGTTTGACACAGAAGACATCTGAAAGGCTCTGTCTTGCAGACTATCAATGCAGATGCTGAGACTTATGGTCAACCTTTGGGCAGAGTGCACGGAATCTTATGAAAGAAGTAGGTGGGAAATAGTAAGATCTGGAGAGGACAGGAGCTCCACAAGGAGAGAAAGACAACCAAAGAAATCTGAGCACAGGGGTCTTTCCCTAGACTGATACCCCAACCAAGGACCATGCATGCAGATAACCTAAGACCCCTGCACAGATGTAGCCCATGGCAGTTCAGTATCCAAGTGGGTTTCATTGTAATAGGAACAGGGACTGTCTCTGACATGAACTGATTTGCCTGCTCTTAATTACCTTCCCATGAGGGGGAAGCAGTATTACCAGGCCACAGAAGAAGACAATGCAGCCACTCCTGATGAGACCTAATTGACTAGGGTCAGATGGAAGGAAAAAAAAAATACCTCCCCTATCAGTGGACTTGGGGAGGGGCATGCATGCAGAAGGTGGAGGAAGGGAGGTATTGGGATGGGAGGAGGGAAGGAACCACAGGGGGGATACAAAAAAATAAAGTGTAATTAATAAAGAATTAAAAAAAAAAACATCTGGAATTGCTCTCTCTGAGATGTCATTGACTGCATTGTACTCTTTGTTGTTCCTTTACTCATATCTTATTCTTTTATACAACTAAGATAATCTATTCCCAGAAACTGTTTGGACTTGTTTGTTTTTCTCTCTTCTCTCCTCCCTTCCCTTCCATACTTTCCCCTCCTTTTTACTCCACTCTCCTCCTCTTTCCATCTTTTTTCTCTGACTTTTTTTTTTTTCACAAAGACTCTCATCATTTAGCACAACCTGAGTGTTGGGATTACAGGTGTGCACTACCATATTTGCTTTAATCACTGTCATCTTTATGCAGTCATTCAACAAATAGGACATTATTGAGACAAGGTGTTTGGTCAATAAGTATTCAATTTTGTAAGTTTGCATAAAATTGGTAGGTTAGCTGAATGAAAATCTTTTCCATTGTAAACTGTGAATTCCTGAATTAACTTTTCTGAATATTTTTCTACCTAAACAACCAGAACAGTTTTCTTAATATTTTTTTTCTTGCTGAATTTCTCATTAGAGAAACTCCATGAGAATTTTGTCAGCCAGAGGAAAAACTTGGAGACAACAAAGGAGTCGTTATTTCTTTCTTTTTCTCATTTTTTCCTTCCTTCTTCCCTCCTTCCTTTTTCTTCCTCTTTCTTCTATTTTTCTTTTCTTTCTTTCTTTCCTTCTTTCTTTCTTTCTCTCAAAACAAAGTATGTAATTGTGTCTGTGCTTTTATCCAAATGACCAGTTAGAACTTTAAAGATGGAAATTTACAGAGAGACTATAAGAGAAAGTAGCCAAAAATTCCTGACAGATTAGGAAAGCTCATAAATTTTCAAAGGCACAGACCTCATTTAAATAATATTTTAATTCATGAAATAGCTGTGGAGAAAGTTGCATGGAGGGTTAGCCAGAAATATTCTCTTGTGTGGTACTAATTTTTAAGTTTTAATAAGCCATACCAACTCAGAGTATCGAACCTGAGCTGCAGTGGTCAGTCACCAATAATCTTCACCTATTTCACCATCAAAACCAGTCCTGAAAATCCATTTAAGTTGATTAGTAGCATATCCTTTAATAATGCAGAAAGTTAAACAAAGTCAAAGGTATGGCTTTATTTTATTATGTAATGAGGGGTCCAAGAGAAAAAATTCTGAAGTTCAGTTAGGTAAAAATCACAAATTCTAATGGTCAGTATTGAACTACAATACCTAAATATTATGTATAAAGATAAATAGTCATCTTATCAGAGGATAGTTGAGCTCTCCAAATTTAACTCAAATTGATTTTGAAAGGAAATATTATTATATATGTATGGCATAAAAATAATTTATCTGTGTATAATTGCTTTTAAGAAAATAATTACTTTATAAATACAGAAACCAATAAAAGAAGGTTGTTGCTAAGAGTTATCCCAGCAATTAAGATATGCTTTTAACTGCCTGTAGTAAATATTTCTCTTCATAGGAGTCTTTCTGTAGAACTTTGTTACTCAAAATATGTACCATGAAGAGTTTTGTTTATTTTGAAGATCTAGAAAGGTAGAAAATTTTCTCTTATCCTTAAAATAAAGACAGTAATATATATATATACACATATGGATATATGTATGCATTCCATCAGATAACCGATGTTGATAGACACACCAAATGGCTTGGAATGAAAGGTAAGACAGAATACTCCAAGGAATTATAGGATACAAAATCGTCTTTTTCATGTGTAACCAATATTTGTCCATGAGAAATGTGCTAAAATGATTGGGTGAAAAAGCTCTCTCTCAGTGATAGGCAAAAGAGTAATAGAAAATGAATTCAAAGAAGTCATAAGAAGTGGGATGGGAAGCAAAAGAAGCAATAAAAACTCTAGAAAGAAGGAAGTTTAAAAATATACCAATTATATGGCAAAGACAATTAGACAACTATATTAGAAACAAAGATGTACTTACTAATATTGACCAACTAAAGTATCATCGTGCCTATCTGTCTTATATAAGTATTTATATTTACACCTATAGATAAATACTACTTCTAGCCTTAATCAGAGAAGCTTTTCTTTGCAATAAATCACAGTGAATTCAGAGACTCAAGGCTTCTCAAGGTTCTAAGAACAACTGATGATTTAGTAATGCAGCCCTAAATAGGACATTTACTCCACCCCTTCTGAGTTCCAGAAAAGAAGGGTAGAATAGAAGAATAGAGTGTTAAATAGGATCAAAAGTGTTAAATGTTATCTTCCTGAAATTACACAGCCATTGCAAACATGATTTCACAGCAGTTTTGGTTACCTGAAGAGGACCTTCACAAGACCAGACATGTATACAACCATGAGTCTTGGGAAGATCTCACAAAGCCTACTGCTTTCTGCTTAACTACTGAGGAGTGGTAGACATTGTCTCCAGTTGTGTATATACAAATAGTCTCAAAAAAATCCAATGGATAGCTCTAAGTCAATAAATATACAAACGCTCCTGTGTATATTCAACTTAATTAGTTGCAAAACAAAAGATATGTATGTAGGAACGTGGGAAACAAAAAGGTGGAAAAATGGAGTGGTTTACAAGGATAGAAGGGGTAAGAGAATTTAGGGGGTAATATCTAGAGCACATTATATACCTGCATAAAATTTTCAAAGAAACAGTTTATTGAAATTTACAAATAAATAAGAAAAATGAAAAAAAGACAGTAAATAATCAAAGTAGATGTATTATGCAACTGGACAAATCCACAATTGACCAAGTCACAGGTAAAAACTTCACAAAGTAGAAAAAACTATCAACACTATTGTTGATATTTATAGAAGAATTAAAATAATAGTTTAATGGTAATATATTTCTAATACCAGGAACTCTTTATAATAAAAGGTAATATTCTGATAAGTCAGATTTAAGTTAGTGTAGAGTAATGAACATCATACAACATATGATCCTTCTGATTACCTGAAGCTCATATGAATTTAAGTTTACAAAAGGAACTATATTAGTATCACAACTGTATTGAGATCCATACTCTAGAAAAACAGGTAACAGTTGTCTGCAAGACAGCAGGAGTAGACTCAGACCATTAAGACCTAGTAAAAGCTATGATTTTGGGTCAGAGATATACACATTAGACAATGATGTTTTCAGTATGATGAGAAGCACCTTTAACTCTATCCCAAAAGTCAAACAAAGGGAAATTAAATTGCTTCATCAGCTTATCAGAAATCTATTGATGAATGTCTAAACTCTGAACCTTTGAATTATTATAAGAATATAAGCACAACAATAGCACAGAGGGGGAAAGAATTCTGAAATAATTTTCATTTTTAATATGCCTTAAATAATTTTCTTATATTATTACAATTTGCATTCATATAACTTAAAACACCTTCTTAGACCCATAAACACCTTTTTTGGATCTTCATAATTTAAACTTTTATGTCCTCAGATCTTACACAAACTTTACTTCTTTTTGTTTATTTATTCAACATAAGACACAGACAGCTAGCGGTGTCCAAGATATTGGAGACAAATGGATCCAAAACTCTGAAATTGGTGAGTGGAGTGGCAGCGAAAGCCAGAACATCCACACTGAGGATTCTTGGGCTAGGGGAAGAACCTGTGAGCTGGAACAGTTTAGATATAGGTCACCAGTAGACATCTCTGGGGCCTGAGAGTTGCGAATATTTAACTCCACTGCACTTCCACTTGCTCCAAGTATGGGACTACCTGCTCATTGGAGGTTGAACTGGCTGCCAAAGCTGCATGCTGTGTGACTGAAATGGCAGAGTCAGAGGCAGTATGGGCCTCCCAGGTCTATCTACAGTTGCAACAGGAGAATGTACAAGGCTCCCAGGTCTGCAGCTTAGGCAGGCAGTGACTAGCCCTAGCAGGAATCTCCATGCTAAGTGACTGAGAAAGCAGAGGCAGCTTTCCCAATCAGTAAACTCCATACTCAGTGACTGAAACTGAAGAGGCAGCTGCCACAAACAAGAGCCTCCGTGCTCTATGACAGAGGGCAGAGGTGTGGCTGCCCCAAGTAACGGTCTCCATGGTGGGCAGACAAACAGTGGACACTACTAAAATAATGGATCTCCTACACTTTCATTTGCCCACGTAAGAGCAAATCCGAGAGTAGAGAACAGGGGGAAGACCTGTGCTTTCCAATTAGGCCTGCAAGAGAGTGAGTGCACCTTCAAGTGAGTGCATGTGGAGCCCAGGATCCAGGGTCCTTCGACCCTAGCAGCCAGACATCGTTCCCTCCCACCCACACTAACACAGTGAGCAACATAGGGATTCTTGGCACAGCATTCTCAACACTAAAGCCCATGTTCCGTGGATTTCCTAGTGGAGTCTAGGCAAACAATTCCTGGAACCCAGGCAAATCTAAATAACCGGAGGAAAATACAACAGGCTTGTAGGGTACTGAGACATTCAGGGGACCTACCCACATGCATTGCACCAGTATCCCCTTAACCCATCCAGGCATCTACATGTTTTAGCACCCTGTCCTTAAAGGCATACTTCCACAATCACAAATAGAGGCACATGTAGAGGCATAAGTAAAGACATAAAGAGCATAAACAAACAGAAAAAAAAATGAGACAATCATGGAAATACAGGAATCCACAATCAAACAGATGAAGGAAATTATGCAAGACATGAAAAGTGAATTATAATCAATAAAGAAAACACAAACAGAGAAAACTCTGGAGCTGGAGAACTTGGAGAAAAGATCAGGAACCACAAAGGTAAGGATCATCAACAAAATACAAAAGATGAAAGAGAATCTCAGGCATTAATTGTAGAAAATGATACACCTCTCAAAGAAAAAGTAAAGTCAGAAAAGTCCCAAACAAAAAACATACAAGAAATCAAAGAACCCATGAAAAGATGAAATCTAAGACTAATAGGGATTGATGAAAAAGAAGATTCTAGACTCCAAGGTCCAGAAAATATTATCAAGAAAATCATAGAAGATAATTTACCCAACTTAAAGAAACAGATGTCATTAAACATAAAAGAGGCCTACAGAACAAGTAGACTAAGCAGGAAATAAAATGTCTCAAGTCACATAATAATCAAAACATTAAAGCTAAAGAACAAAGAAAAAATATTAAAAGCAGCAAGGTCAAAAGGCCAAGTATCATAAAAAGGTAGAACTATCAGAACTGCACCAGACTTCCCAACAGAAACTATGAAAGGCAGAATGGCCTAAGCAGATGTCATGGAGACTCTAAGAGACAAGAGATGAAAATCAAGACTACTATAACAAGAAAAGCTTTCAATCAACACAGATGGGCAAAACAAAATGTTCCATTACAAAACAAAACAAAACATAACATAAATAGTATCTACATGGCAACCCAGCCTTACAGAATATATGGAAAGGAAAACTCCAACCTAACAAAATCAACTACATCCAAGATAAAACAGAATACCGATGTCTTCACAACAACAACAACAATAAAATAAAATAAAAAGAAATGAAAAAAAAAGCATAGAAGCACAGTAATATCACCAGATCCACAGGAATAGGAACTAACATTCATTGGTCACTATTATCTATCAACATCGACAAATTCAATTCTCAAATAAAAACATAGAAACTAACAGAATGGTTGCAGAAACGTTATCCCAAATTCTGCTGAATCGAAGAAACACAGTTCTGTAAGGAAGATAAACAGAACCTCAGAGTAAAGGGCTAGAAAAAGATTTTTGAAGAAAATGGACCCAGAAAGCAAGGTGGTATAACAATCCTAATATCTAATAAAATAGACTTTCAAACAAAATTAATCAAAAAAGATGAGGGGGTTTTATATTGAGGTCTTTGACCCACTTGGACTTTAGTTTTGCAAAGGGTGAAAACTATGGATCTATTTGAATTTCTCTGTTTGGCCCTGTTCCCCATTTTTTAATTGGATTACTTGCCTTGCTGGTTTTCAGCTTCTTTAGTTATTTATATGTACTGGATATTATTCCTCTGTCAGACAGTGGGTTGGTGAAGATTCTTTCCCAATCTGTAAGCAGTCATTTTGCTTTGTTGACTGTGTCCTTTGATTTACAGAAGCTTTTCAGTTTCATGAGGTCCCATTTATCAAATGTTGCTCTTAGAGCTGGTGCTGTTGGTGTTCTGTTCAGGAAGCTGTCTCCTGTGCCAATGAGTTCAAGGGTATTCCCCACATTTTATTTTCTAACCGATTTAATGTGTCTGGTTTTATGTTGAGGTCTTTGATCCACTTGGACTTTGGTTTTGTGCAAGGTGATAAGTATGGATCTATTTTCATTTTTCTACATGTAGACATCTAGTAAGACCAGCACCATTTGTTGGAGATGCTATCCTTTCTCCATTGTATGGTTTTGCATCTTTGTCAAAGATCAGGTGTCCATAAGTGTCTGGGTTCATTTCTGGGTCTTCTGTTCGGTTCCATTGATCCACCATCCTGTTTCTATGCCAGTACCATGCAGTTTTAATTACTGTTGTTCTATAGTACTGTTTAAGAACAAGAAGGGAGATACCTCCATAAGATCTTTTATTGTAGAGGATTGTTTTAGTGATTCTGGGTTTCTTGTAATTCCATATGAAGTTGACAATTTTTCTTTCAAGTTCTGTAAAGAACTGTGTTGTTAATTATTGGGAATTGCATTGAATCTGCAGATTGCATTCGGTAAGATGGCCATTTTTACTATGTTAACCCTGTCAAGCCATGAGCATGGGAGATCTTTCAATCTTCTGATATCTTCTTCTAATTCTTCCTTCAGAGACTGGAAGTATGTCTTTTGTATACAGGAGAACACTGATTTTTTTGAGTTAATTTTGTATCCAGCCTCTTTGTTGAAGGTGTTTATCAGCTGTAGGAGTTCCTTTGTAGACTTTTTTTTTTTTTTTGGAGGTCACTAATATATACTATCATATCATCTGCAAATAGTGACACTTTGATTTCTTCCTTTCTGAACTGAATCCCCCTGTTCTCCTTTAATTTTCTTATTACTCTAGCAAGGACTTCTAGAACTATGTTGAA
Organism: Meriones unguiculatus; assembly: GCF_030254825.1. Classification (NCBI taxonomy): domain Eukaryota; kingdom Metazoa; phylum Chordata; class Mammalia; order Rodentia; family Muridae; genus Meriones; species Meriones unguiculatus. The sequence goes on along the minus strand of NC_083369.1, from coordinate 87,606,176 downwards.
GAGATATGGAGAGAGTGAGCAACATTACCTTATCCCTGATTTCAGGAGGATTGATTTGTTTTATTTGATTTTGCTTGATGTTGGCTAGAGGCTTGCTGCATATTGCTTTCACTGTATTTATATAGATACCTTATATCCTTGATCTCTTGAGGACTTTAAACAAAATGTTGGAGTTTATCAAATGTTTTTTAAGGATATGAGGAGATTATTGAGTGTTCTTCTTTTTCAGTTTCTTTATATGGAGAATTACATTGAGAGATTTCCTTATATTGAACCACCCCTGCATACCTGGAATGAAGCATACTTGGTCATAATGGATGGTATCTTTTATGTGTTCTTGGATTCAGTTTGCAACTATTTTTTGAGCATTTTTACATCAAGGTACATTAGGGAGATAAGCCTGAAATTCTCTTTATTTTGTTGGTTCTTTGTGAGGTTTAAGTATCAAGGTGACTGTTGCTTCATACAATGAGTTTGGGACTGTTCTTTCTATTTCTATTTTCTGGAATTGTTTGAAGAGTATTGGTATTAGGTCTTCTTTGAAGGTCTCATAGAACTCTGAGATGAAACCATCTGACCCTGGGGTTTCTTTGGATGGGAGAGTTTTTATGAGAGCTTCTATTTCCTTAGGGGATATAGGCCAATTTAATTTATTTACTTGGTCTTGATACAGCTTAGGTAATTGGAATCAGTCGAGAGAATTGTCCATTTCATTTAGATTTTTAAATTTTGTTGTATAGAGGCTTTTGAAGTAAGACCTAATGATTATTTGGATTTCCTCAGTGTCTGTTGTTATGTCCCCCTTTTCATTTCTGACTCTGTTGATTTGGATAGTATCTCTATGCCTTTGAGGTTGTTTTGCTATTGGTTTGTTTATCTTGTTGAAAACAAAACACTAAAACTGATAGAATTAAAAAATGGGGAAGAGCCTTGAACTCATCGACACAGGAGACAACTTCCTGAACAAAACATCAACAGTGCAGGCTCTAAGATCAACAATTAATAAATGGGACTTCATGAAAATGAAAAGCTTCTATAAAGCAAAGGACAATATTATCAGAACAAAATGACAGCCTACAGACTGGGAAGGGATCTTTACCTAACCTATATCAGACAGAGAGCTAAAATCCAGAATATATAAAGAACTCAAGAAGTTAAAAAGCAACAAATCAAGTAATCCAATTAAAAAATGGAGTACAGAGCTAAACAGTGAATTTTCTGTAGAGAAATATAGAACAGCAGAGAAACACTTACAGAAAAGTTCAACGTCCTTAGTCATCAGGGAGATGCAAATCAAAACAACCCCGAGATTTCAACTTACACACATCGAAATGGTTAAGATCAAAAACTTAAGTGACAATACATGCTGGAGAGGAAGTGGAGAAAGGGGAACCCTCCTTTGTTGCTATTTGGGGTATAAACTGGTACTATCAGTTTTTAAATTAATCTGATGCATTCTCAAACATTTAGAAATAGTGATTCCTTAAGATCCAGCTTTAACATTCCCAGGTATATATCCAAAATATGTTCATGCACACAACAAAGATATTTGCTCAACCATGTTTGGGATAGCTTTATTCATAATAGCCAGAACCTGGAAACCCAGATGTCCCTCAATGGAGGAATGAATACAGAAATTGTGGTACATTTACACAATGGCATATTACTCAGCAATTAAAAACAAGAACTTCATGAAATTTTCAGGCAGATGATGTTATCTAGAAAAGATCACCTTGAGTGAGATATCCCAGAAGTAGAAAGACATACACTTAATAAGTTGACAGTAAACGTAGAATATAGGATAAACATATTAAAATCTGTACACCTAAAAAAGCTAAGCAAGAAGTAGGATCCTGGTTAATATGATCAAATCTTCACTCAGAAAGACATACAGGATGGACATTGTAAGAAGGCGAAAACAGGAAACAGGACAGGAGCCTACCACAGAGGTCCTCTGAAAGACTCTACCTTGCGGTATATAAAAGCAGATCCTGAAACTCTTAACCAAACTTTGGGAAGAGTGCAGGGAATCCCATGAAAGAAGGAGATATAACCTAGAACCTCCACTCAGATGTAGCCTGTGGTAGCTCAGTAACCAATTGGTTTCCCAAAGTGAGGGGAACAAGGACTATTTCTAACAGGAACTCAATGATTGGCTCTTTGGCCTCCCCACCCCCGAAGGGAGGAGCAGTCCTGTTAGGCCACAGAGGAGGGCTTTGCAGCCAGTCCTGAAGATACCTGATAAAACAAGATCAGATGAATGGGGAGGAGGTCCCCTCTATCAGTGGACTTGGAAAGGGGCACGGTGGAGATGAGGGGAGGAGGGAGGGAGAGACTGGGAGGGAATGAGGGATCGGGACACGGCTGGGATACAGAGTTAATAAAATGTAACTGATAAAAAAAATAATAATAAAATAAAAAAAAATCTGTGCACAGGGGATTTTTCTGTGATCGATACTCCAACCAAGGACCATTCATGGATATAAACTAGAACTCCTGCTTAGATGTAGCCCAATGGCAGCTCAGTATCCATGTAGGTACCCACTTAAGGGAACAAGGACTGACTCTGACATGAACTAAGTGGCAGGCTCTTTGACCATCCCTTCCCTGTAGGGAGAGCAGCCTTGCCAAGCCAATGACGAAGACAATGCAGCCAATCCTGATGAGACCTGATAAGCTAGGGTCAGATGGAAGGGGAGGAAGATCTCCCCTATCAGTGAACTTGGAGAAGGGAATGGAAGGAGATTAGTGAGCTAGCATGGGTTTGGGAGGGAATGTGGGAGGGAGCTACAATTAGAATATAAAGTGAATGAACTGCAATTACTATAAAAATAAAAAATTAATTAAAAAAATAGGGTACAGAGCCTAACACAGAATTCTCATTAGAAGAATATCAAATGACAGAGAAACCCTTAAAGAAATGTTCAACATCCTTTGCTATCAGGGAAATGCAAATCAAAACGACCCTGAGATTTCAATTTAAACCCATCAAAATGGTTAAGATCAAAAACTCAAGTGACAACATAGGCTGGAGAGGATGTGGAAAAAGAGAAAGCCTCCTCCATGGCTGGTGGGAATATGTCCTTGCACAACCCATTTGGAAATAAATCTGGCACCTTATCAGACAATTAGTAATAGTGCTACCTCAAGATCCAGCTATACCACTCCTGGGCATATATCCAAAATACGCTCAAGAATACAACAAGGATATTTGCTTAACCATGTTTGTTGCAACCTTATTTGTAATTGCCAGGAGCTGGAAACAACCAAGATGTCCCCAAGTTGAGGACTAGATACAGAAATTGTTGTATATTTACACAGTGGAATATGACTCGGCATTTAAAAACAAGGAAATCATTAAATTTGCATGTGAACAGTTGGAACTAGAAAAAAATCATCCTGAGTGAGGTATCTCAGAAGCAGAAAGACACACATAGTATACACTCACTTATAAGTAGATATTAGACATATAAGATAGGATAATCATACTAAAATCTATACACCTAAAGAAGAAAATCCAGAAGTAGGACCCTGGGTAAGATACTCTGTCTTCATTCAGAAAGGTATATAGGATGGATATCAGAAGAGGGAGAAAAGAGGAAACAGGACAGAAGCCTACCACCAAGGTTCTATAAAACACTCTACCCAGCAGAGTATCAAACAAGCTGTTGAGACTCATAGCCAAACTTTGGGCTGAATGCAGGGAATCTTATGAAAGAAGGAGGAGACAGAGAGACCGAGAGGGGACTGGAGCTCCATACGGAGAGAAACAGAAATAAATCCTGGCCTAGGGGTCTTTTCCAAGACTGTAACTCCAACTAAGGACCATGCATGGAGATAACCTAGAACCCATGCACAGGTGTAGCCCATGGTAGCTCAGTATCCAAGTAGGATCTGTATTAAGGGGAACACGGACTGTCTCTGACATTAACTCAGTGGCTGTCTTTTAAATCATCTGTTACTGTTGGGGTAGTAGTCATACCAGTCCACAAAAAAGAAAATACAGATTGTCCTGATGAGACTGGATAGGCTAGAATTAGATGGAAGGGAGGAGGCCCTCTTTTATCATTGGACTGGCGGAGGGACATAGGTGACAAAGGGAAGGAGGTTAGGATTTGAAGGGGAAGAAGGAAGAAGATATAGCTTGGATACAAAGTGAATAAACTCTAATAAATAAATAAATAAATAAATAAAGATTTAAAAAAACTAATTGATGTGCATTAAGATTGCTATCAATATGTAATAAATAAAATGATTAAAAAAAACATGATGGCAAACCCATTCGAATCACACCTGACTTTTCAACAGAGACTATGAAAGCTAGAAGGGCCTGGACGGATATCATGCAGACCCTAAGAGAACACAGATGTCAGTCCAGGCTATTATACCCTGCAAAACTCTCAGTCCTCATAGACTGAGAAAACAAAGATATTCAATGACAAAAACAAATTTCAACAATACCTACACACAAATCCAGCATTACAGAAAATGCTGGAAGGGAATATACAGCCCAAGAAGATTAACTTCTGTCAAGAAAACACAGGAAATAATTAACCTTACTACAGTAAAATAAAAAGGAACCAAGCACACAAAGTTATGACCACAGCCAACATCAAAATCAAAGGATCTAACAGCCACTGGTCATTAATCTTTCTCAACATCAATGAACTCAACTCTCCAGTAAAAAGACACAGATTAACAGAATGGATACGTAAACAAAACCCAGCAATCTGTTGTATACAAGAGACACAACTAAGGCACAAAGATAGACATTACCTGAGGGTAAAAGGTAGGAAGACGACTTTCCAAGTGAATGGACCCAAGAAACAAGCAGGAGTAGCCATTCTAATATCTGATAAAATAGACTTTCAACCTAAATTAATCAAAAGAGATGGGGAAGGACACTTCATACTCATCAAGGAAAAATTCCACCAGGAAGACATTACAATCCTGAACATCTATGCCCCAAATACAAGAGCGCCCACATTTGTAAAAGAAACATTGATAAAATTTAAACCACATATAAATCCCAACACATTAATAGTGGGAGACTTCAACACCCCCCTCTCAACAAAGAACAGGTCAACAAAACAGAAATTAAACAAAGAAACAATAACTCTGACAGAGGTCATGAATCAAATGGATCTCACAGACATTTACAGAACTTTACACCCAAACAGAAAAGAATTTACCTTCTTCTCAGCACCTCATGGAACATTCTCCAAAATAGACCATGTAGGTGGTCACAAAGCAAACCTCAACAAATACAAGAAGATTGAAATAATCCCTTGTAACTTGTCTGATCACCATGGAATAAAAGTGAACCTCAACAACAACAGAAATAGCAAAAAGTCTACACACACATGGAAACTGAACAACTTGTTACTAAATGACAGCTGGGTCAGGGAAGAAATAAAGAAAGAAATTAAAGTCTTCCTAGAACTCAATGAAAATGAAGACACAACATACCCAAACTTGTAGGACACAATGAAAACAGGGCTAAGAGGAATGTTCATAGTACTAAGGGCCTTCAAGAAGAAATTTGAGACAGCTCATTCAAGCAACTTAATGGCCCACTTAAAAACCCTAGAACAAGAAGAAGCAGAAACACCAAAAAGGAGTAGACTGCTGGAAATAATCAAACTCAGGGCTGAAATCAATCAATTAGAAACAAATAAAACAATTCATAGATTCAATGAAACCAAGAGCTGGTTCTTTGAGAAAATCAACAAGATCGACAAACACTTAGCGAAGCTAACTAAAAGGCAGAGAGACAACACTAAAATCTACAAATTCAGAAATGAAAAGGGGGACATAACTACAGACCCTGAGGAAATCCAAACAATCATTAGGACTTACTTCAAAAGTCTATATGCCACAAAATTTGAAAATCTAAATGAAATGGACAATTTTCTTGATCGATTTGACTTACCAAAGCTGAATCAGGACCAGGTAAATCAATTAAATAGTCCTCTATCCCCCAAAAGAAATATAATGGGTCATCAAAAGTCTCCCATCCAAAAAAAGCCCAGGAGCAGATGGCTTCAGGATAGAATTCTACCAGACCTTCAAAGAAGAGCTAACTCCAATTCTCTTCAAACTATTCCACAAAATAGAAAGAGAAGGAACACTACCAAACTCATTCTATTAAGCCACAGTCCCCTTGGTACCTAAACCTCACAAAGACTCAACAAAGAAAGAGAATTTCAGGCCAATCTCCCTTATGAACATTGATGCAAAAATACTCAACAAAATACTTGCAAACTGAATACAAGAACGCATCAAAGATATTATCCACTATGAACAAGTAGGCTTCATCACAGGTATGCAGGGGTGGTTCAAAATATGGAAAGCCATCAATGTTATCTACCATTTAAACAAACTTAAAGAAAAAAAAAACACATGATAATCTCCCTAGATGCTGAAAAAGCATTTGACAAAATCAAACATCCATTCATGTTTAAAGTCTTGGATAGATCAGGGATACAAGGCACATATCTAAACATAATAAAGGTGATATACAGCTAGCCTATAGCCAGCATCAAACTGAATGGAGAGAAACTTAAAGCAATCCCACTGAAATCAGGGACAAGACAAGGCTGCCCACTCTCTCCATATCTTTTCAACATAGTGCTGGAAGTCCTTGCTAGAGCAATAAGGCAGTTGAAGGAGATCAAGGGGATACAGATTGGAATGGAAGAAGTCAAATTATCACTATTTGCAGATGATATGATAGTATACCTGAGTGACCCCAGAAACTCTACCAGGGAACTCCTACAGCTGATAAACACTTTCAGCAAAGTGGCCGGATATAAAATTAACTAAAAAAAAAAAAATCAGTAGCACTCCTGTATACAAAAGACAAAAGGTCTGAGAAAGAAATTAGAGAAACAACACCCTTCACAATAGCCACAAATGACATAAAGTAGCTTGGTGTAACCCTAACCAAGCAAGTCAAATACTTGTATGAAAAAAATTTCAATTCTCTGAAGAAAGAATTAGAAGATATGAGAACATGGAAAGATCTCCCATGCTCATGGCTTGGCAAGATTAACATAGTAAAAATGAGCATGTTACCAAAAGCAATCTACAGATTTAATGCAATTCCCATCAAATTGCCAACACAATTCTTTACAGACCTGGAAAGAAAAATTCTCAACTTCGTATGGAATAACAAGAAACCCAGAATTGCTAAAACAATCCTCTACAATAAAAGATCTTCTGGAGATATCTCCATCCCTGATCTCAAGCTGTACTATAGAGCAACAGTTATAAAAACTGCATGGTACTGGCATAGAAACAGAATGGTGGATCAATGGAACTGAACAGAAGACCCAGAAATAAACCCACACACTTATGGACACCTGATCTTTGACAAAGATGCCAAAACCATACAATGGAAAAAAGATTGCATCTTTAATAAATGGTGCTGGAATTACTGGATGTCTACATGTAGAAAAATGAAAATAGATCCATACTTATCACCCTGCAGAAAAACTGAAGTCCAAGTGGATCAAAGACCTCAACATAAAACCTGACACATTAAATCGGCTAGAAAAAAAAGTGGGGAATACCCTAGAACTCATTGGCACAGGAGAAAACTTCCTGAACAGAACACCATCAGCACAGGCTCTAAGAGCAACAATCAATAAATGGGACCTCATGAAACTGAAAAGCTTCTGTAAAGCAAAGGACACCATCATCAAAACAAAGCGACTGCCTACAGATTGGGAAAGAATCTTCACCAACCCTTTATCTGACAGAGGACTCATATCCAGTATATATAAAGTACTAAAGAAGCTGAAAAGCAGCAAACCAAGTAATACACTTAAAAAATGGGGAACAGAGCTAAACAGAGAATTCTCTGTAGAATAATATCAAATGGCAGAAAAACACTTAAAGAAATGCTCAACCTCATTTACCATTAGGGAAATGCAAATCAAAACAACCCTGAGATTTCACTTTACACCCGTCAGAATGGCCAAGGTCAAAAACTCAAGTGACAACAGATGCTGGAGAGGTTGTGGAGAAAGGGGAACCCTTCTCTACTGCTGGTGGGAATGTAATCTTGTACAACCACTCTGGAAATCAATCTGGCGATTTCTCAGACAACTAGGAATAGCGCTTCCTCAAGATTCAGCCATACCACTCCTAGGTATATATCCAAAAGAGGCTCAAGTATAGAAAAAGGACATTTGTTCAACCATGTTTGTAGCAGCTTTATTTGTAATAGCCAGAAGCTGGAAACAGCCCACATGCCCCTCAACTGAAGAATGGATTCAGAAACTGTTGTACATCTATACAATGGAGTATTACTCAGCAATGAAAAATAAGGAAATCATTAAATTTGCAGGTAAATTGTGGGACCTGGAAAGGATCCTCCCGAGTGAGTTGTCCCAGAAACAAAAAGACACACGTTATATACTCACTCATATAAACATACAACATAGAATAAACCCACTAAAATCTGTACATCTAAACAAACTAAGGAATAAAAGAGGACCCTAACTAAAATGTTCATTCCCCATCCTGAAAGGCAAAGAGGATGGACATCAGAAGAAAAAGAAAACAGGAAACAACCTAGGAACCTGCCACAGAGGGCCTCTGAAAGCCTCTGCCATACAGACTGTCAAAGCAGATGCTGAGCCTAATGGCCAACTCTCAGGCAGAGTGAATGGAATTTTATGTAAGAAGTAGGAAATTACAAGAGCTGGAGAGGACAGGAACTCCACAAGGAGAGCAACAGAACAAGGAAATTTGAACCCAGGGAACTTCCCAGAGACTCATACTCCAACCAATGACTATTCATGGAGATAACCTAGAACCCTGACAATGCAACCACTTCTTATGAAAACTGATAGAGTAAGATCAGAAACAAGGAGAGGAGGACCTCCCCTATCAGTGGACTTGGGGAGGGGCATGCATGCAAAAAATGAGGGGGGAGGGTGGGACTGGAAGGGGAGGAGGGAGGGGCTTATGGGGGGATACAAAAATGAATAAAGTGTCATTAATAAAATTTAAATAAAAAAATAAAAAAAAACATGATGAGGGGTACTTCATTCTCATCAAAGGAAAAATCCACCAGGAGGACATCACAGTCTTGATTATGTATGAGCCACATATAAGAGCAGGTGCATTTGTAAATGAAACATTATTACTGCTTAAATATCCTCTTGATCCCCAATTCCTAATAGTGGGAGACTTCAACACTCCACTCTCACCAAAAGACAGATCATCTAGACAGAAGCTAAATAGGGAAATAATAACACTTACAGAGGTCATAAATGAAATGACTTAGATTTCTACAGAACCTTTCACCCAAACTCAAAAGAGTATATAATTTCTTCTCAGCCCACCTAGAACCTTCTCAAAAAATAGACCATATAATTGGGCACAAAGCAAGCCTCAAGAGAAACAGGAAGATTGAAATAATCCCTTGTATCCTATCAGACTACCATTGCCTAAAATTAGACCTCAACAACAAGAGAAATAACAAAACACCTACATAAACAGGGAAACTAAACAACTTTCTACTCAGTTACAGTTTGATCAGGAAAGAAAGGAAAAATAGAATTAGAGATTTATGAAAACTCAATGAAAATGAAGGCACAATTTACCAAAACTTGTGCGACAAAATGGAAGCAGTGCTAAGAGGAAATTTCATAGCACTAAGAGTCTCTAGAAAGAATCTTGAGATTTCTCATACAAGCAACCTAAAAGCCCCTAGAAAAAACAGAAGCAGACAAAACTAAGATGGGTAGACTATTGGAAACCATCAAACTTAAAGTTGAAACCAATGAATTAAAAACAAAGAAAACAATTAAAAGAATCAATGAAATCAAGAGCTGGTTCTTTGAGAAAAGCAACAAGGTGGACAAACTATTACTGAAACTAACAAAAAAGGCAGAGAGAAACTATCAATTTCAGCAAAATCAGAAAAGAAAATGGAAACACAACAATAGACACTGAGGAAACCCCCCAAAATATTGTTTTACCACAGAAGCATATATGCCATAAAATTTGAAAATCTAAATGAAATAGGCGATTTTCATGATAGATTCTATGTACCAAATTTAAATCAAGATCAGATAAGCAGATTAAATTGTCCTATATCCCCAAAGGAAATAGAATCAGTTATCAAAAGCTCCCTTCCACAAAATTGCCAGGTCCAGATGGTTTCCTCACAAAATTATACCAGTATGTCAAAGAAGACATAATTCCAACTTGCTTCAAACTATTCCACAAAATGGAAAGAGAAGGAACATTACAAAACTCATTCTTTGAGATAACAGTCACCTTGATACCTAAACCAAAGACACCCAAAAAAGGGAAATTCAGACCTATTGTTCTTATAAACATTGATGCAAAAATACTCAATAAAACATGCAAACCAAATCCAAGAACAAATAAAATATATTATCCACTATGACCAAGTATTATTCATACCATGCATGCAGGGGTGGTTCAATATTAAGAAATACATCAATACAGATTCAGCAAGATGGCAGCGCCGGGACAACTCTCGTTCTGACCAACAGCACAGCAAGATCGGCACAGTGACCAGCAGTTAGAACTCACAGCCCAAAAACAGAAGTGATTGTGTTTCCCAGGTGAAAGGATACCCCATAGTGGGGGATTCAATGAGCTTTAACTCACCCAGCTAAACCGTGGAAGAGATCCTGTTCCACCAGGTGCTTGGTGGCCAGCCCAGAGCCACACACCAGCGTGCTCCGATCAGTATCCCAGACTGAACTGTGGGCACCACAACATCAGAGACAGATTTCCAGTTGAGAGATAAACCCACGGTGCAGGAAACGATTGGGACCAACCTTAGGTCATCCAGACATCCCTTGGAAAAGATTCGGGGTTCTGCAGGCACCCAGGAGCCAACCCAGAGCCAGAGCCGGGGACCCAGACTCCAGCACAGAGTCCTGCCTGCCCTGACTTGCTGACCCATATAGAACTGCCAGGACACCAGAGACTGAGTTTCTCTGTCAGGTGCAAACCCACAGGGAGGGGAACGGCTGGTCTGATCTCAGAGCGCTCAGCCAATACCACCACCCTGAAAAGGTCTCAGGAAAAATTACCCAGCAGATGCCCAGGCACTCAATCCCCAGAAATACAGAAAGGCAGAGCCACATAATTCTGTGCCTTTGGGTTCTACTTGCCATCACAGACAGAATGGCTATCCCCAAAGCAAAGACTGGGTGTCCCTGTCAGGAAGAAAACTCACAGAGGGGAGATCATCAGGTCCAACGCTCAAGACACCCAGCTCCAAAAGACTTTCTGGATTCATGCAGACTGTAGGCTCTATCCTTCTACTGCAGGCATGATCACCGTTGACAGAGATTAATGAACAGTGGCTGTCAGATCCTTTGATATTGATGTTGGCTGTGGTAGTGTGTTTGTGTGTTTAGATACTTTTTGTTTTGCTATAATTAGGTCATTTATTTTGTCTATTTAGGGAAACAACAACCTTCATAATAGCCACAAAGGACATAAAGTACCTTGGTGTGAACATAACCAAACATTATATGAAAAAAAATGTCCAGTTTCTGAAGAATTAGAAGAAGATATCAGAAGATTGAAAGATCTCCCATGTTCATGTCTTGGCAGGATTAATATAATATAAATGGCCATCTTACCAAAAGCGATCTACAGATTCAATGCAATTCCCATCAAATTACCAACACAATTCTTTTCAGACATTGAAAGAAAAATTCTCACCTTCATATGGAACAACAAGAAACCAAGAATTGCTAAAATAATAATCTACAGTAAAAGATCTTCAGAAGGTATCTCCATCTCTGATCTAAAGCTATACTATAGAGCAACAATACTAAAAACTGCATGGTACTGGCATAGAAACAGACTGGTGGATCAATGGAATCTAATAGAAGACCCTGACATAAATCCACACACTTATGGACACCTGATTTTTGACAAACATGCCAAAACCATTCAATGGAAAAAAGACAGCATCATCAACAAATGGTGCTGGTATTACTGGATGTCTACATGTAGAAAAATGCAAATAGATCCATTGTTATCACCATGCACAAAACTAAAGTCCAAGTGGATCAAAGACCTCAACATAAAACCACACACACTAAACCTCTTAAAAGAAAAAGTGGGGACTACCCTTGAACTCATAGGCACAGGAGACAACTTCCTGAACAGAACACCAAGAGCACAGGCTCTAAGAGCAACAATCAATAAATGGGACCTCATGAAACTGAAAGGCTTCTGTAAAGCAAAGGACACAGTTGTCAGAACAAAACGACAGCCTACAGATTGAGAAAGAATCTTCACCAACCCTATATCTGACAGAGGACTAATATCCAGTATATATAAACAGCTCAAGGAGTTAAACAACAATAAATCAAGTAATCCAATTAAAAATTGGAGTAAAGAGTTAAACAGAGAACTCTTAATAGAGGAATATCGAATGGCAGAGAAACACTTAAAGAAATCTCAACCTCATTAGCTGTCAGGGAAATACAAATCAAAACGACCCTAAGATTTCAGCTTACACCCAGCAAAATGGCTAAGATAAAAAACTCAAGAGACAAAACATGCTGGAGAGGTTGTGGAGAAAGAGGAACCCTCCTCCACTGCTGGTGGGAATGTAAACTTGTACAACCACTCTGGAAAGCAATCTGTCACTTTCTCCGACAACTAGAAATAGTGCTTCCTCAAGATCCAGCTATACCACCCAAAAGAAGCTAAGTACACAGTCAGGACATTTGCTCAACCATATTTGTAGCAGCTTTATTTGTAATAGCCAGAAGCTGGAAACAGCACAGATGCCCCTCAGTGGAGGAATGGATGCACAAATTGTGGTATATCTACACAATGGAATATTACTCAGCAATCAAAAACAAGGAAATCATGAAATTTGCAGGTAAATTACGGGATCTGCAAAAGATCATCCTGAGTGAACTATCCCAGAAGCAAAAAGATGCACACAGTATATTCTCACTCACATAGACCTATAATATAGGATAAGCCTACTAAAATCTGTACACCTAAAGAAACTAATTATTAGGGAGGAGTCCTGCTAAAATGCTCAATTCCTATCAGAAAGGCAAAGAGGATGGACATCAGAAGAGGGAGAAAACAGGAAACAAGTCAGTAGCCTGACACAGAGGACCTCTGAAAGGCTCTGTCTTGCAGACTATCAATACAGATGCTGAGACTTTGGGCCAACCATTGGGCAGAATGCAGGGAATTTTATGAAAGAAATGGGAAACAGCAAGATTTTGAGAGGACAGGAGCTTCACAAGGAGAGCAACAGAACTAACAAATCTGCACAGAGGGGTCTTTCCTGAAACTGATACTCCAACCATGGACTATGCATGGAGATAACCTAAGACCCCTGCACAGTTCAATATCCATTTGGGTTCCATTGTAATAGGAACAGGGACTGTCTCTGACATGAAATGATTGGCCTGCTCTTTACTTACCTACCTCCTGAGCGGGAAGCAGCATTACCAGGCTACAGAAGACAACAATACAGCCACTCCTAATGAGACCTAATTGACTAGGGTCAGAAGAAAGGAAAAGAAGACCTTCCCTATCAGTGGACTTGGGGAGGGGCATGCATGCAGAGGGTGGAGGAAGGGAGGGATTGGGGCAGGAGGAGGGAAGAAACCACAAGGGGGATACAAAGTGAATAAAGTGTAATTAATAAAGAATAAAAAAGTAGATATAGTATAAATTTACCAGTTATAATAATAAAAAAACAAATATTCCTCTTTAAAAAAAAGAAATACATGAATGTAATCCACCATATAAATAAACTGAAGGAGGAAATCCACATGATCCTCTCCTTAGATACTGAAAATGCATTTGACAAAATCCAACATCCATTTATGTTTTTTATTATTTTTTATTTTTTATATTAATTATAGTTCATTCATCTATATCACATCTGTAACCCCCTCACTCACTCACTCCCAATTCCACCTCCCCTCCCTTATCTCCTCCCATGACTCTCTCCATTTGTACTGATAGGGGAGGTCCTCCTCCCTTTCCATCTGACTCTAGCTTATCAGGTTTCTTCAGTACTGGCTGCATTGTCCTCCTTTGTGGCCCAGCAAGGTTTCTTGCCTCTCTGGGGGAGGTAATCAAAGAACAATCCACTGAGTTCATGTCAGAGACTGTCCCTCTTCCTACTACAATGGAACCCACTTGGATATTGAACTGCCATGGGCTACATCTGTGCAGGGGTTCTGGGTTATTTCAATGAATGGTCCTTGATTGAAGTGTCAGTCTCAGAAGACTTCTGTGCCCAGATTTTTTGATTCGTTGGTCTCCTTGTGGAGCTCCTGTTCTCTCCTGGTTTTACTATCTCCCCCTTCTTTCATAAAATTCTCTGCTTTCTGCCCAGTTTGTTTAAGGGTCTCAGCATCTGCTTTGATACACTGCAGGGTAGAGTCTTTCAGAGGCCCACTGTGGTAGACTCCTGTTCTGTTTCCTTTTTCATACATCTTCCAATGTCCATCCCATTTGTCTTTCTGAGTGAGGCTTGATCTTGTTACCCAGTTTACTCCTTCTTACTTAGCTTCTTTAGGTATACTGATTTTGGTGTGTTTATCTTGTATTATATGTCTAATATCCACTTATAAGTGAGTATATACCAGGTGTATCTTTCTGATTCTGGGGTACCTCTCTCATGATGATCTTTTCTAGTTCCCACCTTTTTTTTCCTGCAAATTTCATGATTTCTTTTCTTAATTAAATTTTTATTTTTATATTAATTACATTTCATGCATTTTGTATCCCATCTGTAGCACCCTATCTTATTTCCTCCCAATCCCACCCTCCCTACCTCATCTCCTCCCATTCCCTTTTCCAAGTCCACTGAGAGCAGAGGAATTTCTCTCCTTCCATCTAACCCTAGCTTATTAGGTCTCACGAGTATTGGGTGCATTGACCTCCTCTGTGGCCTGGCACCGTATGTCTGCAAGTTTCATGATTTCCTGGGTTTTTAGTTGCTGAGTAGTATTCCATTTTGTGAATGTACCACAATTTCTGTATCCATTCCTCCACTGAGGGACATCTAGTTTTTTTCCAGGTTCTGGCTACTGTGAATTAAGCTGCTAGAAACACGGTTAATCAAATGTTATTGTGTAATTGAGCATATTTTGGGGATTATGTCTAAGAGTGGTATAGCTGGATCTTGAGAAAGTGTTATTTCTAATTTTTTTAGAAAGAACAGATTGATTTCCAAAGTGGTTGTACAAATTTACATTCCTACCAGCAATGGATTAGGGTTCCCTTCTCCACATCCTGTCCAGCATGTATTGTCACTTGAGTTTTTAATCTTAGCCACTCTGATATGTGAAAGGTGAAATCTCCGGATCATTTTGATTTTCATTTCCTTGATGACTAAGGACGTTGAGCATTTCTTTAAGTGTTTCACTGCCATTCAATATTCCTCTACAGAGAATTCTCTGTTTAGTTCTATACTCCATTTTTTTTTGCATTACTTGATGTGTTGCTGTTTAACTTCTTGAGTTCCTTATATATTCTGGATATTAGCTCTCTGTCAGATATAGGGTCAATGAAGATCCATTCCCAGTCTGTAGGCTGTCTTTTTGTTTTGAAGAGAGTGTTATTTGCTTTACAGAAGATGTTTAGTTTCATGAGGTTCCATTTAGTGATTGTTGCTCTTAGAACCTGTGCTTTTGGTGTTCTGTTCAGGAAGTTGTCTCCTCTGCCAATGAGTTCTAGATTATTCCCCACTTTTTCTTCTAACTGATTTAGTGTATCTGGTATTATGTTGAAGTCTTTGATACAATTGGATTTTAGTTTTGTGCAGAGTGGATACATATGGATCTATTTGAATTTCTCTTCCTGTAGACATTTAGTTAGACCAACATTTGTTGAAGATGCTGTCTTTTTTCCATTGTATGGTTTTGGCTTCTTTGTAAAAAATCAAATATCTGTCGGTATGTGGGTTTATTTCTGGGTCTTCTATTTGATTCCAATAACCTACCATTCTGTTTATACGACAGTACCATGCCGTTTTTATTACTATTGCTCTGTAGTACAGCTTTAGATCAGTCAAGGAAATACCTCTAGACCATCTATTGTCATAAAGGATCATTTTGACAATTCTGGCTTTTTTGTTTTCCATATGAAGTTGAGAATTGTTCTTTCAATGTCTGTAAAGAATTGTGTTGGTAATTATTGGGAATTGCATTGAATCTGTAGATTGCTTTAAGCAGGAAGGCCATTTTCACTATGTTAATTCTAACAATCCATGAGCATGGGAGATATCTAGACACCAGAGGAAGATGAACCCAGTTTGACATACAGACTCCAGGAACAAATAATGAAGGTCACAGATAAGCAGATGGCCAGAGGCCGGCATAAGAACACATCCAACAAAAATCAGAACATCCTGCTTCAATAGAAACCCCCCAAATCAATGGGTATTCCAATTCATCAGAAACACAGGAAAATTATGCTAAAGTTATGCTTATCTAGTTATTGGAGGGACATCAGGAGAAAATGAATAAATCTCTCAAAGAAATAGCCATACAAATAGAGGCAACTGAAGAAGAAATGAACAGATGTCTCAAAGAAACACAGGCAAATGCAGCCAAACAAATATAGTCACAAGGAGAGGCACAATTAGTGCCATACAGAGAGGAAATGAACAAAACAATAAAGGCCATGATAAGAAGACAAGAATGCACATTCAAACAGATGAAGGAAATGGTGCAAAACATAAAAACAGAATTAGAATCAATAAAGAAAACACAGAGAAAAGCATGGAGCTGGAGAACATAGAGAAAAGATCACGAACCACAAAGGTAAGCATCTCTAATAGAGTACAATAAATGGAAGAGAGAATCTCAGGTGATGAAGATACACTTGCGAAAATTGATACATATCTCTAAGGAAAAGTAAAATCAGTAAAGTTCTAAACACAAAACATACAAGAAATCAAGGTCCCCGTGAAAAGACAAAATTTAAGAATAATAGGAATAGATGAAAAAGTAGATTTCAGGCTCCAAGGTCCAGAAAATACATTCAAGAAAATCATAGAAGAAAATTATCCCAAGTTAAAGAAAGAGATGTCTATAAAAATACAACAGGCCTACAGAACACCAAATAGACTGGAACAGAAAAGAAACTTCATATGTCACAAAATAGTCAAAACACTTATCTACAAAACAAAGAAAAAATATTAAAAGCTGCAATATAAAAATGCCAAGTAACATAAAAAGATAGATCTATCAGAATCACACCACACTTCCCAACAGAAACTATGAATGCCAGACGGGCCTGGGCAGATGTCATGCAGACTTTATGGGACCACCGATGCAAACCCAGACTACATTATCCAGCAAAGATTTCAATCATCATAGATGGAGAAAACAAAATATTCCATGACAAGCTAAACTTAATCAATATCTACTCAGCAACCCAACCCTACAGAAGACACTACAAGGAAAACTCCAATCCAATGAAAACAACTACATACAAGAAAACACCCATTCATTCTGAAAGTCTTGGGTAGCTCAAGGATACAAAGCACATACCAAAACATAGTAAAGACAATATATAGAAAGACTACAGCCAACGCCAATCCAAACAGAGGGAAAATTAAACATTTTCTCTGAAATAAAGAACAAGGCAAGTCTGCCAACTCTCTCCATATCTCTTCAACATAGTTCTCAAAGTCCTTGGTGAGAGCAACAAGACACTTAAAGGAGATGAAAGGGACAGAACTCAGAAAAGAAAAAATCAAAATATCAGTGTTCATAGATGGTGCGATAATATACATGAGTGACCACAAAATTCAATGAGAGAACACCTTCAGCTCATATACACCTTCAACAAAGTGAGTGGAAACAAAATGAATTCACAAAAATCAGTAGACCTCCTATATATGAAATGCAAAAGGGCTGAGAAAGAATTTAGAGAAACTACACATTTCAAAATAGGCACTAATTACATAAAGTACCTTGGTGTGACTCTAACCAAGCAAGTGAGAGACTTTTGATAAAAACCTCATCTTTGCAGAAAGAAATTGAAAAAGAAATCAAAAGATGGAAAGATCTATAGGATTAAGATAATGAACATAGCCATCCTGCCAAAAGCAATCTACAGATTTAATGCAATTCCCATAAAAATATCAACACAATGCTTTATAGACCTTGAAATAACAATTCTTAATTTCGCGTGGAAAAACAAAAACCCAGAAATGGGAAAACAAACCTATACAACAACATGTCTTCTGAAGATATCTCCATCCCTGATCTCAAGTTGTACTATAGAACAACAGTAATAAAAGAAACTGCATGGTACTGGTGGATCAAAGGAATTGAATAAAAAGCCCAGAAATAAACCCACAGACCTACAGATACTTGATTTTTGACAAAGAAGCCAAACCATACAACTGGGAAAAGATAGCATCTTCAAAAAATTGTGCAGGTCTAACTGGATGTCTACATATAAAAAGATGCAAATAAATCCATACTTACCACCCTGCACAAAACTAAAGTCCAAGTGGATCGAAGACCTCAACATAAGACCTCAACATAAGACCTCAACATAAGTCTATTAGAAGAAAAATTGGAGAAGAGCCTTGAATTCAGTGGCACAAGAGACATCTTTCTGAAGAGAACACCAAGAGCACAGGCTCTAAGATCAAAAATCCATAAATGGAATCTCATGAAACTGAAAAGCTTCTGTAAAGGAATGGAAACTGTAAGAAGAACACAGGGACAGCCTAGAGACTGGGAAAAGATTTCACTAAACCTATATCCGACAGAGGGCTAATATCCAGAATATATAAAGAATTCAAGAAGTTAAGAATCTACATATCAAGTAATCAAATTAAAACATGGGGTACAGAGCTAAACAGAATCCTCAATACAGGATTATGGAATGACAGAGAAACTCTTAAAATAATGCTCAACCTCCTCTTTTATCAGTGGAATGCAGGTTAAAATGACCTTGAAGTTTCACTTTATACCCATCAGAATGGTTAAGATAAAAAACTCAAGGGACAATATATTATGGAGAGGTTATAAAGATATGGGAACCCACCTCCATTGCTGGTGGGAATGTAAACTCATACAACTACTTTGGAATTCAATCTGGTCCTTTCTCAGACACTTAGGAATTGTGCTACCTCAAGTTACCATTGTTAGACTTTATCCAAATTATGCTCAAGCATACAACAAGGACATTTGTTCAAACATGTTTGTAGCAGCTTTATTTGTAATGGCCTAAATCTGGAAGCAACCCAGATGTCTCTCAACTGAGGCATAGATATTGAAATTGTGGTACATTTACACAGTGGACTACTACTCAACAATTAAAAACAAGGAAATCATGAAATTTGCAAGCAAATTTTGAGAACTACAAAAGATTATTGTTTGTGAGGTATCCCAGAAAGAGAAAGACACACATGGTATATATTCTCTTATAAGCATAATCATACTAATATCTGTACACCTAAAGAAGCTAAGCAAGTAGGAGGACCCTGGATAAGATGATTAATCCACATTCAGAAAGGCAATGGGATGTGTCTCTGAAGAGGGAGAAAACAGGGAACGGGACAATAGCCTACCACAGAGGGCTTCTGAAAGACTCTACCCAGCAGTGTATCAAAGCAGATGCTGAGACTTATAGCCAAACTTTAGGCAGAGTGCAAGGAATCTTATGAAAGAAGGGGAAGACAGAAAGACCTGAAAGGGACTGGAGTCCCACAAGAAGAACAACAAAACCAAAAAATCTGTGCCCAGGGGTCTTTTCTGAGACTGATACTCCAACCAAGAACCATGTCTGCAGATAACCTAGAACCCCTGCACAAATGCAGTCCTTAACAACTCAGTCTCCTAATTGGCTCCCTATTAAGAGGAACAGGGGCTGTCTCTGATATGAACTCAGAGGATAGGTCTTTGATCACTTTCCCCTGAGAGGGGACCAGCCTTACCAGGCCACAAGAAAAGACAATGTAGCCAGTACTGATGAGGCCTGATAGGCTAGTATCAAATGGAAGGGGAAGAAGACTGCTCCTATCAGTGGACTGAGGGACAGTCAAGAGAGGAGAAGAGGAAGGAAGTGTAGGTTTCAGAGTAGACAAGAGAGGAGGCTACAGCTGATATACAAATGAATAAATTGTAATAATTAAATAAATAATAGTATACTGGATAAAAAATGACATAGTCAGTTAACATGAATCCTGTGAGTCAGGCAAACCTGTTTGCCCTTTTAAATAAGAGATATAGCATGGTTAGTAGTTCTAACCATGCTAATGAATCGACAAATTAACTAACATTGGATCTAACTATGTTCTACTTAGCTGCAAAGCTACTATTAGCTTATTGTAGCCAAGAGGGATATTAGAAACCTGAGAAGGATAAATTATTAGCTAAATCAATCTATGTACTAATCAAAATGACCACCTAGTCAGTGTCCCTGGTTCCTCTAGTTCATGGTATCACAAGCAGATGCAGTCCTGCCATCAGGCCCAGAAAATGAGAGACTGTTTCTGTGGAAAATAATAATATAAAAGACGGACTTCATTTTGCCTTCAGCAATGTGAAACAATGATTCTCAAGATGTCAACAGTTCATGCTGGGCCCTAGCAGTGGGCCAATTGTGGCAGACTTGCCCAGTGGTTAGCATACCACAACCCAGAGTTAAAGTCCTCTGCTGCTGGGCTCAAATATTCTTGGGGACCATGGAGAGCTACTGCCAGGAATTTGTGACTCACTGTCAGTCATAATAAGCTTACACATGTTAAAATGCCCATCAGCCTAGAAAAGCTCTCTTTGCCTGCCCAACTCTTGGCTATTTACCACCTGTCCTGCTCTGAGGTATGCTCCTACAGGTGACCAGAGGTGCCCCAGCTTGTAGCACTGGGAGCATGGGGCAGGCAAAGTCACCATGGTGCACAGCTGTTTGGTCACTGGCCTAACCATCACAAGCAAACAAAAGAACAGAAGACAACACAACATAAGAATGTACTGGTACAATGTAAGGAAAAGAGAAAAGAAGAAGAAGAAAAAGACAAAACTTGGAATAGTAGCCTGTCTGTTGATGGTCTCTCTGTCCTATTCCACTTGGGGTAGGCTGCCCCAAAATTGGGCTCTAACCAATTACACTAGAGTTTAGAATGACTGCATATTATTTCTCCAGAAGAGAGACTGCAGCAGCAGGATATCCCACATGGGCTCTGTTCAGCACCTCCTGACCACAGACCAGATCAGTGGCAGAGTCACCACCTATACCTCCACATATTGAAACTATCCCTTGGTGCCTCCTCACCAAAGCCACCACAGAAGACTGTGGAACACGGCTCTATCCTGCCTGAAATGGGCATGGTCAAGGGGTTTAGAAGGAGTCTGTCCCATGTCGTCAGTCTCAGTCACAAAAACAAAACAAAACAAAAACAAAACATACAGTGACAGACAAGACAGTCAACCAGAAAGACACACATAGAGCCATACAACAGATCTTACCACTCCTGTGGCAGAAAAACCACAAGTAGGCAGCAGTGAGTTGATGCACCTTGGGAGCTACCCACCTTGTCCTTGTCCAGAGATCCAGAGATCACAGAAAACTAAGGATGCTCTATTCCCTTTACAGAAACTTAGGGGTACCTCCGTCCCCTCTGACAGGGTCTGGAACATCTTCCAGAGCCTTTGTGGCTCATGTTTGTCCAGTATGTCCTCTCTAACCATTCCAAACCACACGGATTGCAGATTTTGCCTTGAGGCCTGAAACAGAAACTAGAGGAACACTGAGACAGACACAGACAGTAGACACAGACAAGACATTTACCAGCCAGTCCTGAATTCTCTGGCTTGGGCATCCTGGGGATCTTAGGGATCGTGGACCAGCCCTCAAGATGTTATGCCCAAATCTTACAGACCCTAAAGACCACCAAGGACCAGATTCCAGTTAAAACACAGTAAGGTTTTATTGCAAGCTCAATCTTGGGCCCACATCATCACTAAAACAATGGTTTTTGAGTGTAGAGCCCCCAGCTCAGGGAGAGAGGGGTTTATATTTATGGTTAAAGTATGGCTCGGCAAATTCCAGCTTAGCAGTTACATGAGTATGTGACATTCAGCAAGGGCAAGCTTGTTAAAAAGTGATTGGATAACTAACATAGCTAACACTGAGCGAGCTATCTATAGACCTAAGAATTGTTAGGTATTTCTGTACCATGAATGTTCTGCTACAAGGTCACTGGGATGCCCAGCACAATGCCCCACCCTGAGATAAGATATTTTCTAATTCTTGTGGTTACCTACAGACTAATCCTTGGGTAGGAAATTTTATGTTCCTGTTCCTGGTACTGGTGACCTATGACCTAGTTGTGGGGACTTGAGACTTCTGGGGGGAGCGTCAGACCTAGTCTTCTCACTATGAAATAGACATACATTCGTAAATCTAAATATAAGTAGAAGAAATAGAAGATAATACAAATCAATTAAGTTGTAAGCTGTCTTCCTGGTTCCATCAACTTTCCTTTCAAGTATTTTTATGCTGTCAAAATTAGCATTCCAGGTGACTTTTAAAGATAATAACAAGGCAATTTAAAAATGTACAGGAAAAGCAGCAGCATCAGACTAGCTAAAAGTACTTTTGAAAACAGACGTGTTGAAAGAACTCTACTGCTCTTATTTCAAACCTTAATCTCACTGTGCAATAATCAAAAGAACACATGATTAACAATAGGACAGAGAATTCAATTTGAAAATTTCCTCCTTGATCTTTTAGTCATTTCCACTGAACTCAACACAGACACATAAAGCAAAACTACATGAGTTCATATTAATATACATCATATACCTTGAATACAAACAATATTTTTATTGTTTATTATTATTAGTTACATTGTATTAACTCTGTATCCCAGCTGTATCATGCTCCCTTATTCCCTCCCAATCTCGCCTTCCCTCCCTCAGCTTCTCCAAGCCCCTTTCCAAGTCCATGGATTGGGGAGGACCTCCTCCCCTTTTGTCTGGCCTTGTTTTATCAGGTATCTTCAGGGCTGGCTTTGAAGTCTTCCTCTGTGGCCTAGCAGAATTGCTCCTCCCTTGGGGAGTGGGGGGGTCAAAGAGCCTGCCATTGAGTTCCTGTCATAGATAGTCCCTGTTCCCCTTACTATGGGAAACCAATTGGTTATTAAGCTACCACGAGCTTCGTCGTCCGAGTAAAGGTTCTAGGTTATATCCATACATGGTCCTTGGTTGGAGAAACAGTTTCAGAAAAGACCCCTGTGCCAGATATATTTGGTCATTGTGGGGCTCCTACCTTTTTCCTGTCATACTAACTCACCTTCTGCCTAAGGTTTGGTTATGAGTCTTAGTATCTGTTTTGAAACGCTGCTTGGTAGGGTCTTTCAGATGCCTTCTGCAGTAGACTCCTGTCATACATCCTGTGCACATCTCATTTGTCTTTCTAAGTGAAGATTGATCATCTTACCTCCTGTCTGCTTTCTTGTTTATCTCCTTTAGGTGTATAGACTTCATTATGTTTATCATATCTTGTAGGTCTATATAAGCAAGTATATACCATGTTTGTCTTTCTCTTTCTGGGATACTTCACTCAGAATGATCTTTTCTAGATCCCACCATGTGCCTGCAAACTTCATGATTTCTTCATTTTTGATTGCTGAGTAGTATTCCATTGTGTAAAACTACCACAATTTCTGTATCCATTCCTCCGTTGGACATCTGTGTTGTTTCCAGTTTCTGGCTATTACGAATAAAGCTGCTACAAACATGATTGAGCAAATGTCCTTTTTCTGTACTTGAGCCTCTTTTGGATATATACCTAAGAGTGGTATGGCTGGATCTTGAGGAAGCGTTATTCCTAATTGTCTGAGAAAGAGTCAGATTGACTTCCAAAGTGGTTGTACCAGTTTACATTCCCACCAGCAATGGAGGAGGGTTCCCCTTTCTCCACAACCTCTCCAGCATGTGTTGTCACTTGAGTTTTTTTTATTTTAGCCATTCTGATGGGTGTAAGGTGAAAATCAGGGTCGTTTTGATTTGCATTTCCCTAATGGCTAATGGGGTTGAGCATTTCTTTAAGTGTTTCTCTGCCATTCGATATTCCTCCATCGAGAATTCTCTGTTTAGCTCTTTTCCCCATTTTTTAATTGGATTACTTGGTTTGTTGCTTTTCAGCTTCTTTAGTTCTTTATATATACCGGATATTAGCCCCTCTGTCAGATAAAGTGTTGGTGAAGATTCTTTGCCAATCTGTAGGCAGTAGTTTTGTTTTGATGATGGTGTCTTTGCTTTACAGAAGCTTTTCAGTTTTATGAGGTCCCATTTTTTGATTGTTGTTCTTAGAACCTGTGCTGTTGGTGTTCTGTTCAGGAAGTTGTCTCCTGTGACAATGAGTTCTAGGCTGTTCCTCCCCTTTTTTGTTTTCTAACTGATTTAGAGCATCTGGTTTTATGTTGAGGTCTTTGATCCACTTGGACTTTAGTTTGTACAGGGTGATAAATATGGATTTATTTTCATTTTTCTGCATGTAGACATACAGTTGGACCAGCACCATTAGTTGAAGATGCTCATTTTTCCATTGAATGGATTTGGCTGCTTTGTCAAAAATCAAGTATTCATAGGTGTGTGGGCTTATTTCTGGATCTTCTATTCGGTTCCATTGATCCTTTTTTTCTATTTCTATGCCAATACCATGCAGTTTTTATTACTATTGCTCTGTAGTACAGCTTGAGATCGGGGATGGAGATGGAGATACCTCCAGATGATCTGTTGTACAGATTCGTTTTGAAGATTCTGGGTTTTTTGTTTCTACATATGAAGCTGAGAATCTTTTTTTCAAGGTCTGTAAAGAATTGAGTTGGTACAAACAATATTTAATTCATAATTGTTACATTAAATCTGGGAAGAAAGTGCTGCTATATGCTGGAATACCTATGATTCATATCATTTATAAAAAGTTTTTTTGGAATAAATCACAGAAATAAATATAAAAGAAACAAACAAAAACCATGTATGTAGGTGGCAACACTACCTTTTCTGTTTTCATACTTGGATAAAATTTTACAGAAGCACATTGATTTTTTTTAAGAAATATTGGAGCTTATCGCATAAAATGCTTTTTGAAATATAATGCGAAGAAAATTAAAAGGCATGCTTTACAGAAGGAGAAAAACATTTGCAAAGCATGTACCTGTCTTCGTAAGTTGTCTTCATAAGCTAAAAAGAGCTCCAAAATAGATACTGAAGGAAACCCCATTTTGAAAATGGACAAAGAATTTGAATTGATGTTTCACTCAAGAGCACACTGAAATGCTCAGGGAAATGGTACTCAAAATTTCTATTTATTATGGAAATAAAAAATTAAATTTCAGGGACACAGACTATATGATTGAAGACAATGAACAAATGATCCCCTTGCTAGATCACCTATTAGGGAGTGTGGATTCTCACACATCACTGGTTGGTAATGTACAATGGCAAAATCACTGCGGAAAATAGTTAAGTTGTTCTTTCCAAATTTAAGTGTACATTTGTTTTTAGGCAGGGCATTGCTTCATTAGCATGCTTTGTCTTTTTAAAAGGATGATTCTCCTGTTTCAGTCTCCCAAATGCTGGAATTCCAGGCATGTGCTACCATGTCTGGCTAAATATAATTTTTTGGCAAATGAAAAAATCATATGCTATGTTTTCATAATGACAAGGGAAAATGTCCTATGCTGTGTTGGCTATGAAAATAACTAAATGCCATTTTTAATTAAAAAACATATTTATATTTGTTTATTTATTTTTATTTGCTATTTGTTACAATTTATTCACTTTGTATCCCTTCTGTGGCCTCCTCCCTCCTCTCCTCCCAATACCTCCTTCCCATTTTCTTCTCCTCCTATGCTCCTCTCCTAGTCCACTGATAGGGGAGGTCCCCTGCCCATTCTATCTGACCTTAGCCTAATTTTAAATTCTGTTATCTGTTATTCATTTTATTTGGCATTCTGAAAAAGCAAAACTGGAAACATAGGAATAGGAAAGAAATCAGTGGTTATCACAGATTAGAATAAGAGATTGATTAGAAAGAGACACAGTGGAGATATATAGGCTAACAGGATTGTTCTTTTCTGTGATACTTGTGTTAGAGATTGCAGGACCTTATATCTTTTGTCAAAATTCATGGAATAGTGAAAGGAAAATGTAAATTATGCCATTTGCAAATTGTAGCTGCCTGAAAACAGTGTTTTAAAAACCAAAAGCCTGTGGAAGAGACACAGTATTTACTGTGGACCTATTTGCAATGCACACCTGATAGCAGAATCCTGAAATTAGTGAATTACAATCTGCATTTAAGAAGACACTCAAGTGATTCATATGTGTGTTAGAATTTCACAGAGATGCTCAATCTTTGTTCAGAAAGGCAAACAGGACAGACATCAGAAGAGGGAGGAAACAGGGAACAGGACAGGTGCCTACCACAGAGGAACTCTGAAAGACTCTACTCAGCAGGGTGTCAAAACATGTGCTGAGACTCAGAAACAATCTTTGGGCAGAGTGCTGGGAATCTTATGAAAGAAGGAGGAGATAGAAAGACCTGGAAGGGACAGGAAAACCAAAAAATCTGGTCACAGGGTTCTTTCCTGAGACTGATACTCCAAACAAGAACCATGCATGGAAATAACCTAGAACCCCTACACAGATGTAGCCCATGCAGCTCTGTATCCAAGAGAGTTCCTTAGTAATGGGAACAGGGAATGTCTCTGACATGAACTCAGTGTCTGGCTCTTTGATCACCTCTACCTGAGGGGGTAGCAGCCTTACCAGGCCACAGAGGAGGACATTGAAGCGAGTCCTGATGAGACCTAACTGACTAGGGTCAGAGTGAAGAAGAAGAAGACCTCCCCTATCATTGGATTGGGGAAGGGGCATAGGAGATGAAGAGGGAGGCAGGGTGGGATTGGGAAGGGATGGGTGAAGGAGCTACAGCTGGGATACAATGTGAATAAACTGCAATTAATAAAAATAAAATAAATTTTAAAAAAGAAAAAAATCTGTGATCAAAATATATGTATGTGTGTGAGTATGTGTACATGTGAATGCAGAAGACTGCCAATACCAAAGGATTTAGATGCCCTCAGAGCAAAAGTAACAAAATGTTGTGAGATGCCTAATGTTGGTACTGGGAACGCAACTCTGCAAGGGCAGTTTGTGCTTTTAACCTGAGCTATCTCTCTGGTTTCTATCTCATTGTTAGTTTGGGGTTAACCCTGATGGTCAGCCATGTTCTCTTACATCATTTTATAGTGGTTTCCTGATTCCAGAAGACCTTTTAAATTTTTGTTAGAGAATTAGGCTATAATCTTAATAGTATTCTTCCAAACTATTACAGCTGGTATTTAAAAATATCTTGAAATGTATATATTGTATTTTGCAGTGAGACTTCAAATACTAAAGTCTCATAAAGTTACATGTTTCTGAAAAAAAAATATTTTTGTGATGCACTAGCAGTATGTAAAACACATATTGTATATTGTGTTTAAAATTTGGCAAGCAGCACTACTTTTCCAAAATTGAACTATTCTGACAGTCATTTGAAGGGACCATGAGCTGTGAATAGGACTGTTTGATATTGGCGACATCTGCACAAAATTGGAAGAGACACTTTGACAGAAATCTCTCGCTACTAAGTCTTTGGGACTGCTTTCCTACATATGCTTTTGTTTGACTCAAGATGGGTTAGGTTTACATATTAAAGCTCAATCATGTATATTCTGGTGTCTTTTTTTGAAATAATAAGATTAATTATCCAAACAACATGAGGACAGGGACTTTATTGAATTCTGTCCTATGTTTATAACTGAATGCAGGAAAGGCAGGTGGTAAAGTACTATAATAATACAGTTTTATTGTGCTGTAGGATATTGTTATTTGGCATGGGATCCCATCAGAAGACTGGAAAACAATACTAGGTAGTACATAATAAAGCACTCATGTGTTACAGAATCCAATGACTCAAGTCATCTGGATATAAAATGTACCTTTCAGATGTGAGTGGTTGACAAGCCTCTCTTTTTTCTTTTTAAATATGTTTTAAGGAATTACATTATTTCTCCTTTCCTTTCCACTCTCAAATTTTTGGCCTCTATTTCGTTAATTGCTGTTACATACATACACATGGATACACACAAAACACACATTCATAAACATAAAAACACAACCTGCTCATTCTGCATACTCTTAAGTTTTCAGGGCTGAGGGCTGAAAACTTGCTATTGGATAATCAATTTGTGGGCTCTTCCATGTCAAAAACTATTTCTCCTTCTCTAAGTATTTAATTGTTTATAGCTCTTTGTCTAGGGTTGAAGCCACATGAGACTTCCCACTTATCTTTTAGCATGTATATTAGTGTCATTCATATTCACCTCATAGTTAGGTAGTAATGAAATGAGACTTTATAGGTATAGATCCTTCCATTCCTAAGAGAAACAATTTCAATGCACACTTCCTCTGGCTCTTACAATCTTTATATCCCCTCCTGTGCTATGATTCCTGAGCCTTAGCTAAGGAGTTGGGTTTTAGAGCATTGCATTTAATTTTCTTTTTCAGGTTTTCATACATTCACAATTATGTACTGAGCATAAATCCCCTCATACCACCTATGAACTGCTTTCTTTTCCCCACACACCTGCTGATCTGTTTGTCCTACTAGACAATTTGACTTCTACCTTCATGGCATATGAATATGTCTGTGTGGCTATATAAAACTGAAGAACCACAAATGAGATAAAATTTGAGATTGTCATTTTGTGATTTTTAAAATTCATTTAATATAATTATCTCCAGTTGCATTTATTTTCTTATAAAGGAGAAAAATGTCATTCTTTGTGGATGAAAAAAATTTCACTATGTATATATACCATGTTCCTTTTTCTATTTCCCCATTCTTATACACCTTGTATGTGTTCATAATGTAGGTTTTGTTAGTATGTTAATGTGCAAGTTTGTTAGAGGATGTGTACAGGAATAGATATGGATTATCACACAATTTTCATGTATCAGATTATTTTATAATAATAGAATAATAGCAGGCATATATGTTAGCTGGGTTATAACAGTCATGAAAATTTATGTGTATTTAATTATATGAGATCTGAAGAATTAGGGACCTGAATATGGCATTAAGAATAGACATATTCACTATTATTCTATGGCAAAATCTTTCAGATTCTATCAGTATTTTTGAAGTTATTGTCTCGTTCTTGTCTTTTTTAATACTTGAGGAAAATAATAAGGGAATAAAGATAAAATGTATATTCCTTGTTTAAAACCAAATCTGGGTAAGGTACTCTTTAAAAATTATTCTGTGTATTCAATTCATAAACAGATGTACTTTTTTGTTTATTTGATAAGGGTCTCTTTGCTGGGGCTGGGACAATGGAGTGCAATTTCCTCACAATTCATCAAAGACAATTGGCAATGAACAGTGCCAATTGTCCACCAGTGAAACTGGATCAAGAAAAGAGAAAGAAAGAGAGAGAGAGAGAGAGAGAGAGAGAGAGAGAGAGAGAGAGAGAAAGAAAGAAAGAAAGAAAGAAAGAAAGAAAGAAAGAAAGAAATAAAGAAAGAAAGAAACGAAAAAGAATCATTCAAGGAGATAGATATCACTCTCACCATTGGATTTTTTTTTAGCTGTTATCTGCAAAAAAGCCTTATTTATTGGTTGTGGATTTTCCTTCTATAATACCAGTAAAATGTCCAACAAAGAAAGAATACTTGTTCCATAATCATTAAGGCATTTGATTCTTAGGGATTATTGATAGGTTAATTGAGTAAAATCGTACATAAAGCAGGATATGTGTTATCTCTCTTAAATACAATACAGATTAAATTATTTGCAATGTGTGTATCTCAGGAAATGCCCTGATTGAGTGGATAGAACTATGGAAATATGCTAGCAGGCAAGATAAAACTATTTGAGTTTTCTCTATGGATTTAAATCACTTATTTAAGTGTATGAGTTATGCCATCTTGTATCACCTTCTCTCATTACGAACTCCAGCAAGTGTAGAGCTACATTTCATTTTAGCAGCTTTTGAAAAATGACATGGACTAATGACTGAAAGATGCTTTGCACACCATTAACTTTTCCAGGGACTTTGTTGAATGGTGACACCAATATGATTCACGACTCCTTCAGATATGTTTGCCTACTAGACTTGTCCTGCTTGATTGAACTTTAGCTTACTCATCAATGTAAGAGGAGGACCTTTAAAGAATGATGATCACAAAGGAATGAATACATCATAGAAAATTTCTTGTTATCAGATCGTGTGTCATTATCCAGTATTCACTAAACTGAAGTAGACACTTACTTTTGTTTTCTGAGTTGGAGCTTGCTGAAATTTCTAATTACAATGCAAAGACCTCAAGCCTTCATTATTTAATAGTTTTATTTACTGCTACTTCATTTAGTATGGAAAGAAAAATCTGAATTTATACATACATATTCACGGGTAGCTAAGAATGTCTGAAGAAATTGTGAATTACATTAGTGTCATTTAACAAACTCCCAAGAATAGTGAATAGTTTGCAAGGCATCACTTAATAGTCAGTTCCAGTTTGTTTTACAAAAGTTGCTTAACAATAAAGCCTGGGTCTTCATACTTAGTGAATCTACTGAGGGATAAGAAATAAACCTTCAAATTATTTCATATTAGTAAAGAGGCTGCAGTTCAGTTAGGTGAAAAGAATGAGTCATGATGATTTTCATTTATGAAACAATGAAAAATAACATGCCACAAATAAAAGAATTGTCAAAAATGAATACCTTAGCTGGATATGGTGGTACATACTTGTAAACCCCAATAATTGGAGTATATAAATAGAGGGTCCTAAGAACAGATTGAGAGATTTGATGATATTTAAGAAAATTTAATTATTTATATATATATATGAATATATATACGTATATGTTTGAATATATATATATATATTCAAAAAATTGGGGACAAAAGCTGAATCACTAGTGCTGGTCTGAGCACATGAGTAAATAGGCTGAAGTAAAAAATTTCAACTCTAAGGGTGATTAATAACATGTGTGACTGTTCATCTTCATTGTCAGGTTGATTTAATTGGAAATCACCTTAGGAGGCATGGGATGTGTGTGTGTGAGGGACATTTAATGGAGGGAAGAAAGTCCCCCCTTTTTATAATACTATGTAATACTTTTGGGGTCAGAAACATGACTCAGTGAGTAAAGATAGTTATCACCAAGGTCAATAACTTGAGTTCAATCCTAGGACTCATATAGTGGAATGAGAGACCTCAAATTATCTTCTATCCTCTACATTTGTGTCATTATTCTTGTACCCCCAATCCTACAAAATAGTAAATATTATGTTTAAAAAGTAACTTGATAGATATTTTATAAGTTAATTCATCTATGTGATCACATAAAATACAGTGAATGTGTATTTTTGGAAAATATTATTTTTTGAATTATCTGTATGCATGACTTGGATGTAACCCTTTGTATTATATACTAAGCCTAGTTTGTGATGATTCATTTGTATGTTTAAATTAGAATAAGGAAATACTTATTTGCAACCTGATAGAAAAAAAAGGACATTTATGTTTGTCCTTGTTGTTCTCCTTTAGAATGACAATACTAAGCTCTAATGTGCTTCTCAAACCCTAGACTCCTAGAAAATCTGATGCACATGTTCAACACAAAATAGAGTCTGGGAATTTCCAGAGATAAATCATTCCTTTTTTCCAACAGGTCTCTGAAGAGCTTTCCAACATTATTCCAGTCACAATTGCTTAATTATACATCATAATTATGTAACTACACATTGTAATTATATGATTATACATATTTACATCTCAATAGACAATTAGATATAACAACTCTTAGCACTTAAATGCACGATGACAAAAGTTACTTGATATAATTAAGGAACCTACAGAGAACATGAAATAAATGTTATTCTGATTCTATATAATTGTTTTTGTGAGATAGAAGAAATAAGAGAGCTGACTTCAGAATGGATAATGAGTGATAGTATACATTTTTAATAAAGTCAATGAACATTTAAAAGTACAGAAAGTTCACTGCTATGTTTTCCAGAACGATAATATACATTTAAAATCTTTTTGAAATATAATTACATCATTTATTTTTCCATTCTTCCCTCCAAAGCCTCTTATGTACTGTTCCTTGCTCTCTTTCAAAATCATAAACACATTTTTATTAATTCTCATTACATGCGAATATGAATGTATACACACACACACACACACATATTCCTAAATATAACCTGCTCAGTCTATATAATGTTTACTTGTATGTATGTTTTCTGGGATGACCGTAGGGTATTAGAAAACCAGCTGTTTTGTTCTTTCCTAGAGAAGACTATTTCTCCCACTCTCAACATTCCTTACTTGCCTATAGTAGTTCTTTGTGTAGGGTTAAAACCTAATGTTTTTGCTTTTTTTCCTTGTTTAGCTCATGTTTATTAGGCAGTCATGTTGGTTAGATATCATGGGTGTAGCTTCTGGCATTACTATTATACACAATCTCAAAAATAAATAAATAAATACAACTCACCAATTTTATGGCTTGTTCAATTTTTCTGCCCTATCTTTCATAATGTTCCTTCAAAGTTAGGGACTTGATTTCTTTTGTAGATGTATTCATTGATACTAGGCTCTTCAACTTTCCTTTTTGATTGGTTGTAGTTTTTGTGATGGTCTCTGCCTGTTGCAAAGAGAAGCTTCCTTGGTAAGGAGTGAGGACTACACTTTTCTGTGGGTATAAGGACAACTGCTCAAAGTGCTCTTAGAGGTTATTCTGATTTAGTAAAGTAGCAGTTGTAGATTCCCCTCTAATAGCCATGACCTTAGTAGGTCTGGGTAATTGGTTAGGTTTCTAGTACCAGCCATAATTTCTTTCTTGCTGTGTGTGTTTTAAATCCAATTATAGAGCTTTCAGGTGTGATCAAGGCATGTGTGCCACTAATGAACCTCTAGGATTATTCTGCCATGCTGGTTGTTGTGTTCATTCATGGGTATCACATATGGCTAGGACCATTGGTTGTTTCCTTTCTTTGGAAACTCTCATGGTATATTTTAGCACCATGAAAGCTACTCCTCAGGAAAGAGACATTCCAGTAGATTCTAACTCAAGGACTTCTGTGTCCAGTATATTAAGCCTTTGGTGTCTACCACAATAGGGACTTACCTTCCAGCTCCAAGAGGCAAGCAAAGTCAATAGCAAAAGGCTCTATGATTGAGAAATTTCTTGGAAAACCAAACTAGCAACTCAAAAGACATCTTCTCATGGCTGAACTAGGTTATTTGTTAGGTGGTCATTGGCTCTTGGAAGATTCATTGTTAACCTAGATGAGAACAGACAATGATGTGTAATATGCTTTTTTTTAAAAGATAGTTAATCGTATGATTCATTATGGCCTTTTCAGTCATTATTTCTGCTTCTTATCCTCTGCCCTTTTTCTTCTGTGTTCCAAGTACTACCTGTACTTGGTCTTGACTCTAGAAGCTGTTGCAGTAATACATTTCTTAAGCAAAAAAAAAAAAAAAAAAAAAAAAAAAAAAAAAAAAAAAAAAAAATGTTTCCTACCACTCCATTTATTGAGAACTTGTCTCACGATAGGTCAAATTTTCACCACCATGAGAAATCATATTGACATTTTGGATATTATTGATTGATTTGACTTGTAGAGATAAAATAGATATATAGTTCCAGAGGATTAGATTGAAAGAGACCTTGTAATTAGAGGGAAAATTTTAGTTCATTAACATGTCAATATGGGATTCATGTCACAGTGGGTTCTTTGAAAAAATACTTTCATTTCAAAATCTAGTGGATAGTCATCTAAATTTTTGTAAAATGCAATCTCAACATACTTGCTAGTACTGTGAATAATAAGGAATTCATTTATAAGCTCGACCATTTCCACTGATGTTAATTACTTCCTCACTGTTGTGACAAAAAGAATATACTCAGAAAGAGGCAATTGAAAAATAGAAAGATTTACAGTGTACGGTTTGACAGAGCAGATTTTTTTTTTTAATCAGAATGGGGAAGGTATAACAACAGAAGGGAAGACTGGCTGCTTATATCTTTAGTCAGCAAGTGACCAGGAAATGGGGATAGGCTATATAACTTCAAGATGCATTGCCAGTGTCCACGTTGCACAGCAAGTCTCTACCTCTTAAAGGTTCCAAAATCTTCCCAAAGAGTACCAGCATATAGAAACTAAGTATTCAAACACATAAATATAGGGGAAATACTTTCTATTCAAACCAATATCAGTATTTACTCTCATATATGTGATTAATTTTTCTTTTTTTTAATTTTTTTATATTTTATTTAACTTTTATTAATTATACCTTATTCATTTTGTATCCCCCCATAAACCCCTCTCTCCTCCCCTCTCAGTCCCACCCTCCCCCCCCCTTTCTGCATGCATGCCCCTCCCCAAATCCACCAAGAGGGGAGGTCCTCCTCTCCTACCCTCCGACCCCAGTCCATCAGTTCTCATCAGAAGTGGCTGCATTGTCAGGGTTCTAGGTTATCTCCATGAATAGTCCTTGGTTGGTTGGAGTATGAGTCTCTGGGAAGTTCCCTGTGTTCAAATTTTCTTGTTCTATAGCTCTCCTTGTGGAATTCCTGTCCTTTCCAGCTCTTGCTATTTCCCACTTCTTACCTAAGATTCCATTCACTCTGCCTGAGAGTTGGCCATCAGGCTCAGCATTTGCTTTGACAGTCTGCACGGGAGAGGCTTTCAGAGGCCCTCTGTGGCAGGTTCCGAGGTTGTTTCCTGTTTTCGTTTTCTTCTGATGTCCATTCTCTTTGCCTTTCAGGATGGGGATTGAACATTTTAGTTAGGGTCCTATCTTTTGCTTAGTTTGTTTACATGTACAGATTTCAGTGGGTTTATTCTATGTTGTAATTTTATATGAGTGAGTATATACTGTGTGTGTCCTTCTACTTCTGGGACAACTCACTCAGGATGATCCTCTCCAGGTCCCACCATTTACCTGCAAATTTCATGATTTCCTTATTTTTCATTGCTGAATAATACTCCATTGTATAGATGTACCATAGTTTCTGCATCCATTCTTCATTTGAGGGGCATCTGGGCTGTTTCCAGCTTCTGACTATTACAAATAAAGCTGCTACAAACATGGTTGAGCAAATGTCCTTTTTGTGTACTTGAGCCTCTTTTGGGTATATGCCTAGGAGTGGTATGGCTGGATATTGAGGATATTGAGGAAATCAACAGATTGATTTCCAGAGTGGTTGTACAAGTTTACATTCCCACCAGCAGTGGAGGAGGGTTTCCCTTTCTCCACAACCTCTCCAGCATGTGTTGTCACTTGAGTTTTTGATCTTGGCCATTCTGATGGGTGTAAGGTGGAATCTCAAGGTTGTTTCGATTTGCATTTCCCTAATGGCTAATGAGACTGAGCATTTCTTTAAGTGCTTCTCTGCCATCTGATATTCCTCTACAGAGAATTCTCTGTTTAGCTCTGTTTCCCATTTTTTAATTGGATTACTTGGTTTGCTGCTTTTCAGCTTCTTTAGTTATTTATATATACTGGTATGAGTCCTCTGTCAGATAAAGGGTTGGTGATGATTTTTTCCCAATATGCAGGCAGTCGCTTTGTTTTGAGGACTGTGTCCTTTGCTTTACAGAAGCTTTTCAGTTTCATGAGGTCCCATTTATTGATTGTTGCTCTTAGAGCCTGTGCTGTTGGTGTTCTGTTCAGGAAGTTTTCTCCTGTACCAATGAGTTCTAGGGTATTCCCCACTTTTTTTTCTAGCCAATTTAATGTGTCAGGTTTTATGTTGAGGTCTTTGACCCACTTGGACTTCAGTTTTGTGCAGGGTGATATGTATGGATCTATTTTCATTTTTCTACATGTAGGCATCCAGTTGGACCAGCACCATTTGTTTAAGATGCTATCTTTTTTCCATTGTATGGTTTTGGCTTCTTTGTCAAAAATCAGGTGTCCATAAGTGTGTGGGTTTATTTCTGGGTCTTCTGTTCGGTTCCATTGATGCACCATTCTGTTTCTATGCCAGTACCATGCAGTTTTTATAACTGTTGCTCTGTAGTACCGCTTGAGATCAGGGATGGAGATACCTCCAGAAGATCTTTTATTGTAGAGGATTGTTTTAGCAATTCTCGGTTTCTTGTTATTCCATACGAAGTTGAAAACTTTTATTTCCAGGTCTGTAAAGAATTGTGTTGGCAATTTGATGGGAATTGCATTAAATCTGTATATTGCTTTTGGTAAGATGGCCATTTTTACTATGTTAATCCTGCATAGCCATGAGCATGGGAGATCACATACACTTTCATCATTCGTTTCTATATATAGCTTAATAAGTGAACTTTTTGAATCTCTTGTAAGTTATTGTACAGATAAGATCTATAAGAGGAACCTGTTTTTATATGAGTTGAGTGATATTTCTTTTTAGGTTCAATCTCAGGCATTCTTTATTCACCTTTATAAATCACTACTTATATGAATCCAGCCAGAATATTGCCGTCTAGCCTTGAGAGTTATCAAATCTTTCTTTGAAAATTATATGAACATAAAGAAGAAAATCTATCAAAGCTGCCAGCTAATCAACACTATAAAAAAAAGAAAGAAATGAACAAGAATATTTGGTGAACCCATATTGGCTTCTTTCATAAATGCCGAAATGCCATCTGCTTAATAACCGTTTTGCTAGAGATCAACATTTATCTTTTGATTTTTATTCCAGAATAGAACATTTTTATGGTTTTAAAACCTAGCTACAAATTTTTAGTTACCTCTCCTAATTTTAGTCATTTCTTAAAAAAAAAATAAGTAGTTTAGAAATTGTAAATACCCATTTTCCTTCTCATATTATTGACTTTATTATAGTCTTCTATTAATTTATTTTTTTCTTCAAAAATTATTCATTATATATCCTGATTAAACCCCTTTCCTCAATTCCCCCCACTCCCACCCTCATTCCCTCTTCTCCCCAATCCCCTTTCCTTAGTCAACCGAAAGGGAAAGTTCTCCACTATCGCCTATACCTTGTTAAGTCTGGTAAGGCTGCCTTATCAGTGGCAAGTGATCAAAGAGCAGTCAACTGAGATCATGACAGATGCAGCCCTGTTTCCCTCACTAAGAGATCCACATTGAGACTGAGCTGCAAATCAGTCACACCTCAGCAGTTGGTCTAGGTCCTCCTCCATTGTTCCCTCAGTCTCTGCATGACCACCTGGGCTCAGGTCTTTACCTTTGTTGTTGTCCTTGTGGGGCTTCTGTTCTCTAGATGTCCCTCTATTCCTACACTTCCCTTCTTCCATAAGACTCCCTGTGCTATGCCCAAAGTTTGGCTGTTTGTCTCAGAATCTGCCTTGACTTCATTTGCACAGGAGACAACTTGCTGAACAGAAGAGGAACAGCACAGGCTCCAAGACAAGCAAACAATAAATGGAGCTGAAAAGCTTCTGGAAAGCAAAGGACACTGTAAACTGGAAAAAGATCTTCATCAACCTTACATGCAATTGAGGGCTAATATCCAAAATACATAAATAACTCAAGAAGTCAAACACCAATAAACCAAGTAATCCAATTAAAAAATGGGGTACAGAGCTAAATAGAAAATTCTCAACAGAGGAATATTGAATGAGAGTGAGACACTTAAAGAAATTCTCAACATTCTTAGTCATCAAAGAAATGCAAATCAAAACAACGCTGAGATTCTATCTTACACCCAACACATGGTGGAGATGTTGTGGAGAAAGGGAAAGTCTCCTACATTTTGGTGGGAATACAAACTTGTACATCACGTTGAAAATCAATTTGGAGCTTTCTCAGAAAATTGTGAATAGCACTACCTCAAGATGCACTCCTGGGAATATACCTAAAAGATGCTCCACCATTCAATAAGGACATTTGCTCAACCATGTTCATAGCAGCTTCATTTGTAATATCCAGAATTGGAAACAATCTAGATATCCCTCAACAGAGGACTGGAAAAATGGAAAATGGAAAAATGCAAATAGATCCATACTTATCACCCTGCATAAAACTAATGTCCAAGTAATCAAAGACCTCAATATAAAACCAGACACACTAAACCTGCTTGAAGAAAAAATGGGGAAGAACCTGGAACTCATTGACCCAGGAGACAACTTCCTGAACAGAACACCAACAGCACAGGCTCTAAGAGCAATAATCACTAAATGGAACCTAATGAAATAAAAAAGCTTCTGTAAGGAAAGGACACTGTCATCACAAGAAAAAGACATCCTACACACTGGAAAGGAGCTTCACCAACCCTATATTTGACAGAAGGTTAATATCCAGAATATATAAAGAACTAAAGAATTTAAAAAGCAATAAATCAAGTAATCCAACTAAAATATGGGAAACAGAGCTAAACAGAGAATTCTCAATAAAGGAATATCAAATGACATACAAACACTTTCTCAGACGACTAGGAATAGCACTTCCTCAAGATCAAGCTATACCATTCCTAGGCATATATTCAAAAGAAACTCAAGTACACAATAAGGACATTAGCTCAACCATGGTTGTAGCAGCTTTATTTGTAATAGCCAGAAGCTGGAAACAACCCAGATGACCCTCAACTGAGGAATGGATACAGAAATTGTGGTACATCCACACAATGGAATATTACTCAGCAATAAAATCAAGGAAATCATGAAATTTGTAGGCAAATGGTGGGAAGAAACTAATCAAGAGAGAGGACTCTGGCTAAAATGCTCAATCCCCATCCAGAAAGGCAATGAGGATGGGCATCAGAAGAATGAGGAAACAGGAAACAAGTCAGGAGTCTGCCACAGAGGAATTCTGAAAGGTTCTGCCCTGCAGACTATCAAAGCAGATGCTGAGACTTATGGCCAACCTTTGGGCAGAGTGAAGGTTATCTTATAAAAGAAGTGGGTGGGAAATATTAAGATCTGGTGAGGACAGGAGCTCCACAAGGAGAGCAACAGAACCAAACAATCTGAGCAGAGGGTTCTTTCCTGAGACTGATACTCCATCCAAGTACCATGCATGTAGATAACCTAGAACCACTGCACAGATGTAGCACATGGCAGTTCAGTGTCCAGTATCCACAGTAAAGGGAACAGGGACTGTCTCTAACATGAACTGATTGGACTGCTCTTTGATCACCTTCCCCTAAGGGAGAAGCAGCATTACTAGGCCACAGAGGAAGACAATGCAGCCAATCCTGATGATAACTAATAGACTAGGATCAGCAGGAAGGAAAAGAAGACCTCCCATATCAGTGAACATGGGGAGGGGCATGTGTGGAGAAAGGGGGTGAAGGCAGGGTTTGGGAGGGGAAAAGGGAGGGAGCTACAGGGGGGGGATACAAAGTGAATAAAGTGTAATTAATAAAAATAAATAAAAATTTAATAAAAAGCATAATCAATTTAATGAGATAATTTTCTTCTTGGTGATTATGAAAGAAAGTATTCAATGAAAATATAACTATGTAATTAAATACATAAACCTATTATCTGCTTTCCAACTGTGTACCTAGCCTATGTGTACTGTTTCACACACACACACACACAAACACACACACACAGGACACACATACACATATGCACACACAAGCATGAATGTATGTATACACATAAACACACTTTCCATAACCATACATATACAAAGATATGTAACTAAATTTCTTCCATTTGTATCTACTCTGTCATGAAACCTGAAGTTAGAGTTAGAAAAAGAGGGCAAAGGTGAACAATTCACTCAATATAGTAATTAGTGTTTCTATGCTTTTCTCTTTCAACCTCCTTTTGTTTCTCTGTGTTTCCTTATGTCTACATTGACATCGCTGATGTACCTAAGCAATTCACAGAGTGATGGAAAGCATAATAGAAACTGAATTTTGAAAGTTAAGTACTTTCATGTGATTTGGCATTATGGCCAAATTATATGTACTTAAAGGAAACTTTGATAGTTTCTTTACATTTACAGCCTGATACTAGGGACATTGGATTAGAATTTGCTTTCCTACCTCTTTCTCTTAATATATTCTAATTAATACCTCAGTTTCTGTTTCATCTGTAAATTGTAGAAACTATTGTGAGTGTAAAAGAGTTGTTATGCATGTCTACCCCCCAAAAAAGGCCTCAGAGGGGAGGAGAGATGAGTCACAATTTAATAGCACTGGATTTTTTTCTTTTATCACTCATAGAAAAATTTTGATGTCTTGATGACTTTGAGTTTGTTTTCCTCCATGTTTTTTTAAATTTAACTCATCTTGAAAATATAACTGTAGAACCACAAATAAAACAGATATGCTATTGTATTTTACTATTCACTTAATTATTACAACTATTTTCCCACACTGTCTACACAATTGACATATTTCATGACATAAGTACTCATATTTATTTTAGATTGTTTTATCTTCACCTCCATTTCTTTTTTTGTAGTAGAAGTTGTATTTGCATTTTCATTGTTTTTGTTTGGATATAATGTAGTTTTAATTCTCCAAAGCAAATTGACTAAGTGTCATTTATCAGGTAACTTTTATTTTACCTAGAATTTTGAAGAAAATATTTTAACATGTTCTCTTTTTTTTTAAATTTTATTTTTTTCTTATCAGTTACATTTTATTAACTCTGTATCCCAGCTCTATCCGGCTCCCTCATTCCCTCACAATCCCACCCTCCCTCCCTCATCTCCACCCTGCCCCGTTCCAAGTCCACTGATAGGGGGGACCTCTTCCCCATTCATCTGATCCTGTTTTATCAGGTATCTTCAGGACTGACTGCAAGGTCCTCCTCTGTAGCCTAAGAGTACTGCTCCTCCCTTGAGGGGTGGGGAGGTCAAAGAGCCAGCCATTGAGTTCCTGTTAGAAATAGTCCTTGTTCCCCTTACTATGGGAAACCAATTGGTTACTAAGCTACCACGGGCTACATCTGAGCAGGGGTTCTAGGTTATATCCATACATGGTCCTTGGTTGAATGTCAGTCTCAGAAAAGACCCTGTGCCCAGATACATTTTTTCCTTGTGGAGCTCTTATCCTTTCCCCATCATACTAACACCCCTTCTTTCATATGATTCCCTGTACTCTGCCGAAGGTTTGGTTATGAGTTTTTGTATCTGCTTTGAAAACACTGCTAGTTAGAGTCTTTCAGATGCCTTCATTAGACTCCTGTCATACGTTCAATGCACATCCCATCTGTCTTTCTAAACAAGGATTGATCATCTTACCCCATATCCACTCTCTTGATTATCTTTTTGAGGTATATAGATTTCATTATGTTTATCATATCTTATTCGTCTATATAAGCAAGTATATACTGTGTTTGTCTTTCTCCTTCTGGGATATTTAACTCAGAATGATCTTTTCTACATTCCACCATTTGCCTGCAAATTTCATGAGTTCCTCCTTTTTGATTGCTGAGTAGTATTGCATTGTGTAAAAATACCACAATTTCTGTATCCATTCCTCTGCTGAAGGACAAAACACTTAAAGAGATGCTCAACATCCTTAGCCATCAGAGATATGTAAATCAATATGACCTGTTTGAAAAACAAAACAAAACAACAACAACAAAACAACTTCTGGGTTGTTTCCAGGTTCTGGCTATTACAAATAAGGCTGCTATAAACATGGTTGAGCAAGTATCCCTTTTGTGTACTTGAGCAAAGTTTGGGTATATACCTAGCAGTGGTATAGCTGGGTCTTGAGGAAGCACTATTCTTAATTGTCTGAGAAAGTGCCAGATAGATTTCCAGAGTGGTTGTACCAGTTTACATTCCCACCAGCAGTGGATAAGGGTTCCCCTTTCTCCACAACCTCTCCAGCATGTGTTGTCACTTGAGTTTTTCATCTTGGCCATTCTGATGGGGTGAGGTGAAATCTCAGGGTCGTTTTGATTGCATTTCCCTGACGGCTAATGTGGTTGAGCATTTCTTTAAGTGTTTATTTCCCATTTGATATTCCTCTGTTGAGAATTCTCTGTTTAGCTCCGTTTCCCATTTTTTAATTGGATTACTTGGTTTGCTGCTTTTCAGCTTCTTTAGTTCTTTGTATATACTGGATATAAGTCCTCTGTCAGATAAAGGGTAGGTGAAGATTCTTTCCCAATCTGTAGGCAGTTGTTTTGTTTTGATGACAGTGTCCTTTGCTTTACAGAAGCTTTTCAGTTTCATGAGGTCCCATTTATTGATTGTTGCTCTTAGAGCGTGTTCTTTTGGTGTTCTGTTCAGGAAGTTGTCTCCTATCATTGCTTGTATTCTTTTGTTTTTTTTGTTGTTGTTGTTGTTGTTGTTGTGTAGTTATCTATTTCCTCAGTTTCCTTAGATGTAGTTGTTTTCTTTGGTTAGTTGTTTCCCTTCTAGCAACTTCTGTAGAGCTGGGTTACTATGTAGATATTGTTTAAATATGGTTTTGTCATAGAATATTTTGAATTCTCTGTTTATGTTGATTGAAAGTTTTGCTGGGTATAGTAGTCTGGGTTGGAATCTGTGGTTCCTGAAGGACTGTATGTTTTCTGTCCAGGCCCTTCTGGCTTTCATAGTTTCTGTTGAGAAATCTGGTGTGATTCTGATAGGTCTACCTTCATATTTTACTTGGCTTTTTCCCTTGCTGCTTTTAGAATTTTTTCTTTGTTCTGTAGGTTCAGTGTTTTGACTAGGATGTGACATGAAGAATTTCTTTTCTGGTCTAGACTACTTGATGTTCTGTAGGCCTCTTGTATGTTTATGGACATTTTCTTTAAGTTGGGAAAATTTTCTTCTATAATTTTCTTGAAAATATTTTCCGGACCTTTGAGCCTGATGTCTTCTTTTTCTTCTACTCCTATTATTCTTAGCTGTTGTTTTTTCATGGTGTCCTTGATTTCTTGGATGTTTTGTGTTTGGAACTTTTCTGATTTTATTTTTGCTTTGAGAGATGTGTCAATTTCTGCAAGTGTATCTTCGGCTCCTGAGATTCTTTCTTCCATCTCTTGTATTCTGTTGGTGATGCTTACCTTTGTAGTTCCTGATCTTTTCTCTATGTTCTCCAGCTCCAGGTTTTTCTCTATTTATGTTTTCTTTATTGATTCTGATTCTGTTTTCATGTCTTGCACCATTTCCTTCATCTGCTTGAATGTGGAGTCCTGCTTTTCAGTGACAGCTTCTATTTTTTTTGTCTGATTCCTCTCTATGTATCACTAATTGTGCTTCTACTTCTTTGGTTATAATTGCCTATATTTCTATGAGAGCTTTGTTTATTTCTTCTTTATTTGCCTTTATTTGTGTGGACATTTCTTTGAGAGCTTTGTTCATTTCTTCTTTGTTTGCCTCAATTTTCGTAGTCATTTCTCTGAGAGCACTATTTGTTTCCCATTTGTTCGTCTCGATTTCTTTGGCTATTTCTCTGAGGGCTTTGTTCATTTCATCTTTATGGGCCTGTAATAACTGGAGAAACATAGTTTTGAGGTCGTTTTCTTTTATATCTAGTGAATTGAAGTGGCCATTGTTTTGTGGGGTTGCTGGTGAGGTCATTATGTCCTGATTTTTGTTGGGTGTATTCTCATGTCTGCCTCTAGCCATCTGGTTATTTATAACCCTCACTGTTTGTTTCTCTAGTTTGTAGTTCAGGCTCTGATTGTCTTTCTGTTTTATGGACTGCTTTTTTTTTTTTTTTTTTTCAGGAAGATGAGAGAGGTTCACTGGTTTGGGAGTGTGCACTGTGGTTTCAGTTTTGCCTAAGTAAGGAATGTGATGCTGGTGCTATTCGCATGCTCTTTTAGTGGGCGCAGTGTGCATGCGTGGATTCTCTGACTATTGCAGTGGACTGCAGGCCACTATTATGCAGTTCTGTCTGAGATCCAGGGATTATTTGCCTGGATTACACTGGTGGACCCACAAGGCAGAGGCTTCAACTTTGGGGTCACTATCCCAAGAATCCCTATGATGCCCACACTAGAGGAGTGGGTGGCAGGGATCTTGTCTGGTTGCTTCTGTGGAGAGGCCCTGAGTCTGGGGTAAACTCTCCCTAGAAGGCTCACTCACTCTCTTGCAGGACCAGTTACTCTCCGATTTGATCCTGCTGCGGAGAATGCGCAGGTAGGCTATCATTCAGCTCTGTGTCACTGTGGCCGCAGGACTCGGTGTCCACCTTTCCTTTGTGCTGCCTCTCTGTCCTGTCCCTCTGCCAGGAGGGGTTATGTTGACTGGTCCCGGGGCAGCGCGGTAAAGAGTTAAGTTTGAGTGTTCTCAATCCCAGATTCCTGGCCCAGATCTATCTGCCAGAAGCAGCCTGGCGGTAGAACCTATGTTTGCTGATTCTGAGAGAGTACCAGGCATGGTTGAGTGTTCTCAGATCCTGAGCTTGGGTTTCTCTGCCAGGGGCCACTGGGTGAGCTGGAGAGGGGGTGCTGTTTCCTGTTGCAGGCTGCCTCTCTGTCCTTCCCCTCTGACCTTCCCCTCCGCTAGGGCAAGCTTATGGTGGCACTCTCAAGGGAGTGCCAGAAGGGGTTGGGACTTCTCAGTCCTGATCCTGAGCTGGGGTTTCTCTGCCAGGGGTCGGGGGGGGGTGGTGCCGGTGTTAGGACTTGGTGCTAGACCTTATTGTGCTGAACCCTGGAGAGTCTCAGGACATATTGAAAGACCACAGTCCCAGATCCTGAGCTGAAGCTTGTTTGCTAGGAGCAGCCGGCAGCACTGGGGTCCAGGCGCTGTGA
Organism: Meriones unguiculatus; assembly: GCF_030254825.1. Lineage (NCBI taxonomy): Eukaryota > Metazoa > Chordata > Mammalia > Rodentia > Muridae > Meriones > Meriones unguiculatus. The sequence continues at coordinate 87,561,439 of NC_083369.1, read as the reverse complement.
AGCCACTGTGCACCTCTCTATCCTTCTGCTCGGCCAGGGCAGGGTTATGGCGGTGTTCTGGTTCTCTGGGGAGTGCCGTGAGTTTTCTCAGCCCTGAGCTCTGTTTTGTTTTTTTTTTTTTTTTTTTTTTTTTTTTTTTTTTTTTTTTTTTTTTGGTGGGAGCTGCAGCTCTCGTTGGGGCTGGGGTACAGACAGTGTGGTCTGTGGCAGATTCTGCTAGATGCCTCCTGCCTCCTCCGAAGAGGGAGTAGGGTTTTGGGTGCCGGGAAGTGCCTTGGGATCACCTCTCAGGGTGTCTCCTCCCGGAGGAGTCTGCTGTGACCTGATTCTAGATGGACTCAGATCATGGTTAGTCTCTTTCTTCTTGGAAGTCTAGATAACTCTGTTCTGGGTTGATCAGCCCCTTCACTCACCAATTTCCGCATTGTGGGTCCTCTCCCCTTCAGCTAAGCTGCACACTAGTCACCGCCATCTTGGAAGCTAAAATCTTAACATGTGCTCATATTGGATGATGCAGTGGAGAATTTAGGTATCAGTAAAGTTCTTTAGCGTACACAGTACATTTAATGCCTAGATAAAAGCATGCATCATTTATTAATATTAAAATTAATGACTTTGGGGGAACTATGCACTGATCTGAATTTTTTGGTATTAAATTTTGTATAATCTTTCCATGAGACATCATGTGGTATCTTATGCTATAGAGTCAGTTACATTTTTTTGTGGAAATATTTTTCAAAGTTTTATATTTTTACTATTATTGAATGAATTGTATTTGCCTATTGCACATATATTCACATTCCTAAGTATCTCTGATTACTTTCTTATTATCTTCCTGCCTCAGATTTCTTGATTGTCCCGTTTCTGCAGTAATTAGAATTAATCCATAGCTGCTTAGTTATGTATGCTAATGATTATTACATCTGTAAAAACAGTATTTTGATCTTTGTTTGCTTTCTTAACTCAGTAATCTCACTTTTCATCTTAATCTGGTATTTAATTTTCTTGTCACCAAGATTTAATTTTCCTGAAATAATTGTTAACATCAAGTTCTTTCATAGTATAATTACTAAAGAGGAATTTTCTTTTTTTCACTGGGAAATGTCTGTTACAAGTGGGATTATTCAACCATGTCATATATTTAGTTGGGTTCCCTAGCAGTAGCCTCATACAAGAGGATTTCCAGGTGAATAGGTAATTCAAGAAGGGAGTAACCCCTGTGGAAAAGCCCAAGAGAGATGGTGAAAACAGGAGAAACCAGGGGTAAATTTAATTCAAATCTCTATAAAGACAAGCTTTGCTTTATTCTTGCATAGACATTCTGGAAGCAATATTACACTTCTGAGTTTCCAAATAAAAGAGTAGGTTTTTCCATTGTGTAGATGTACCACAATTTCTGTATCAATGAATTATTACTCAGCAATTAAAAAAAAAGGAAATCATGACATTTAAAGGTAAATGTTGGGATCTGGAAAAGATCACCCTGAGGGAGCTATCCCAGAAGCAGAAAGATGCAGAAAGATGCACACAATATGTACTCACTCATATAGATATATAATATAGAATAAACCTACTAAAATCTGTACACTTAAAGAAACTAATCAAGAGGGAGGACTCTTGCTAAAATGCTCAATTCCTATCCAGAAAGGCAATGAGGATGGACATCAGAAGAAGGCAAAAAAGGGAACAAGTCAGGAGCCTGACACAGAGGACCTCTGAAAGGCTCTGCCCTGCAGAGTATCAATGCAGATGCTGAGACTTATGGGCACCCTTTGGGCAGTGTGCAGGGAATCTTATGAAAGAAATGGGAAACAGTAAGATCTGCAGAGGACAGGAACTCCACAAGGAGAGCAACAGAACCAAAAAAATCTGCACACAGGGGTCTTTCCTGAGACTTATACTCCAAACAAGGACCATGCACCGAGATAACCTAAGACCCCTGCACAGATGTAGCCCATGGCAGTTCAGTATCCAAGTGGGTTCCATTGTGATAAGAACATGGACTGTCTCTGACATGAACTGATTGGCCTGCTCTTTAATTACCTCCCCCTGAGGGGGAAGCAGCATTACCAGGCCACAGAAGAGGACAAGGCAGCCACTCCTGATGAGACCTAATAGACTAGGATCAGAAGGAAGGAAAAGAAGTCCTCCTCTATCAGTGGACTTGGGGAGGTGCATGCATGCAGAGGGTGGAGGAAGGGAGGGATTTGGATGGGAGGAAGGAGGGAACCACCGTGGAGGATACAAAGTGAGTAAAGTGTAATTAATAAAGAAATATAAAATAAAAAAGATAGCATTCTTTGCCATATTACCAATTGTTTATTATTAGTGTGCTAAGCTTTGTGTAGATTTTGTGTTAGTTCTTAGAAAATTCAATGAATTTTCTTTCATCCTGTGTTTTGCATTTGAAAAAAATTATAACATCCCAAGTAGATAGATAGATAGATAGATAGATAGATAGATAGATATACATGTATGTATTTCTCTCAAGAAAATTTAAATGTAAAAGCCTGGAGTAGGTAGAAAGGGAAAAAGAGCACATCAGATGCCAACATAACTTTGTGGATGGTGAAAATTCTGTTTTTTTCTAAAGTTCCATAATAGATCATATATTTCTTTCCAGTTTACTGTGGAAGAGAAGTTCTTGGAAGAAGCTACATTTACAAAGACTGATTAATTTAATCTGATAGGAGACATTCCATTATCAGGCTGTTATTGATGTATCAACCTGCCTTCATCTTTGACTTAAAAGCCATCTTATTAAAAGACAATGTAAACTCATTCCTATTCATGATTATACCTCTGTTTCTCAAAGTTTGTACTATGTCCCCCTGTAACCTTAACTATAAATGGCTTTGTACTTCCTATTCAAGGAAAGGGCAATCATGTCTTTGTTTCAAAAAGTTTTAATGACTACCTTGTAGCCATACCTTTGTTTCAAAAGGTTAATTTGACTACCTGTTGTTATGACTACGTTGTTATGGCCACTTTGAAATCATGTCATTGTTTCAAAAGGTTGTTGTGATTAACTTATGCTTATGTTCTGCTCCTGTAACTCTGATTATTTCTTCCCATTTGGAAACTCCCTTCCCTTGAGCTTTATCTTTCTCATGTCCATTTCTAAACTATTAAATCCCATCTTGGGGGAAGCACTCATACACACACCAAAAAAAAAAAACCTTGCTTTAATTAATTTAGTCATGATTATTTGGGTCAGTGGTCTTTATCTTTGCATCTTTCAGATTAATAGATCCATCTGTCTACCAATGTAATTTTAAATTTCCTTAGTTTTTGATTTTCATTGTTTTGTTCTGCTACTAAAAATTTGCTTTCCCTTGAGAATATGGAACCTGGGATAACCCAGCTACAAGTTCCTGAGTACTCAAACTTGATTTCAGAATATAATATTTCATATTTTCTAGGAAGTGAGAGCACTGTTATTTGAGTTGACATCATCACCTTGGGAAATATATTCCTCTCAGAATATTCTTGAGCTTTAAATCAGTCTAAGTATTCATCACAGAATTTTAAAAAATCACAGGGATTTGTGACTGTGATGATTTCTTCATTATATGCACTGAATTTGATGGTGGTAATCATGTACTCCAACTTTTGGAGATGTTACTTGATCTTTTCTCTAGTTTCTGTCAGTCATTGGAATATTCTCCAGATTTAGGTTGTCCCTGAAATGTACTTGAGTATCATTTACTGCCTTCTCTTTGAATGGATTTTGTTTCAGAAGCCTGATGAAAACATACCATCATGATTTTTTTTTATTTAGTTGGCTGCAAGTTTTCCAAGTTTATAACATGGGGTAGTATTTCTTTCTCTAAGTAGGTGCTTCTGCCTAATATCTTTTGCTCATCTCCTTCTTTAGTCATGCAAGGAAATGATGTGACCTAGTTTCATATTATGCATCCAACTGAAATATTTACTGGTTTTTCCATCAGAAGCATTTCTGTAAGTTATGATGAGAAATGATGAAATCTTTTCTACAAAATTTTCTCATATATTTTCATTTTCATGGACATTATACTTATAAAATTTACAGTGATCTCCAGTCAGATTATTCTACAATACTTAGACTTGTAAAAATCTCAGTCAGTGGCTGTAAAGGCCTGAATGATGCAGCCATGATCATTCAGGCCTTTACAGACATTGAAGCAGGACATTCTCGCCAAGCATGGTTGGCTACCATAAAAAGCTAAAATGTTATGCTCAGGATGCGAGGCTAAGCACTGCACTCAGGGTCAGCCGCTTTGGACCCAGAGAAGAGCATGTCTGATTGCATGCGGGTTGATACCCCAGGTCCTGCCTCTTAGAAAAGGTATCGGACGGGTCTGATGCTCTTTGGGTGGATGACACCTAAATGAACATCGGTACAAAGTCCCAATTTATTTCTAATATCAGAGATCAGACCTCTACTCTTGCCTGATGCATCTAAAACAAAAAGGGGGAACTGTAGAGAGCTGTGGAATGCTGTGCCTTAAAGATGGAGCTGGTTTCCGCCTTCTACCTTCCCGATGGTGAGTGCTCTCTGTCACGAACAATTCCACATTTGGCTAAGGCTGAGGATCTGGCTTGCTTCCATGTATGTGGACCTATCTTCATTGCCCATGTGGCACACCTGGGTTGGCTACCCAGAGGCTATTTAAGCTGTGGGCTGGCTTTCCCCAGGGTCAGATGATTGTTCAAGGTTCCTGAATAAACTGCATTGAAAAAAAAATCTCAGTCAGGTAATAGAAGTTTTCTTTAAAGTTTAGTCTTTAACATGCTTGGTTAGGGTTACTCCAAGGTACTTTATATCATTTGTGGCTATTGTGAAGGGTGTTGTTTTCCGAATTTCTCTCTCAGCCCTTTTGTCTTTTGTATACAGGAGGGCTACTGATTTTTTTTTTAAATTAATTTTGTATCCGGCCACATTGCTGAAGGTGTTTATCAGCTGTAGGAGTTCCCTGATAGACATTTTGGAGTCACTCATGTATACTATTCATCTGCAAATAGTGATAATTTGACTTCTTCCTTTCCAATTTGTATCCTCTTGATCTCCTTCAACTGTCTTATTGTTCTAGCAGGACTTGCAGAACTATGTTGAACAGATATGGAGAGAGTGGACAGCCTTGTCTTGTCCCTGATTTTAGTGGGATTGCTTTAAGTTTCTCTATGTTCAGTTTGATGCTGGCTATAAGCTTGCTGTATATCATCTTTATTATCGTTAGATATGTGCCTTGTATCCCTGATCTCTCCAAGACTTTAAACATGAATGGATGTTGGATTTTGTCAAATGCTTTTCAGCATCTAGGGAGATTATCATGTGTTTTTTTTTTTTTTCAGTTTGTTTAAATTGTGGATCACATTGATGGATTTCCATATATTGAACCACCCCTGCATACCTGGGATGAAGCCTACTTGGTCATAGTGGATGATATCTTTGATGTGTTCTTGTATTGAGTTTGCAAGTATTTTGTTGAGTAATTTTGCATCATTGTTCATAAGGGAGACTGGCCTGAAATTCTCTTTCTTTGTTGGGTCTTTGTGTGGTTTAGGTACCAAGGTGACTGTGGCTTCATAGAATGAGTTTGGTAATGTTCCCTCTGTTTCTACTTTGTGGAATAGTTTGAAGAGAACAGGAGTTAGCTCTTCTTTGAAGGTCTGGTAGAATTCTCCACTGAAACCATCTGGTCCTGGGCTTTTTTTAGATAGGAGACTTTCGATGACCACTTCTATTTCCTTGGGCAATATAGGACTATTAAATTGATTTACCTGGTCCTGATTCAGCTTTGATAAGTCAAATCGATCGAGAAAATTGTCCATTTCATTTAGGTTTTCAAATTTTGTTGCATATAGACTTTTGAAGTAAGTCCTAATGATTGTTTGGATTTCTACAGTGTCTGTACTTATGTCCCCCGTTTCATTTCTGATTTTGTTGATTTGATGGTTTCTCTCTGCCTTTTAGTTAGCTTGGCTAAGGGTTTGTCTAAATTTCAAGTCTCTGAACAAAGAATTAGAAGAAGATATCAGAAGATAGAACGATCTCCCATGCTCATGGCTTAGCAGGATTAACATAGTAAAAATGGAAATCTTACCAAAAGCAATCTACACATAAAATGCAATTCCCATAAAATTACCAACACAATTCTTTACAGATCTGGAAAGAAAAATTATCAACTTCATATGGAATAACAAGAAACACAGAATTGCTGAAACAACTTTCTACAATAAAAGCTCTTTTGGAGGTATCTCCATTCCTGATCTTAAGCTGTACTATACAGCAACAGTTATAAAAACTGCATGGTTCTGGCATAGAAAATGGATGGTGGGTCAATGGAACCAAACAAAAGACCCAGAAATGAACCCAGACACTTTGGACACCTGATTTTTGACAAAGATGCCAAAAGAATACAATGGAGAAAGGATAGCATCTTCAACAAATGGTGCTGGTCTTACTGGATGTCTACATATAGAAAAATGAAAATAGATCCATACTTATCACCTTGCACAAAACTAAAGTCCAAGTGGATCAAAGACTTCAACATAAAACCAGACACATTAAATCGGTTAGGAAAAAAAAAAGTGGGGAATACCCTTGAACTCATTGGCACAGGAGACAACTTCCTGAACAGAACACCAACAGCACAAGCTCTACGAGCAACAATTGATAAATGAGACCTCATGAAACTGAATAGATTCTGTAAATCAAAAGACACCTTCATCAAAACAAAGTGACTGTTTACAGATTGGGAAAGAATCTTCACCAACCCTCTATGTGACAGAGGAGTAATATCCAGTACATATAAATAACTAAAGAAGCTGAAAAACAGCAAGGCAAGTAATCCAATTAAAAAATGGGGAACAGGGCTAAACAGAGAGTTCTCTGTAGAGGAATATCAAATGACAGAGAAACACTTAAAGAAATGCTCAACCTCATTAACCATTAGGGAAATGCAAATCAAAACGACCCATCAGAATGGCCAAGATCAAAAACTCAAGTGAAAAAACATGCTGGAGAGGTTGTGGAGAAAGGGAAACCCTCTTTCACTGCTGGTGGGAATGCAAACTTTTACAACCACTCTGGAAATCAATCTGGCACTTTCTCAGACAACTAGGAATAGCGCTTCCTCAAGGTCCAGCCATACCACTCCTAGGTATATATCCAAAAGAGGATCAAGTACACAATAAGGATATCTGGTAACCATGTTTGTAACAGTTTTATTAGTACTAGCCTGAAGCTGGAATCAGCCCAGATGCCCCTCAACTGATGAATGGATGCAGAAATTGTGGTACATCTAAATAATGGAGTATTACTCAGCAATGAAAAATAAGGAAATCATGAAAATTGCAGGTAAATGGTGGGACATAGAAAGGGTTATCCTGAGTGAGACACCAGAAGCAGAAAGACACACACAGTATATACTTACTCATGTAGACATATAACATAGGATAATCCTATTAAAAACTGTATATCTAAAGAAATAAAGCAAGGGGGAGGACCTTGACTAAAACGCTCAATCCCCATCCTGAAAGGCAAAGAGGTTGGTCATCAGAAGAAGAAGAAAACAGGAAACAACCTAGGAACCTGCCACAGAGGGCTTCTGAAAGCCTCTGCCCTGCAGACTATCAAAGCAGATGCTGAGACTCAATGGCCAACTGTTTGGCAGAGTGCATGGAATCTTATGTAAGAAGTGGGAAATAGTAAGAACTGGAGAGGACAGGAACCACACAAGGAGAGCAACAGAATCAGAAAATTTGAACACAGGGAACTTCCCAGAGATTCATACTCCAACCAAGGACTATTCATGGAGATATCCTATAATCCCTGCACAAATGTAGCACATGACAGTTCAGTATCTATGTGGGTTACATAGTAATGTGAAGAGGGACTGCCTCTGACATAATCTGATTGGTCTGCTCTTTGATCACCTCCCCCTTTCGGGGAAGCAGCCTTACCAAGCCACAGTAGATGACATTGCAGCCTCTCTTGATGTTATCTGATAAACTAAGATCAGAAGGAAAGAGAAGAGTACCTCCCCTATCAGTGGACTTTGGGAGGGGCATGTGTGTAGAAGGGGGAGGGAGAGTGGGATTCGGAGGTGAAGAAGGAGAGGCTTATGGGGATATACAATGTGAATAAAGTGTAATTAACAATAAAAAATTTAATAAAGTTTAAATAAAAAATGAGTCTTTAAAAAGAGGAAGTAATTTTTAAAGAATCTCTAAAACAGAGTCAAACATATTTCATGTATAGACTCCCAATTGTTTTATCTCCAAAACAGAAAAGAGAATAGTAATCAGGTATTTCTACTCTCATTGTAAGCATCCTGTGGTAGTTAAATCACAGTCTCATCAGAATATCTGATTTAGTTAAAACTTCGCTGACACTGAATAATAATGCATTCAATTGTTGTTATTTCATCTATTCATATTGTTTCCACTGCGCATTATGAGGAAAATTGACAGAAAGTGATGAACTGGGAGAGAACTATAAAAAAATACACCATTAAAACCAGACAATAATCCTACAAAAACATTTAAGAAAATTGATTTCTTTTTCTTTTTTAATAGGATATAGTTTTTCAATGCCTACCCCTAGTGTGTTTTTGTATTTACTATGATATTTCTCAAAGATCAAATGTCATGATTACCAAGAAGTGTTACAAGTGTAACATTTTAGAGAGGGTCTTGTTTTCTTACATGGTACTAAAACAAAAGTAGTTCACTGAAGTTTGGAACTGCTTAAGAACCTGAAACAAAGTGAGAAAGTAGTAGTTTTCACCTGGAGCATTCGATTACCATATTTCTGAAACAGTTTTGCTTGGAAGTTAATTTTTGTCCCTATTTGCTGCTACTTAGGCAGCTATTGACTGTAAGAAGTAGGGTTAACTGAATCCCCAAATAGGAAAATTTGACAAAGAGGTTTGGTATATTGTATAAATAAAATGGAGGAGAATAACTTGAACATGTCTTGTTCCCTTCACTCAAATTACTCTACTCATGGAGCATTAGTACCTGATTAGTTTAGGATATATGTTGCTTCTTCTATTTGTTTCCAGTAGACAGATATGAATGATTCCTTTCTGTCAGTTTGCTTATTCTCAGAAAACTAGATTTGTCATTCTGCTGTTAGGGTCAGAGAGTCACCCAGTCATCAGCTACTGACTGCTTATCTGTTTTGACAGGCAAAGAAATTGAGGATGTTAGTAAAGGTTAGTAAAGGTTACTCAGCAAATGTGTTAAAAGGAAACCATGGAAAGAACTTGAGCCAATTTGGATTTTGAAGTCAATAAAACCAGAAAGCATTGAAGTTTCATTATCAAGCACTTTAATACAATAAATTGCATTTCACTGTTCCATTGATTTTGTATATCGTGACTATATGCTTTGTTTTCTGTACACATAAGTCATGGCTTAAAATGTGCCATGATAATATGATAAAATCTGTATTTATAGCTTTAACATTATAAATGCAATAAATGTATATATATGTTGCATAAGTGCACACACAAACACACACATTCACACAAAGAGAGACAGAGACAGATAGACAGAGGTAGAGGCAGAGAGATTATATCCTAAAAGGTTGTATGAAAGACTTTGTATCCAGCATCTGCTTTCTGTTCTCTATATAAGAGAAATCTGTATATCCTTTGGAAAATAACCATTTTCAAGCCATGCATGAAAGGTAGATTCAGCCTAATATTATCTGTATATTGCATTTGTCTAAACAATTAGGAGCTTGGGTACACAAAGTAAGCAATCTAACCCTAACATCATACATCCTCAGGGATTTTTTTTATGAGTCCTGGGATAAAAGTTCTAATCCTAAGGGTGTTGAGTAATCTGAAAATGCATGGTTTATAATCACTTCAGGCATTTTGGACATAATAAGAAAGAAACCCTAGGAAAAAGTTTAAAGCAAGCAAAAGAGAGCAGAGTTACTTTCATGGGAGTATGGCAGAAACCAATAAGACAGCTTGAATTCCTAAACTAAACTCAGTCTTAAGTAAGCCATAAGCTCAGTCTAAATTAAGCCATACTTAACTATAATATGTTGGCCATCTAACATCAGGCATGTTTTAGAGATTTTTGTTCTAGGAGACAATAAATACTCTATCATGTCAAGACAATTTGAGTAAGGGTTTTTGCTCACTTGAAATATAAAATATCAGTCTCAGCATCTGCTTCAATACCCTGCTGGGTAGATTCTTTCAGAGGCCATCTGTGGAAGGCTCCTGTCCTATTCCCTGACTTCTCTAGCTTCTGATGGCTATCCTGTTTGCCCTTCTGAATGAGGATTAAGTATCTTTGCTAAGGTCCCCCTTGTTGTTTAGCTTCTTTATGACTATAGATTTTAGTATGTTTATCATATATTATATGGCTAATATCCACTTATAATTGAGTATATAACTTGTGTGTCTTTCTGCTTCTGTGTTACCTCACTCGGGATGATCTTTTCTACTTTCATCAATTGAAGTTTCATTATCAAGCACTTTAATAAAATAAATTGCATTTCACTGTTCCATTGATTTTGTATATTGTGACTATATGCTTTGTTTTCTGTACACATAAGTCATGGCTGAGTCTCATAACCAAACTTTGGGCAGAGTGCAGAGAATCTTGTAGAAGAAGGGGGAGAGAGAAAAAACATGGAGGGACAGGAACTCCACAGGGAGACTAACAGAGAGAAAAAATCTGGGCCCAGGGGGGACTTTAGAGACTAATGAATCAACCAAAGACCATACATGGGGAGGACCTAGACTCCCTGATCAGATGTAGTCCACAGGCAGCTCAGTCCTTCTGGGGTTTCCCTAGTTAGGGAAGCAGGAACAGTCACTGGAATGAACTAGGTTGCCTGCTCTTTGATAACCTCCCCCTGGTGAGGTGGTCTTACTATGCCCAGAAAAAGAGGATACAGACAGTCCTGATGAGACATAAGCTAGGGTCAGATAGTAGGTCAGAGAGTCAGTGTACTAGAGGAGAGATATAGTGGGGGAAGAGGGAGGGAGGATGGGATTTGGAGGAGATGAGGAGATGAGGTGATTAGGCAGGGGACTATAGCCAGGATACAAAGTGAATAAACTGTAATAATAATAATGAGGAGGAGGAGAAGGAGAAGAAGAAAAGTACCATCTGTAGGGAAAAGTACAGTCTTAAGAGTGAAGGAACACTCTTCTCCTATGTCTGTAGAAAAACAGATACAACAAGAAGCAGCACAGGGCAGATAAATGAAATATGAAATATCCTTACCTATATAGGTGGCTAATTTGAGATTTGCAGAAATAAATAGGAAACATGATGTGTTTTGATAGAAATGTAATCTGAGAGAATTCAGGGAACTGTTTAAACATGTCTGTTGTAACTGTTAAAGGAATCACTAAGGAATCTGTTTGGACAGATATCCACCATGAGTACATTTAGATGAAGAATGTAATTGAATTTAATACATAAATTTTCAGTATAAAATGTATGTGTCCTTGAAAAAATATTAATACCAGCTGAATGTTATTGCCAGTCATTTATAGTTCTACCACAAAGAAAAAAAAATCATTATCTTTACTTTAATGTAATTTTTTCTATTCTTTCTGTTTTCTGTAGTTAACATCACACTATATTTTTTAATTTTATCTTTTTTTTTTTCGTTCAGCAAAAAAAGAAGAATTTTCCTACATCATTAACACCTCTTCAGGAAGAACACGTTTTTATTCCCATGGAAATTACAGTTTATTTGGGGATGTGATACAAATGTACATGAAATAGTGCATAACATAGTAAGAAATTTATATTTTAAGAAATTTTCACACATGAATGTGCTAAAATAACATTAACCTCATCATTCAAATTGTCAGTTTCAATGGACTTCAAGGAAATTAGAAAAAATTCATAACTAATGTGTAGTTTATAAAGGGATAAGAAATGACTTAGGAATGAGGTAAGGGTGAAATAGCATACACTAAGATAATTGCAATAAACATAGATTTTGGTCTTGATAATGAGCACAATGCTTTAATAAACTTTCAAAGGCTAGAAATAAAATTTAGTACAGTGAGTTATAAATGAGTAAATATATAAGGTACTTTGATTTTGGAAGATTTATTTTTAGAGAAAACTAATTTATTTATATAGAACAATAGGATATATAGATGTATGTATACACACAACCTCCCACCCACACACACGCACACTTGAAACTGAGTACAAGTAACTTCTTACCAAGTTCTAAGCACTTTACACCATTTCTCACTGTGATGCTACTGTTCATCTTTGGCACCTATGTGTTTGTCTTTGGGCAATTACATACTTATTTCCATTTAAGTATCTTCTGTTTGTGAATCCTAAATACTCAGTTATAACTCTGGGAATTCTTATACATCATAATGCTGGTAGACTTGGGCCTTTGTACTTTTCTATCAGCCTTATGAAGCATAAACTGAACACAATTTTTACCTTTCACCATAAAGAACAATTTTGTTTAACATATAATTTTCAGTATACAACCCTTTCTTTCAAAGTTCTGTTTAAATTACTCCTTTTGTTGGCTTTTTGGAAGATATTGTGTCTGAGATTTTTAAAACTAGCTTAAATTTTGTAGCTTTATAGACTAAAGTTTTAAAATTTTCTCCATGGATGTTTTTAGAGAGTTATCTTCATCTTTTGAATTCACTATTTTTATTTCTTTCTTTGTTTGTTTGTTTGGGGTATATGTAAGCTCACATATCTTTTCATTGTTTTCTTTGAAAACTCAGAAAAGCATTCTTCAGTATTTGACTATTGCTTTTGATATCTTCCTCAGAAGCCTCCATTTTTCTTACACTGTTTTCCTAACTGCTCTCTGCATCTGTCATTTTCTTTTTGTCTTGTTCACATGGTGGCCTATAACATTTTACATATGAGGATTTATCAAGTGTTTTGCCTTTGTTTCTGTTTTGAGAGCTTAAAACTGCATGTTGGCAGAGATATAATAATGGTGAGAGGATGGAGAGAAGAGAAATTCTGGTTCTTTTAAAATGTGTGTGTAGTCCTATGTGATTATCCCTGGCTTTCTGAATTTTGTTTTTTTTTTTTTTAGTTTTTATATTAATCACAGATTATTTATGTTGCATCCCAGCTGTACCCCCTCCCACATTCCCTACCAATACCACCTCCCCTCCCTCATCTCCTTGCCCGTTTCCAAGTCCACTGCTAGGGAAGGTCTCCTCCCCTTCCATATAACCCTAGCTTTTCAGGTATCTTCAGGACTGGCTGCCATGTCCTCCTCTGTAGCCTAGCAACAATGTTCCTCCCTCAGGGGAAGGTGGAGGTAAAGGAACCAGTCACTGAGTTCATGTCAGAAATAGTTCCTGTTCCCCTCACTAGGGAAACCCACTTGGTTACTAGGTTACTGAGCTTCCATGTGTTACACCCAAGCAAAGGTTCTAAGATATATATTTATATGATCCTTCGTTGGAGAAACAGTCTCATAGGGGGCCCCCTTGCTCTGATATATTTTGTCCTTGTGGACCTCCTGTCCTCTCTATGTAATACTAACTGGCCCTTCTTTCATATGATTTCCTGCACTCTGCCGAAGGTGTGGTTATGAGTCTCCGCATCTGCTTTGATAAACTGCTAGGTAGAGTGATTCAGAGGCCCTCTGTGATAGGCTTCTGTCCTGTTACTTGTTTTCTCCTACATCCAATGTCCATCCCATTTGTCTCTCTAAGTGAGGATTGTTCATCTTACTTCGGGTCCTCTTTCTTGTTTATCTTCTTTAGATGCACATATTTTCATATGTTTATCTTATAGGTCTATATAAGTGAGTATATACCTTGTGTGTCTTTCTGCTCCTGGGATAGCTCACTCAGGGTGATCTTTTCTAGATCCCACCATTGGCCTGTAAATTTCATGATTTCTTTGTTTTTAAATGATGAGTAGTATTCCATTGTGTAAAAGTACCACAATTTCTGTATCCATTCCTCTGTTGATGGACATATGAGTTGTTTCCAGGTTATGACTATTAAGAATAAAGCCACTACAAACATGGTTGAGCAAATATCCCTGTTGTGGACTTGAGCAAATTTTGGATATATGCCTAGGAGTGATATAGCTGGGTCTTGAGGAAAGAGTATTCCTAAGTGTCTGAGAAAGCACCAGATAGATTTCCAGAGTGGTTGTACAAGTTTTCATTCCCACTATCAGTGGAGGAGGGTTCTCAATTCTCCACAACTTCTCCAACATGTGTTGTCACTTGAATTTTTAACCTTTGCCATTCTGATGGGTGTAAGGTGAAATCTCAGGGTCATTTTTGTTTGCTTCTCTCTGATGGCTAAGGATGTTGAGCATCTCTTTAGGTGTTTCTCTGCCATTCAATATTCCTCTAAAGAAAATTTTCTCTTTAGCTCCATACCGCATTTTTTAATTGGATTGCTTGATTTATTGATTTTTCATTTCATTAGTTCTTTATATATTCTGGATATCAGCCTTCTGTCTGAATCTTGTAATTTTGAAAGAAGTATGAAGTGTATTTTACTATCTAGTCTTAAATGAGATATCTGTTTTCAGTGTGTGGCACAAAGGGACTAATAATTACACAATTTCTTGTACTATGTATGTTGGTATAATGTTCTTTTGGAATGTATACACCTTACACTTGTACATTCAAATGCTAATTTCTCTCCCCTGAGTCTCTGGTTTCAATCAAGACAGAGTATTTTGATACTCATTCTAAGCATCACTTGTCTCAAATTTGTGTAAACATGCCAAAGTAAGACAACCAGCCACAATGTTGAGCAATGGAGAGGAAGGAGTAGGTGGGAGAGGGGAGGAGCCAGAGGACAGGAAGGAGTGGGAAGCAGAGGAGGAGAGAGGGCAGAGGCTAAGAGAGAGAGGCTGGAGGAGAGGTCTTGGAATGACATGGAGAAATGAACTTGACCTAAGATATCACTAAAAGCAAGTAATATGTGGGAAATCTGAATGGTAGGAACTATGCTGGCTTGGAACTTTAGGATGGAACAATTGCCCAGCATTGTGATCTAGATTAATTAAATAAATCCCAGTCTCCGTGTGTTGATTTGGGTGTACAGCTTGTTTAGACTAACTGCAATTTCACCAGAAGATATATCAACAGTAAATATCAATCGCCACATACAATATATATAAAAACTCCAGATGACAATCTGAGCTATATACATATTTTGGTTCAGATAAATAGGTTCCATTGAGTTCTCAGTTAATATTATAAAATAAAACAATATGAGTTTTATTTTCCTGTGCTATTTAAATTGATTATTGCATTTTTCTTTCTTTTTAGTTGTTATGTTAGAGTTTATTTACTTTGTATCCCAGCTGTAGTCCCCTCCCTCAAGCCCTTCCAATCCCACCCTCCCTCACCTCATTTCCTCCCATGCCACTCTCCAAATACACTGATAGGGGAGATCCTCTTCCCCTTCCATCAGACCCTAGCCTATCAGGTCTCTTCAGGACTGGCTGCATTGTCTTCCTCTGTGGCCTCCTAAGGCCACTCCCCTGTTAGCAGAAAGTGATCAAAGAGCCAGCCACTGAATTCATGTAAGAGACAGTTGCTGTTCCCCTAACTAGGGAACCCAGTTTGAGACTGAGCTGACATGGGCTACATCAGTGCAGGGGTTTTAGGTTATCTCCATGAGTGGTCTTTGGTTAGAGTATCAGACTCAGAAAAGACACCTGGGCACATATTTCTTGATTCTGTAACTCGCCTTGTGGAGTTCCAGTCCCCTCCAGGTCTTTCTATCTTCCCCTTCTTACATAAGATTCCCAGCATGCTCCCCAAAGTTTGGCTATTAGCTTCAGCATCTACTTTGATACATTACTGGAAAGAGTCTTTCAGAGGCCCTCTGTGGTAGGCTCCTGTCCTGTTCCCTGTTTTCCCTCCTTCAGATGTCCATCCATTTGCCTTTCTGAGTGAGAATTGATCATTTAACCCAGGGTCCTCCTCTTGCTTAGCTTGTTTAGGTGTACAGATTTCAGTATGTTTATCCTGTCTTTTAAGTCTGGTACCCACTTATAAGTGAGTATATACCTTATGTGTCTTTCTCCTTCTGGGATACCTCACTCAGGAGGATCTTTTCTTGTTTCCACCATTTGCCTGCAAATTTCATAATTTCCTTTTTTTTTTTTAATTTATGAGCAGTATTCCATTGTGTAAATGTACCACAATTTCTGTATCTACTCCTCGGTTGTTTCCAGGTTTTGGCAATTATGAATAAAGCTTCTATGAATATGGTTGAGCAAATATCCTTGTTGTGTATTTGAACATAAATACCTTCAGCAAAGTAGCTGGATACAAAATTAACTCAAAAAAAAAATCAGTAGCCCTCCTCTATACAAAAGACAAACGGGTTGAGCAAGAAATTATGGAAACTACATCTTTACAATAGCCACAAATAACATAAAATACTTTGGTGTGACTCTAACCAAGCAAGTGAAAGACCTGTTTGAAAAACAAAACAAAACAACAACAACAACAAAACAACTTCTAGGTTGTTTCCAAGTTCTGGCTATTACAAATAAAGCCACTACAAACATGGTTGAGCAAATATCCCTGTTGTGGACTTGAGCAAATTTTGGATATATGCCTAGGAGTGATATAGCTGGGTCTTGAGGAAAGAGTATTCCTAATTGTCTGAGAAAGCACCAGATTTATTTCCAAACTGGTTGTACCAGTTTACATTTCCACCAGCAATGGAGGAGGGCTCCCCATTCTCCACAACTTTTCTAGCATGTGTTGTCATTTGAGTTTTTTATTTTAGCCACTATGATGGGTATAAGGTGAAATCTCAGGGTCATATTGATTTACATCTCTCTGATGGCTAGGGATGTTGAGCATCTCTTTAAGTGTTTTGTCCATCAATGGAGGAATGGATACAGAAATTGTGGTATTTTTTCACAATGGGATACTACTCAGCAATCAAAAACGAGAAAATCATGAAATTTGCAGCCAAATGGTGGGATCTAGAAAAGATCATTCTGAGTGAGGTATCCCAGAAGCAGAAAGACACACATGGTATATACTCACTCCTGTAGTCCTAAAAGATATGATAAGCATGGTCTATACACCTAAAGAAGATAAACAAGAAAGAGGTCCCTGGGTAAGATGATCAATCCCCACTTAGAAAGACAAATGGGATTGGCCTTGGACATAGGAGAAAACAAAAACAGGACAGGAGCTTACTGCAGAGGGCCTCTGAAAGACTCTACCTAACAGTGTATCAAAGCAGATACTAAGATTCATAACCAAAGCTTCGGCAGAGTGCAGGGAATCATACAAAAGAAGGGGGAGTTAGTATGACCTGGAGAGGACAGAAGCTCTACAAGGACTAAATATATCTGGGCAGAGGGGTCTTTTCTGAGACTGATACTCCACCAAGGACCATGTATGTATATGATCTAGAACCTCTGCTCAGATGTAGCCTGTGGTAGCTCAGTAACCAATTGGTTTTTCCCTAGTAAGTGGAACAGTGATTATCTTTGACAGGAACTCAATGGCAGGCTCTTTGACCTCCCCACCCCCAAGGGAGGAGCAGTCCTGCTAGGCCACAGAGGAGGACTTTGCAGCCAGTCCTGAAGATACCTGATAAAACAGGGTCAGATGAAAGGGGAGGAGGTCCTCCCCAATCAGTGGACTTGGAAAGGGGCAGGGAAGAGATGAGGGAGAGAGGGTGCAATTGGGAGGGAATGAGGGAGCGGGATACAGCTGGGATACAAAGTTAATAAACTGTAACTAATAACAAAAATAAAAGATAAGAAACAGAAAAAAAAAACTTCAAGTCTCTGAAGAAATAAATTGAAGAAGATATCAGAAGATGGGAAGATTTCCCCTGCTCAAGGATCGACAGGATTAACATAGTGAAAATGGCCATCCTGCCAAAGGCAATCTACACCTACAGATTCAATGCAATACCTATCAAAATACTAACCCACATCTTTCCAGACTTTGAAAGACCAATTCTCAAATTCATATGGAAAAACAAAAAGCACATAATTGCCAAAACAATCCTGTATAACAACAGATGTCTGGATCTGTCTCCATTCCTGATCTCAAGCTGTAATATAGAGCAATAGTAATGAAAAATGCATGGAACTGGCATAGAAACAGAATGGTGTATCAATGGAATTGAATAGAAGACCCAGCAATAAACCCACACACCTATGCATACTTGATTTTTGACAAATAAGCCCAAACCATACAATGATTATACTCTTTAGGTTTTTTGAATTTTTATTTTAATTCATAAGATCATAAGATAAAGGAACTGAAACTGTTTGCAGATTTCGAGTACACGGAAGGTGGGCACATGATTTTGAAATACCAACTCTCCTACATGTGTTTGTATGAATCTATGTATTTTATCTGTTTCAGTGTAATAATTGTTATCATTTTTATTATTTATTTCAATTTTTTCACTTTGTATCCCAGCTGTAGTCCCCTCCCTCATCTTCTTCCAGACCCATCCACCTTCCCTCTTCTCACCCTATGACTAATGATAAAAATAATAAATAAAAAAGCCATGTTACCAAACAAACATTCAATAATGATAACATTTTCTGAAAGACTACCCCTCAGGGTATTGAATGAGAAATTGTTATCATTATTGAATGTTTGTTTTGCGCTATGGCTTTTTTAATCATTATTTTTATCATTAATTCATTGATAATTTGATAGATGTATATAATACATTGTGGTTACTATCTTTCCCCATCTTCTCTTATCTCCCTCAGATCCATAACAACTCACTATCTTGTTCTTTTCCCACATTCATTTCGTGTAGGTTAGTTCTTTGAGCAGTTAGTTTAATTGGGCCATCTGTGTGACCATTGGATTGGAGTTACACACTGGTGCATAGTGAGATCACCAGTGCTTATAAACTGAAAATAAATGATTCTCCATTTCTCTGAAAATATCCATATGAAATAGTTCAGTAGTGATTGTTGTGGCCCTGCTGAGTTCCAACCCTGTCCTTATTTGGCTGTTAATATGTGCATTTTTGTTATCAGAAACATGCTCAACCTCAACCAGAGATGACAATTTCCAGTGTATTGTGATGAAGGCAGAGATTTATGGCTGCACAAGTTTCTGAGAATAAATGACAACTGAGTGCTCAGCTCCAAATGAAACCATTTACCATCTCCTTCAAAGATAACTGGACATTATGGAATGGGTCTCGGGGAATATAAAAGATGAAAAATAGTGAGAAGGGCTGCCGGATGCTAACATTTGCGCAATATGTAGTCATAGCATAATAACCTTTCAACAGTTAAGATGTCCTATGGATTTTTATGAAGCAGTTTGCCATACATTGGCTCATTTAATCTTCATTAAATTGCCATGAGAAAAAAATCTGTAATTGGACCCATTGTAGAGATGAGAATAACACGAGGACAAGTATTTCAATCCCCATTCAAAAAGGCAAAGATGATGGACATCAGAGGAGGGAGAAAACAGGGAAAAAGACAGGAGCCTATCACAGAGGGCCTCTGAAAGGCTCTACTCTGCAGGACATTGAGGCAGATGTTGAAGTTCATAGCCAAACTTTGGGCAAAGTACAGGGAACCTTATGAAAGAAGTGGGAGATACTAAGACCTGAAGAGGACAGGAACTCCACAAGGATAGCGACATATCCTAAAAGTCTGGGCACAGGGGTCTTTTCTGAAACTGACACTCCAGCCAAGGACCATTCAAGGTCCACATTTAACTGGTTAAAATTATCATTCTCCAGCCACTACTCTGTACCCCATTTCCCTGTCTTATCTACATTGTTTAACTTCATTTTGAGTCACTGATCCTTGTACTTTCACTGGTCACAAGCATAGAGAGACATGTGGATCTTGAAATGTATGAATCTATTTCTATGGTACTTGAGTTGTTCTTATTCTTTGTATTTATATTCATCCTGAAAATACACTGTATACTTGAGTATAGAATGAACAAAGCTTGATCTTATTGCCATATATATGCAGTTAAAAGATCTGACCACATTGATTAGCATGGATTTTTAGTCGGTGAAACTATGTGGAAATTTACTGTGATAGATCGAGTTACCTTCCTGAAAGATGTTAAAATTCCATATGTTAGTGACTGTGAAAAAGTAACTACGTGACTTTTTTAGGTCATCAACCAAATTGGAGTTATGGGAGTATGCCATTATCCAATGTGACTGTGTTACAGAAAAGGGAAATATGGACATGGAGATAGACACCCAGGTACTGGATGTGTTGCCATGAAGGTAAGATCTGGGTGAAGCATCTACAATTCAAGGAGGGGCCTAACACTGGCAGACAATTACCAGAATCTTGGAGAAAGGTATAGAACAGATGCTCCCTCATACACCCTCTGAAGGAACAAGTGCTGACAACCTTTTATATTAATATGTTGGGGTCCAGAAATATGTGGCAATATGTTTTGTTGCTAGTCAACCAAGCACATAATATTTTAGTACTATATACCTTATAAACTCGTTATATATCTGAACTCATATTTTGTAATTGACCATGACACTGAGGACAGTGGCACAGCATTACAATGTTAAGTTCCTTATGCATCATTAAATTGTTATATACCTAAAGAATCATCCTCAGAAATATATCCTAACTATCTATTACTGTGAGATTTCAGAGGTTCTTTGTTGGCTGAAGTCAATAGATATCGACATTTATTCACGAGCCCTACTCAATTCTGTGGTATTTTTTTTGCTTTAGAAGGAATTCTGTGTTAATTGCTAAAGGATGGGAAAAAATGGTAAGATCTAAAAACAGAAATTGTTTTTGCCTCTTGGTTGAGACAGCAAGAATAGTTGGGATGTTTGGATTCCTACAAGTGTTCTCAAAGTATATTATGTCTGGAACACTGCTTCAAGACTGCCTTTTAAATTTTCCCCTACTTTCTCATTCATAAGCACATAGAACATCTTCATCATTCATCATTGTTCCTAATATTGCCCCACAAAAAAGCTGAATTCTCATCTTAAATTTATTATTATTTATATTGATTCTATAATATTGTCATAGTTTCTATTCCATGGCATTTGACTTTTGACTGGTCATGAGCTTCAACATTGACTCTACTTCAGTAATTATACAATACTTGTTTAATTTATACCCTTTGCAACAAACATCACTTTTGTCTTCCAAAGTATGTCTTTATAGTGTGATACTTCTTTATTTTATGTCATTTTTATTTCCTTCTTCATTGAATTTTAGTTTTAGAAATATTTCTTATTCACTAAAATTACGACATACTTTTCTTAGAGGACTCGGGGAAATTAAGCTTGTACTGAATTAGAATCTTCCTTTCTAAGTGCTAAATCTCATAACAGCAATGATCATACCTACTTCTAAAGCTTGAGAACCACAATAAAGACAGAAACAGCAAGATATACTCTAAGAGTGACATATTAGCACATATATTGTGGAAATAGCCAAAGCTGTCTACCTGGACCTAAGGGATCCTGAATTGCAGGAAACTAACTCATGCGTAGTATTATAAACTTGCATATGGATGGAGAGGCCTTAGACTCTAGAGGAGAACCTGCTACCACCATGTTACTTACATAATATAGTTTTCAACTGCCTTCTAAATACTCATTCTTATACCTGTAGATAAGCGCACCTCTCACTTCTGAACAAAGAAGCTTCTTTTTGCAACAGAAAGAATAACAGAACAATCTACAACTAGTAAAAATGTAGAGAATAAATGGCAGTATGGTGTCCATCTTCTTTGACATTTATATCCATTTATATCGTGACCCCTTCACCTAAGCCTTTGGAAACATCTCAGAAGGACAAGGAAGAACTAGAATGATTTCTACATGATAACTCCTTCTGGACAAGACTGGGATAATTCTATTATATAATACCTCTCATAAAGCCTGCAATGGCATAATCTCAGAGACTTATGTAGGAATATTTTATTTAAAGAGGTGGGCCAAGCTATATATATACACATTAAGGTCCTCACTCAAAATAAACATCTTGAACAATGAAACATGTTCCATATTTGACAACTACTCGAATGATGGAATCTGAACCATTTACTGTAATACTATTCAAAAACATGCACAATTAACAGTGCAATTTTTGCTTACATATTCAGTAGCCTGTCTTGCTGAAGTATAGCAAACATGTTTCCATCCTAAAGGAGCAATAATACCTGAGTAATATCTTAGTAAACACTGAGACTCTCTAGAGAAACCACTTAATCCATGTTTTTGTGAATTATTGATTAGTAAAAGGTACTGGGTTGTGTCATGATATGAGAAGAGTACTGGGTTCAAGTTATCACCTGGAATCTAAGTGAGACACCACAGCAGGACAGGAGAAACACCCACTGTGGTGGTAGACTGACAGGGAATTAACAAGAGGGATGCAAGAACCTGCAAAGAAGCTTTCCTTCTTTGTTACCGTGTTTTGCCAAGAACACTTTTCTAGTACATATAAAACACATGCCTGAGAAGGAAACTGACTAAAACATATTGTTTTGAAGATCTATTATTTGAATCCTGCCATGTCAGTGAATAAACAGGCATTTGGCTAATCTATGCACAACTATCCTTTGCACATCTGGACATGAAACATTACAGTGTCCTGGTAAAGCTTTGACAATAGGATTTTTTCATCTGTAAAGTCAGAATCAAAGACTAATCCATACTCGGTTATTTTGAGTGAACTAAAACACAGTAATTAATTTTCACTATAGATTGGGCATGCTGAAAAGAGGATCTGATCCATTACTGAAATCTGCTCTCTGTTCTCCATTAAGCCTACTGAGGAAACGGTCAATCTGACACCTCACTATGGGAAAGCCAGAGGATGTGAGCCTCAGGAGTGAGCATTTGGCCAGTGCAGTTTACATTGAATTTTTGGCAGCTAAAAATGCACTTTAACTAAATGGCTTCTGTCAAATCCATCTGTGGTAACAGCTTTTGTGGTAAGTGTGTGAAATGAGTTAGGAAGATTCATGAAGGCTGAACAGTTGTGCAAAAGCTTGCTTTAGAGGATATAGAAACCAAGATATAGAAACATGTTTAATCTTCCTCATAAATGCATCCATAAAAAATAAGACAGAGTCTGGCAAGGCAGAATAAGTAACATCCTTTTAATGTTCTTAAATGTTTGGGAAGATAATTTAGCATAGCCTGTCAGAATGGAGTCTCTGTTTTCTTTTAGGTCATTACCTTTTGTGAACTTTCCTTGATTCTAAAGGTATTGTTTATTAATAGTGCTTCTCAGACTTGAACACTTTGTCCCTCTGCCTGTTGGTACTTATGCTGGGTATACTCGTTTCTGTGACATTGTGTTTCCATAATGTGCGCAAAATAGATGCTCTTTCTTTCTACAATACAAATGTCTAATATTGCAGACCATTTATCTGCTTTTCCTGCACTTGAGTATTCCTCTGTACTCCTTCTATGGTCCTATAGCATGGCGCCTGCTGAAAGCCATTTTCTAACCAGAATATGTTCCTATATATTCTGTCAATGCAGAAAAGCCATTGTTGAAACTATATCAGAAGCAAACTTTTATAAAGGAAAGAGAGAAGCAAGACCCGAGTTTTAACCCCATGCATTCCACAGCCTTCCAAGTGATTTGAGATAACCCAGTCCTTTATTCTGAGCTTGAGGTTCCTGAGTACTAAGATTTCCTTTGATTCAGCCTTCTGGAACCTGTTATGTTTCTTCTTTGTTATGGAATATCAAGAATCTTGAGAGATATCCTGGCAATACAAGTGAGGTTAGTATCCTTAAATGACTTTCTCCATTTTCTATTGAAAACCTCCTATAGTTGATTCATGAGTCAGATGAGATTGAAAATATTCAGGGTGGAATGGTCACACAGTAAAATATGACTCAAAACTTTTTATGTGTTATCTCCTTTTATTTTCACAAGGAAGTTTAAATTACTATAGTATGTACCTAGAAATTTCAAAGTCAGTTGGTAAATATTGCTTGTGTGACTCAAAAGCTCATCTTCTTAACATTTCTTGTAATAAGCATCATGACATGCTATACTCTAGCTTGTGAGCAAACATATAGTCTAGATGTGAGCAGACACACTAATATATACTCACAAAAGCATATAAAAAGAAAAATATGGGGCCAGCTGTGAAACTGATAGGCTGTGGTTATTTGTGAGTTAGTGAACGTTAGCCTATTTCCCCAAAACTGGGTGGTGATCTGGGCCTACTTAGATATGATAGCAAAATGTTCCTAACACAAATATTCTAAATGTGATGTAGAATACAAGAGTAAGAAATAATAATATTCACCCAGTGACAGAAGAAGCACACTTCAGAAGACCCTACATAAATGTAAAGAAAAATGCTATGAGATACAGCCATTATCATAGATAAAATCAAGAAAAATGAATAAAATGGTGATGAAAAGCAAAGCTGAGCCATTCTCCCTGACTCCTTCCCAGACTGGCTTTGTATACTCCATTTACTACTTGAACATTCCATCCCCAAGCTCAGATTGATTCTGATAGAGTACAAATAGGAATTTAAATTATTTTAATCAGCTAATACGAGAAACAGATAGTATATTAGCCATAAGAATTTTGGTATCTAATTCATAAGAAAGAAATAGATGCAGCTTATGAAAGAAAACAGTCTTACTTTTTTTGAATTTGTATTGACCTACAGTGTTGGAGAAGAATTGTTCAGTAGTAGATCAAGGTGCAAGCCCATCTCTAACACCAAGAACAAACAATACACAGTCTAAATTCACATGTCAATTATATCAGGAGAAGGGATAATTTATTATGCTATACATTTTTCCAGAGTGAGTGAAAAGCTTAGCAATCTGCATGGCATAGAAAGGGGCCTGGGAGACTGAGAGGTGGCACAGAGGGAAATAAATCATGGCCTACTTAAGATATGATTTCAGGCAAGCATTTAGGGAGGGTGAATTATACTTAGTTGAAGGAGCTCCTAGGATGAAAAGCAATGACCTGGGTATGATCAAGTATTATGTGTTTGACCTGAGTACTATATGGAAGGTGTTTAGTGGCATGGTGGGTGGATATGGAAGGAAGTCTTATAGCAGATTAGAATGAAAGAAGGATGAAAATCTGTTCTTGGAAGGAGTTCCTGCTCCAGAGCTCACCCTGTGTCTGCCTGATATGTAGCGACTGTGTGAAGCTTAACCATTAAGTCCTCATTTCATATGGCTTCAGGTCTTCAATGTCCTATATTATTTAGGAACTTTCTCAATGAGCCACAGAACATTTTCTGAGGTCATTTGTCTCCCTTTGAAGGGGCAGTTGAATTGTGTTGTTAAGAGTATGGAGTAAGACAGGAGGAAATCTTCAGAAAAGAAAAGAAAAAGCAGAAAGCCTTTAGCAAATGCTCCTTGATCCCAGACAGGGGACTGCCAGGAAGAGGGAAAGAGAAGTTCACAGTGGTTATGGAAAACTGAATGGCACTTAAATTAAAAGTCTGCTGAAAAACTCCAAAATGTATTTACCGAAGTTGGGAGGCTGTTTTATACCCTTCACATGTCCTTTTCTGAAAGAAATATTATTTCTCAGCTGTTTCCATGTGTACTACAACACTGACCTGCCTACAGGATATCCTAATGCATTAATGGCATAAATATTATGACAGTAGCCAAACACTTTTGTAAAACTCATGTTTAAAGCCTACTCCATAAGAGATATTCATAACTGACACTGTGGATGTGGCCAAGAATCTGAGACTATATAGGTCATGGGCGTACAGAAGAACTTACTATTATTATTTGACTAAAGAAACATAGCAATAAATATAACTTTAATGATATACTCATATACCCATAGACCAGGGCCTTGTTCAACCATTATCAGTGAATCTTCTTGTTGTAGATGGAATCTATCTCATAGACTCACAACTGGATAATGTGTAGAGAGTGAGAGAATTGGAGCACTAAGTTCTAAATGAGATGTCTTCATTAAATCCCATTCTTCAAGTTTCGGGAATCTACTCAGAAAAGAAGGCAGAGGAATTATAAGGGCCAGCAGTGGTATATGACTCCTTGAAGGCATAGCAGGTCTAATACACATATAAGCTAACATAGACTGTGGCAAGTATGCCTAAGACCTGGCACATGTTCAAGCCATAAACGGTAACAACACAGGGAAGGGAAAGTAGATCCCTTACCAGGAAGCTATCTGTAATTGATAACTGCTGGAAAAGAAAACAAAACAAAACAAAACACAGTTTTCTCTACTGGAGTGCCACAGGGTATATCAGCCACATTCCAGGGCAGACCATTCATCCAGTAGTAGTGTTATTCCCAGTTTGTGAGACCCCCAAAGACCACCAGGAATCGACTCTGCTGTAAATGCATGAGGTTTTATTGCTTGAGCCAATGGGTCTCAAAAAACTTCCTGTGGAAACAGGAAAAGAATGGGGCCCTGAGGTCTAGGGGAACAAAGATTTTAAAGGGAAAACATGCAAGCAAGGAGTTACATGCCTTGGCATTACATGATTATTTAAAGGAAACTGACTTTTGAAATGGTTGGTTTCCTTTAGGCCCTAAGAATATAAACAGTTCTGGCCTGGCCATCTGGGCCAGTTTTCTCACAACTCTACCTCAAGTAGGCAGGAAAAGAATGCAGTAAATTTACTTCCTTTCCCCAGGTGGCTGGATATATCTACACCTGGCTGGCCTTTGTTCGAGCTTATGATTTAAACTTTAAACAAATACAAAAAAAAAATCTAATTTTTAAATCTTTGGTCTCTCAGTAGTTAGCCAAAACAAAATAGATTCCATGTTGTTTTACATTTCTTTCAATGTTTTTTCTGTTTTTGTTGACACACACAGAGAGAAAAACATACAAAGTTGGGTGGGTAACAATGTGGGGAGAATCTGGGAAGAGTTGGAGGAGAGGAAACCCATTATTGCATCAAAAAAGAATTCAATGAGAAATACAAAAGAAAATGAGACTCAGAAAAATACCAAATTATCCCATGACAATGTGTTTCCTGGGCATTTTGATGCATTATTTTCTAAGTACTCAAAGGAATTAAGAGACAGAAAAAAATATTTTAACCAACATTCTGTTGGTGTCTGATATATTTTAAATACTGTTATTTTCTATTATTTTAGCATTTGTCAAATAAACCAAGGTTCTAGGTTCAATGCATAATTTAATGATCATGTCAATGTTTTATGCAATTTCTAAGCATCCAGGTGTAGGAGACAATTAATATTTACTACTGGTATATCTTCTGGTAATGCTGCTGTTAATCCTCAGCAGCTGTATAACCAAATCACCACACAGAGACTGGCTTTTTAGTTAACCTAGAACACAATGCTGGGCAGTATTTACTCCCTCCTAAACCTCGAAGCCCTCAGTTTCCTAACATTTAGATTTTCCACATTATACTTGCTTTTTGTGAAATCTTAGGTCTGGTTCATGCTCCAAGTCCTCCAAGCTCTCTCCTCCCGCTCTGCTCTCCTCTTGCTCTGCTCTCCTCGTGCTCTTCCTCCTTCTCTGCTCTGCCTCTTCGTGCTCTGCCTCCTCATGCTCTGCCTCCTCCCACCCTTTCCTGTCCTCTGGCTCCTCCCATTGCACAACATTGTATCTAGTTGCTTTATTTGTGTCCTGTTTACACAAGAGTTGAGAGAGGATGCTTATAGTGAGTATCACAATGCAATATCCAGATTGAAACCAGAGTTGGGGGTGGGGAAATCAGAATTTGAATTAACAAGAGTAAGGCATATACATTTTAAAAAGAACATTATACCAACAGCATTCCTATTATATAGGGGAATTAAGTGATACTCTATTAGTAAGTGCACTGGCTGGTTTTGTGTGTCAGTTCAACATAAGCAAGAGTCATCACGGAGGAAATAGCCTCAGTTGAATAAATGCCTCTATGAGATCTAACTATAATAAAACATTTTTCTAGAGTAGTAATCACAGAGTGAGGACCCATTCAATTGTGAGTGATGTCATCCCTGGGTTGGTATAGTCCCGGGTTCTATTAGAAAGCAAGCTGAGCAAGCCATGTGAAGTAAGCAAGTAAGCAGCACACCTCTATGGCTTAAGTCCCAGCCCCTGAGTGCAGGATCCTGCTCTGTTTAAGATGCTGCCCTGATTTCCTTCTACAATGAACAGCAAATAGAGTGTAAGTCAATAAACCCTTTCCTCCCCAACTTGCTTTTTGGTCATGTTTTGTTGTAGCAACAGAAATCCTAACAAAGACAGTAAACAACTTTGCTAATAGCCTGATGTTATTCAGTAGTTACTTTCACATTTCTTGGACCAAAATACCTGATAAATACATTTTAGGAGAAGCAACATTTATTTTTTTTTCATAGATTCAAGGTATTTGAATCATATTTAATGATGACACAGTTCATTCCATAGCAAATGGACGATGTGATGATGTTTTTTTCACATGTTGGCAAACCTGGAAGAAAAATGTGACCAGAATGAGCAGATACACCACCAAAGTCTAACACTTAATAAATACTTCCACAACTGAGGACTCTAAAGGCCTTTTTAAAACAGCGAAATCTGGAGGAGGGGCAAGATGGCGTCGCAGGAGGACTCCCATTCTGAGCAGCAGCAGCAGGATCAGCACAGTGACCAGTAATCAGAACTCGCGGCCATAAAACACAGTCTTTGTGTTTCCCAGGTGAGAGGATACCCCACGATGGGGGATTCAATCAGCTTTTAACTCACCTTGCTAAACAAGAGATCCCGGTTCCGCCAGATGCTTGGCTGCCAGCTGCCAGCCCCAGCCCCAGCCCAGAGCCACAAGCCAGTGTCTCTGGTCACAGTCCCAGACTGAACCGTGAGCACCACACTACCAGAGACTGGAATTTTCAGTCGAGAGATAACCCCAGGGTACAGGAAACGATTGGGACCTGCCTCAGGTCACACAGACATACCCTGGAAAAGACTCGGGTTCCACGGGCACCCCAGGACCCAGCCCAGAGCCAGAGCCCAAGACCCAGGCTCCTGCACAGAGCCCTGCCTGCCTTTGTGCCTGATTCGCCGCCTGAGATAGAACTGTGGGCACCAGGGAACCAGCGAATGAGTTTCACTGTCCAGTGCAAACACACAGGGAGAGAAACAGCTGGTCTGATCTCAGAGCACTCAGCCGACACCCCCAGCCTGAAAAAGTCCCCGGAAAATTACCCAGCTTAGGGAGGCACCCAGGCTCCCAAAGGCCGCAAAGGCAGGCACAGGCAGTTTCTGCACACCAGACAGCTGTCAGAGACTGAGTCACCAACACTCAGCTGTGCTCCAGGCACAGGCAGTTTCTGCAGCCAGCCAGCTGGCGGACACTGAGCAGTGTGCACCAGGGCAAAAAAGACACTGGGAGTCCATGTCTCCAGAGAATCCACAGGGAAGGAAGGAAACTGTACTGACTTAAATCACCCAATACTTCCATAGAAAAAGTCTAGCAGTCTAGCAGACCAGTGGGGCCATCACTCAGCTGTGCTCCAGACACAGGCACAAACAGTTGCTGCTCGTCTGATGTCCAACTGGGTCACAGCAGCTGATCATTAAATTTACTACAAGAAACCCAGAAACAGTGCAGCTGCCCTCAGGACTACCCTGGGTGAGAGGAGAACCCTCTCGACTAACAAAGACCACATTTACCACTCAGGTCTATATCCCTGAGGTGAGCAACTCCTGAAAAAACACCAGCCATCCAGGGACTATACCCAAAAAGCTGAGAAGACATCCTTCAGGAAAAACCAGCTTTCTGCAAAGGGGATTCTTTCCACCACAGGATCCCCAGGAACCACCAGAAAATAACCCCAAACACCTAAGATAGCAAAATGGGTAGAGACCAGCGTAAAAGCTCAAGCAACAAAAGACAGAGCAATATGGCATCTCCAGAGCCCAGTTACCCAGGGGCAAGTAGCCCTGGACACCCCAGCATAACTGGAATCCAAGAAGATGACCTAACAACTATGATCATGAAGATGATAACAGAGGAAACAAATAAGATACGTAAAGACATAGAGGAAGATAAACTCAAACAGAATATTGCCATCCGTAAAGAAATAGAGGAAGCTGCAGCCAAACAGTTTATGGCCTTTAGAAAGGAAATGCTTAAAGCACTGAATGAAATAAAAGAAACAGAGTTGAAGGAACTAAAAGGAAAACAAGAAAGTACAATCAGACAGGTGAAGGAAGTAAACAAAACAACTAAAGACCTGAAGATAGAATTAGAAAAATTAAAGAAAACAGAAATAGAGGAAATAATGGAGAGGAAGAATCTAGGGAAGAAAACAGGAACTACAGAGGTAAGCATAACCAACAGACTACAAGAGATGGAAGAAAGAATCTCAGGTGTGGAAGATACAATGGAAGAAATAGATGTATCCGTCAAAGAAAATGTTAAATCCAAAAAATTCCTGGCACAGACCGTCCAAGAAATACAAGACAATATGAAAAGACAAAACCTAAGAATAATAGGTATAGAGGAAAAAGAAGACTCCCTTCTTCAAGACGCAGAAAATATTTTCAACAAATTCATTGAAGAAAATTTCCCCAAGCTAAAGGAGAGGCCAATTAGAATACATGAGGCCTACAGAACACCCAACAAATTTGACCAGAAAAGAAAATCCTCCCGCCACATAATAATCAAAACAATAAGTATACAGAACAAAGAAAAAATACTAAAAGCTGCAAGAGAAAAAGGCCAAGTAACATATAGTGGCAGAACCATTAGAATCACACCTGACTTTTCAACAGAGACTATGAAAGCCAGAAGGGCCTGGACAGATATCATGCAGACCCTAAGAGAACACAGATGTCAGCCCAGGCTACTATACCCTGCAAAGCTATCAGTCCTCATAGATGGAGAAAACAAGGTATTCAATGACAAAAACAAATTTCAACAATACCTACAAACAAATCCAGCATTACAGAAGACATTAGAAGGGAAAATACAACCCAGGAAAGCTAGCTACATTCAAGAAAACACAGGAAATAAATAACCTCACTTCAGTAAAACAAAAAGCAACCAAGCACACAACCTGATGACCACAGCCAACATCAGAATCAAGGGATCTAGTAGCCACTGGTCATTAATCTCTCTCAACATCAATGGACTCAACTCTCCAATAAAAAGACACAGATTAACAGAATGGATACCTAAACTAAACCCAGCAATCTGTTGCATACAAGAAACACACCTAAGACACAAAGATAGACATTACCTGAGGGTAAAGGGTTGGAAGACGACTTTCCAAGCAAACGGAACCAAGATGCAAGCAGGAGTAGCCATTCTAATATCTGATAAAATAGACTTTCAACCAAAATTAATCAGAAGAGATGGGGAAGGACATTTCATACTCCTCAAGGGAAAATTCCACCAGGAAGACATCACAATCCAGAACATCTATGCCCCAAATACAAGAGCACCCACATTTGTTAAAGAAACATTAATAAAATTTAAAGCACAT
Organism: Meriones unguiculatus; assembly: GCF_030254825.1. NCBI lineage: Eukaryota > Metazoa > Chordata > Mammalia > Rodentia > Muridae > Meriones > Meriones unguiculatus. The sequence continues at coordinate 87,530,021 of NC_083369.1, read as the reverse complement.
ATAGATCCCCACACATTAATAGTGGGAGACTTCAACACCCCACTCTCAACAAAGGACAGGTCAACAAAACAGAAATTAAACAAAGAAACAATGTCTCTGACAGAGGTCATGAATCAAATGGACCTAACAGACAATTACAGAACTTTACACCCAAACACAAAAGAATTTACCTTCTTCTCAGCACCTCATGGAACCTTCTCTAAAATAGACCATATATTGGGTAACAAAGCAAGCCTCAACAGATACAAGAAGATTGAAATAATCCCATGTATCTTGTCTGATCACCATGGAATAAAGCTGGACCTCAACAATAACAGAAATAACAAAAAGCCTACACACACATGGAAACTGAACAACTTGTTACTAAATGACAGCTGTGTCAGGAACGAAATAAAGAAAGAAATTAAAGTCTTTCTAGAAATCAGTGAAAATGAAGACACAACATACCCGAACTTGTGGGACACAATGAAAGCAGGGCTAAGAGGAAAGTTCATAGCACTAAGTGCCTTCAAGAAGAAATTCGAAACAGCTCATTCAAGCACCCTAATGGCTCACTTAAAAACCCTAGAAAAAGAAGAAGCAGACACACCAAGAAGGAGTAGATGGCTGGAAATAATCAAACTCAGGGCTGAAATCAATCAATTGGAAACAAATAAAACAATTCAAAGAATCAATGAAACCAACAGCTGGTTCTTTGAGAAAATCAACAAGATCGACAAACCCTTAGTCAGCTTGAGCTGACTAAAAGGCAGAGAGACACCACCCAAATCAACAAAATCAGAAATGAAAAGGGGGATATAACTACAGACACTGAGGAAATCCAAACAATCATTAGGACTTACTTCAAAATATGCGACAAAATTTGAAAATCTAAATGAAATGGACAATTTTCTTGATCGATTTGAATTACCAAAGCTGAATCAGGACCAGGTAAATCAACTAAATTGTCTTATATCCCCCAAAGAAATAGAAGCGGTCATCAAAAGTCTCCCATCCAAAAAAAGCCCAGGACCAGATGGCTTCAGCGCAGAATTCTACCAGACCTTCAAAGAAGAGCTAACACCAATTCTCTTCAAACTGTTCCACAAAATAGAAACAGAAAGAACATTATCATACTCATTCTATGAAGCCACAGTCACCTTGGTACCTAAACCTCACAAAGACTCAACAAAGAAAGAGAATTTCAGGCCAATCTCCGTTATGAACATTGATGCAAAAATACTTAATAAAATACTAGCAAACCGAACCAAGAACACATTAAAGATATTATCCACTATGACCAAGTAGGCTTCATCCCAGGTATGCAGGGGTGGTTCAATATATGGAAATCCATCAATGTGATCCACCATATTAAAAAACTGAAAGAAAAAAACCACATGATAATCTCCCTAGATGCTGAAAAAGCATTTGACAAAATCCAACATCCATTCATGTTTAAAGTATTGGAGAGATCAGGGATACAAGGCACATATTTAAACATAGTAAAGGCGATATACAGCAAGCCTATAGCCAACATCAAACTGAATGGAGAGAAACTTAAAGCAATCCCACTGAAATCAGGGACAAGACAAGGCTGCCCACTCTCTCCATATCTCTTCAACATAGTGCTGGAAGTCCTTGCAAGAGCCATAAGACAGTTGAAGGAGATCAAGGGGATACAAATTGGAAAGGAAGAATTCAAATTATCACTATTTGCAGATGATATGATAGTATATGTGAGTGACCCCAAAAACTCTACCCGGGAACTCCTACAGCTGATAAACACCTTCAGCAAAGTGGCCGGATAAAAAACTTAACTCAAAAAAATCAGTAGCCCTCCTGTATACAAAAGACAAAAGGGCTGAGAAAGAAATTAGGGAAACAACACCCTTCACAATAGCCACAAATGACATAAGGTACCTCGGAGTAACCCTAACCAAAGAAGTCAAAGACTTGTATGAAAAAAATTTCAAATCTCTGAAGAAAGAATTAGAAGAAGATATGAGAAGATGGAAAGATCTCCCATGCTCATGGCTTGGCAAGATTAACATAGTAAAAATGGCCATCATACCAAAAGCAATCTACAGATTCAATGCAATGCCCATCAAATTACCAACACAATTCTTTACAGACCTGGAAAGAAAAATTCTCAACTTCATATGGAATAATAAGAACCCCAGAATTGCTAAAACAATCCTCTACAATAAAAGATCTTCTGGAGGTATCTCCATCCCTGATCTTAAGTTGTACTATAGAGCAACAGTTTTAAAAACTGCATGGTACTGGCATAGAAACAGAATGGTGGATCAATGGAACCGAACAGAGGACCCAGAAATAAACCCACACACTTATGGACACCTGATCTTTGACAAAGACGCCAAAACCATACAATGGAAAAAAGATAGCATCTTCAACAAATGGTGCTGGTCTAACTGGATGTCTATATGTAGAAAAATGAAAATAGATCCATACTTGTCACCCTGCACAAAACTGAAGTCCAAGTGCATCAAAGACCTCAACATAAAACCAGACACATTAAATCAGCTTAAAAAAAAGTGGGAAATACCCTAGAACTCATTGGTACAGGGGAAAACTTCCTGAACAGAACACAAACAGCACAGGCTCTAAGAGCAACAACCAATAAATGGGACCTCATGAAAATAAAAAGCTTCTGTAAAGCAAAGGACACCGTCATCAAAACAAAGCGACCACCTACAGATTGGGAAAGAATCTTCACCAACCCTTTATCTGACAGAGGACTCATATCCAGTATATATAAAGAACTAAAGAAGCTGAAAAGCAGCAAACCAAGTAATCCACTTAAAAAATGGGGAACAAGGCTAAACAGAGAATTCTCTATAGAGGAATACCGAATGGCAGAGAAGCACTTAAAGAAATGCTCAACCTCACTAGCCATTAGGGAAATGCAAATCAAAACAACCCTGAGATTTCACCTTACACCCATGAGAATGGCCAAGATCAAAAACTCAAGTGACAACACATGCTGGAGAGGTTGTGGAGAAAGGGGAACCCTTCTCCACTGCTGGTGGGAATGTAAACTTGTACAACCATTCTGGAAATCAATCTGGCGCTTTCTCAGACAACTAGGAATAGCGCTTCCTCAAGATCCAGCCATACCACTACTGGGCATATATCCAAAAGAGGCTCAAGTACACAAAAAGGACATTTGCTCAACCATGTTTGTAGAAGCTTTATTTGTAATAGCCAGAAGCTGGAAACAACCCAGATGCCCCTCAACTGAAGAATGGATGCAGAAATTGTGGTACATCTACACAATGGAATATTACTCAGCAATGAAAAATAAGGAAATCATGAAATTTGCAGGTAAATGGTGGGATCTGGAAAGGATCATCCTGAGTGAGTTGTCCCAGAAGCAAAAAGACACACATGGTATATACTCACTCATATAGACATACAACATAGGACAAACCCACTAAAACCTGTGCATCTAAAGAAACTAAGCAACAGAGAGGACCCTAACTAAAATGTCCAATCCCCATCCAGAAAGGCAAAGAGGATGGACATCAGAAGAAGAAGAAAACAGGAAACAACCTAGGAACCTACCACAGAGGGCCTCTGAAAGCCTCTGCCCTTCAGACTATCAAAGCAGATGCTGAGCCGGATGGGCAACTGTTGGGCAGGTGAACGGAATTTTAGGTAAGAACTGGGAAATAGTAAGAGCTGGAGAGGACAGGGTCTCCACAAGGAGAGCAACAGAACAATAAAATTTGAACATAGGGAACTTCCCAGAGACTCATACTCGAACCAAGGACTATTCATGGAGATAACCTAGAACCCCTGCACAGATATAGCCCAGGGCAGTTCAGAGTCCAATTGGGTTACATAGTAATGTGAAGAGGGACTGCCTCTGACATAATCTGATTGGCCTGCTCTTTGATCACCTCCCTCTGGGTGTGGGGAGCAGCCTTACCAGGCCACAGTAGAGGACAATACAGCCACTTTTGATGTGAACTGACAGACTAAGATCAGAAAGGAGAGGAGAACCTCCCCTATTAGTGGACTTGGGGAGTGGCATGCATGCAGAGGGAGGAGGGAGGGTGGGATTGGGAGGAGAGGAGGGAGGGGCTTATGGGGGGATGCAGAATGAATAAAGTGTAATTGATGAAAAATTTAAGAAAAAAGGGAAAAAAATAATTTAAGAACCTTAAATGACTTTCAAAATTGGAGGAAAACATGGAGTTAGTCAATTGGCATGGAGCACGTCTCGCCCCTGGGGGCAATGGTCTCCTGAACCTACTCAGACCTCGGACACCACCACTGCTAGTTCTAGAACTGACGCAGGATGTTCCAACGAGGGGTTAAGGCTTCTCATAATATTTCCTATAAGCCCACACCTGTTTGTCTATATCCCCCATTTTTATTCATTATTAGCCAGATAGAGCCAAGTAATTGTGGTAATGATACTTGCTTTTTTGCCCAATGCTAGAATGCTAGTAAATTTAGGTATGCCCTGGTTACTCGCATGCCTCACTGGGTGCCTGTGCCCATTGATGCCCCTCACGCTATGACTCTCTTCAGACAGAAAAGGGATCTTGGAACTATAGCCACCATTGTTACTACCATCTCATTGACAGCTGTTGGAACTACCACCAGGGCATTAGCCATGAGTCATACTGGTCAGACTGCTCAGACCCTGAATAATCATTTAGCCAATGTAGCTCATGCCTTAGTTGTACATAAAGGAATTAATGCTCAACTAAAAGGAAGCTTGATGGTGTTCAATCAGAGGATTGACCTCTTGCAGGAGCAAATTGATGCCCTATGGCAAATCCCTCAACCTGGCTGTCAATGAAAGTATGCTGGACTTTGTGTCACTAGCATACAACATGAGAATTTTTCCTGTGCTGCAAATCTGTCTAAACAATTGTCGAGCTATATTTTAGGTAATTGGACTGGAGAATTCGATACTTCGATGGAGCAGCTGAGAGTGGCCATTGTCACAGTAAATTCTACCAGAGTGGACGCAGGACTAGCCACAGGATTATCAACATGGATTGCTGCAGCCATGAATCACCTGAAGGAATGGGCGGGCATGGGAGTGTTAGCAGGCCTTCTGGTGTTGGTCTCCTTGGTTTGCCTGTGGTATATATGCAAGATTACAACACAACAGTCTCACAACAGTGTGATGCAGCCATGATCATTCAGGCCTTTACAACCATTGAAGCAGGACATTCTCCCCAAGCATGGTTGGCTACCATAAAAAGCTAAAATGATATGCTCAGGATGCGAGGCTAAGTACTGCACTCAGGGTCAGCCGCTTTCGACCCAGAGAAGAGCATGTCTGATTGCATGCGGGTTGATGCCCCAGGTCCCGCCTCTGAGAAAAAGGTATCAGACGGGTCTGATGCTCTTTGGGTGGATGACACCTAAATGAACATCTGTACAAAGTCTCAATTTATTTCTAATATCAGAGATCAGACCTCTACTCTTGCCTGATGCGTCCAAAACAAAAAGGGGGAACTGTAGAGAGCTGCGTAATGCTATGCCTTAAAGATGGAGCTGGTTTCCGCCTTCCACCTTCCCGATGGTGAGTGCTCTCTGTCACGAACAACTCCACATTTGGCTAAGGCCGAGGATCTGGCTTGCTTCCATGTATGTGGACCTATCTGCATTGCTCCCGTGGCACGCCTGGGTTGGCTACCCAGAGGCTATTTAAGCTGTGGGCTGGCTTTCCCCGGGGTCCGAGGATTGTTCAATGTTCCTGAATAAACTGCATTGAAAAAAAAAAAAAAAAAAAAAAAAAAAAAAAAAAAAAAAAGAAATGCTCAACCTCACTAGCCATTAGGGAAATGCAAATCAAAACAACCCTGAGATTTCACCTGACACCCATGAGAATGGCCAAGGTCAAAAACTCAAGTGACAACACATGCTGGAGAGGTTGTGGAGAAAGGGGAACCCTTCTCCACTGCTGGTGGGAATGTAAACTTGTACAACCATTCTGGAAATCAATCTGGCGCTTTCTCAGACAACTAGGAATAGTGCTTCCTCAGGATCCAGCCATACCACTCCTAGGCATATATCCAAAAGAGGCTCAAGTACACAAAAAGGACATTTGCTCAACCATGTTTGTAGCAGCTTTATTTGTAATAGCCAGAAGCTGGAAACAACCCAGAGGCCCCTCAACTGAAGAATGGATGGAGAAATTGTTGTACATCTACACAATGGAATATTACTCAGCAATGAAAAATAAGGAAATCATAAAATTTGCAGGTAAATGGTGGGATCTGGAAAGGATCATCCTGAGTGAGTGGTCCCAGAAGCAAAAAGACACACATGGTATATACTCACTCATATAGACATACAACATAGGACAAACCCACTAAAACCTGTGCATCTAAAGAAACTAAGCAACAGAGAGGACCCTAACTAAAATGTCCAATCCCCATCCGGAAAGGCAAAGAGGATGGACATCAGAAGAAGAAGAAAACAGGAAACAACCTAGGAACCTACCACAGAGGGCCTCTGAAAGCCTCTGCCCTACAGACTATCAAAGCAGATGCTGAGCCTGATGGGCAACTGTTGGGCAGAGTGAATGGAATTTTAGGTAAGAAGTGGGAAATAGTAAGAGCTGGAGAGGACAGGGTCTCCACAAGGAGAGCAACAGAACAAGAAAATTTGAACACAGGGAACTTCCCAGAGACTCATACTCCAACCAAGCACTATTCATAGAGATAACCCAGAACCCCTGCACAGATGTAGCCCAGGGCAGTTCAGAGTCCAATTGGGTTACATAGTAATGTGAAGAGGGACTGCCTCTGACATAATCTGGTTGGCCTGCTCTTTGATCACCTCCCCCTGGGGGGGAGCAACCTTACCAGGCCATAGTAGAGGACAATGCAGCCACTTTTGATATGAACTGATACACTAAGATCAGAAAGGAGAGGAGATCCTCCCCTATCAGTGGACTTGGAGAGTGGCATGCATGCAGAGGGAGGAGGGAGGGTGGGATCGGGAAGGGTGGAGGGAGGGGCTTATGGGGGGATGCAGAATGAATAAAGTGTAATTGATGAATAATTAAAAAAAAAAAAACTAATAGGCAGCTCAGCCTTCATGTAGGGTCCATAGTAAGGGGAGCAGGGGTGATCTCTGACATGAACTCTGTTGCCTGCTCTTCAATCACTTTCCCTGGGTGAGATTGCCTTGGCAGGCCACAGAGGAAGAGGATGCAGTTAGTATTGAAAAGACTTGATATTCTGGGGACAGTTGGTAAGGGAGGAACTCTCCACCTTTCTGAAGACTAGGGGACAGGGACAGGGGGAAGAAGGATGAAAGGTGGCTTAGGGAGGAGACAAAGGAAGAAGCTATGATTGGGATGTAAAATAAATAAATTAATATTAAAAAAAGAAGAAAAAAGTTTCATTTTGTAAGCTCTCCTTTAAACATAGAGGAGGCAGGGGAATTAAACCAAAGAAAAAAGGCAGTGTTTCTTTACTAAAAAAAAAAAAAAAAAAAAAAAAAAAAAACTTATTTTATTTTAAACTATGTACATCTCTATGTGTGGCTATGTGTGTGTGAGTATAGTTTTACATGAAGACAGCTATAGAGCTGGACTTCCAGCCAGCTGTGAGCTACCCAGTATGAGATCTAAACTCCAGTTCTCTGCAAGAGCAGTTACTGTCCTAAGTTGCCTGCAGAGCAATCTGCAGCCCAAAGAAAAGTTTCGCAGTTATCCCCTTTCATACTTGGAAAATATTATGGTCTTTATGGAAGAAATATATCTGTTTGCATATTTACTGCATAGTTAAGGAACACTGTGTGGGCTACCAGACACACACAGGAAGATGGTGGTGGCGGCTTGTGCCATTCACTCATCAGGTGACCGCAAGCCAACTATTTTCATTTTCATGTATTTTTAAAATGTTATCCTAGGTGTATGAGTGTTTGACTCCACCACATGAGTGCCTGTAAGGCGAGAAGAGGGTGTCTGTCCCTCTGTAACTAGAGTTACAGCGCCTGGAGGCTGTTTGGGGTCCAACCTGGGTTCTTATTCTGAGCGTTCAGAAAGTGCTCTCCACCGCTGACCCATTTCCCCACTCCCACATCATTTTGATTTTTCAAAGTCCAAGTACCTCAATTTGAAACGAAGATAAGAAAAATTAAAAAAAGAAAAAAAAACAGCGAAATCTTCAGGAAATCATTGTGAGATGGCTAATCTTTATTATTTAGAATCACCATGGAAACAAAAATCTAGGCTTATCTATGTAGCATTTTCTATATTAGGATTATCAAAATAGGAAGCTCTGCACTAAATATGTGTCTTATACTGTGTATAAAAGAAAAAAAGTGACATGGTACTAGCATTAACTGCTCTGCTTCACAAATATGAATACAAGCCATCTCCTGTTCCAGCTGCCATGCCTAATTTTCCACAATTGCCTGTGTTCCTTATAACATTAAGCCAAACTATGTCCATCATTTTTTAAAATTTTTCTTGCCAGATATTTTGTCACAATGGGAAGAATAACTAGAACAAACACATTCATGTTAAAAGCTTGAGTTTTTGAGTTATATTTCAGAATCAAATCATATTAGAGCCTTCTAAGTTGTGGAATCTGTATTTCCACTTGCTTTTACCTGATTGGAAAATATATGCTCATTACATCAAATGATATGTCAATTTCTATGGTATGTGAGTTAATTAAAAAGTGAACAGAATCTGTTACCTACCTTTTTTTTGCAAGACCCTAGATTCTATCTGTAGCATTGAAAAGAGAAGGAAGGAAGGAAGGAAGGAAGGAAGGAAGGAAGGAAGGAAGGAAGGAAGGAAGGAAGGAAGGAAAGAAAACAGTGTTCCAAAGTTCTCTCTCTCTCTCATATGTGTGTGCATGTGTGTATACATCCACAATCTTGATTTTATCTGATAATTATAATTTTACTGCCTATTGAAATATTTTATTTTATTTTTTATTCACTTTACATCCTTGTTGTAGCCCCATACCTCCACCTCTTCCAGTCCAGCCTCTTCCTTCCCTCCCTCCTCTCTGCTCCTGAAAAGGGGAGCTTCCTATCACATTCAGCCAAGCTCATCAAGTTGTATCAGGACTGAGCACATCCTATGGCCTGGCAAGTGATCAAAAAGCTGGCAAGTGAGTCTATGTTGGATGCAGTCCCCAGTTCCTTACTAGAGGCCCCACATGAGGCCTAAGCTTCCCATGTGCCATCTTTGTAGGGGAGCTAGGTCTAGTTCCTACTTGCTTCTTGGTTGATGCTTCAGTCTCAGCAACCACCTTCGGACCAGATTAGTTGGCTCTGTTGGTCTTCTTGTGGAACTCTTGTCACCACCAGGTCTTTCTTTCCATTTTTCCACAAGATTCCCTAAGCATCACCTGGTGCTTGGCTGTGAGTCTCAGTATCCATTTTGCAGTGCTGTTTGGTAAAGCCTCTGTGAGGACAACTCTGACAGTCTCCTGTCTGAAAGTTTAGAGGAGTATCTTTTGTAGCATCAGGGTGTGGTCCATACATTGGTTGGCATTCCTTCAATTGCTGCTTTTTCTGTTCTAACATTATCCCTGCACATCTTGTAGGCAGGGTAAATTTTGGGTTGAAGATTTTGTGGGTAGATTGGTGTTGCCCTCCCTCTGCTAGGTCACTAGTCTAGTTATTGGGTGTCCTCTTCCTTACCTATAGCCTCTGCTACCACAAGTCTCTGCTAAAGTACCCTACCTATCCTTTCAGAAGCCTACTTTGATTTAGGTCTCCAGCTTGTCACAGAGATACCATCACCCTCCATTTTATAGCTTTCTGAAATTCCTGAGTCTTGTAAGTTTCGTGTACTTTGAGCCTGAGCCTGACAAGTATCTTTCCAAATAAGTGTTATTATCTTCCCATTATTTATAAACATCTAATTTAGCTTTCAGGAGATAATCTTTTAAGTCATAGGAGATAATTATTCAACAACCCACTTTCTAAAAGTTCCACCTCTCCAAACATTGCCAACAGTTAGAGAAAAAATGTTCAAATATGTAAGCATATGGGGTTTGGTTTACAATTAGACATTAATAGTCAGTAAACTAATTCATCCCTCAAAAAAGTCTACAATGGCATAACACTTGTTAATATAGCAAAAATATGAACTTGGAGAAGATATAAATTTTTGGACCACATCACAGATACAATGATATTATAGAATGAAACAAATAAACTGGTATAAGCAGAATTGAGAGTCCCTTCACAAAATAGAAACTGAAGGAAATAGAAATAATAGTTCTCATCCTTGGCTTTCTAAATTTTTGGCTCTGTCCTTTTGAAGGCCAGTTATAAGTAGAGCAGTTAGATTTTCTATTTTCTCTTGTCCTTCAGTCACCTATAACTAACTTATAACTGAACTAATTTTCATTTCTGCCTGTTTCATGTTTCCAAATAAAACTTTTCCAAGGAATTGTATGTCAAAACTACCCACCTAGACTCTGCAGTTCCACATTTTACAATTTGCTAAAATTTTTTACTCCCTTTCACATACAATATATTCACATACAATTTATTCAACTATAAAGCAATTGGCCCAGAGTCTAAGAATTTATTACCATATCTGCCTCCCCTGTCTCTACCCTAAAATATCTACATTCACAGCATTAAATCCTGCCCTATGGATCCTGATAAATATTGGTGCTTGAATATGTCTTTCATATAGAAATTTAAATTTCAGGTATGTTAGCATACTACTTAAATAATATAATCTGTAATTATGTTATACTTAAACAGTATAAATTTGACTTTATGGAACAAATCCTAGGAGAATAGTAAAATTATAAAATTAGACACAACTTCAAGTGTTATTACGGGAAACAGGATATATGAAATTAGACTCCAGATCTGATCTTCTGGATTCAGGAAAATAATTAAAAAGACAGAAGTATAAGTGTATGTGTTACAAAGTGCCAAGACAGCATCTTCAACAAATGGTGCTGGTGTAACTGGATTTCTACATGCAGAAAAATGAAAAGAGATCCATATTTATCACCCTGCACAAAACTCATGTCCAAGAGGATCAACATGAAACCAGATACACTAAATAGGTTAGAAGAAAAATTGGAGAAGAGCCTTGAACTCATTGACACAGGAAACAACTTCCTGAACAAAATACCAATAGCACAGGCTCTAAGATCAACAATCAATAAGTGAGACCTCATGAAACTGAAAAGCTTCTGTAAAGCAAAAGATACTCTTTTCAGAACAAACGACAGCCTACAGACTGGGATAGGATCTTCACCAACCTCATATCTAACAGAGGGCTGATATCAACAATATATAAAGAACTCAAGAAGTTAAAAAGCAATAAATCAAGCAATCCAATTAAAAATGTAGTATGGAGCTAAACAGAGAATTCTCTGTAGAAGAAGATAGAATAGCAGAGAAACACTTAAGGACATGCTCAATGTCCTTAGCCATCAGAGAGATGCGAATCAAAACAAGCCTGAGATTTCACCTTACACCCATCAGAATGGCTAAGTTCAGAAACTCCAATGACATTGTATGCTGGATAGGTTGTGAAGAAAGGGGAACCCTCTTCCATTGCTGGTGGGAACGTAAACTTATACAACCACTTTGGAAATCAATCTGGCACTTTCTCAGACAATTAGGAATAGTGCTTTCTCAAGATCCAGCTATACCACTTCTAAGCATATATCCAAAAGATGCTCAAGTACACAACAAGGACATTTGCTTAATCATGTTTATAGCAGCTTTATTCCTAATAGCCAGAACCTGGAAACAACCCAGATGCCCATCAACGGAGGAATGGATACAGAAATTGTGGTACATTTATACAATGGAATACTACTCAGCAATTAAAAAACAAGGAAATCATGAAATGTGCAGGCAAAAAGTGGGATCTAGAAAAGATCATTTTGAATAAGGTATCCCATAAGGAGAAAGACACATGTTGTATATAATCACTTATAAGTGGGTACTAGACCTATAAGATAGGATAAACATACTGAAATTTATGCACTTAAAGAAGATAAACAAGAACAAGGACCCTGAGTAAGATAATCAACCCTCACTTAGAAAGATAAATTGGATGGACATTGGTTGTAGGAGAAAACAATAACAGGACAGGAGCCTACCACTGAAGGCCTCTGAAAGTCTTTACCTAGCAGTGTATCAAAGCAGATACTGAGACTCATAACCAAACCTTTAGGACAGTGCAGGGAATCATAAGAAACAACGGGGAGTTTGTATGATCTGTAGAAGACAGGAGCTCCACAAGGACAAAATATATATGGGTACAGGGGTCTTTTGTGAGACTGTATCTCCAAATGAGGATGATGTATGGATATATCCTACAACCCCTGCTCAGATATAGCCCATGGTAGCTCAGTATCCAAGTGGGTACCCTAATAAGGGGAATAGGAACTATTTCTGAAATAAACTCAATGTTTGGCTCTTTGACCCCTCCCCCCAACACCCAAGGGAACAGCCCTGCTAGGCCACTGAGGAGGACTTTGCAGCCAGGCCTGAAGATACCTGATAAGCTATGGTCAGGTGAAAGGGGAGGAGGTCCTCCCCTATCAGTGGACTTGGAAAGGGGTAAAGAGAAGATGAGGAAGGAAGGGTGGGATCGGGAGGGAATGAGGGAGCAAGATATAGCTGGGATACAAAATTAATAAACTGTAACTAATATTAAAAAATGAAAAAATAATTAATATATAAATAAATTCAGAAGTCTAATACATTATGAGCAAGAACATACTGCTTACTTAATGAAGACATGTATTAATTCACTTTATATATCCATAGACTGAATGGGACTTAACCCTTCAGTAGATTCATTCTAAAGGTGGATCCTTTCCAATTAACAGCTTTCAGTGATGGGGAAATAAATGGACATTGTTTTTAACATGACAAAAAAAATAAAATGCCAAGACATGCAATATTTATAACTTGTCTATTGTCTTTCTCCCTAATCTTTTGAGGATGGTACAACTTCAATAGACTAATTGAATAAATATGTTATTATCTTCCTCTGTTTATTTCAACATGTTTACTATAGATAGATCAATCTATAATCGCTTTGTCATCATTAGCATTACACTAAGGACCCTAAGAAAGACTGGAATACAAACTAAAGATTTTTTTTTTTACTTAGCAGTGATAACCAAGGTTTTTAAATTTTATACTCAATGAGAATTAAAACATGAAAGAACTCATATGTATAAACTAGAAATTTTCTTCTACAAAACAGAGTAAAACTGTTTAAAAACTAAAACCTTTTCTTTCTTCTCTCCCTCTTCCTCTCTTGCTCTCTCTTTGTCCTTCAGAGCCATAGTGAATATGTGAAGTTGTTAAAGAAGAGACAAAATGTATGCTGATTTGGCCACTGGAGAGATGTTTTCATTCCCAAGCATTGAAATGAAGAAAAAGAAAACAAAATTCCCCTTTCATTTCTTGATTAATGTCTTGCTTAACTAACACTAAATATTTAGAAGGCTACGGTACTCACCTGCTGTTGTAATTTGATCTTATATTCAGATTATCAGGTGATGAATTTGTTAGAAGCAATCATTAAAAAAAAGGTAACTCTTCTCATCCATGAAATGCATAAAACCAGTTTCTCTGTTTAGGGTCCTGAGAAATAAACATGCCAACACATAAAGACTATTTATCATGGCTGTCATAATTATGTACAACTAGGGAAATCATTTCCCATCTGCAAATGACAAACTTCAAGTTGCAGCCAACCAGTACCATTTTTGCAAGACACATGCAACACACCCCTAGCCATTTATCACTATGCCCATATTCCAGGATGACCAGAGTCAAGGCAGGCATTCTAGTTCACTAAAATAAAATTACATTCATCATTTCTACCAACATGAACATAGTTCCTGACTTCTGATACTAGAACATTTCTAAAAAGGGCCCCATCAGCAAACTTGACCCCGTAGGCTTAGAAAATTCAGGTCATAAAAATTATAAAGGGAGGGTTTTCCCCCCCAGCTTTTGATGTTTTTCAGTCTTGTTTTGTTTTTGTCTTTTTGACTTCTGACTTTCCCAGTAGAAAGTCAATTGCTAACTTTAAAAACCAAGGCATGTTCACATGAAAGAGACAATAGGAAACTAGGGGATCAAATAAAACCCAAGTGTCTTCCATTCCGCTTCTGACAGTCAACATGAAAGGCAGAAAACAATGCACACCTGGAGCAATTGCCTGCCAGCCACTACCTAACACGCTTTGAGCACTCTCTGAACTGATTAATCAAAAACAGAACTAAGAATTCTGTTTAAAGTACATAAAGATCATTGTAAATATATCACAAGTTTAATTAGGAAGAGAGAGATTTCATGTATGGTGAGAGATGTGATAAAGAGATTCTGTTTAATGTGATAGCTTTATAAATTGAGAAATTTCATGTTCTTTACCACTGGAGGGTGAAAGCTTTCCTTGAAGATGCCTGCTTCCATCATGGTGGTTAGTTGGGTAACTTTTTCAAGCTAAATGAAAAAGAGAGAAAGAATAGTAGTGATATTTGCATGAGGCTACTCTCCTCAAACTAGTTGTGTATACTTGGGCAAATCTTTCAGTTCTTCATGAATGTGATCTTTTGTAAAATATAGATAAATATCTCTGTACTCATGAGAAATCAGGAAGATGATACATGAGTAATGTCATTAGTTTTATCTAAGAGAAGAAAATAAATCTCAGAAATTATAAATGATTTCTAGAAACCATTAGTGTTATCTTGTTTTACACAGCTCACAGCTATCAGAGGTAGTCTATAAATGCATGTGTATTTAGATACAAAACCAATTCTCATCCTGTATGATGCAGGCACTTCATTGACGGTGCTATGGTTTGAATATGGAATATCTTCCAAAGGTGTGTTAAATGCTTAGACTACATATAGTATTTGGCACTTTTAAGAAATGTGTAATAATTAGGAGTTGGAGCCTAGTTGGAAGAAGCTGAATGCCCTTATAGGGGACTGTGAATTCTTGATTCTATCCCTTTTCTTCCTCCTCACCCTTATTTCCAGCCACTATAGTGTGACCAGGACTTCACTGTCATATTTCTACCCAAAGCAACAGGACCACATTACCACAGTCTGAAACCTATAAAAATGTAAACACAAGTAAGTATTTCCTCCTTTAAATTTTATTGTTAATTTTCATGACAGTAAAAAAGTTGATAAAAACAGATGTGACTCCAATCAAAAGCAGTTAGGAGTTCATATGTAAAAATTTTACCACAATGTTAACATTGGCACAGACCTATGGGCACCGTGAGTTTGTATGGGCAATGAGAGAGATGGTTGAGAGATTTATCCTAGTGTCTTATGTATGACAGCAGAGAAATTCAGTATCCTTGAGCTACACACCCAGTTCTTCATAGAGAGAATTTTAAATCACAGTATTAAATTCATTATGTCATTATCTTTCTAAACATCACTTTCATCATTGGATGATATGTATCAAGGGCAAGGACTATAGTCTTTGAGATTCTCATCAATGCCTATTAAGAAGAAAGAAGAACATATGATTCACAAATCGCATTGGTCTTTTCCCCTTCCCTTAAGTATTCTGTAAAACATCTGGAAATAAGTCTGACTTTTTAAACTTTCTTGAGCTTTGAGTTCTGGGTAAATGGAGGTTTACAATGAGGCCTAACAAATTTGAACTTCTTGAGTGCTTTAGTGATAACGTAATAAGCCTGGCCAAGTCTCAGGCCAGGTATCAGTTAATCAATATAATGTTCAAGCTACACTAAGTTTTTCTAATAGCTGTCAAAGCTGACTAAGTAGCAATTGTTCAAAAACCACATGGAATAGGAAACCTTTTTCTTCTCTGGAGGTTTTGCTATGAGAAAAGATCCTTGCTAGAAACTGAAGGATTAAATTCTCAAATGGTCTAGTTATTATTAGGAAGAATATATAAAATGAGAAAACAGGAAAGAGAAGGGGGAAACCCAGGGGCTCAGTCTTGTTCATCACTTCACCCTTATGTTCAAATGCAAAAATATATCAGACCCAAAACTTACTGTATTCTTTAGAGGACAGAACATAAGAAAGAAATACTAGTAATACTCAGTAAATTAGAAGAAAAGATAAAGAAACTGAAGAAGGAATAATCACATCTAAAGACTATTTTTTCCTGTGGTAGTTAGAGAAGAGAGAAGAATTCCCAAATTGTTTTCTGTTCTCTCAAGTATTCCCTCACAGCCTTAATGAATTTGAATCAATATGAGCATATATCCCTTCCTGAGCTACACAGTTTCATTGTTTTGTTTTGTTTTTTTATAACATCTGTCCTATATCTTTTCAAATGTTTAGCTCTGTTAGCTGCTTTAAGTGATGTCTCATTATTTGTATCATGGAACTAGTTTGTTTTTTCTCAAATTAAACAATAAATTTATTAAATATCTAGCTTGTCACAAACTATCTAGAGAGTAGTTTTTAAAAAAAATAGATCTAACAGGTTTAGTATGTCTGGTTATATGTTGAGGTCTTTGATCCACTTGGACTTTAAGTTTGTTCAGGGTGATAAATATGGTTCTATTTGTAATTTTGTACATGTAGACATCTAGTTAGACCAGCACCATTTGTTAAAGACGCTGTCTTTTTACCATTGTATGGTAGAAAATGTGGTACATTTACACAATGTAATACTACTCAGCATATAAAAACAAGGGAATCATAAAATTTTCAGGCAAATGGTAGGAACTAGAAAAGATAATCCTGAGTGAGGTATCCCAGAAGCAGAAAGACATATATGATATATACTCACTTATAAGTGGATATTAGCCATAAAATACAGGATAAACATACTAAAATCTATAGTCCTAAAGAAGCTAAACAACTAGGAGGACCTTAGAGAAGATGCTTAATCCTCACTCAGAAAGTCAAACAGGATAAACATCAAAAGTAGGAGAAGACAAGGAGCAGGACAGGAGCCTTGCACTGGGGGCATTTGAAAGATTTTACTCACCAGGGTATCAAAGGAGATACTGAGACTCACAGCCATATTTGGGCAGAGTACCCGGAAAGCTTATGGAGGAAGAAGGAGATATAAAGACCTGGAGGGGGCAGGAACTTAACAATAAGACCAATGGAGGCAAAAAAAAAAAAAAAAAAAAAAAAAAAAAAAACAAAACAAAAACAAAAAAAAAAAAACAGTCCTGGGTCAGGGGGTGCAGAGTCAATACTCCAACCAACAACCATGCATGGAGAGGACCTAGAACCCTTGTTCAGAGGAAGCTTATAGGCTGCTCATTTTCTTACTGGGTTCCCTAGTAAGGGGTACATGGATTGTCTCTGACATGAGCCCAGTGGTAGGCTCTTTTATCTCCTCCTCCCTGATGGGTGCAGCCTTGCCAGGCCACAGAGGAAGATGATGCAACCAACCTTGATGATACCTGATAAGCTAAAATCAGATAGAAGGGGAAGAGATCCTCCCTTATCAAGGAACTAGGGAAATGGCATAGGATGAGAAAAGCTAAAGTAGGATTAGGATGAGACAGGGAGAGGGCTGCAGCAGGGATTCACAGAGAATAAATTATAATTAATTAATTAATTAATTAATTAAAACTAAAATAGATCTAATAAAATATTGTTAATGTAGAGGTAAAGATGTATATTCTTGCTTTAGATTCAGAATATTTATTCTTATCATAGAATATCTGTACTTAAAATGATTAGTTTAGAGTCTTGTTGTAAGGCGGTATAACAGGTTTTTTGATTGTCAACCTGACACATCTAGAAAGACGAAACTATAGCTGAGTAACTGCCTCTATTATATTGACTTACTTTATATTTTCTTGATTAAGGAGTGATGGAGGAGAGTGTAGCCCACTTTGTAGAGTGCCAAAATGGGGCAGATGGTCCCTAGTTGCATAAGAAATCTAGATGAGCAAAAACAGGAAGAAAACCATTAAAAAGCATTCCTCTACTTCAGTTTTTACTTCTAGCTTTCTGTCATGTGTTCCTTCCTTAGCTTCCTTTGATGATGGACTATAATCTAAAAGCCAAATGAATCATTCTCTCACCAAGTTGTTTTTGGTCATGGTGTCTATAAAAGCAGTGAATGCTACCTTGCACAGTTAAGTAGATGAGAGTCTTTGGTAATAGCTAGATACAATCTATTTAATGAGAAAGGGAGTTGGCAGAGGAAAAGAATGATGAAGCAATATAAATGTATGTTTTAAGAACATATTTTTGAGTGTTTAGGGAAAATTAGTCTTTCTTCATATTTTTCTTATGATTTAAGGTTATTATTGCATTTTAACTCTTTGTCCAAATACTAATATACTTTTTGTGTGAGATAGACTCAGATGACATAAAAATACTTCAAGTTGTAAATTTTTTAAGCATTGTTTTCAGTAGAGAGAGCATGTTCTGCTCTCCCAAATGTCTATATTCTAGTGAAAAACATGACTATGATCTAGCGCAAAGTGAAGGTCTTTAATCAATGTGCAAAGATAATCTATATTTTTCTGTCTTATCAGTGGATGAGACTAAGCTACTTTATTTTGAAATTCCCACTTTGTGTCCATGTGTTTTGAGATATTCATATGTAGTCTTATTTGATCTATGCACACACACACACACACACACACACACACACACAGAGTGATTTTGTATTGCACTCATTTCCATGTGAGAGAAGAGTCTTCAGATTTAGTTCCATTAAAAAGTTCAGCACGTTCAAAGTTTATGTCTTGTCTATATAAAATGCAGGAATTGGACTTGTAGACATACTGACTGAATTGGTAGTTTGCAGAAAACAATTTGCAAAGTTAACCTGATTTTTTTTCTGTGTATATATGTATGTATGTGTTAGGGGCAAAGGAAATGAAAGTCCAGCTTAGACTCTTGTGAGTGGTGAAGTTGATAACTAAAGAATCATCCACCACCTATTTGGCACTAATTTAGATTTATTCATTCACACTGTGTCCTATTTTTCACCCTCTCTAGGAGTTGCCTCAGCAGGGGGCAAAAGAAAGAAATTATGCCACTGAAATACATATTTCAAGCATTTGTTTTTCATCGCATATTCTTAACTAGCTGATTACATTGAAAAAAATTGTCACTCCTCTTCCCTTTTAAAATTCACCTTCTTATGATTAAAGACTCACTTCAGTCAAATGTGTTCTACTCTAGCCCTTACTGTATACTTTATGGGCTTTACTATTCAATCAAGAGAAAAATTTTGTGGTAGGGCTAGAGATGGTCCTAAGTTGCCTCCCTTGACCCTACACAAAGGAGAAAGGAGAAAACAAAAAAACCCTACAAAATTTTCGTCTGCCTCCACCCCTGCACCAAAGCATGCTTGCTCAAACACACACACACACACACACACACACACACACACACACACACACACACACTTACAGACATACACACACACTTACAGACAGATACACACACACCACTATGTTATTTAAAAGAGAAAAGTTCATGGCATTAGAATATGACTAACTATGTTAAATATTCTGGACACAGGTAATATCCGATTTGGTACAAGCGGGCACAGTGATAATAATGCATTCGGTTATTGAATCTTCTAGAGGCAGCCATTCAACCGCTGCAGATTGGCCTCATTGTTTTGCATCAAGTCTAATACCATTAACCAGAAGTGTAAAATTCTTTGACACTGGCTGCCACAGCAATAAACATTTGTATTATACCTTTTAAAGTTCCTTCTTGCTTCTATCTAGTCCAGTTTTCAGGAAGAGGCTGGATTCTTCCTGATAGTGACATTCTGAGCAAATTTGACATAAGCATAAGCTAGAACAATAGTTGTGCTTTTCTGAAGTTCAGCTTTTCTGAAATTAGACTGTATAGTAATTCATCAAGATTCTGGCCCCTAGCAAATATATTCTGATGGTTCCTAAAATAGAAAAGATGTTACTAAGAATTAATATAACGTGTATTAAAAATGCCAATAAGAGATATTGGGCTCAAGTCTTTCAAATACACAATGGCATCTGGAGCATATGGTCAAACAACAGAGTGATGGAGTTGGTGAATAGGGTAGTACTAAGGGGAAGTACTAATAGTATAAGATATTTTCAAAGGAAATGGCTACAATTCTTGCTAGAAATGACTTACATGTTTGTTACCATAGATATTTTTCTGTTGTCATGACAAAATACCATAGTCAAGGAAATTTATAAAATAAACCTTGGGACTCATGATTCCAGAAGTTAGAATCCTTGACTCTAGTGGCAGGGAACATAGCAGCAGAAAAGCATGCATGCCGCTGGAGCTGAGAGCATACATCAGATCTACAAGCAAGAGGCAAAGGGTGACCATTCCACATCTTCTAAATATTTATGAACAATTCCACTGGAGCCCAAATGTTCAAACACATTATCATGTGAGTGACATTCTCATTCAAATCAAAACACTTCTTCCATAAGACTCATTGAGCTCTACACAAAGTTTGGCTGTGATTATCTGCATCTGCTTCAGTCCACTCCTGGATGGAGTCTTTTAAAGGATATCTATGGTAAGCTGGCCTCCTATTCCCTCTCTTCTGCTACTTCCAGTGTCTATCCTGTTTGCCTTCTAAATGGGAATCATGCATCCTCCCTAGGGTCCTCCTTAATGTCTAGGTTTTTAGGTCTGTACATTTTAGTATGCTTACCCTATAATATATGGCTAATATACTCTTAAAAGTCAGTATATGCCATGAATGTCTTTCTGTTCCTGGGTTGCCTCAGTCAGGATGACCTTTTCTAGCTACATCCATTTGCCTGCAAATTTAATGATTTCTTTGTTTAAAATAGCTGAGTAGTATTCCACTATGTAAATTATCCACAATTTCTGTATTCATTTTTTAGTTGAGGAAAATCAAGGTTGTTTTCAGATTCTGACTATTATGAATAAAGTTGCTATGAAAATAGCTGAGCAAATGTCTTGTTGTATGGTGGAGCATCTTTCAGGTATTCGCCCAAGACTGGTATAGCTGGGTCTTGAGGAAGCCCTATTTAAGTTTCTGAGAAAGCATCAGATTTGTTTCCAAAGTGGTTGTATAAGTTTGTACTCCCACCAGCATTGGAAGAGGGGTCCCCTCTCTCCACATTCCACATCCTCATCAACATGTGCTGTCACTAGAGATTCTTTTTTATTTTAGGTATTCTGATGGCTGTAAGACAGAAGAAACTTGGTGTTGTTCTGATTAGCATTTTCCTGATGACTAGGGAAGTTAAGCATTTCTTTAAGTGTTTCTATGCCATTCAATGTTCTTATATCAAGAAGTCTATGTTTAGTACATACCCCATTTTTAAATTAGATTATTTTGTTTGTGTTTAACTTCTTGAGTTCTTCATATATTCTGGATATTAGCCCTCTGTCAGATATAGGGTTGGTGAAGATCTTTTCCCAGTCTGTAGACTGTTGTTTTGTTCTATTGATAGTGTCCTTTGGTTTACAGAAGCTTATCAGTTTCATGAGGTCCCATTTATAAATTGTTTACCTAAGAGCCTGAGCTGTTTGTTTTCTGTTCAGGAAGTTGTCTCCTGTGCCAAAGGGATCAAGGCTCTTCCCCACTTTTTCTTTTAACAGACTTAATGTGTCTGATTTTATTGTTAGGTCTTTGATACACTTAAACTTTAGTTCTGTGCAAGATGATAAGTATGGATCTTTTGTACTTTTCTATATGGAGACATCCAGTTAGACCAACACAACTTGATGAAGATGCTGTCTTATTTTTCCATTGTTTGGTTTCAGCTTCTTTGTCAAAAAATGAAGTCTGTATAGGTATTTAGGTTTATTTCTGGGTCTTTGATTCAATTCCATTGATTGACCACTCTGTTTCTATAGAAAAACCGTGCAGTTTTAATGTTGTTCCTCTATAGTACAGCTTGAGATCAGGGGTAGAGGTACCTCCAGAAGCTGTTTTATTGTACAGGGTGGTTTAAGCTAGTCTTTTTGTTTGTTTGTTTTACCATATTAACTTGAGAATTGTACTTTCAAAATCTATAAAGAATTATGTTGGCATTTTGATGGGAACTGCATTGAATCTGTAGATTGCTTTTGGTAGGATTACCATTTTCACTTTGTAAATCCTACCAATCCATGAGCATGGAAGATCTTTTCATCTTCTGATTTCTTCTTCAAATTCTTTCTTCAGAGTCTTGAAGTTTTATATATATATATATATATATATATATATATATATATATATATATATATATATGAGTCTTTTACTTGCTTGGTTAGAGTTACACTGTGGTACTTTATGTTATTTGTGCCTATTGGGAAGGGTGTTATGCCTGTAATTTCTTTCTCAGCACTTTGGTTTTTTTGTATACAGGAGGGCTACTGAATTTTTTAGAGTTAATTTTGTTTCCTGCAACTTTGCCAAAGGTGTTTATCAGCTGAAGGAGTTCTCTGGTAGAAATTTTGATGTTACTCATATATACTATCATATCATCTATGCATAGTGATACTTCCTTTTCTTCTTTTTTGATTTGTATCCCCTTGATCTACTTTAGTTGCCTATTGTTCTAGCTAAGACTTCAAGTACCATGTTGAAGAGATTGGGACAGAAAGGGAAGCCTTGCCTTGTCCCTGACTTCAGCAGAATTGGTTTAAATTTCTATATAATTTTATTTTGGTTATAGGTTTGCTGTATATTACCTTTACTATGTTTAGGTATCCTTTGTATCTCTGATTTCTCCAAGCTTTAAAAGTTAAAGGGTGTTAGATTTTGTCACAAGCTTTTTAAGCATCTAAGGAGATGATCATGTGGTTTTGGATATTTCAGTTTGTATATGGTGAATTACATTGATGGATTTCCGAATATTGAACCACACCTTCATGCCTGTGATGATGCCTACTTCGTCATGGTGAATGTATTTTTTTTTTCAGTAAACTTAAAGTATGTTTATTTATAACTAAAATTTTTACAGTAATTATTTCCTAAGTTTTCACTACACTATATAGATAAATAAAAAAACAAACATAGAAATTTTAATAGGTAAAATAATTTTAAAATATTAAGTTTTAATTACAGACTCAGATATGTGTCCTTGAATTCAATTTGTGAATACTTTATTGACCATTTTTGCATCAGTGTTCATAAGGAATATTGGCATCAATTTCACTTTCTTTTTTTCAGTCTTTGTGCAGTTCAGATATTGTTTGGTAATGTCCTTTCTGTTTCTACTTTGTGAAATAGTTTGAAGACTATTGGTATTAGCTCTTTTTTGAAGGTCTGATACAGCTCTGTACTGGGGCCCTGGGCTTTTTTTAGATAGATAGCTTTTGATGACTGCTTCTATTTCCTCAGGGGATATAGGACTATTTAATTTCTTTCCCTGATCTTTATTCAACTTGGGTAAATGGAATCTATCAAGAAAATTGTCCATTTTATTTAGATTTTCAAATTTTATTGGGTATAGGCTTTTGAATTATGACCTAATAATTCTTTAGATTTCTTCAGTGTCTGTCATTGTGTCCCCCTTTTTATTTTTGACTTTGTTAATTTAGATAATGACTCTCTGCCTTTTATTGAGTTTGGCTAAGGGTTTGTCTATCTTGAAGATTGCTCAAAAATATACAGCTCCTTTTTTTGTTGATTATCTGAATTGTTTCCTTTGTTTCTCATTTATTGATTTTATCCTTGAGTTTGATTATTTCCAGCTATTTATTCCTCTTGGGTATGTCTTTCTTTTTCCTAGAGATTTTAGGTATGCCCGTAAGTTGCTTGTATGAGATGTGTCCAGTTAGTGCTATGAACTTTCCACTTAGCACAGCTTTCTTTGTGTCTCATAAGTTTGGCTATGCTGTGGCTTCATTTTAATTGCATTCTATGAAGTCTTTAATTTATGTCTTCATTTCTTCCCTGACTCAGTTGTCATTGAGTAGAGAGTTATTCATTTTTCATGCATGTGTAGGCTTTTTGCTATTCCTCTTGTTGAGGTCCCCCTTCGGTCAATGGTGGTTTTATAGGATACAAAGGATTATTTCAATCTTTTTGTATCTGTTGAGGCTTGCTTTGTGACCTACTATATGTTCAATTCTGAACAAGGTTCCATGGGATGCTGAAAAGGAAATATATTCTTTTATGTTGGGGAAAAAGTTCTATAGATGCCTACTAGGTCCATTTGATCATGGCATCTGTTGTCATTATTTCTCTCTTTAGACTCTGTTTCTTCTACCTATTTTTGGTGAAAGTGGGGAGTTGAAGTCTCCAACTATTGATGTGTGGAATCTATGTGTGGTTAAGCTTTATAGTGTTTCTTTTACAAATGTGGGTTCCCTGTGTTTGGGCACAAATGTTCCAAATTGAGATGGGTTTTGTTGTTGTTGGAATTTTTCTGTGATGAGCATGAAATATCTTTTCTCTTCTCTTTGGGTTAATTTTGTTTTAAAATATATTTTAATATATATTAAAATGGCTACTTCAGCTTGCTTCTTTATCTGTTTGCTTGGAAAACCTTCTTTCTTTCCTTTACTCTCAGGTAATATCTATCTTTATAGATGAGGTATGTTTCTTGTATGCAGTAGAATAATGGGTCATGTTTACACATCCATTCTGTTATTCTGTCTTTTTAATGTAGAGTTGAGTCCATTGATGTTGAAAGATATTAATGACCAGCGACTGTTAGCTCCTTTTCTTTTGCTGTAGTATGTTTTTGTGCTGGTCTAAGTTTGGTTTTGCTGTAGTGAAGTTATTTATATCCTGTGTTTTTATTAGGGTGTGGTTAACTTCCTCAGGTGGGAATTTTCCTTCTGGTACTTTATGTAGGGTTGAGTTTATGCATAGATATTGTTTAAACTTGGATCTGTCATAAACTATCTTTTTTTTTTCCATATGTTTATTGAAATTTTGCCGAGTATAGTAGTCTTGCTTTGCATTTCTTGTATCTTTCCATTTGCAAGATGTCTGTCCAGAAAAGGCCAAGAAAGAAATTAGGGAAAAAACACCCTTCACATTAGCCACAAAGGACATAAAGTACTTTGGTGTGACAGTGACCCAAGCAAGCCAAAGACTTATATGGAAAAAATTTCAAGTCTCTGAAGAAAGAATTAGAAAAAATCAGAAGATGGAAAGATCTCCCATGTTCATGGCTTGGCAGAATTAACATAGCAAAAAAGGCTTTCTTATCAAAATCAATCTACAGATTCATGCAATTTACATCAAATTACAAACACAATTCTTTACAGATCTTGAAAGAAAAATTCTCAATTTCATATGGAATAACAAAAAAACCCAAAATTCCTAAAACAATCCTCTACAATACAAGATCTTCTGGAGGTATATCCATCCCTGAACTCAAACTGTACTCTAGAGCAAGAGTAATAAAAAATGCATGGTACTAGCATAGACACAAAATGAGGGATCAATGGAATAAAATAGAAGATCCAGAAATAAACCCACACACTTATGGACACCTTATTTTTTACAAAGAAGCCAAAATTGTACAGTGGAAAAAACATAACATTTTCAACATATGGTGCTGGTCTAACTGGATGTCTCCATGTAGAAAAATGCAAATAGACCCATACTTATCACCCTGCACAAAATTAAAGTCCAAGTGGATCAAAGACCTTAATATAAAACCAAATACACTAAACTTGTTAGAAAAAAAACAGTGTGGAAGAGCATTAAACTCATTGGCACAGGAAACAACTTCCTTAACAGAGCACCAATAACATAGGCTCTAAGAGCAACAATCAATAAGTGAGACCTCATGAAACTGAAAAGCTTCTCTAAAGCAAAGGACACTGTTATCAAAACAAAACAAGTGCCTACAGATTGGGAAAGGATCTTCACCAACTCTCTATCTGGCGTAGGGCTAATATTCAATATATATAAAGAACTCAAGATGTTAAACAGCAATAAATCAAACAATCTAATTAAAAAATGGGGTACAGAGCTAAACAGAGAATTTTCAATAGAAGAATATAGAATGGAAGAGAAACACTTAAAGAAAAGCTTAAAGTCCTTAGTCATCAGTGAAATGCAAATCAAAATGACCCTGAGATTTTACCTTACACCCATCAGAATAGCTAAGATCAAAAACTCAAGTGCCAACATATGTTTGAGAGGATGTGGAGAAAGGGTAGCCCTCCTCCACTGTTGGTGGGAATGTAAACTTATACAACCACTTTGGAAATCATTTCGGTGCTTTCTCAGACAATTAGGAATAGTGCTTCCTCAAATCCAGATATACCACTTCTTGGCATATATCCAAAAGATGCTCAAGTATACAACAAGGCCATCTGTTCAATCATGTTTGTAGCAGCTTTATTTGTAATAGCCAGAAGCTGGAAACATACCAGATTGCCCTCAGTTGAGGAAGGGATACAAAAATCGTGGTACATCTACACAATGTAAAACAAACAAACAAACAAAAAACGGAAATCATGACATTTGCCGGTAAATAATGGGATCTGGAAAAGAACACCCTGAGTGAGGTATCCCAGAAGCAGAAAGACACACAGTGTATATACTCACTTATAAATGGATATTAGACGTATAATATAGGATAAACACTTAAATATGTAAACCCAAGGAAGCTAATCAAGAAGGAGGACTCTGGGTAAGATGTTCAATCCCCATTCAGAAAGGCAAAGAAGATGGACATCGGGGGAGGGAGAAAACAGTGAACCGGACAGGAGCCTACCACAGGGTACCTGCAGGTTACCTGCAGGATACCTGCAGGGTATCTAGGATGAGACCTGATAGACTAAGTTCAGAGGGAAGGGGAGGAGGATCTCCCTTATCAGTGGACTGGGTGAGGATCATAGGTGGGGAAGAGGGAGGGAGAGTGGGATTAGGAGGGGAGGAGTAAGGGAACTACATGGGGGATACAAAGTGAATAAACTGTAATAAAAAATAAACATAAAGATAAATTTTAAAAAGGGATTAAAACAATTTTAAAAATTAAAAAAAATGTGACTGTCCAGGCCCTTCTTGGCTCTGCTGAGAAGACAGATATGATTCTGGTAGGTATGCCATTATATGTTACTTAGCCTTTTTCCTTTAAAGCTTTAAATATGTATATTTTTTTCTGTACATTTACTTTTTTTGTTATTATGTGGTGGAAAGAATTTCCTTTTTTGTTCTAATCTATTTGGTGTTCTATAGGCCTCTTGTGTGCTTATATGCATCTCTTTCTTAAGATTGGGAAAATTTTCTCCTATGACTTTTTGAAAATATTTTCTGATCTGTGGAACCATGAGCCTCTTCTTTCTTCTATTCCTATTATTCTTAGGATTCTTCTTTTCATGGTGTCCTTGATTTCTTTGCTGTTTTGTGTTTTGAATTCAACATTTTCTTTGGTGGATGTATCAATTTCTTCTACTGTGTCTTCTACACCTGATATTCTTTCCTCTATTTCCTGTGTTCTGTTGGTGATGCTTACCTCTGTAGTTCTTGCTTTATTCCTGAAGTTCTCCTGCAGGATTTCTTCAGTTTGTGCTTTCTTTAATGTTTCTAATGCCATTTTCAGAACTTTAACCATTTCATTGATTTTCTTTATCTTTTTGATGTATTTTCCTGCCTTTTATTGTATGATTTGTCCATTTCCAATTTTGTGGAGTAAAGGTTTTCAAAATAAGACCAAAAATTTATCAGAATTTCCTCAGTGTTTGCTGTTATGTCCCTCTTTTCATTTCTGATTTTGTTATTTTGTTTATTGTCTCTTTTTGCCTTTTACTTAGTTGGTTTAAGGGTTTGCCTATTTTGTTGAACTTTCTCAATTGACCAGCTCTTGGTTTGGTTGATTCTTTGTATTGCTCTCTTTGTTTCAAATTTATTGATTTCAGCCCTGAATTTTTTTTTCCTGTCATATACTCCTCTTGGTTGTCTTTGCTTCTTTTTGTTCTAGAACTTTTAGGTGGGCTGTTAAGTCACTAGTGTGAGAACTCTCCAGTTTCTTTATGAAGGCAGTTAGTTCTATGAACTTTCCTCTTATCATGGCTTTCATTCTGTCCCATAATGTTGGGTATATTTTGTCCTAATTTTCACTGAATTCTAGAACATCTTAATTTTTATTTTTATATTCCTTCCTTGACCCAGTGATCTTTGAGTAGATAGTTGTGTTCACCATGAGTTTTTAGGTTTCTCTTGTTTTGAAGTCAAGCATTACTACATGGTGTTCTGATAAGTTACAGAAGGTCATTTCAGTTTTCTTGTGTCTGTTGACACATGCTTTGTGATTGTGTATAATGGTCAATTTTAGAGAAAGTTCTGTGATGTGCTGAGAAGAACTTATATTATTTGTGCTCAGGTGAAATATTCTACAGATATCTGTTAGGTCCATTTGATTCATAACATCAGTTAGTTTCTTTGTTTCTGTTTAGTTTCTATCTCAGTGCCCTGTCCACGGGTGAGAACTGGGCATTGAAGTCTTCCACTGTTAATGTGTGTTGTTTGATGTGTGATTTAAGCTTTATTAATCTTTCTTTTACAAATGTGGGTGCCCTTATTTTTGGGGTGTAGAGATTCAGGATTGAGGTGACATTTTGATGTATTTTTCCTTTTATGAGTATGATTTGTCCTTCTGTGGTTCTTTTGGTTATTAGGATGGCTACTCCAGTTTGCTTCTTGCTTCTGTTTGTGTGAAAAACCTTTATCCAGCCCTTTACTCTGAGGTAGTGTCTGTTTTTGTTATTGTGATGTGTTTCTTGTATACAGCAGAATTATGTATCCTATTTTTTTCATCCATTTGTTAATGTGTGCCATTTTATTCGGAAATTGAGTTCATTGATATTGAGTGATATTGATGACCAATGATTGTAAAGGCCTGTTAATTTGATGTTGTTGCTGTTAGTGTGTATATTTGTGTATGCTTCCCTTCTTTTGTTTTTGCTGGTATGGAGTGATTAATTTTCTTTGTTCTGTTGTGTGTCGTTAACCTCCTTGGGTTAGATTGTTTTAGAATTTTCTGCAGGGATGTTACTTTTTGACAGATATTGTTGAAATTTGGATTTGTCATGGAATGTCTTGTTTTCTTTATGGGACTGAATGCTTTAATAGATATAGTAGTCTGGTCTGGTATCTGTAAGACATCTGCCAAGGCCCTTCTTGCTTTTTGAATCACTGTTGAGAAGCCAGGGGGTAATTTTGATAGGTCTGTGTTTATATGTTACTTGGCCCTTATCCCTGTTGCTTTTAATATTCTTTTGTTGTGGTGGTGGTTGTTCTGTACATTTAATGTTTTGATTATTATGTATCAGGAGGAATGTCTTTTTTGGGCCAATCTACTTGGTGTTCTGTAGGCTTCTCGTATATTTATTGCCATCTCTCAGTTCGGGAGTTTTTGTTCTATGATTTTGTTGAAGGTATTTTCTCTGGCTATGACCTGGGGATCTTCTCCTTCTTCTATTCTGATTATTCTTAGGTTGGTCTTTTATTAGTGTCCCAAATTCCCTGGATGTTTTTGTTAGAACCTTTTTAGGTTTAGTATTTCCTTTGACTGATGTTTCAATTTCTTCTATCCTATCTTCTACACCTGAGATTGTCTCTTCCATCACTTGTATTCTGTTAGTGATGCTAGCATCTGTAGTTCCTGTTCTCTTCCCTAGGTTTTCCATCTCCAAGATTGCCTCAAATCATGTTTTCTTTATCGCTTCTATTACCATTTTCAAGTATTGAACAGTTTTACTCATTTCTTTCTCCTTTTTGTTTATATTTTCTTATATTTCTTTAAGGGATTTATAATTTTTCTTTCTTTTTTTTCCTATTGGATTGCATTTTCCTGTATTTTTTAAGGGATTTATTCATTTCCTCTTTAAAGGCCTCTATCATCTTCCTAAGATTAGATTTAAGGTCATTTTCCTGTTCTTCTGATGTTTTAGGGTATCCACGGCTTGCTCTAGCTGGATAGGTAGGTTTCGGGAGAACCATAATGTCTTGGTTTTTGTTGAATGGCCTCTTATGCTGGCGTTTAACCATCTGGTTGTTCCTGGTGTTGGCAGGTCTTGTACAACCTGTTGGCAGTAAGCCTCTGGGATTGCAGTTAGAGCTAATTGTCCTTGATGGCTGCAAACCTCTGGTAATCCCTAATAGCTGCCAGCCTAAGGTAGTCTCTGATGACTGCTGCTCTAGGGTTGAAGGAAAAATTGGGGCCTGGGAAATGGTTTGTGGAAGGTATAGAGAAAAACTCACAATAGCCATTAGTCCCTGGTGGCTGTTGCCTCTGGGGTAGCAGGTAGAGCTGGGGCCTGGAATCTGGTATGTGGAACCCTGGTATGTGGCACCAGGAAGACCTCACCGCTGCTGATTGTCCCTGATGGTTGCCATGCCTGGCTTTCCCAAGATTCATATATTACCTGTTAATAAGAATAAAATGTTTTTATTGGTTCCCATATAAAGAGAAACAAAAGATTAGCAGGGAAAATGAAGAAAAAGATAAAAGATTTTATTTATTTAGATCTCATGTATTATTTATAACTTGTCTATTATATGTATGTATTACATAAATAACTGCAATATATATTTATATATAACAAAAATAATATATAAATATATATTTTTTGAGAAATAGAGTTTTTTAAGGCATATCTTTCAATGTAGGGACTTTATTAGGAACAGGCTAGCATAAAACTTCAGTCCCAAACTGGTGAAAATGGAAGAATAACATCTGATCTTAAGGGCTTCAGAAAATCTTGTTGTAAAATGTCTTTGTATAATTTTTAGTAAATAATTTAAGAATCTTTCGGGTAAGGTCCTGCAAAAATCAATCCAACCATTTTGGAGCAGCAAATTCTCGAATAAAATAATTGCCAAGGAACACAGTGTAATGAGAAAGTTACTTTAACTTAGACAGTATCAAGAAAGAATGTGGTGTTGGCAGGGTGTATTTATTTCCCTATAAACATCAGGAATTGCAATGGAAAGTTTCTTCTGTATATTCAAGGCCTAGATGAGCACAACATACAGCCAGTAACTCTTTATTTTTATTAATTTTTATTAATTACAGTTTATTTACTTTGTATCCCAGCTGTAGCCCCTCGCCCTCCTCTCCCAATCCCACGCTCCCTTCCTCTTCTTCTCCTATGCCCCTCTCCCAGTCCAATGATATGGGAGCTCCTCCTCCCCTTCCATCTGACCCTAATCTATCAGGTCACATCAAGACTGGCTTCTTTGTTTTCCTCCGTGGACTGGTAAGTCTGCTCCCCTCTCAGGTGGAGGTGATCAAAGAGCAGGCCAATCAGTTCAAGTCAGAGATTAGAAGAGGAAGAAAACAGAGAACAGGACAGGAGCCTACCACAGAGTGCCTCTGAAAGACTCCACCCAGCAGGGTATCTAAGCATATGCTGAGATTGATAGCAGAACTTTGGGCAGAATGCAGGGAATCTTATTAAAGGAGGGGGAGATAGAAAGACCTGGAGGGCCTGGAGGGAACAGGAGCTCCACAAGGGGAGTAACAGAACCAAAAATTCTGGGCACAATGATCTTTTCTGAGACTAATACTCCAAACAAGGACCATGCATGGAGATAACTAAGAACCCTTGCACAGAAGTAGCTCAGTGTCCAAGAGGGTTCTCCAATAATAGGGCGGGGACTCTCTCTTTTATCTTCTGAAACTCAGGATCTTTAGTGAGAATAGAACAACTAGATATTTTGAAAATGCACTAAATTTTGGAAGGCATATTTTCTTTTGCATAGCCTCAGATACTATTCTAACATAATGTTGGGCAATGTGATAGCTTTTCCTAAGGATCTCTTTCAGCAAATTTTAATTATTTTGAGTTAATTTGGTTTTGAAGGGTTACTCTAGTACTAACATTGTGTATTTCCATATTTTATTAGAAATTGAGCAAAGATATAGAGCTGATTTATGGTCAAAACCTTAAGTTTTCATTAACCTATTTTAGGATTTCAAAAGGTTCAAGGCTAGCAAAAGTCTTTTCTAGAATGACAGTCAGATGAAATTTCTAATAGCAAAACACAAGCAGACTGTCCTTTCTTTAAAAGTTTTCAATTGAAAAACTACAAGGTAAAAACAATGAGACACATACCAGTGCAACTTTTATAGGTGGAAGACTGAATGTTTGATTGAGCTTATTGGCTTGAAGAGAATACAGGCCAGAAAACACCTCTCCTCTAGCAGCCAGGAGCTGTTTGTAACTTCCTGGGCATGGTGTGGACCTTTGAGTATTTTGTCAACTTATGACTTAATGCTTATTTTCTCTGTTTTCTGTAGGCTCTATACAGATGACAGTAGTTGTTGTGAGTTCGTAAAGAACTCAGCTATTTCATACCCATGAGGCAATATTGCATGGCTTTACTCCCTATCATTTGGCTTTTAAGTTCTTTTTGCTTTCTTTTCAGCAATGTTCCCTGAGCCTTGGCATGAATAACATGGCTGTCTTGTTTAACAATGGGATTATTACACCTTGACCAACCATAGTCTCTGCTGTCTTCTTTCATTGCACACAGAAAATTCTTCAATTAAAGCTGAGGATAGTTTACTTTTTAGGTGTTAATATTAAAATTATTTGATAGCTTGACTAAACAATTGGAAAAGTAAATAAGGAAAGATAACCAAAAATAATCAAAAGTTACTATGTAGGGAAAAATGAATACATATAATTAGATATTATGGTAATTGCTATTTTCTTTTATGAAAAATGTGAAGATAAGCATACATAGTCCAATAACATCAGTATACATACTCTTTTCCAGATACACCTGAACTTCAGTTATTTACTAATAACTTTTTATTGATCTATGTATATATGAATAAAATTATAAAATCTATTTCATACAAAAGAATATTAAAGTAACTTCATCTTTCCTCAAGAAAAGTTGAAAGGATTCAAAATGGCAATTTAGAATGGTTTTAAGCCTTGATTGGTTATACATCATTCTTTATATTGAGATCAAATTGTAGAAAACTTATCAAGTCTCTTGTTTATGTGAAACATAAAATTTGTATGAATATTCCAGAGACTGATTTCCATGATTAATTTCTATTTTTCATGTCCTTTCAATTCCAAGCGTTATAGTGCAGAGTAATGCTTATATTCTGTTGTAACTTACTCTCCTTCATGCCATGACAATGAGGATATGGCTTAATTAAATACTATAAGTTTTCCTGGAAACCAGTATTCTTGTATTTTAATGGCTGCTGATAAATACACAATATTGTATGTGTGTTACACACACACACTCTTATATAAATATATCTCACATTAATCCCATGCTAAATGTATCCGCAGTTCACTTTGCCTTTTGTTACATTGTTAGAGTGTCAGAGCTATTTCAAAGATCCAGGAATAAGAGAAAAGTAAGCACAAAGCATGTGGAAACTGGGAACTATCTGTAGTTAACATACTTTCTCTTTGATTAATCAATCCTAGTTGTTGGTATAATATTCTTGTGGATATACCCTTGTTCATTCAAGTGCTGATTTCCCTACCCCACTATCTGGTTTAATCCAGACATTGCATTGTGATGTTTATTCCAAGCATCACCTGTCTCAAGTTTGTGTAAACATGCCACCATTTGTTTCCTTTAATTGTCAATTAAACAACCAGCCAATGGTGGGCAATGGAGAAAATAGAGTGGGACATCCTGGAAGCCAATGGAGGTAGAAGAAAGCAGAGGACAGCAGGAAATGCCTTAGAACCATGAGGAGAGCAGAAATCAGGACAGGACCTCGAACCATGAGGAAGGATGAACAGGATTTAAGATATGATTAAAAGCAAGTATAATCGGTCAAATCTGAATGATAGGAAACTACGCGGGCTTGGATGTTTAGGATGGAGCAACTATTGCCCAGCATTGTGCTCTAGGTTAATTAAATAAATCCTAGTCTCTGTGTGGTGATTTGAGAATATAGCTGGTTTAGGAATAACTCTGCTGATTAACTAAAAGATAAATCAATATCTTCTAAAATGTCCAATCCCTATCCGGAAAGGCAAAGAGGATGGACATCAGAAGAAGAAAACAGGAAACAACCTAGGAACCTACCACAGAGGGCCTCTGAAAGCCTCTGCTCTTCAGACTATCAAGGCAGATGCTGAACCAGATGGGCAACTGTTGGGCAGGTGAACGGAATTTTAGGTAAGAACTGGGAAATAGTAAGAGCTGGAGAGGACAGGGTCTCCACAAGGAGAGCAACAGAACAAGAAAATTTGAACACAGGGAACTTCCAAGAGACTCATACTCCAACCAAGGACTATTCATGGAGATAACCCAGAACCCCTGCACAGATGTAGCCCAGGGCAGTTCAGAGTCCAATTGGGTTACATAGTAATGGGAAGAGGGACTGCCTCTGACATAATCTGATTGGCCTGCTCTTTGATCACCTCCCTCTGGGGGGGCGCAGCCTTACCAGGCCATAGTAGAGGACAATACAGCCACTTTTGATGTGAACTGACAGACTAAGATCAGAAAGGAGAGGAGAACCTCCCCTACTAGTGGACTTGGGGAGTGGCATGCAAGCAGAGGGAGGAGGGAGGGTGGGGTTGGGAGGGGAGGAGGGAGGGGCTTATGGGGGGATGCAGAATGAATAAAGTGTAATTGATGAAAAATTTTAAAAAAAAATCAAT
This sequence comes from Meriones unguiculatus, assembly GCF_030254825.1. NCBI lineage: Eukaryota > Metazoa > Chordata > Mammalia > Rodentia > Muridae > Meriones > Meriones unguiculatus. The sequence goes on along the minus strand of NC_083369.1, from coordinate 87,495,543 downwards.
AGTAAATGCTAATAACCCACAATACCTAGTATAGCAGTTATATGAAGGAAACTGAAATCAGCATATGTAAGAGACATCTATACATGATATTTATTACACATTATCCAGAGTAGTTAAGAAAAAGAAACAACATAAATCTTTTTTTAATTTTTTATATTAGTTAAAGTTTATTTAATTTGTATCCCAGCTGTAGGCCCCTCTTTCATTCCCTCCCAATTTCACCCTCTCTCCCTCATCTCCTCTCTGCCCACTGATAGGGGAGGTCCTTTTCCCCTTCCATCTGACCCTAGCTTATGAGGTCTCTTCAGGACTGGCTGCAATGTCCTCCTCTGTGGCTTAACAAGGCTGTTCCTCCCTCAGGGCTTGGAGGAGGAAGGTCAAAGACCCAGCCACTGAGTTCATGTCAGAGATAGTCCCTGTTCCCCTTACTAGGGTACCCATTAGGATACTGAACTGCCATAGGCTACATCCAAGCAGGGCTTCTAGGTTATAGCCATGCATATGGTCCTTAGTTGGAGATATAGTCTCACAAAAGACCCCTGTGCACAGATATATTTGAGCTCCTGTCCTCACCAGATCATACTAACTCCCCCTTTCATATGATTCCCTGCACTCTGCCCATGGTTTGGTTATGAGTATCAGCATTTGCTTTGATACACTGCTAGGTAGAGTCTTTCAGAGGTCCTCTGTGGTAAGCCTCTGACCTGTTACTTGTTTTCTCCTACTTCAATGACCATCCAACTTGTCTTTCTAAGTGAAGATTGATCATCTTACTCCTGATAAGATAAGATAAACATACTAAAATCTGTACACCTAAAGAAAATAAACAAAACATCATCAATCTATTAAGATGTGACTGCAATAAGTAAATGTATTACATGTGTACTATGGAAAACTATTCAGTCTTAAAAGGAATGAAATAGTATCATTCGTAACAAAATATATACACTAAAATACTATCATTTTAAGTGAAACAATATGTCAGGAACTAACATGGCAGTAGCTTATAATCTCATGCACAGAATCTAAAATAGTTGATTCAAGAAATCGAGTGTGTAATGGTGGTAGACAAGGACAAAGTAGGGTAGAGATGGGGAAACACTTGCCTATTGTACAGTTACAGAGAAGGAAGAAACTCCAGTAAATTTATTATAGATAACAATTATATACTGTAATCTTTGAAAATTAAAAAAATAATACAAAGGAATCAATAAAAATAATATTGAAATTTTTGATCATAAGAAATAGATGAATGTGTGAGGAGATAAATTATGTTAACCTAATTTAAACATTATGCAATGTATTCATGTATTTGCTATTACAAGACAATTATTTACATGTCTTTTTGGAGTTTTTACATACTTTGCAAAATAATAGAATAAAGAAAAATCTTATTTTACCTATTTGTTTTCAAAAACATAATATTGTATGACTTCAGTTCTAGAACTGATTTTTCCAAGTATACTATTGGAAGTAGTTTGAGAAAGTTGGGAAAGAATAATTTCAAGTTTTCTAATAAATCTACCTAAGCAATAAGAAAATATATAAATGTAAACATATTATAGCCTTCTTAGCAAATGCTTATGCAGTAGCCATCCTAAACTCATGTCAGAGTTTCCATCACTGTGATAAATACAACTTGAAAGAGGAAATGTTCGTTTGTTTGTTTGTTTTTGTTTTTTGTTCTTCCAGGCAGTTTCTTTCTATAACTCTGGATGTCTTGGACTCACTTTGTAGACCAAGCAGGCTTGCCTTTTTCTCCTGAGTGATAGGATTAAAGAAGCACACTGCCACCACCCCAAGAAAGAGGAACTATTTACTTATTATCAGCTAATGATTTCAGAACTTTTAGGCAATAGTGATGTACTGGTGAAGGCATGGACACATCAGAGTACCACAGTATGCACAGTGGTGGTCAGAAGTAGAGACATAAGCTAATGGTTGTTTTTCTCTTACTCCACTGTGCTTCATACATATGCGATACTCTCACTCACTTTCAAGTCTTTTCCTTTCTAGAGTTGGCCCTACAAACGAATCTAAATGTGTAATTTACTAGTTTGTTAAGTGATCTTCAGTCCAGTCAAATAGACAATCACTCCCCTCATTGGTAGTTTTGCTAACTGAAGTTTCAGTTCCCTATAGTCTACTGTAACCTGCAAATATTAATTGGAAGAGTCAAGAAATAAACAAGTCATGAGTTTAAAAGTATTTATTTGTTTATCATTTGTTTCCCCAACCCAGTAGGGTTTATTTTAAACAATTTGTTGTAGCCTGCCTGAGACTGAGTATGTGTGCAAGAGACTGTGGCAGACAGAACAGTACAACAGATACCCTAGAAATTATAGTTACAAGCAATTGTGAGCTGGCCTGAGGATGCAGGGAACTGAACTTGATTCTTCCTCAAAAGCAGCAAATGTTTTTAACTATTCCAGCCCCAGCAATTCTTAAGTTTTAATGACTATTATTTAAATGCATCATTTTTAATTGTTCTGATTCATTATGAGCATTGTTTTCCAATATATTTCTGTGTTTAATTTATAAATAAAATTTTATTATGGGTATGTATGTATGTATGTGTAAAGAAAAGCAAGTTATATAGAGGGTGTAGCAATAGCCACAAATTCAAGGATCCACTGAAAAACTAGGAACATAACATTTCTGAGCACAGGGTTTTATGGTTTTCTTCATTTTTTTCAGTTATTTACCCACTGTTATTTATTTTATCATGCTTCTATTCTCAAATTCGTTTTTGACTCATATCTTGATCAACATGTTATTTATTTTTTTCATAATTTAATAATTAAGCAGTATACTTTTTCATCCTTGAATATGTTAAAATATATTTCTGCTGCTGTCAAGTTAAGGAATATTTGACTGCTCTTATAATGCTTTTACACATGCTTTCTCCTTATAACTCTTTAGGTATTGTTCATTTGTTTACCAGTCTCTAATGTCATGGAAAATATGATGAATAAAATACATACTTGTATTTTTTTTTGATCCTGTGAGTTTGAGTGGCTTGTGAGTGGCTTGTTTTTCTTGTTAGCTTGTTATAAGGATATCTATAATAAGTTTTAGTTTTATTCCCATTGAAAGTTTATGCATGACAGGGATAGCTTCTCACTAATTTTACCTTACATAGTAAGTTCTTTTTATATTTTTTGTTTGTTTTACTCTAAATCTAATGTATGTTAATATGAACCTTAATATATGTGAAATATTTATATGTAAATATTTTATTTGTTTATTAAATATAATAGAATATTATGTTATCAAAAGTATTGTATATTTTAAATATAGGCGTTAATTTCTAGAAAGATTATTGAGCTCTTGCTATGCCTTCTACTGACTGGGTGAGGCTGGGCAACTTACATAAATGTATATGTTACCATTTTCTAATCAATAATAGAAAGACATGTTTTTCTTGGCTATTGAGAAAAATATGTGTAACATACCATTTAATGTAATTATATGTATTCATATTTCCATGTCATCTTAAAATGTTTTAATATATCATTTATCTCCAAGATTAATTTTGTTCTCCTAACATTGCACTATTTTGTTTTATTTATACAACATGCTATACATTATAAAGGAAAATGCACAGTTATGTATTACAGATTTTCTAGTGTTTTCTGGCTCTGTTTTTTCTGATTTATTTGCATTTAAATTATTCAATTTCACAGATCATTTAAATTATAGAGGAAATTTCCCCAAGGGAAGAAAATTGATAAACTTATGTCAGAAACCCTGTTGATGCTTTATTCAATTTTATTCTCTATTATTATTGAGACCCATTCAAAGATCTTCCCTTAAATTCGTTTTCTGAAGATGATATGAATGAATGACTTTTGGCAAGTACATCAAAACATTCTTTATACAAAACTGTTCTCCTTAGCTAATTGAGTACTTCTACGAGATGGTGGATTTCAGAAGACGATGGAAAGTTTCCAGTATTGGGTGGTATAATAGATTGTTTGAGACAGAATACTATACAGACTGTCAGTCTACTGATTATGTTTTATTTTACTGGTGCACTCATTTTTTTACAGTTTAATATAAAAGAATTATCTATTTCTTTCTCAGAATCTACTATTAATTTCTGTTAATTTTAAACTAAGACTCACTCTACTTATTTCTACCACATTTGCTAATGGTAGTTAGAATCACAGCTCTCAAGCTGGTTTCATTGTGTCAATGGATCTCAGTGTAGAAGTAGGATGAAGAAATATATTACATTTGTCTAAACCTGCCAATTTGGCATTCATTAATCTATGCACTTACCACAGATTTATTGAGGCCATGTTTGTGTCAAAATATGATAAAAATGATGAGGCTAGAGTAAAAAGCAAGTTGTGTAGTGACATTTCCTCTCTTGCAGGCTATGGCTTAATAAAAAAGATAGAGAATTTGAAAATTATGTAAAGAAAACATTGAAGTAAGAATTTGTACTGCTTATATAATATTCCATGCAACAGTATAAATTCTTATTTCAGTATTTTCTTTACATAATTTTCAAATTCTCTATCTTTTTTATTAAGCCATAACCTCCAAGAGAGGAAATGAGAAGTAGGAAATAGTAAAATCTGGAGAGGACAGGAACTCCACAAGGAGAGGAACAGAACCAGAAATTTGAACACAGGGGTCTTCACAGAGACCTCTGAAAGGCTCTGCCCTGCAGACTATCAAAGAGGCTAAGACTTTATGACCAACTGTTGGGCAGAGTGCATGGAATCTTATATAAGAAGTGGAAAATAGTATGTTATGGAGAGGACAGGAACCCCACAAGGAGAGCAACAGAACTAGAAGATTTGAACACAGGGGTCTTCCCAGAGACTCATACTCCAACCAAGTACCAGGCATGGAGATAACCTAGAACTCCTCTGCAGATGTAATCCATGCAATTTAGTGTCTAAGTGGGTTACATAGTAATAGGAAGAGGGACTGCCTCTGACACAATCTGATAGGCCTGCTCTTTGATAACCTCCCCCTGAGGGGAGAGCAGTCTTACCAGGCCACAGAAGATGACAATGCAGCCACTCCTGATGAGATCTGATAGAGTAAGATCAGAAGGAAGGAGAGGAGGACCTCCCCTATCAATGGACTTGGGGAGGGGCATGCATGAAGAAGGGGTAGGGAGGGTGGGACCGGGAGGGGAAGAGGAAGGGGCTTATGGGGGGATACAAAGTGAATAAAGTGTAAATAATAATAATAATAATAATAATAATAATAATAATAAAAACTTCAAGTCTCTGAAGAAAGAAATCGAAGAATACATCAGAAGATGGGAAGCTCTCCCATGCTCATGGATTGGTAGGATTAACATAGTGAAAATGGCCATCCTGTAAAAAAGCAATCTACAGATTCAATGCGATTCCCATCAAAATACCAACACGATTCTTTACAGAACTTGAAAGAAAAATTCTCAACTTCATATGAAGAAACAAAAAACCCAGAATTTCCAAAACAATCCTGTACAACAACAAATCCTCTGGAGGTATCTCCATCCTTGATCTCAAGTTGTACTACAGAGCAATAATAATAAAAACTGCTTGGTACTGGCATAGAAACAGAAAGGTGGATCAATGGATCTGAATAAAAGACCCAGAAATAAACCCACACACCTATGAATACTTGATTTTTGACAAAGGAGCCAAAACCATTCAATGGAAAAAAAAGAAAGCATCTTAAACAAACTGTGCTGGGCAAACTGGATGTCTACATGCAGAAAAATGAAAATAGATCCATATTCATCACCCTGCACAAAACTAAAGTCAAAGTGGATCAAGGACCTCAACATAAAACCAGATACTCTAAGTCAATTGGAAAAAAAAGTGGGGAACAGCCTAGAACTCATTGGCACAGGAGACAACTTTCTGAACAGAACACCAACAGCACAGGCTCTAAGAGCAACAATCAATAAATGGTACCTCATGAAACTGAAAAACTTCTGTAAAGCAAAAGACACTGTCATTAGAACAAAATAACAGCCTACAGATTGGGAAAGGATCTTCACCAGCCCAACATCTGAGAGAGGACTGATATTTGGAATATATAAAAACTGAAGAAGTTAAAAGACAATAATCCAAGTAATCCAATTAAAAAATGCTGTATGGAGCTTAACAGAAAATTCAGAGAAACACATAAGAAGATGTTCAACATCCCTAGCCATCAGAGAGATGCAAATCAAAATGACCCTGAGATTTCACATTACACCCATCAGAATGGCTAAAATCAAAAGAGTCAAGAGATAACGCATGCTGGAGAAGCTGTGGAGAAATGAGAACCCTCCTCCATTGCTGGTGAGAATCTCAACTGGTACAGCCACTGTGGAAATCAACCTGGCGCTTTCTCAGACAATTAGGAATAGTGCTACCTCAAGATCCACCTATAGTGCTACTAGGCATATATCCAAAATATGTTCAAGTACACGACAAGGACATTTGCTGAACCATGTTTGAGCAGCTCTATTCGTAATAGCCAGAACTTGGAAAAAACCCAGATGTCCATCAGTTGAGGAATGGATACAGAAATTGTGGAACTTTCACACAGTGGAATACTACACAGCAATTAAAAACAAAGAAATCATGAATTTTTGTGGGCAAATGGTGGAATCTTGGAAAAAATCATCCTGAGTGAGGTATCCCAAAAGCAGAAAGACACACATGGTTTATCCTCACTTATACAGATCTATAAGATAGGATAAACATACTAAAATATGTACACCTAAAGAAGGTAAACAAGAAAAAGTGCCAGGGGTAAGATGATCAATCCTCATCTAGAAAGACAAAGGGGATGGATATTGGAAATAGGAGAAAACAAGTAACAGGGCAGTAACCTACCACAGAAGCACCTGAAAGACCCTACCTAGCAGTGTATCAACGCAGATGCTGAGACCCATAACCAAACCTTTGGGAGAGTGTAGGGTATCATATAAAGGAAGGAGGAATTAGTATATCTTAGAGGGGACAGGGAGCCCCACAAGGCCCGAATATATCTGAGCACAGGGGTCTTCTATGAGACTTTTTATCCAACCAAGTACCATGCATGGATATAACCTACAACCCCTGCTCAGACATAGCCCATGGTAGCTCAGTATCCAAGTGGGTTCCCTAGTAAGGGGGACAGGAATTGTTTCTGACATGAACTCATGAGCTTTCCCTCCCCCGTGAGGGAGGAGCAGCATTTCTAGGCCACAGATAAGAACATTGCAACCATTCTGATGATATCTGATAAGCTAGGGCTAGAGGGAAGGAAAGGAGGACACTCCCTCTCAGTGGACTTGGAAGAGGGCAGGGAGGAGATGGAGGAGGGAGGAGAGGATTTGGAGGGAAAGAGGGAGAGGGCTACAGCTGGGATACAAGTAAATGTATAAAATTATTTAAAAATAATTAAAATATTAAAAAATAAAAAACAAAAAAAATTTAAAAAAACATGCATACATCCTCTACTTAAAAGCAAAGCCAAATTTATAATTGACAAGCTGACCAAAGCTCTCTTTTCAGTCTACTATATCTCTATATGAATTGTTTGCTATTCTCTTTTAATTTCAAACCTTTTTTGAGAAAAACATTGCCTGCAGACATATTAATGTTCAAATTCAATATGGAAAGTGCAACATAAATATTAAAACCAAACCACATAGATGCCTTAAATTATGTCTTTTATTAATCTGAATACAAGTAAAAATGAAGATTTTCATTCTTTTTACTATATTTTATAGATACAAGCTGGCCAATCATATTAAAGGGAATAAAAATTTACACTCTATTCTATCATGAGTTTCTTTCATTAAGTCTGGACACATTAAAATAAACAATTTATTCATGATGTCTGTCATATTTTTTCTGAAAACATGCAATAAATAACCTTTTAAAATATTAAAAGACGTTAAAGAAGGTAGTGTGTTCCTGTGATGAAAAGACTAATGAAAATTTGTTTATTTGGTATTTTTCCTAATTTTCTTAGTTTGATTTGCCAGGACATACTTTTCAATTCTTTCCTATGTTTACAAAGTATAATTTTCTTTTCTTTTCTGAACTCTTCCATTTATCCTATCTGCCTCCTTGTTGGCTTACATACATATTTGCAATTTAAGGAAATTATTCTTCTTAAGGATGATAGATTCTGTTTGACTAAATGAGTAAAATAGTTACTTATTAAAGCATGGAATTCATTGATAAAGCATCAGTTTACAAAATGTGACCAACCTATAATGCTCTGTATTTAAACCTGTGTTTAAATCCTTGTTATTTCACATTGTAGACAAATTTCATTTCTGAGCCTCTGTTTTCTGTTCCATAAAATGAATACAAAGGAGTTTCTACTTCATAAGAATCTTTGAAGACTAACCAAGATTTATGCAATGTGTTTGATATATATATAATATTATATATTATATATTAATATATATAAATATTAATATATAACCCGGTATATATTAATAAACTGGTATATATTAAAAGCTCTGACATTAATTTAAATATTATTATCAAAATATTTGTCACTTTTCTTCAAAAGATCATTTGAATTATAATTATTTTTAAATAATCTGGCATCTGGTCCACATATAAATGGTTTGTATTTTGCATGTTGCTGGTTCCATATCCCCTTCATTATTAATCTGATAGCAGTTTATTTTACCCTCTTCATGGAGCTCTCTTCTAGCTGGACAGCTCAAAGATTCTCATTATTTTGTTCATTAAACTATTTTATGCACTTGCACTTTCATTTCCTATTCTTCCAAATCTGTATGGGGGAGTCTTATGGTGTCCTTCAACTATGGTCTCAGGTGCCAAAGACTGTTATTGATGCATACAAGCTAGTTCATTTTCAGTTGGAAAGTATTTTAATAAAAATTATGGCTGCAGTGAGTAGACAACTTTCTAAAATGAATTTGCATAAAATTCCATTAAGGTTTTGATATTACCAGCTACTGATAACCTCTCAAAGGTAAATCTATACACAGAAATATAATTATAGTTTATACTATGATAGAATATGACTTTGAGCTATTCCTACTCCCTGCAGCACAGAACCTGAATAATATAAAATTTAAGATGACTGGAGAGGCGGGGCAAGATGGCGACGCCGGGAGGACTCTCATTTTGAGCAGCAGCACAGCAGGATCGGCACAGTGACCAGCAATCAGAACTCACGGCCATAAAACACAAGTGATTATGTTTCCCAGGTGAAAGGATACCCCAAGGTGGGGGATTCAATCAACTTTAAGTCACCCGGCTAAATCGCGGAAGAGATCCACCAGGCGCTTGGTCACCAGCCCAGAGCTACATGCTAGCGAGATCTGGTCACTGTCCCAGACTGAACTGTAGGCCCACAACATCACGGACTGGATTTTCCAGTCGAGAGATAACCCCATGGAGCGGGAAATGATTGGGACCGACCTTAGGTCACCCAGACATCCCCTGGAAAAGACTCGATTTCCTCGGGCACCCCAGTAGCCAGCCCGGAGCCAAAGCTGGAGACCTAGGCGCCTGCACAGAGCCCTGCCTGCTCGCCTGATTCACTGCCCCGGATAGAACTGTGGGCCCCAGGGCACCAGGGCACCAGGGAACCAGAGACTGAGTTTCACTTTCAAGTGCAAACCAACAGGGAGGGAAACAGCTGGTGTGATCTCAGAGCACTCAGCTGATACCACTACCACGAAAAGGTCTCAGGGAAATTACCCAGTTTAGGCAGACGCCCAGGCTCCCAATGGCCAGAAAGGCAGAGCCACGGGCAGGCGTCTGTGCCTGTGCATGCTATTAGCCACCCCAGACAGAATGGTGGTCCCCAAAGCAAAGACTGGGTGTCTCTGTCAGGAGGAAACCCCCAGCGGGGGGGGGATCATTAGGTCTAACGCTCAGGACACCCAGCACCAAAAGACTTTCTGAATTCACACAGACTCTAGGCTCTAGCTTTCTAAGGCAGGCAGGAGCACTGTGCTCAGCCACCATTATTGAGTGTCCCTAGGGCACTGTGACACACAGCTGCATCCTCAGACCTACAAAAGCCAGAGAGCCATTACAGCAGCCCTCAGATACTGTGTCAATGATCAACCAATTATCCTTAGCTAGACTGACAAAACTGTGGGAATCCCTGGTCCTTCAAGAGGGCTGCACCCACAGCGTCCGGACCAGAGCAGTGCCTGCAGCCAACATCCCAGACAGGGACACACAGCTTAGGGTCCAGACTGAGGCACCCAGCCTTTAGAACAGAGTGGCGCCCCCAGGTGCCAACTCAGCCTAGGTGCACATTCTCCAGGGCCAGAGCGGAGCACTCAGCCTCTGGCCCAGAGACTTGCTGGGTGCTCCTCTCACTTTCCTGGACAGAACTGTGTGCCCCAGGATAACAGACTGAGTTTCCCTGTTGGGAGAAAACACCACAGCTAGGGAATCAGCAGGTTCTTCAAGAGGACTGTACCTGGAAAACTGTAAAAACAGCAGCAGCTCACTAAATTTATAAGGAGAAACCCAGCTGTGGGGCTGCTGACTTGAGAACTTCTATGGGTAAGAGGAGAGCCCCCCCTGCCTAAAAAGACCACAGCTACTACTCAGGGCTATACACCTGAGGTGAGCAGTGGAAATTCCTGAGAAATACTGGCCATACAGTGACCATAACCAAAAAGCAGAGCAGGACTCCTTCAGGAAAAATCCTCTTCCGGCCAAGGGTATTCTCCCTACCTCAGGACTCCAGGAAGCACAGAAACTAACAGCCAACACCTAAAACAGCCCAATGGGTAGAGGTCAGAGTAAACGCTCAACCAACAAAAGACAGAGCAATATGGCAATTCCAGAACCCAGCCATCCAGGGACGAACAGCCCTGGACAACACAGCATAATAGAAAATCAAGAAGATGACCTTATATCTATGCTGATAAAGAGGATAATAGAGAAAACAAATGAAATACGTAAAGAATTAGAGGAAGATAAAACCAAACAGATCATGGCTATCCGTAAGGAAATGGAGGAAGTTAAGACAAGCAGATTATGGCCATCCATGAAGAAATATGGGAAGATGCAGCCAAACAGGTTGGGAATATGGGAAGGTTGCAGCCTTCAGAGAAGAAATAATTAAATCACTGAAAGAAATAAAAGAAACAGAGTTGAAGGAACTAAAAGAAAAAGAGGAAAATACAGAAAGGTGAAGGAAGTAAACAAAACAAATCAAGACCTGAGAATAGAACTGAAAAAATTAAAGAAAACACAAATGGAGGAAATAATGGAGAGGAAGAATTTAGGGAAGAAAACAGGAACTACAGGGGTAAGCATAACCAAAAGACTACAAGAGATGGAAGAAAGAATCTCAGGTGTAGAAGATACAATGGAAGAAATGGATGTATCTGTCAAAGAAAATGTTAAATCCAAAAACTTCCTGACACAGACCATCCAAGAAATCCAAGACATTACGAAAAGACAAAACTTAAGAATAATATGTATAGAGGAAAAACAAGACTCCATTCTCCAAGGTCCAGAAAATATTTTCAACAAAAACATTGAAGAAAATTTCCCCAAGTTAAAGGAGAAGCCAGTAAGAATACATGAGGCCTACAGAACACCCAACAGATTTGACCAGAAAAGAAAATCTTCCTGCCACATAATACTCAAAACAGGAAGAATACAGAACAAAGAAAAAATACTAAAAGCTGCAAGGGAAAAAGGCCAAGTAACATATAATGACAAACCCATTAGAATCACACCTGACTTTTCAACAGAGACTAAGAAGGCTAGAAACCCAAACAATCATTAGGACTAACTTCAAAAGTCTATATGCCAGAAAATTTGAAAATCTAAATGAAACGGTCAATTTTCTTGATCAATTTGACTTACCAAAGCAGAATCAGGACCAGGTAAATCAAATAGATAGTCTTATATCCCCCAAAGAAATAGAAGCGGTCATCAAAAGTCTCCCATCCAAAAAAAGCCCAGGACCAGATGGCTTCAGCACAGAATTCTATGAGACCTTCAAGGAAGAGCCAACACCAATTTTCTTCAAAATATTCCACAAAATAGAAACAGAAGGAACATTACCAAAGTCATTCTATGAGACCACAGTCACCTTGGTACCTAAACCTCACAAAGACTCAACAAAGAAAGAGAATTTCAGGCCAATCTCCCTTATGAACATTGATGCAAAAATACATAACAAAATACTTGCAAACTGAATCCAAGAACACATCAAAAATATTATCCACGATGACCAAGTAGGCTTCATCCCAGGTATGCAGGGATAGTTCAGTATATGGAAATCCATCAATGTGATCCACCATATTAACAAACTGAAAGAAAAAAAAACACATGATAATCTCTCTAGATGCTGAAAAAGCATTTGAGAAAATCAAACATCCATTCATGTTTAGAGTTGGTGAAACCAGAGATACAAGGCACATATCTAAACATAGTAAAGGCGATATACAGCAAGCCTATAGCCAACATCAAACTCAATGGAGAGAAACTTAAGGCAATCCCACTGAAATCAGGGACAAGACAAGTCTGCCCACTCTCCACATATCTCTTCAACATAGTGCTGGAAGTCTTTGCTAGAGCAATAAGACAGTTGAAGGAGATCAAGGCGATACGGATGGGAAAGGAAGAAGTCAAATTATCACTATTTGCAGATGATATGATAGTATACTTAAATGACCTCAAAAACTATACCAGGGAACTCCTACAGCTGATAAACACCTTCAACAAAGTGACCGGATACAAAATTACCTCAAAAAAATCAGTAGCACTCCTGTATACAAAAGACAAAAGGGCTGAGAAAGAAATTATAGAAACAACACCCTTCACAATAGCCACAAATGACATAAAGTACCTTGGTTTAACCCTAACCGAGCAAGTCAAAGACTTGTATGAAAAAAAAAAATCAATTCTCTGAAGAAAGAATTAGAAGAAGGTATGAGAAGACGGAAAGATTTCCCATGCTCATGGGTTGGCAGGATTAACATAGTAAAAATGGCCATCTTACCAAAAGCAACCTACAGATTTAATGCAATTCCCATCAATTTGCCAACACAATTCCTTACAGACCTGGAGAGAAAAATTCTCAACTTTGCATGGAATAACAAGAAACCCAGAATTGCTAAAACAATCCTCTACAATAAAAGGTCTTCTGGAGGTATCTCCATCCTTGATCTCAAGCTGTACTATAGAGCAACAGTTATAAAAACTGCATGGTACTGGCATAGAAACAGAATGGTGGTTCAATGGAACCAAACAGAAGTAAACCCACACACGTATGGACACCTGATTTTTGACAAAGATGCCAAAACCATGCAATGGAAAAAAGACAGCATCTTCAACAAATGGTGCTGGTCCAACTGGATTTCCACATGCAGAAAAATGAAAATAGATCTATATTTATCACCCTGCACAAAACTGAAGTCCAAGTGGATCAAAGACCTCAGCATAAAACCAGATACATTAAATCGGCTAGAAAAAAAAAGTGGGGAATACCCTAGAACTCATTTTTATAGGAGAAAATTTCCTGAACATAACACCAACAACACAGGCTGTAAGAGCAACAATCAATAAATGGGACCTCATGAAACTGGAAAGCTTCTGTGAGGTAAAGGACACTGTCATCAAAACAAAGTGACTGCCTACAGATTGGGAAAGAATTATCACCAACTTTCTATCTGACAGAGGACTCATATCCAGTATATATAAAGAACTAAAGAAGCTGAAAAGCAGCAAACCAAGTAATCTACTTAAAAAAATGGGGAACAGAGCTAAACAGAGAATTCTCTATAGAGGAATATTGAATGGCAGAGAAACACTTAAAGAAATGCTCAACCTCATTAGCCATTAGGGAAATGCAAAACAACCCTGAGATTGCACCTTACACCCATCAGAATGGCCATTATCAAAAACTCAAGTTACAACACATGCTTGAGAGGTTGTGAAGAAAGCGGAACCCTTCTCCACTGCTGGTGGGAATATAAACTTTTACAACCACTCTGGAAATCAATCTGGTGCTTTCTCAGACAACTAGAATAGTGCTTCCTCACAATCCAGCCATACCACTCCTAGGCATGTACCCAAAAGACGCTCAAGTACACAAAAAGGACATTTGCTCCACCATGTTTGTAGCAGCTTTATTTGCAATAGCCAGAAGCTGGAAAAAGCCCAGATGCCCCTCAACTGAAGAATGGATGCAGAAATTGTGATAAACCTATACAATGGAGTATTAGTCAGCAATGAAAAATAAGGAAATAATGAAATTTGCAGGTAAATGGTGTGACCTGGAAAGGATCATCCTGAGTGAGTTGTCCCAGAAGCAAAATGACACACACGGTATATACTTGCTTATAGAAACATACAACATAGAATATACCCACTGAAATCTGTACCTCTAAATAAACTAAGCAACAGAGAGGACCCTAACTAAAATGTTCAATTCCCATCCTGAAAGGCAAAAAGGATGGACATCAGAAGAAAAAGAAAACAGGAAACAACCTAGGAACCTGCCACAGAGGGCCTCTGAAAGCCAGAAGAAGAAAACAGGAAACAACCTCGGAACCTGCCCCAGAGGGCCTCTGAAAGCCTCTGCCATGCAGACTGTGAGTGAAAGCAGATGCTGAGCCTGATGGTCAACTGACGGGCAGAGTGAATGGAATTTTGTGTAAGAAGTGGGAAATAGTAAGAACTGGAGAGGACAGGAACTCCACAAGGAGAACAACAGAACAAGAAAATTTGAACACAGGGAACTTCCCAGAGACTCATACTCCAACCAAGGACTATTCACGGAGCTAACCTAGAACCCTGACAATGCAGCCACTTCTGATGAGAAGTGATAGACTAAGATCAGAAAGAAGGAGAAGAGGACCTCCCTTATCAGTGGACTTGGGGAGGGGCATGCATGCAGAAAGAAAGGGGGATGGTGGGACCGGGAGGGGAGGAGGGAGGGGCTTATGAGGGGATACAAAATGAATAAAGTATAATTAATAAATGTTAAATAAAAATTAAAAAAAGATGACTGACATTTTATAGCACATCTTCTGAATGAGTCAGCATTTTTAAATATCTAGAAATTAACACTAATATTAGTTAATAATCTTTTGGGAATCTATTATATGCTAAGACTTTATGTGGATTATCTTTTTGAATACTTCCAAAATTTCTTGGAATAGAGATATTATTTTACTTCCACTTTATAAATGAGAAATCATGAATTAGAATGTATTTATCAAGGTTTGTTTTAGTCATTGGTGGTGCTGAAATTTTAGTCTTAGTACTCTATTCCTAGAAAGACAAGTTTCAACAACTGCAATGTCCTCAGAATATTTATTTTTTATGTGTTTTCACCCTATATTTCTCAAGCACTGATGCATGCTAAAGTATTTTATTAACAAAGAAAGATGTCTTGACTTTCCTGTGTCATTGTGTGCATTCAATGTACAGTTTTATTCACTAGGGATAGAAATATTAGTATAAATAATGTCATCTCCATAGTTTGAAGGACTTTGCATTATGCTATCATATATATGTTAAGGAAACAGTAGTAACCTAAGTTGCAATGAAAGAAAGACTATGCTACCAATTTGGAAAAAAAAAAAAGACTTTATTTCTGAATGATGACAGCATGCTGCGAGATCTGACAGTGTGATACTTAAAAAAACAACAACAAAGAAACAATGATTATATGCTGGTGGAATATCCACAGCTGATTGAAATGCGCATCCAAATAGAAGATAAGTCTGAGGAGGGCACATATATAATTTGTTTTACCCAGATTATAATATCATCTTCATTATGATTTATTTTAGTCACTCCAAATTTAGATTCTTTACTTCTTTCCCACAAAAAATAAAAACCACAATACTCCAAGATGGCAACAACCAGTGCATACTGTTTCTGAAGGTCAGCAAATCTAAAGCTCCAAAACTGGTGAGTTGATGGGCAGCTGGAGCTATATAATCGATTTTGAGGATTCCCAGTCTAAGAGGAGATAACACCTGAGCTAGGACAGATCGGATCCAGGCCCCTCATTGACACTCCAGCATCTGAGAGAGGTTAAAAATCAACCCCATGCACTTTTGTCTGCACTTACACTGGCTTCTGCAGCAGTTGCAGCAGCAGCAGTAGGGAGTGCATAGGCTCAGGTACTGGGTGTCCTTACTTTAAGGCTAAACAAGGAACCCGAATCTGGGAATAGAAAACTGTAGGCCCTCTAAGCTTATTGCATATCCCTGCAAGTGAGTTTGTGGGCTCTCTCCCTTTCCACACACATCTGCAAGTAAGTGTTTCTGTGAGAGAGTGCATGCATAGTCCCAGATGGGGTCCCCCTACACTAGCAGACAGACATCTGATCCCTCTCACCCATATCCTTCACTGTGGGCAACATAAGGATCTCTGGGAAAATATTCTCAACATTGAAGCCCCTGTTCTGTGGGTCTCAAAGTGGAGTCCAGCCAAACAATTCTTGGAGCCAAGACAGTGGAGCCAAGACGGTGCAGCCCAGACTGATCTGAGCTTGTGAAGCACAAAACTAAAAAAAGGCCTGTATGACACTCAGCCATTCAGGGCACCTGCATGGGCACGTTGCACCTACAAATGGTGCCTGAACCACAACCTGCCCTTTTGCTACTCCCTTACACTTTACACTTCCAGGCAGGCACACTTCCATACATATTCCTGAGTTTGCACACTTGCTCCTGTGAACTTCCTCTTAGTTGCATCTGAAACATCAACACCACACTCAAATCGGTGGACCTCTCTCATCTTCCTGAAGAATACTCTAGACTTCAGAGTCAGGCTCCAGGAACAAACAGGAAAGGCTACTGACTTTCAGATGGCTAGAGGCAGGCTTAAGAACACATCCAACAATAATCAGGACATTATGGCTTCACCAGGAACCTCCAAAATCAGTGGATATTTTACATTGAAAACACAGGAAATGATTTTAAAGCTATGCTTATCGAATTATTAGAGGCACATAAAGGGGAAACTCTCAAACAAATACAGGCAAATATGGGCAATCAAAAAGAGGCACATAAAGAGGAAAGGAACAAAACTTTCAAAGAAATACAGGCAAATATAGCCACAGAAATACAGGCACATAAATAGGAAAAAAAATATAGATGCCATCATGGAAAGACAGGAATACATATTCAAACAGATGAATAAAAAGGTGGAAGACATGAAAACAGAATTAGAATCAATAAAGAAAATAAAACAGAGAAAAGTCTGAAGCTGGAGAACTTAGAGAAAGAATCAGGAAACACAAAGGTAAGCATTGCCAACCGAATAAAAGAGATGGAAGACAGAATCTCAGGCTCTGAAGATACACTTGCAAGCATTGATACATCTCTCGAATAAAAAATAAAATTGGAAAAGTTACAAACACAAAACATCCAAGAAATCAATAACACAATGAAAAGACAAATTATAAGAATAACAGGAATAGAGGAAAAAGAAGATTCCAGGCTTCAAGGACCAGAAAATAGTTTCAAGAAAATCATAGAAGAAAATTTTCCCAACTCAAAAAAAGAAATGTCCTTAAACATAAAAGAAGCTTATAGAAAACCAAATAGACTAGCACAGAAAAGAAACTCCTCACATCATATTACAGTCAAAACACTAAATCTACAGAATAAAGAAAAAAATATTAAAAGTAGCAAGGATAAAAGGCCAAGTAAAACATGAAATCCTGTAGTGTCTGGGCAAATGTCATGCAGACTCTAAGAGAACACAGATGGCAAACCAGACTACTATACCCAAAAAAAACTTCAATCAACATAGATGGAGAAAACAAAATATTCCATGATAAAACTAAACTTAAACAATATCTACTCAGCAACCCATCGCTACAGAAGATACTAGAAGGAAAACTCCAATAGAACATCAAGTGCACCAAAGAAAACACAGGGCATATATAACTTCATAACACAAAATCAAAAGAAAACAAGCACATAAACACACTATCACCACCAACACCACAATAAAAGGAACTAACATTCATTCATCACTATTATCTATCAACATCAATGTATTCAAATCTCCAATAAAAAGACACAGACTAATGGAAACATTACAGAAACAGTATCCAACATTTTGCTGCATCCAAGTAAGACACATCTGCAAAAAAGACATACACTATCTCAGAGTAAAGGGCTGGAAAAAGGTTTATCAAGCAAACAGACACAGAAAAAAAAAGCTGTAGTAGCTATGCTAATATCTAATAAAATAGATTTTCAACCAAAATTAATCAAAAAAGATGAGGAGGTATATTTCATTCTCATCAAAGAAAAAATCCACCAGAAGGAATCATATCCTGAGCATCTATGTCCCAAATATGAGAATATCTGCATTTGAAAAGGAAACATTATTAAAGCTCAAATAAGACATTGGTCCCAAAACCTTAATATTAGGAGAATACAACACATCACTCTCACCAAAGGACAAGATCATCTAGATAGAAATGAAATAGGGAAACAATGAAACTTACAAAAGTCCTAAATCAGATGGACCTAATAGATGTCTACAGAACTTTTAATCCACACTCAAAAGAGTATACCTTCTTCTCAGCACCTCAAGGAACCTTCTTCAAAATGGACCATAAATAAGAACACAAAGCAAGCCTCAACAGATAAAAAAAGATTGAAATAATCCCTTGTATCCTATCAGAACTCTATGGATTAAAACTAGACCTTAACACCAACAGAAATAACAAAAAGCGTACACATGCATGGAAACTAAACAACTCTAAGCTAAAAAAAGCTGTATCAGGGAAGTAATAAAAAAGAAATTAGAGACTTCCTAAAATTCAATGAAAAGGAGGGCACAACTTACCCAAATTAATGGGACCCAATGAAAGTGGTGCTAAGTGGAAAGTCCATAGCACTAACTGCCTTCAGAAAGAAGTTTGAGACATGTCATTCAAGCAATGTAATGGCACAGCTGAAAGCCCTAGGGGAAAAAAAAGCAATCATACCCAAAAGGAGTAGATAGTTGAAAATAATCAAACTCAGGGCTGAAATCCATAAATTAGAAAAAAAAATTCAAAGACTATCAAATTAAGAGCTGCTTCTTTGAGAATATCAATAAGATAGACAAACCCTTAGCCAAATAAATAAAAGGCAAAAGAAACTATCCAAATCAGCAAAATCAGAAACAAAAAGAGAGACATAACAGACACTGAGGAAATTCAAAGAATCATTAGGTTTTACAGCAAATGCCTATACGCTGAGGATTTCTTCAAGGGTTTCTCTGCCATTAGTTATTCCTCTGTTGAAAATTATCTGTTTAGCTCTGTATTCTACTTTTAATAGGATGCCTTGATTTTTGGTGTTTATCTTCTTCAGTTCTTTACATACTCTGTATATTAGCCATCTGCCAGATGTAGGGTGAAGATATTTTCCAGGTCTGCAGCTATTGTTATGTCCTGATGACAGTGTCATTTGCTTTACAGAAGTTTATTAGTTTTATGAATTCCCATTTATTAATTGTTGTTTGTAGAGTCTGTGCTGTTGGTGTTCTGTTTAGGAAGTTGTCTACTGTGCTAATGATTTCAAGGTTCTACCCCACTATTTCTTCTAATGATTTAGTATGTCTGGTTTAATGTTAAGGTCTTTGATCAGTGGGGACTTTAACTGAGTGTAGGGTGGTAAATATTGTTCTATTTTCATTTTTCTATATTTAGAAAAACGGTTAAAGGACCCTAGGGAAGATGCTTAATCCTGTATAGAAGAGCAAATGGGGGAGACATTGGAAGTAGGAGAGGACGGGGAACAGGACAGAAGCCTTCCAAAGAGGGCCTCTGAAAGTCTCTTTCAACCAAGGTATCAGAGGAGATACTGAGACTCTGAGCCAAATGTTAAGGAGAGTGCCCAAATCCTTACAGAAAAAGAGGGAGATGGAAGGACCAAGAAAGGACAGGAGCTCTTCAAAGAGAACAGATCTAAACTACTTGGGCCAAGGGAGATCTTGAGAGACTGATATGCCAAGTAAGGACAATGCATGGAGAGGACTTAGACCTCCTGTTCAAAAGAAGTGCATTGACTGATCAGTTTCTACATGGTCATTTCCTTAGATGCTAAAAAAGCATTGGACAAAATCCAACACTCATTCATTTTTAAAGTCCTGGAGATCAGGTATACAAGACACATATCAAAACATAGTAAAGGCAATGTGCAGCAAGCCTAGAGCCAACATCAAATTAAAAGGAGAGAAACTTAAATCAACCCCACTGAAATAACAGACAAGGCAAGACTTCCCACTCTCTCCATATCTATTCAACAAAGTAGTTCAAGTCCTAGCTAGAGCAATAAGAAAATTAAACGAGATCAAGGGAATACTAATTGGAAAGGAAGTAGTCAAAGTATCACTAATTGCAGATAATATGATACATACATGAGTGACCCCAAAATTTCTACCAGAGAACTCCTCCAGTTGACAAACACCTTCAACAAAGTGGGTGGACACAAAATTAACCAAAAAAAAGACATAAATCAGTAGCCCTTTTGTATACAAAAGAACAGAGGTTAAGAAAGAAATTAAGGTAACAACACCCTTTAAGGGTCCGAGGATTTTTCAAGGTTCCTGAATAAACTGCATTGAAAAAAAAAAGAAAGAGGACAAAGGGAAGGGTCTACAGCTGGGATACAAAGTGAATAAGTTGTAATAATAAAAATAAATAAATAAAATGTGAAAAAGAAAAAAAAAGAACCACAAATAACATAAAGTACTTCGCTGTTATTCTTACCAACAAGTGAAAGACATGTATGAAAAACTTCAATTCTCTGAAGAAAGAAATCAAAGAAAGTATCATAAGATGGAAAGAGCTCCCATGTTCATGGACCAGTATGATTAACATAATAAAAATAGGCATCTTACCAAAAGCAATCTACAGATTCAACACAATTCCCATCAAAATACCAACACAATTCTTTACAAAAAGTGAGACAACAATTCTCCGTTTCATATGAAAAACAAAAAACAAAACAAAAAAAAAAAAAACAGAATTGCTAAATCTATCCTGTACAATAACAGATGTTCTGGAGGTATCTCCAATCCTGATATCAAGCTGTGCCAAAGAGTAAAAGTAATGAAAACTGCATGTACTAGTATAGAAACAGACTGGTGGATCAATGGAATTAAATAGAAGTCCCAGAAACAAACCCACACACTTATGCATACTTGATTTTTTACAAAGAACACAAAACAATACAATGGATAAAAGATAGCATCTTTAACAAATAATGTTGGGCTAAATGGATCTCTACATGTAGAAAAATGCAAATAGATCCATATTTATCACCCTGCACAAAACTAAAGTCTAAGTGGATCAGAAACCTCAACATAAAACCAGAAACACTAAACTTGTTAGAAGAACAAGTGGAGAAGAACCTTGAACTCATTTGCACAGGAGACAACTTCCTGAACAGAACACCAACAGCACAGGCTTTAAGATCAACAATCAATAAAAGGGACCTCATGAAACTGAAAAGCTTCTCTTAAGCAAAGGACACTGTCATTAGAAAAAAAATGACAGCCTACAGCCTGAGAAAACATCTTCACCAAACTTACATCTGACAGAAGGCTAATATCCAAAATATATAATTAACTAAAGACATTAAACACCAACAGAACAAGTAATACAATTTAAAAAAATGGGGTACAGAGCTAAACAGAGAATTCCCAACAGAGGATTACTGAAAGGCAGAAAAACAATTAAAGAAATGTTCAATATCTAGTATCTACTTACAAGTGAGTATATACCACGTGTGTCTTTCTGCTTTAAGGATATCTCACTCGGGATAATCTTTTCTAGTTTCCAACATTTGCCTGCAAATTTCATGATTTCCTCGTTTTTAATTGATGAGTAGTATTCCATAGTAAAAATGTATCACAATCTGTATCCATTCATCAATTGAGGGACAACGGGGTTGTTTCCATATTCTGGATATTAAAAATAAAGTTGCTACAAACATTGTTGAAGAAATATCCTTGTTGTATACTTGAGCATATTTTGAATATATGCCTAAGAGTGGTAGAGCTGGATCTTGAGGTAGCACTATTCCTAAATTTCTGAGAAAATGGAAGATTGTTTTCCAAAGTGGTTGTACAAGTTTATATCCCTACCAGAAATGGAGATGGGTTCCCTTTCTCCACATCTTCTCCAGCATGAGTTGTGACTTGAGTTTTTGATCTTAGCCATTCTTATGGGTGTAAGGTGAAATCTCAGGGTTATTTTATTTGCATTTCCCTGATGACTAAGGATGCTGATCATTTCTTTAAGTGTTTCTCTGCCATTCAATATTCCTCTATTGAGAATTTTGTTTAGCTCTGTACTCCATTATTTGATGGGATTACTTGATTTGCTGCTGCTTAACTTCTTAAGTTCTTTATTTATTCTGAATAGTAGACCTCTGTCAGATAAAGGGTTGTTTGATCTATTTTCATCTTCACAAACACATACACAAAATATGAATTAACCATTCATAGATTTAAAGACATGTACCAAACTCTACTTATTGTTTAAATATTCTGTGAGCTCATTCAAAATATCTGATTCTTAATGGTCATATTTCTTTTTTAGAGTGGTACCTAAAATCTCTCAAAACTTCCTTTGAGAATGATTCCCTTTCTTTGTCCCTTGGAGGGAGGTCATTCTAAGTGAATTGTATTGTGTACCAAAAGAAAGAAAGAAAGAAAGAAAGAAAGAAAGAAAGAAAGAAAGAAAGGGTAGCACAGCTGAAGACTGATTGAAAATCTGATCTCTCTAATGACATCCCTAGACAATGACTGAGGAGCTGTGCACCACTACCCAGCTGGATTCCTGATATTTACATAGGCAGATGCATTATCAACAGAGACATTGATTTAGACTGAATTAAGTAACCAATTTCCATCCTCTATTCTCCAATCCTTTTTAGCACTAGGAGATATTAACCAATATTGTTTTATGTGAAATCTAATTGTGATGATTATGGCACATGTGTGATAGGAGGGAGTCAAGACAATGTACTTGAGTTCTGAGTCTTGTTACCATCTCCAGCCTGTTATGTCACCTTGAGAAGCTGATATCATAATTGGATTTTTGTTTCTTAGAATCATGCTGTATTCTTGAAATAGAAATCTTTGCTTGCTATGTAAAATTTCCAAGTAAATATTTGCAAATAATTGCTGTAAGAGCAGGATTTTGCAAATTAGTGAAATGAAGCAGCACTGGCCTTGAAATATACTTCTTTTATTTAAGTAGCCAATACACTAAAGAACAAACTGGGGTACTTCAATGTTCTCATTTTCAGCCATATTCTAAGTGACTGATAAAGCATAACAGAAAAGGATGTGCAATAGTGTAAGTTTATTTAAAAAGTCATTGCAAGATACACAGAAATATAAACATGCCCCAATGGCTATTTGCAGTGAAATTGTACTACTTTAAATATTTGAAATGTATAGTGGTGCTAGTTGTCATCAACAAATATTTTAAACGAAAAAGTTTATAACAATTTTGTTGAACCTAATTGTAAACATACAGTTATATCACGGACTTTCTTTCTATTCAGAAATGCTTATGTTACCAGGGAAGTTATACTGCATTTCATAATATTCATTTGTTAACTCACTTGAGATAGTATTATTTCTCATAGTTCACTGGTTGAAAGGCTTAGAAAGTTTGCCATGATTTTTCACCCAGGACTAAATTTAGGGCTTTCTGTATCCACTGCCACTAATTTCTCTACTACAGCATACTGCCTATAGTAAGCTGTACTACAAGTGAATGAAGCAAAATATTGAGACATGTAGAAAATTTATTTCAGCCAAAGACCTTAAAGGAAGAATATTTCATTACTGAAGTATGGAGGAAGTTATTTATATTGGAGAACATTTAAAATACATGCCAGTTTGTATAATATTTAACCTTGTGAAGCTTCCCAACATTTCTGAAAATAAAGAGCTTCTGATATTCTCTTAGGATATATTTTGTTGACTGTGTGGAAAATAAAGCTCCTTAAAAACAAAGGCAAATTCATTTTGGATACACTACATATGATAGTCTTTCATTGGAGATCCATAGTGCATGCATCACATAAAGGCTCTGAGAACACCTACAAAAGGGCGATTTTAGAGTTTCTTAGACTCAACTTTCTAATACCCCATTATATGTTTGAAACATTAACATTTATCCCAAATGCAATTTCCTAAATGAAAAATAACTGTCCTATTTATGCTACTAAATATGTCACCTCTTTTTTTTCACAAGTATCAAATAATAGAAAACTAAAATAATGGGAGATAAATGAACAGTGAATAAGGCCTTATTTGTGTTCAATAATTAAGAGAAGTAACACATACTGGATAAGTTCTGTTTTTCTATGCTTACTACAGATCCTCACACATCACATTTGTTATTTTTAAAGGATATTTCCATCCTATTAACATGCAAATTTACTGTGAACATTTTTGCCTATGAGAAGAATAAAATATTTTAGGATCTTTTAGGAAAATAAATATTAATTCAGAGATGTTACATATTCATCTTTATAAAATCCAAAGGCTAGAACAGTTGAGGTATTTTATTTCCTGTTACTGCATAACAAAGGAAGTTTATGTGGCTTCTAGCCATTGTTCTTCCTAAAGTCTGTCCTTGAATGAAATTCCAGTTAGAAAGTAATGATTGCTTTGTTGTTATCTGAATATAACACTGCTTTTGGCTTATTCAATTAGATTGAACACTGTTTATATGGAGGCGCCTACCTTAAAAAAGTCACATGCCAGTGTTATTTGTGGTAAAGTCTCCTGTGAACAATGAAGCCACCCCTGTTGCTCTAGAAATATATTTTTAGTTAGGGCCAGAAACAGGAACTGAGAGGAATCTTTGCCCTTTCGATTGATTGAAATGTTACAACGTATTCCTCTTTTCTAAATAGATGTTTTCCTAGACAGGGCATGATGAGAATA
Source organism: Meriones unguiculatus (assembly GCF_030254825.1). NCBI lineage: Eukaryota > Metazoa > Chordata > Mammalia > Rodentia > Muridae > Meriones > Meriones unguiculatus. The sequence continues at coordinate 87,470,632 of NC_083369.1, read as the reverse complement.
TGCCCTTTATGTAAAGGAATTCTGCAGGAGAGAAAAAAAAAGAGTATCTAGACTATCTCATCAATTCTGTATAATTTTTGACTCAAGTCTTGATAGTGCAAAGTTATTAGAAGAATTGGTGCTGTTGTCCTTCAACCATGGAGACAAGTTGAATATGGTAGGACTGCGCACCGTTTTGTGGTCTTCTGTGACAAAATTTGCAGAATAAGTTGTTTACTTCTGGGTAAATTATTTTTGACTTTTGGTCCTTTCCACATTCTATTGTCCTTTGTCCGGAACATTTTTTCTTTTATTGTTATTATTTTACTTTTAATTTTTTTGTTTATTATTTATCACAATTTATTCATTTTGTATACTGGCTGTGGCCCCCTCCCTCATCTCCCCCCAGTCCCTCCTTCCCTTCTTCTTTTCCCTCTATGACCATTTCAAAGTCCACTGATGGGGTGTCTTTCTTCCCTTCTATCTAACCCTAGCCTATCAGGTCTCATATGGACTGCCTGTCTTTGGCCTGGCAAGGTTGCACCCTCCAGGGGAAGGTGATCAGAGAACCTGCCACTGAGTTCATGCCAGAGACAGACCCTGCTCCCCTTACTAGGGATAATTATTATTTATTACAATTTACTCACTTTTTATCCTAGCTATGGCTCCTCCCTTGTCTTCTCCTTAATGAATTTCTATGCATGATTCAATTATTCTCTTACGACATTATTTCTTCTAGGAAAGCTTTCTTGGTTCTTGCTCACTTATATTTTCTTTCCAAGGTTAAGGGTTAGATATTCCTCCTCTGTAATATCAGGAAATCCTTATTGTTTTCATAATTGTCTCCACAGTACTTCGTGGTAAAAGTTGGTTGAATCTATGCCATTTGCTGAACTTCCTGCAATGAATATATCTCTCTTGTTTCCAATCTTTCTCAAAACTTCTTAGCAGGTAGTGAGTACTAAAACATATGATAAATTAATATATGTATAGCAACTTAGGTATCTAAATAGTTTATCATAATCTTGGCTGTATTTTCAACATAGATTGACAGAAGAAATGAATAAAGGAGACAAAACTGTTCTTTGAATTGTATGCCATTTTTTGAAATCCTTAATAGATGTCAGTCTGATAATGGGTAAGGATGTGGAAATACTATTGTGTCTCAAATGAAAGGCTAAAAACAATTGGAATTTAGTTTTGTTTAAATCTGTACAAAGTTCATCTCTTTGTGACTGTCTTTCCTTTGCAATTGTTACAAATATTTTACTTTGGATTCCAGGAGAGAACAACAAAACCAAATGGAAATACTAATCCAGTTGTCTCCCAAAAATATATAGAGAATATATTTCAAAATGTTTGACAGTTTATTACAGTGTGAATAGACATACGATGATTCTGATTTCATTTATATCTGCTATGAAAAAACATACATGTCTATGTAGTTAAAAGCATCAACATCTCCCCTCCCTATGGAAATGTTATTCATTTAAAATGTAAGACCTTCTCTTTGATACCTTTTACTTTGCTATCAGCAGTCTCCATGTGTCTTTATCTGTTTATTGCAGTCACTATGGCCCTTGAACAAAAATATTGAGAAAGCAAAATCAACAAGATTCGGTAGGTGAGCAGTTGTTGACAAAATGCCATAAAGGAGTAGGAGCTGATAAAATTGGTCTGTTTAGCTATCCTACGAAAGCAATGAAGTTGCCTCTGTTTTTATTTTTTCTTTCTTTCATGTATATTATTTAGACCTTTTCTAGATCTCCTCATTTGGCTCAAACCGTACTGATTTCCACTGTTCTTCCATATAGAAAATGGTAAACTCTATTCACTTTAGAACGTGTTTTTGCCAAATTTTTCATACCAATGTTGCTGATAAAAGAAGTGGTATAGTTTCGTGTACAGTGACATTTCAATAATAGTTGGATCATAAAAGGGAAGAAAGAAAATGGTTTCAAAAAGTTGAAAAATAACATATTTTGTTGAAATAGTGAGAGTGTGCTAGTATTTCCTGGTCCTGAATTTTTACATTGAATAGTATAAAATAGCCAAGAACAGATTGGTTTGTAAATTGCAGAAAAATTAATCATCAATCATTAAGCAATATCTATGAAACTCCTATATCACACCTTGTCTTTTGTTGGACATTGCAGAAGGCATAACAAAATGGAGTTATTTTTAGCTCCTTAAATGTATATAATCCTGTTGGAGAAAATAAACCTCACAGTAAAAATTGTGAGCGTATTCAGCCAGTCAAGAGCGTTATAGCATATGCTGTTTATGTAAGTGAAGGAAATTTTGGAAAAGTTTAGACCAGGTCTATTGATCTCAGTTGGAGACTACTCAAGGGTTAGGATGTCATATGGTGGCCTTGAGGGACTGTAGCATATTTGCTCTTGTTAGAAGCTGAATGAATACTTTTTCATTTTAAGAAATGCATGTACATTTAAATATTTGAAAGCAATATGGGGAAAGATAGGGAATATTAAAGGGAAGAAGAGGTCAATTAATAGTATTTTTTTTTGAGATGGAAACCTGCTTGATAAAGTGTCTGGAATGCCAGTTTTTGTTGTTTTAACAGAAATTATAATATGACCTCCAGTAAAGTGTAGGTTTGTCTGTTTATACTCTCTACTTGGTTTCATTTCTGTAGTCCAACTAGAGATTTAAAACTGTAGTTTGTAATAACGGAAAATGGTTGTGCAATATTTGTTACAGTCAAAAACTCTTCCAATCCAATATAAATTAATTCACTTATTTCATCCCCATAACTCTACGAGGTTTCTTGTGGGAAAAGCTAAGTTGCAGGAAGCTAATTGTCCAACCTTGCACAGCTAAGTGTCAGAGCCAATACTTGGAATCAAGCATTATGACTTGAGTTGCATGAATTTATCTGAAGTCTTTTTAAAGTCACAGTTCACTTCTAGGTATATCTATGTATGGAAAATTTTACGTTGGTTAGAATTGTCACAGTTGACTGATAAAAACTCTCTGAACTAAAGTAACTCAGGAGAGGGAATCATTTGACTACACAAGCAAGGGCAGGAACTCTAATGCAGTAATGTTTGGGGTTCTTTTTAAGTATTTTTAAAGATGTTTAAAAGTTTTTTTTTCTATTATTTATTTCAATTTATACACTTTGTATACTGGCTGTGCCCTCCTCCCTCATCTCCTCCCAATCTTTCCCTCCCTGCCGCTTCTCCTCTTATGCTGCATTACCTCTGATCAAGGAACTCATTTCAGCACCAAAGCTGTTCAGCATAAAATGTGGAAAAGGAAGCTTGCTAGCTAGCTCACTCATTCATAGGTTAATGCTAGGGTAATTTTCTTATAAGTATTTGATCATTTAAGGATGGTGATCTCCAACACACCCAAATTTATGGGACACAATGAAAGCAGTGCTAAGAGGAAAATTCATACCACTAAGTGCCTTCAAGAAGAAACTTCAAATTCAAGCAACTTAATGGCTCAACTGAAAGCCCTAGTGGGGAAACAAAAATAAGAAGCAGAAAAGCAGAAGAGGAGGAAACAGCTGGAAATACTTAACCTCAGGGCTGAAATCAATAAATTAGAAACAAATAAAACAATTCAAAGAATCAAGGAAAACAAGAGCTGGTTCTTTGAGAAAATCAAAAAGACAATCCTTAGCCAAACCAACTAAAAAAGAGAGAGAGTGAAGCATCCAAATCAGCAAAATCAGAAATGAAAAGGAGGACATAACAACAGACCCTGAGGAAATCCAAACAATCATTAGGTCTTACTACAAAAGCTTATATGCCACAACATAGGAAAATCTATATGAAATGGACAATATCTTTGATATATTCCATTTACCAAAATTAAAAATAGTCCTATATCCCCAAAGAAAATAGAAGCAGTTATCAAAAGCTCCCTTCCACAAAAAGCCCAAGGCCAGAAGGTTTCAGCACAGAATTCTACCAAACCTTCAAAGAAGAGCTAAAACCAATATTCCTCAAATTATTGCACAAAATAGAAACAGAAATATCATTAACAAATTCATTTAATGAAGCCACAGTCACCTTGAAACCTAAACCACACAAAGACCCAAAAAAAGAGAACTTCAGACCTATCTCTCTTATGAACATTGATGCAAAAATATCAAAAAAAAATACTTGCAAACCAAATATAAAAACACATAAATGATATCATCCATCATGACCAAGTAGGCTTCATCCACAAAATGCAGGGGTGGTTCAATATATGGAAATCCATCAATGTAATCCACCATATAAACAAACTGAAGGAGAAAAACCAAGTGATCATCTCCTTAGATGCCAAAAAAGGATTGACAAAATCCAACAGCCGTTCATGTTTAAAGTCTTGGAGAGATCAGGGATACAAGGCACATATCTAAACATAGTAAAGGCAATATACAGCAAGCATACAGCCAACATCGAATTAAATGGAGAGAAACTTAAATCAATCCCACTGAAATCAGAGACAAGGCAAGTCTGCCCACCCTCTCCATATCTCTTTAACATAGTACTTGAAGTTCTAGCTAGAGCAATAAGACAACTAAAGGAAATCAACGGGATACAAATTGGAAAGGAAGACTTCAAAGTATCACTATTCGCAGATGATATGATATCATACATGAACAACCCCAAAAATTCAAACAGAGAATTACTTTAGCTGATAAACACCTTAAGCAAAGTGGCTAGATAAAAATTAATGAAAAAAAATCAGTAGCTCTCTTGTATACCAAAGCCAAATTGGCCCAAGAAAGAAATCAGGGAAACAACACCCTTAACAAAAGCCATTAATAACATAAGGCACCTTGGTGTGACTCTGGCCAAGCAAGTGAAGGACCTTTATGAAAAAAAAAAAAAAAAACTTCAAGATTCTAAAGAAAAAAATTGTAGAGGATATCAGAAGATGGAAAGATATCCCATATGCATGGATGGGTGGGATTAACATAGTGAAAATGGCCATCCTGCCAAAAGCAATCTACAGACTCAATGCAATTCCCATCAAAATACCAACACAATTCTTTACAGATCTAGAAAGGACATTCTCAACTTCAAATGGAAAAAAAAATACCCAGAATTGCCAAAATGTTCCTGTACAATAACAGATTGTCTGGAGGTATCACCGTCCCTGATATCAAGCTGTACTACAGAGCAATAGTAATAAAAACTGCATGGCATTGGCATAGAAACAGAATGTGGGATCTATGAAACTGAAAAAAAAAAAACAACAACAAAATACAGAAATAAACCCACACAACTAAGGATACTTGATTTTTGACAAAGAAGCCAAAACCATACAATGGAAAAAAAGATAGCATTTTCAACAAATGGTACTGGTCTAATTGGATGCAGAAAAATGGAAATAGATCCATATTAATCACCCTGTACAAAACTAAAGTCCAAGATCAAAGACCTTAATATAAAAGCAGTTAACTCAGTTAGAAGAAAAAGTGGAGAAGAGGCTAGAACTCATTGGCACAGGAGATAACTTCCTGAACAGAACACCAACAGCACAGGCTCTAACATCAAAAGTCAATGAAAAGGACCTCATGAAACTAAAAAGCTTCTATAAAGCAAAAGACACTGTTGTCAGAACAAAATGAGAGCCTACTGACTGGGAGAAGATCTTCAACAAACTTATATCTGGCAAAGGGCTAATATCCAGAATGTATAAAGAACTCAAGAAATTAAAAAGCAACAAATCAAATAATCCAAATAAAAAATGGGGTACATAGCTAATCAGCGAATTCTCTGTTGAAGACGGTAGAATGGCAGAGAAACACTTAATGAAATGCTCAACATCATTAGTCATCAGGGAGATGCAAATCAAAACAACCCAGAGGTTTCACCTTACATCCATCAGAGTGGCTAAGGTAAAACACTCAAGACAATACATGCTGGAGAGTGTGTGGAGAAAGGGGAATCCTCCTCCATTGCTGGTGGGGATGTAAACTTGTACAACCACTTTGAAAATCAATCTGGCACTTTCTCAGACAATTAAGAATATTTCTTCCTCAAGATCCAGCAATACAACTCTTAGGCATATATCCAAAATATGCTCAAGTACACAACAAGGACATTTGCTCAACCATGTTTGTAACAGCTTTATTCATAATAGCCAGGACCTGGAATGTCTATCAATGGAGGAATGGATAAAGAATTCATGGTACATTTACAAAATGTAATACTACTCATCAATTAAAAACAATCATGAATTTTCAGGCAAATGGTGTTATCTAGAAAAGATCATCCTGAGGGAGATATTCCAGAAGTAGAAAGACACATATGGTACATACTCACTTACAGGTGGTTATTAGATATATAATACAGGATGAACATGCTAGAATCTGTACATGTAAAGAAACTACTCTGATTTAGATGATCAGCTCTCACACAGAAAGGCGAATGGGATGGACTTTAGAAGAATGAGAAAACAGGAAACAGGACAGTCCCCTACCACAGAGGGCCATTGAAATACATTACCCAGCAGGGTATCAAAGCAGATACTGAGGCTCATAACTAAACTTTGAGCAGAGTGCAGGGAATCTTATGAAAGATGGGGGAGATAGCGGCTGTCATGGAAGGGAGAGGAGCTCCACAAGGAGAGCAACAGAACCGAGAAATCTGGGCCCATGGGACTTTTTTGAGACTGATGCTCCAATCAAGGACCATTCATGGAGATAACCTAGAACCCTTGCACAGATGTAGCCCATGGTGGCCGAGTCACCAAATGGGTCCTTAATAAGGAGAAGAAGGACTGTCACTGACATGAGCTCAGTTGGTGGCTTTTTGATCACCCTCTGCCTCAATGTTGGAGCAACCTTACAAGTCCACAGAGAAAGATAATGCAGCCAGTCCTGATGAGACGTGATAGGATAGGTTCAGATGGAAGGGGAGGAGGACTTCTCCTATCCACTGGAGAGGGCCATGGGAAAAATGAGGGAGGAAAGGTAGGGTTGGGAGGGAATAAGAGAGGTGGCTACACCTGGGATGCAAAGTGAATAAAATGCAATTAATAGAAAAAATAAAAATAGAAAAGCCTTCTAACTTTGAGGCTTGATGGACATATCACAAACTTTTTACTAAGTTATTTCCAAAATTGTTTTCTTTTTTTGTTTGTTTGTTTATTATTATGTTACATGTTATTAACTCTGTATCCCAGCTGTATCCTGCTCCCTTATTCCCTCCCTATCCCACCTTCCCTCCCTCAGCTTCTTCCTGCCCCTTTCCAAGTCCACGGATTGGGGAGGACCTCCTCCCGTTTCATCTGGCCCTGTTTGATCAGGTATCTTCAGGGCTGGCTGCGAAGTCCTCCTCTGTGGCCTAGCAAAATTGTTTTCATATTTCACTTTTGGATGGAGAAAAGCCAAGTGTATGTGCTGCAACCATTTCTATATAGCATGTTGTATTCGTTCTTTCACCTCAACTGACCCAGATTAGTTCCAATGCTCCCTCTTTCCTTACTGCTGACCCTATTTAGAAATACCAATGCAGTCATACTTCTTTCAGTCTGAGAATAGATTTTACATAGAAGATATATTTGACATGAATAATAGTTCACCATCTCTATGATGCTACTTCTCTGCACTGAAATACTATTTTGTTTGTTTTACTTTGTTTAGAAAGGCAGAAAAAGGGAATTCTACTATGCCTGTCACAGAGATTGACAGAAATGAAGCATGAAAGAAAGCAACTGTATTTATGAATCATGGAGGTGAGAACTAGACAAACCTGGATCATATATTTTTAACAACTCAGTAAATTTCTTTCAACCTTTTCCCAAAACTTTATGTTCTAGTCAGGAAAGAATGACATCAAGTTTCAGTTAGAAATGAATTTTTGTTTGTAAAAGTGGAAAGTTATAAGACTATAAAACATATTTTTAATAAAATTGAAATATCCTCCAAGTCTCACCAAAAAGTTGTCCTTGGGGACATGCTACTCTTACAGAAAAGATAAACTTACAGCTATGATTTTGTTCAACTTCAGCAACGAGATTCTTTTAATATAGGGCTGAAATAGTCTTTTCCAATATTGAGTTTTTATTGTTCTTTTACTGTATTAACACAAAATATGAGTTACTTCATTGTCCAAAATTCTCATTATTCTATGTGGAAATAGAAAGAAATGGTTATGGGTTAGTGGGTTTCTTGGAGATTTGAAAAGGACAGAGTTAATTAGAAGTGAAATTCTACCAGGATATATATGGATTGAACTCTGTTTCATTTTATAACCACCCCCCCCCCCAAATGAAGATAGTTTTACATAGTTAAAATCACTTTTTCTTGTAGTTATGCAGTCTGTACCTTAGAGATGTTTTGGTATCCTCTACTGATGCAGTCCTCTACAGATGAAAGATCAAAGGCTTCAATGCCAAGCACATTGGGAACATGGTTATACATGAAGATTGAAAATAATTTTGCTGCCCAAACTCTGCCATTTCCTTTGCAAATAACAAATAATTATAGTTGTCCTGCAAGATTTTTCAAAATAATTGAGATAGAAATCTATGTCACTATAGCAAATTGATTCCACACTATGCTCATTTCTCTATTTTTTTGTGATAAAGATTTTGTTTAGCCTCAATGTTGATGATTGCTCTTAAAAATATAAAAATCATCAATATTTTCCTTCTTGTGCTTTAGTTTATACTATAGTAAATTTATTTTGAAAGGTATTTTCAGCATATACAGAATGAATTCAATTGAAAAAATAATCACACAGACTCTTCAAGCAAGAATGTAAAATCTATCACTTTCCAAACAAGAGTGTGATTCCTTGATTGCAGTGGACAATAAAGATGTAGACAAAACCATCTACATGATACAGAATACTGTTGGTAGAAGTCCATCTAACTGTAACAATCTTGAACACGATAGCCACCTTTAAAAAGGAATACTTCTCCCACTACTGGTGGGTGGTCAAAATTGTACAGCCACTTTGGAAATTAATCTGGGGATTTCTCAGAAAAATGGAAACAGCCATACTTCAAGACCCAGATATATCAACCTGAACATATATCCAAAAGATGCTCCACAGTACAATAAGGACATTTGATTAACTATGTTCATAGCAACTTTATTCATAATAGCCAAAAACTAGAAAAAAAATTACATGTCCCTCAACTATAGAAGGGATAAAAAAAAGTGTAGTTCATTTATACAATGGAATATTACTCAGCCATTAAAACATGGAAATCATGAAATTTTCAGGCAAATGGCTGAAACTAGAAGAGATCATCCTGGGTGAGGTAACGCAGACCCAGAAAGACACACATGGTATATACTTACTTATAAATGGATTTTAGTCATATAGTATAGAATAGATATACTATAATGCACAGACCCTAAGAAGATAAATGTAATGGGCATCCTAGGCTTCCTGTCAGCACACAGTTAGGGGAGTGGGAATATCTCTGACATGGGCTATGTTGCCTGCATTTTTTAATCACTTCCCCCTATGTGACTTCTCTACCAGGCCATAGGGGGAAAAGATGAACTCTGTTCACATGTGAAGAGATGATCTGGGTGTCTGGGTAGGGGGCTGCGCCTGTTCCGAGGAATAAGGATGAAGCAATATGGGAGTGAGGGTAGGACTGGAAAGAGAATAGGAAGGGGCTTATGACTTGGATGTAAATTGAATTAATTAATGATAAAAAGGAATGAGAAACCAAACCATATGAAACAGGAAAGTACAGATTTATCCAGATTCCAAAAGAGGTGACCAATATAATATCTTTATTTTATCATGAACATGTTATGACATGGAGCAAACTATGTAAATTTTGATATATATGTCACTGTTCTGTTTATTCTGTTATCATTTGGAATTTTAAAATTTCCCATGATTTTAAAAAGAGAAAAACTAATCATGAATAATCTGTAATAAATCAACGCAAAATTTATGTACTACATATCCAACAGAAGCTCTTTGAGCGATTACAAATACTATGTAGGTATTAGTTTAGTGTTTCCAAAGCTTTACTGCATAACACTTTTTACATATGGACCAGTCTTTTAACTGTTGTGGTTAGAATACAGAACATGAAAGGGAAATGCTATTCTTGTGGATTCCTTTTAATAGTGTTGTATCTTCAGATAGTTAAAAGGTAGACAAATACTGTAATTACAGATTATGGCAAAGCAACATGATTAATGGCAAGGTCCTAATTTATGATGGAAGCAAAGTGTTTCATGACAAAGTGATGATTATGCTAAAGCCTATATGAACAATAAGCCATCTATGCTGAAAAATATGAATGGAGGTAAACAAAGTAGTGAAATCACCAGTAAGGGAAAGATGTAGCCATGATAAATTCAGATGGAGAGAGCAGAGAAACACAGTATATCTTGAGATATCATAAATCTAACCTGTACTCTTCAACATTGCTAGTATCATCAATGACAGTCAAACACATAGATTTTACAAATGTATTTTTTGTTAAAGGAAACCAAAGAAATATGACAAATTAAAAAAAAAATGTGGTTTGATCTTGACTTTGTTGTAAAAGGATTCTAAGAGAAACTATTAGGATATTTTGGCATTTGAGTATGGTCAAAACATCAGAACTAATTTACTTTTTAAGATAATTTAATCACAGCATTTCTCCCTTATCTCTTCTCTCTCCAAACTGTGCCATGTACCCCTATTCATTCTCCTTCAAATTCATATTTATGGCTGTTTTTTTTTAATTGATTGTTATTCTAACTGTATTGACCTAAGACTTGATCAAAAAAAGGGTGAACAACTCTGGTACTGTAAAACTAAGTAACTATTCAGTATTAGTGAAGTCATTGTTATTATTAGGCAGAAAAATCTACAACCACTAATTTACTAAGCAAGCATAATCTAAAAAAGTACCATATACCCACAAATAAGTGGAATATTTACCCCTCATCAAGAAAACTTCTCCATGTGTTGGTATAATATTTTTGTGGAATGTACCCTTATTCATTCAAATGCTGATATCTCTACTCCACTATCTGGTTTCAATCTGGACATTGCATTATGATGCTTATTGTAAGCATTCACCTGTCTCAAGTTTGTGTAAGTATGCCTCCATTTGTTCTCTATATTGTCAATTAAACAACCAGCCCCAAAGCTGAGCAATGGAGAGAATAGGATGGAATATCCTGGTCCAGAGGGGAAGGAAGGAAGCCAGTGTGGGTAGAAGAGAACAAAGGTCAACAAGAGAGGAGTTGGAACCATGAGGAGAAGAGCAGAGATCAGGAGGACAGGACTTTGAACTATGAGGAGAGACAAGCTGGACCTAAGATATGACTAAAAGCAAGTATAATGGGTGAAATGTGAATAGTAGGAAACTATGCAGGCTTGGAGGTTTAGGATGGAGTAACTATTGCCCAGCATTGTGCTCTAGATTAATTTATTTAATTAACCTAGAGCACAATGTGTGGTAATTTGGGTATACGGGTGGTTTAGGAATAACCACTACTTAACTAAAAGATAAATTAATGATAAATATTAATAGCACACAACATCCGTGCAATGAGGTTTCATGTTTTAATTACATTTTATTTATTGTTTGTGTGTTGGGGGGGTGAATGTACAAGTCAGATAACAATTTATGGCTCATATGGTTCCTTTAGGTTGAATTCGGATAATCAGGCAAAGCTGCTAGTGTCATTTTTTTCATGAATCCATTTTGTTGGCCTTAGGTAATTTATTAACATTAAATTTATTAGTTATGAAAAATGGTAATATTGCTATTTAAGATATTAATTTATTCTTGGAGACTATATGCTATACTATTAATGGAGAAGTATAAAGAACAAAACAGAAACAGCTGGAGAACACAGGAGAGAAACACTCAAGTATTTATTATTAAAAATAACTTCCAGTTATCTACACATTTAAATTTTTTTCAGAATAAAACACAAATAACAGAATAAATATTTTGGAAAAAATAACAAAGGTGTGTGGTATTAGTTACTTTTGTATTGCTATGACCCAAACATCTAATGTTGAACAACATAAGATAATATATTAGGCACTTTTCTGTTGTTTTAATAAAATGACATGGCAAAAACAACTTATAGAAACTTATTTTGGTTCATGGTTTCATAGGCATTGAATCCTTATGGCAAGGAGACATGGAATTGTGGCAGAAGCAGGAAACTAGCTGCTTATTTTACTCTGCATACCAGAAAAAAGATTGCCCCCAGTAATGAACTTCCAACAGCAAAGCTTTACTTCATAAGTGTTCCTTAACTGCCCCAAATAGCAACAACAATTGGAGACCAAGAATTCACATAAAGAAGCTTCTGGGAAGCTTCTCATTCAAACCACCCAAGGGAGGGAAGATTTACTTTTGTTCACAGGTAGAGATGGTTCAATCGATGATGGAAAAATGTGTTGGAACAGCTCAGTTCACAATATAACAGAAAGAATGGAATACCAGTGCTCAAAACATGAGCCTGTGAATCTTATTGGACAATTACTCAAAATACAAACACATCTACTATTCAAATTTGTAACTAGGCAAGTATTTTACATCAGTTAATCTGTCAACTTGTTCCAGCTGATTGTAGAAGATATACCACAAGATGACTTTCAGTGACATCCTTCCTGCATGAAGAGTTCTGTGACTGTGTGTGTGGTGGATACTGAATTGCTTCTACTAAGGGAACATAAACACAGTGGTAGCTATGGATTCCTTGGTTATATCATCATTATCTAGTACTTTATCATCTTATTATCCAATGTTTTAGAATTCGAAATAAAAATGTAAAATCTTCCAATATCACACAGACATGAAGAAAAATATAAGATTCAGTGCCAGGTCTACCTGATTCAAGAGCCTGATGGTGTATCTTTTTCTCCCAAGTACAGAGTAGGTATGCACAGTATATATTGAAATATAAATCAGCTGGTTGTGGTGGCACACACATTTAATCCCAGCACTTGAGGCAGAGGCAGACCTTTTGAGTTTGAGGGCAGCCTGGTCTACAAATGATTTAAAAAATAAAGAAAGAAAAATCAATTTTAGAAGTGTTTTGTAGAAACTTGAAATAACTGTAAAACTGGTTTACAAACTATAATCCCTGAAGTTTAGCAGTAGAAACATTCCTTAAGAATGTATTAAACTCCATGAATAGTCCTTGTTTGGAGTATGAGTCTCTGGGAAGTTCCCTGTGTTCAAATTTTCCTGTTCTGTTGCTCTCCTTGTGGAGACCCTGTCCTCTCCAGCTCTTACTATTTCCCAGTTCTTACCTAAAATTCCATTCACTCTGCCCAACACTTGCCCATTAGGCTCAGCATCTGCTTTGATAGTCTGAAGGGCAGAGGCTTTTAGAGGCCCTCTGTGGTAGGTTCCTAGGTTGTTTCCTGTTTTCTTCTTCTTCTGATGTCCATTCTCTTTGCCTTTCCGGATGGGGATTGAACATTTTAGTTAGGGTCCTCTCTCTTGCTTAGTTTCTTTAGATGCACAGGTTTTAGTGGGTTTGTCCTATGTTGTATGTCTATATGAGTGAGTATATACCATGTGTGTCTTTTTGCTTCTGGGACAACTCACTCAGGATGATCCTTTCCAGATCCCACCATTTACCTGCGAATTTCATGATTTCCTTATTTTTCATTGCCCAGAACCCCTGCACAGATGTAGCCCAGGGCAGTTCAGAGTCCAATTGGGTTACATAGTAATGTGAAGAGGGACTGCCTCTGACATAATCTGATTGGCCTGCTCTTTGATCACCTCCTTCTGGGGGGGAGCAGCCTTACCAGGCCATAGTAGAGGACAATGCAGCCACTTTTGATGTGAACTGACAGACTAAGATCAGAAAGGAGAGGAGAACCTCCCCTATTAGTAGACTTGGGGAGTGGCATGCAAGCATAGGGAGGAGGGAGGGTGGGATTGGGAGGGGAGGGAGGGGCTTATGGGGGGGATGCAGAATGAATAAAGTGTAATTGAAAAAAAAAGAATGTATTAAACTTACAAATTCTCATTTGTCACTCCAGGCACTCAGATACTCTGGTTGTAAGGTTAAGAAATCTGTGTTTGATCATTCTTTCTTAGGCATTTGGATGTTCTCTATAATTTTAAAGTCACTGGAACAAAGTAATGCAAAAGGAAAGGCATTGAAAAAACATGATTTACATAAAATAAAGAGAATTTTAGATTGGAACATGCTGCCCATGTTTGAAGCATAAACAATGGAAAGAATATTGGTAACATAGAAGAAAAAGAAAGAAGCTATGTTTTGTTAATCAATTTTATGTTAGCAAATACATTCTGAATATATAAAATCAACTTAATAGTGTTATTTTTATTCCTGATTTCATGACTATTCCAAGAACTGACACAAAATATCAATATGTTTGTATCCTGCATTTAGGTAAGAAGGAAAAGATGATGTCACTGGGATGTGTACAGTCCAATTAAGCATGAATCTGAAAAAAGACAAGGATTGCAAAGCTTCCATGAAAATGGAAGGACTGTAAAAGTTAATTTTAAACACATGCACATGTGATTGGCATGATAGCATGAGTCAGGAAGATGACTACAGTAATAAAGTCAATATTATAGCAAGCAGAGTTAATCAAACACAACCATTAACTGGGCTACACCAGAAGCCCTTATGCTCTTAGATGCTTCCCTTTCAACCTTACTGGAAGTTAAAAACTAAGCCCCTTGTGAAGCAAATCTCTTCCACCTGAAACAATATCAAAAACCTTCATCTCAGCCAAAATAATTTCACTAGTATTTTCAATGGCTGAGGAAAGCACTGGGAGTTAATGATAAACCAGCCAATTTTATGAGATAAGTTTCTGAGGTATGGCCTCTGATCAACTAACCTATCAAGGCAACATATTTGGGCAGCACTTGAAAGTTTTCAGATCATTTTAACTTCCATTATCTTAACTGAGACTCATAAACTGGTGAGTCACATGAGAACTTAATTTTGTTTGTGTTTTCCAGAGAGGGCATTGGGGACTTCTGTAGGTTCTCTATGACAAACGCATTGCTTTAACTTAAGTTGGTATTAAAGGTCACACTTGTCCTATGTAACTCCCTCCTTTTTAAAAGTGAGACATATTTAAAGAGGACTTTCTTATTCCCACATAAATGTATATTATAGCTGTTCTGAGGTTATCAGGTGAGAATAGATGTGAACTGCAATGGCATACACAATTTCAAATCAATCTTCCCTCCCCAAGCACTGATTGTTGTATTTAGAAATATATTGTGATGATTGTACCATATCATTAAAATCTTCTCTTTCAAGAGAATTCTTTTAATTTTGAATTAAATATTTTTATTGAATAAATACTTGTGTATACTTAATTTCTTTACAAATTTGTTTCTATTTTATTTTTTTACAATTTATTCACTTTATATTCCAATTGCAGTCCCCTGTCTCACACCCTCCTCTTCAACCTCCCCTAGTCAACTGAAAGGAGGAGTCTTCCTCCCCTTCTATCAAGTCTCATCAGAACTGCCTGCATCATCTTCTTCTGTGGGCTGGCAAAATCACTCCAGCAGGGAGAAGTGATCAAAGAGAAGGCAACTTAGTTCATGACAGTGAAAGCCCCTGCTCCCTTACTAGGGAACCCATATGGAGACTGATCTGACATGGGCTACATTTGAGCAGAGGGTCTGGGCCATCCGAGTGCATTGTCCTTGGTTGATGCATCATTCTCTGCAGGCCCAGTAGTACTTTAAAAAGCAGAGGCAGGAAATGATTTAATTATACACTAAGAATATTAAGAAAACTTGACAAAGTAGGTACTGCAAAATTTTCAGAAATAAAAATCACACTCTGTTGGCAAGCTCTTTTGTCACCTCCTCAGGAAGAGGAGGAGCTTTGCCAGGTCATCAAGAAAGACAATGCCTGATAAGACATGATGGGTGAGGGTCACATAGTAGAGGAGGAGGTCCACCCCTATCAGTGGAGTAGGGGGATGGACATTAGAGGGAAAGAGGGAAGGAGAGTGGAACAGGAAAGAGATGAGGGAGAAGGATACAACTGGGATACAAAGTGAATAAAATGTAAATAATAAATAAAAATTTAAATAATGAAGTACAGTTTTGTTGGGTATAGTAGCCTGGGATGACATCTGTGTTCTCTTAAGGTCTGCATGATATCATTCGGGGCCCTTCTGGCTTCCATAGTCTCTGCTGAGAAGTCAGGTGTGATTCTCATGGGTTTGCATTTTTCCCTTGCAGCTTTTAGTATTTTTTCTTTGTTCTGTATACTTATTGTTTTGATTATTATGTAGCCAGAGGATTTCCTTTCTTGGTGTAGTGTATTAGGTGTTCTGTAGGCTTCTTGTATGCTTAGAGGGCTTTCCTCTAAATTTGGGAAGCTGTGGGCTGGCTTTCCCCAGGGTCCGATGATTGTTCAAGGTTCCTGAATAAACTGCATTGAAAAAAAAAAGGGAAATTTCATTCTATGATTTCGTTAAAAATATTTTCTGGGCCTTGGGGACAGGAATCTTCATTTTTCTCTATTCCTTTTATTCTTGGGTTTTGTCTATTCCTGTTTACTTGGATTTCTTGGGGAGTTTTTGTTAGGAATTTTTTATATTTAACATTTACTTTGACAGATACATAGATTTCTTCCATTGTATCTTATACACTTGAGATTCTTCCTCCATCTCTTGTAGTCTGTTGGCTATGCTTACCTCTGTAGTTACTGTTTTCTTCCCTAAGTTCTCCCTCTCCATAATTTTTTCCATTTATGTTTTATTTTATTTTGCTTATGCTATCTTCAGATCTTGAACCATTTTGTTGATTTCCTTCACCTGCCTGACTGTATTTTCTGCTTTTCCTCCAAGTTCTTCATTCCTTTTATTTAATTTTTTTATATTTAATTCAGTGATTTATCTGTTTCCCCTCAAAGGTCACAAAACAGTTTGATTGCATTGTCATCTATTTCTTTACTGATGCACATAATCTGTTTGACTTTATCTTCCTCTATTTCTTTGCACATTTTTAATTAAATTTTTATTTTATATATTAATTACATTTTATTCGCATTTCATCCCAGATGTAGCCCGCTCCCTCATTCGCCCCCATATCACATCCTCCCTCCCTCATCTCCTCCCATGGCCCTTTCAAAGTCCATCTGTAAGGGACGTCCACCTCCAATTTCATCCGACCCAGCTTATCAGGTCTCAAAAGGACTGGTTGCAATGTCCTCCTCTGTATCCTAGAAAGGCTGTTCCTCCCTTGCGGGGGTGGGAGGTGGGGGGTGATCAAAGAGCCAGTCACTGAGTTTATTTCAGAGACAGTCACTGTTCCCCTTACTAGGGAGCTTTCTTGGTTGCTGAGCTGCCATGGGCTACGTCTGAGGAGGGGTTCTAGGTTATATCCATGCATGGACCTTGGATGGAGTATCAGTCTCTGAAAAGACCACTATGCCCAGATATATTTGGTCCTTATGGTGCTCCTGTCCTCCCTAGGTCTTACTAACTCCCCCTTCATTTATATGATTCCCTGCACTCTGCCCAAGGTTTGGTTATGAATCTCGGTATCTGCTTTGATACACTCCTAGGTAGAGATTTTTCAGAGGCCTTCAGTGGTAGGCTCCTGTCCTGTTACTGTTTTCTCCTACTTCCAATGTCCATCCCATTTGCCATTCTAAGTGACGATTGATCATCTTACCCGTGGACCTCCTTTTTGTTTAGCTTCTTTAAGTGTACATATTTTAGTATGTTTGTACTAGATTATAGACCTAGTATCCACTTATAAGTGAGCATAAACCATGTCTGTCTGTCTGGTTCTGGGATTACCTCACTAAATATTACCTTTTCTAGACCCCACCATTTGCCTGCAAAATTCATGATGTCCTTGTTTTTAATTGCTGAGAAGGATTCCATTGTGTAAATGTACCACAAAAAAAAATCCTCTGTTGAGAGACATCTGGGCTATTTCCAGGCTATGGGTATTAAATAAAGCTATTAAATAAAGAATAAAGCTGCTACAAACATGGGGAAAACCTGGGGAAGATCTTAGAACTCATTGGCACAGGAGACAACTTCCTTAACAGAACACCAACAGTACAGGCTCCAAGATTAACAATCAATAAATGGGATCTCATGATACTGAAAAGCTTGTGTAAAGCAAAGAACACTGTAGTCAGAACAAAATGACAGCCTACAGAATGGGAGGCTTCTTCCTCCCGTTGAATTCTTCCTTTCTTCCTCTCTGTTTATCTCCATAGCCCACAATAGCTATGGCTATTAAATAAAGAATAAAGCTGCTACGAACATGGTTGAACAAATGTCCTTGTTGTTTACTTGAGCAGATTTTAAACAAATGCTTAGGAGTGGTATAGCTGGATCTGGAGGAAGCACTATTCCTAATTGTCTGAGAAAGTGCCAGATTGATTTCCAAAGTGGTTGTACAAATTTACATTCCTACCAGCAATGGACGAAGGTTACCCCTTCTCCACAACCACTCCAGCATGTGTTGTCATTTGAGTTTTTTATATTATCCATTCTGATGGGTATAAGGTGAAATCACAGGGTCGTTTTGATTTACATCTCCCTGATGGCTAAGATCGTTTAACATTTCTTAAAGTATTTCTCTGTTATTCTATATTCCTCTACAGAGAATTCTCTGTTTATCTCCATAGCCCATTTTTTAATTGGATTGCTTGCTTTGTTGATTTTTAACCTCTTTAGTTCTTTATATTTCCTGGATATTAGCCCTCTGTCAGATATAGGGTGAGTGAAGATACTTTCCCATTCTGTAGGCTGTCATTTTGTTCTGACGACAGTGTTCTTTGCTTTACACAAGCTTTTCAGTATCATGAGATCCCATTTATTGATTGTTAATCTTGGAGCCTGTACTGTTGGTGTTCTGTTAAGGAAGTTGTCTCCTGTGCCAATGAGTTCTAAGATCTTCCCCAGGTTTTCTTCTAACATTTTAGTGTGTCTGGCTTTATGTTGAGATCTTTGATCCACTTGGACATTAGTTTTGTGAAGGGTGACAAATATGAATCTATTTGCATTTTTCTGCATGTAGACATTTACTTGCACCAGCACCATTTTTTGAAGATGCTGTCTTTTTTATATTGAATGGTTTTGGCTTCTTTGTCAAAAATCAAGTATCCATGGGTGTGTGGGTTTATTTCTACTTCTTGTATTTGATTCCTTTGATCCACCATTCTGTTTCTATGCCAATACCATACTGCTTTTATTATTATTGCTCTGTAGCAGAGCTTGAGATAAGGGATGGAGATACCTCCAGATGATCTGTTGTTGTACAGGATCGTTTTGGAAAACCTGTTTTTTGTTATTGTTGTTTTTCCATATGAAGTTGAGAATTGGTATTTCAAGGCCTATAAAGAATTGTGTTGGTATTTTGATGGGAATTGCATTGAATGTGTAGGTTACTTTTGGCAGAATGGCCATTTTCACTATCTTAATCCTAATGATCCATGAGCACAGGAGATATTTCCATCTTCTCATATCTTCTTCAATTTTTTTCTTCAGAGATTTGAAGTTTTTTGTTTGTTTGTTTTTGTTTTTTGTTTTTTTTTTTTATTTTCAAACAGTTCGTTTGCTTGCTTGATTAGAGTCACACCAAGGTACTTTATGTTTTTACTGGCTATCGTGAAGGGTGTTGTTTCCCTAATTTCTTTCTCATCCCTTTTGTCTTTGGTATACAGGAAGGCTTCTGATTTTTTTTTTAGTTAATTTTGTACCCAGCCACTTTGCTGAAGTTGTTTATCAGCTGAAGTAATTCTCTGCTTGAATTTTTGGGGTCTCTCATGTATACTACCATATCATTTGCTAATAGTGATACTTTGACTTCTTCCTTTCTGATATTTATCCCCTGTTCTCCTTTAGATGTCTTATTGCTCTAGCAAGGACTTCCAGCTCTATGTTTAAGAGATATGGAGAGAATGGGCAGCCTTGTCTTGTCCCTGATTTTAGTGGGATTGCTTTAAGTTTCTCTCCGTTTAGTTTGATGTTGGCTATAGGCTTGCTGTATATCGACTTCACTATGTTTAGATATGTGCCTTGTATCCCTGATCTCTCCAAGACTTTAAACATGAATGAGTGTTAAAGTTTCTCAAATGATTTTTTGGCATCCAAGGAGATGATCATGTCGTTTTTCTCCTTCAGTTTGTTTATAGGGTGGATTACATTGATGGATTTCTGTATATTGAATCACCTTTACATGCCTGGAATGAAGCCTGCTTGTTCATGGAAGATGATATCTTTTATGTGTTCTTGAAATAGACTGACCAGTACATTATTGAGCATTTTTACATCAATATTCATAAGAGAAACATGTCTGAATTTCTATTTTTTGTTTGGTCTTTGTGTGGTTTAGGTATCAAGGTGACTGTGGCTTCACAGAATGAGTTTAGTAAGGTTCCTTCTGTTTCTTTTTTGTGGAATCATTTGGAGAGAATTGGAATTACCTTTTCTCTGAAGGTCTGGTAGAATTCTGAGCTGAAACCATCTGGCCTTGGGCTTTTATTTTATTTTATTTTATTTTATTTTTTTGGATGGGAGACTTTTGATGACTGCTTCTATTTTCTTTGGAGATATAGGATTATTCAATCTTTCTGCCTGATCTTGATATAATTTTGGTAATTTGAATCTATCAAGAAAATTGTCTATTTCATTTGGATTTTCAAATATTGTGGTGTATAAGCTTTTGTGGTAAGACCTAATGATTGTTTGGATTTCCTAATTGTCTGTTGTTATGTGCCCCTTTTCATTTTTGATTTTGCTGATTTGGACAGTTTCTCTCTGGCTTTTAGTTAGATTAGCTAAGGGCTTTTCTATCATGTAAATTCCCTAAGAACCAACTCTAGGTTGCATTGATTCTTTGAATTGTTTTATTTTATTTGTTTCTATTTTATTGATTTCTGCCCTGGGCATGAATATTTCCAGCCGTTTTTCTTTTTTTTTTTTTCCTTTTAGGGCTTTCAGGTGAGCTATCAAGTTGCTTGTTCACGATGTTTCATCTTCTTGAAGGCACTTAGTGCTATGAACTTTCCTCTGAGCACTGCTTTCATTGTGTCCCATGAGTTTGAGTATGTTATGTCTTCATTTTCATTGATTTCTAGGAAGTCTTTAATTTATTTCTCTATTTCTTCCCTAACTCTGTTGTCACTGAGTAGCAAGTTGTTCAGTTTCCATGTGTGTGTAGGCTTTTTGCTATTTCTGTTGTTGTTGAGGTCCAGCTTTAGTCCACAGTGATCAGATAGGATAAAAGGGATTATTTCAATCTTTTTGTATCTGCTGAGACTTGCTTTGTGACCAACATTATGGTGTATTTTGGAAAAGGTTCTATGATGTACGGAAAAGAAGGTATACTCTTGAATTTGGGTGAAAATTTCTGTAGACATTTATTAGGACCATTTGATTTCAGACCACTGTAAGTACCTTTATTTCCCTGTTTTGCTTCTGTATGATCTGTCCCTTGGTGAGAGTGGAGTGTTGAAGTCTCCCACTATTAAGGAGTTGGAATCAATGTATGATTTCAGCTTTAGTAATGTTTCATTTACAAATGTATGTGCTCTTGTATTTGGGGCATATATTTTCAAAATTGCCATGTCCTCTTGGTGAAATTTTCCTTTGATGAGAATGTAGTGCCCCTCCTGATCTTTTTTGATTAATTTTAGTTGAATGTTTATTTTATTAGATATTAAGATAGCTACTCCAGCTTGTTTTCTGGATCCATTTGCTTGAAAAAAACATTTTTCCAGCCATTTATTCTGAGGTTGTGTTTATCTTTGTTGCAGAGATGTGTTTCTTGGATGCAATAGAATTTTGGATCTCATCTCGGCAACCATTCTGTTAGTATGTGTCTTTTTATTGGAGAGTTGAGTCCATTGATGTTGATAGATAATAGTGACCAATGAACAGGAGTTCCTTTTATCGTGGAGTTGGTGGTCTTACTATGATTCATTGCTTGTTTTATTTTAATTTTTGTTGGGAAATTATCTGTATCCTATGTTTTCTTAGGTATAGTTGTTTTCTTTGGGTTGGCATTTTCCTTCTAGTATCTTCTGTAGGGCTGGTTTGCTGTGTGTATATTGATTAAATTTAGTTTTGTCATGGAATATTTTGTTTTCTCCATCTATGTTGATTGAAAGCTTTCCTGGGTGTAGTGGTCTGTGTTGGCATCTGTTGTACCTTATCATCTGTATGACATCTGCCCACGCCCTTCTGCCTTTCATAGTTTCTGATGAGAAATCTGGTGTGATACTGATAGGTTTACTTTTATATGATACTTGGCCTTTTTCCCTTGTTGCTTTTTAATATTTTTTCTTTATTTTGTAGTTTTAGTGTTTTGACTATGATGTGACTTGAGTTTCTTTTCTGGTCTAGTCTATTTGGTCTTCTGTAGGTCTCTTATATGTTTATGGACATCTCTTTCTTTAAGTTGGGAAAATTTTCTTCTATAATTTTCTTGAAAATATTTTCTCTGTCTTGGAGCTTGGAATCTTCATTTTCATCAATTCCTATTATTCTTAGATTTCTCCTTTTCATGGTGTCCTTGATTTCTTGGATGTTTTGTTTTTGAGACTTTACTGATTTTACTTTTTCTTTGATAGAAGTATCAATTTCTGTGAGTGTATCTTCAGCACCAGAGATTCTCTCTTCCATCTCCTCTATTCTATTGGTGATGCTATTCTATTAAAGATTTGTCTGTTTCCTGTTTATGTGCCTCTAATAACTGGATAAGCATAGCTTTTAAGTTATTTTCATGTGTTTCCAAGGATATGGAGTATACATTGATTTGGGGGTTTGCTGGTAAAGCCATGATATCCTGATTTTTGTTGGATGTGTTCTTCTGCTGACCTCTGGCCATTTGCTTATCCTTAAGCTTCACTGTTTGTTCTTGAATTCTGCAGATCAGACTGGTACTGACTTTCTCTGGTGTCTAAAAAATTATTCAGGAAGATTAGAGAGGTCCAGTGGTTTCAGCTTTTGCATTGGTGCTTCATCTGTACCTGTGGGAAGAAAGTCTGCAGGCACAAAAAACAAAGGAGAACAAGGGTGTGCATGTACGTGTGTGTGGAAGTGTACCTTGAGGGACAGGGTACTAGAGAATGTAGAAGCCTTGAGTGTGAGAGTTGGGTTCCTTGGAGGCACTGAAGGGGTTGCAGGCACTGAAGATGTCACAGGCACTGATGATGATCATGGGCACAGTTGGCTCACACAAATTCCCTGAATACCTCAGTGACCTACAGGCAATGGGTATTTGATTCTGAATGTGCTCCAGGAGTTATTTTCCTGAACTCCACTGGTAGACCCACAGAGCAGGGGCTTCAATGTCTCAAGAATCCCTTTGTTTCCCACAGTGGTTGTGTGGGTGGGAGGGATCTGATATCTGGCTGCTAGCTTAGAAGGACCCTGGATTTGGGGCTATGGAGGTACTTGAGGGCACACTCACTCTCTAGCAGGTCAAATTGGAAAGCATAATGGTTCCCCCTGTTCTCTACTCTCAGGTTTGGTCCTGCTGAGTCAAATGTGAGAGAGCGAACTCTGTCAGCTTAGTGGTGTCCAGCTGCAGCAACAGAACTGGGAGGGTGGTACAGGTACCTGACAGGAAGTCCTGGGGGACACAAAAGTGGTCCACAGCCTTAGATGGCCCAGCACCTGGTGTACCTGGGTGGTTTGGTAGGTCTGCTGGACTTTGGTGGCTGTATGGTCTGCTGTCCACCACGGAGGAATTGGGCAGCCCACACAGTCACTGGCTGGAGGCTCTGTTCAGTCAGTACAGCCATTCACAGACCCAGGACCCAGAAAGATGGTACTTTGGATTTGGGACTCAGAAGGATGGTACAGTTGGCAACCGTGACAGAGGAGCAAGATGCTCTGACTATGCTGTCTCTGTCCCCAGGGAGTGGGTTCTGTGCTAAGGGTCTATGGCACTGTGAGCCCACTCCACTCAGGTGGAGGGAGGCCCAAAAAATGGAAATGCAAGGGGGTTGAAAGAGTGCCACTTTCAGTCCCCAGAGAAGTCCATGGGTACCCAGAATCTAAATGGGTCTCAGCTCATGTGATGTCCCCTCTCATTCAGGATGCCTAAATATCAATTTTCTGGCTTCAGCTGCTCCTCCACTAACCAATTGTGGAGTTTCAAATCCTTTGCCTCTCAGATAGAGTTGTTCACTGGTTGTCACCATCTTGGATCTGTCCTCTTTACACATTTTATGTGTTTCCTCCATTATCCTCTTCGTAAGCATAGATGTAAGGTCATCTTCTTGAATGTCACTTATGTTCATGTGTCCAGGATTACTTGACTGTGAATTACTGGGTTCTGGTGATGCTGTATTGCTTTGGCTTTTGTTAGCTGTGTTTTTCCACTGGCCTCTACCCATGTGGCTGTCTCAGGTGTTGGTTGTTAGTTTCTGGTACCTGCTGAAATCCTGGAGTGGGAAGAATCCTCTTGTCAGGAAGGTGGTTGTTCCTGAAGGAGGCCTCCTCAACTTTTTGAGTGTGGTCACAGAATGGCCAGTGATTCTCAGGCAATAGTCACAGTACACCTCACGTGTATGGTACTATGAGGCAACTGAGGTTGTTGGTAGTCAGGACTACTCTCCTCTTAACAGGAGAAGTGCTCAGGAGATCTGCCCTGGCACTGGGTTCCTTTCTCTGAATTTAGTGAAATTAAGGAAGCAACACCCTTCACAATAGCCATAAAATATCTTGGTGTAACTCAAACCAAGCAAGTCAAAGACTTTTTTGAAACAAACTTCAAGTCTCTGAAGGAATAAATAAAAGAAGATATCAGAAGGTGGAAAGATCTTCCATGTTCATGGCTCTGTAAGATTAACATAGTAAAATGGCCATTTTACCAAAAGAAATCTACAGATTCAATGCAATTCCTCAGAAATTGCCAAAATAATTCTTTCTATCCCTTGAAAGAAAAATTCTCAGCTTCATATGGAATAACCAGAAACTGAATAGTAGGAGTAAGGGGTTGGGGATTTAGCTCAATGGTAGAGGGCTTGCCTGGCAAGCACAAGGCCGTAGGTTCAGTCCTAAGCTCTAGAAAATAAAAAAAATAACAGGAGCAACCCTCTAAAATAAAAGATCTCCTGGAGGTATTATCCATCCTGATTTCAAGCTGTATTATGGAGTAACAGTAATAAAAAGTGCAGTGTACTAGCATAGAAACAGACTTGTCAATCAATGGAATCAAATAGGAGACCCAGAAATAAACCCACACACCTATGGACACCTGATTTTTGACAAAGATGCCAAAACCATTCAATGGAAAAAAGACAGCATGTTCACCAAATTGTGATGTTCTAATTAAAAGTCCACATGTTGATAAATGAAAATAGATCCATATCTATCACCCTGCACAAAATTAAAGTCCAAGTGATCTCATCATGAAACCATTCTAAATCTGTTCGAAGTAAAAGTGGGATAAAGGTCTCGAATTCATTGCCACAGGAGACAATTTCCTGAACAGACCACCAACAGGTCAGGCTCTAATGTATAAAGAACTCCAGAAGTTATAAAGCAACAAATCAAGTAATCCAAATAAAAATGGGGTACAGAGCTAATCAGAGAATTCTCTGTTGAAGAAGATAGAATGGCAGAGAAACACTTAATGAAATGCTCAGCGTCCTTAGTCATCAGGGAGATGCAAATCAAAACAACCCTTACATCCATCATAATGGCTAAGATAAAAATTACTCAAGTGACAAAACAGGCTTGAGAGGTTGTGGAGAAACAATGGGGAACCCTCTCCCATTGTTGGTGGGAATGTAAACTTGTACAACCATTTTGGAAAATCAATCGGGTGCTTTCTCAGAAAATTAGGAATAGAGCTTCCTCAAGATCCAGCTTTACTTCTCCTGGGCATATACCCAAAAGATGCCCCACCATTCAATAAGGAAATTTGCTTAACAATGTTCACAGCAGCTTTATTTGTAATAGCCAGAATCTGGAAACAACCTCAGTGTCCCTCAAAGGAGGAATGGAAACAGAAATTGTCATACATCTATTCAAAGGAATACTACTCAGCTATTAAAAAAAGAAAAAGAGGCTTTGCCTAAACTAACTTATAAGCTGATATTAGTCATATAATATAGGAAAGCTATCTACAGACCTAAAGAAGTTAATAAAAAAAGAGGATCCTAGAAAGGATGCTTAAATCTCATTCAGAATGGCAAACAGGATAGACACCAGAAGTGGTGGAAGAGAGGAAACAGGAATGGAGTCTACTATAAATGGTCTTCTGAAAGGATTTACCCAACAGGGGAACAAAGCAGATGCTAGACTCAAGGCCAAATGTTGGGCAGAGTGCAGGGAGACTATGGAGGAAAAGAGGGTTGAGGTTAGAGGGACATGGAGGGGACAGGAACCCCATAAGGAGACCAACAAAATTGAGAGATCTGAGCCCAGGGATTCCTCCAGAGACTAATGCACCAACCAAGGACCATGCATGAAGAAGACCCAGAATTCCTGCTCAGTTGTGGCCAACTGGCAGCTCAGTCTCCATGTGAATCTCTGAGGGAGAGGATCAGGGACTGATCAGTTGATGACTGCTCTTGTCCTTTATGATGCAGCATTGCCAGACCACTCATGAAGAGGATTGAAGCAGTCCTAAGGAGACTTTTTGTGGGAAGATGGCAATGATGGACAACTCCCCCTTTTAGAGGATGAGAGGAAGGGGATAAAGGGAAGAGGGAGGGAAAGTGAGACTGTGTGAGTGTAGGGAGGAGGCTTCAATTGGCATATATAATGAATAAATTGTGAAGAAAAAAATAAAATAGAAAATAATAAAATGGTTTAAGCAAAAAAAAAAAATGAGGTACAGAACTAAACAGAATTCTCAACAGAAGAATTTCGAATGGCTAAGAAACACTTAAAGATATGCTCAATGTCCTTAGTCATTAGGGAAATGTGAATCAAAATGACTCTGAGATTCCATCTTTCACCCATCAGAATAGCTAAGATTAAAAACTCCAATGACAACACATGCTGGATGTTGAGAAAGGGGAACTCTCCTTCTTTTCTTGAGGGTGTACAAATTTGTACAACCACTTCGAAAATCAATCTGGCACTTTCTTAGAAAATTGGGAATAGAGCTACCTCAAGACCCAGCTATACCACTCCTGGGCATCAACTCAAAAGATGTTCCATCATACAACAAAGACATTTGCTCTTTACAGTTCTGAATCATGTTTGTTTAATGTGTATGCGGAGGATGACTTTGAGTCTTGGTTTTCACCTTCCAGCAGGAGGATTTGACTGAATTTATCAGAATAGTGTATTTTACTCACTCAACACATCTCTGTTATGTTTAGGACAAAACTGCAGCAGCAGGACTCACTGTGCTCAGGGGTTGTAATCATTTTAAAATCTTTTGTATAAGACCAAAGCATCCTAAGGAAAGATATTACCTATTAATATTTATTGTAGTGATGCTCTTTTCTCTGGACTAGACAATACCACCAGACAACAAGAATCAGAATTTGCTGAGATGTTCTACAAAACATCTTGGCCCTGTAGTTAAGGCAACAAACATTAGAACAATACTGTTAGCTAGGTCAATGATGATGGCAATGGAGCTGTGGACATTTGTTTTTGAAGGATGGGGTAGTGATACAAGTAGTCATCAAGGTTCAGTGAAAACTTAGGATTGACTCCAGGTTCCTGTGTCTCAGAACAAGCAACTGTGCAGAAATACATGAGTAATAGTGGCTGAAGTGAGATGTATACTGGAGAAAAGTGTAGAAGATCAGTGGTGCCTTTTGAATAAAGGATGGGTCTTCATGCCATACAGCCCATGATTTTAATATGTGTACATTGTAGGCTTTTTGTGCATGTTCTATTACATGTAGTTCTCCATACACCCTCATCCACCACATACCTAATTAGTATCTTATGTGCCCAATCAGGCTCTCTGTATTTTAGTAGTATTATGAGTGTCTCAAGGTGACCTATAACTCATAATAATACTAAAAAACCAAGAAAACAAGTAACAAGGCAAAACAGAAAGTCGCTTTAGGCTTATGACCACATTATACCAGCCTTTGATTTAACATGTTATGCTTAACCAAAAACATTTATCACTTTCTTACTGATTTTGAAAAGTCATGAATATATGAGGGACAATCTTCTGTGAGATAAAAAATAAAAACTATTTACTCATGTTTTTTTGTAGTTTAATTCTAACGAACCACTGTGTCCCCACAAATAGTCAAGCAATGGTTTCAGAATCTTCTATTGAATAAATTTTTTTCTCTCTGCAGGTTTACAAACAAGGAGTAAATATTAATAGTCACTTACAACAAATGGTGCCCAACTAATCTAAGCATCCACACCCTTTAAATCATACTTTATCATAATTTGATGGAGGGAATAGTATCACATAGGCAGAGTTGTTATACACCTGGACTTTGAAATAGATTTTAAAGCTTAGAGGAACAGTTCTGACCTTACAGTTGTGTGATTTGTGGCAAGCTATTTGACTTTCTCATATATTTTCTTTGTAAAATTCACTGTTTCATAATACATGCCAAGCACTTTATTCAGTTTAAGGCAGTGACAAACAATTCTGTAAACGTGAAATGATAGCATAAGTTATATTTAAAACCCAACTTTGACAAAATTTTGGTAAGCAAAGCTGAAGTTTGGCATCTCCTTTTCTTTCTCTTTATGTTTCCCTATTATATTTATTTTCCATGGTATCTCTCCCCTCCTCCACATAACTGGGTTGGACAACTGAGCTTCTCAAGGAGGGATCTTGGTGTTAGTTTAGCATTACACAATGTCTCACCCAGTTTTTATCTAAGCTAGCTACATATGTATAATATCAGTATTTTCAGAATTCTTAGACTGCAATTTTGTATTCCCCACTTAAGAAAATCTTCTTGGTAATTAATATTGAATATCTGATTCTAGGAACCATGCCTCAAGAGAGTCTTCATGCATGTGATGTGCATTTGTTATTAGGGTCTGTCTGGCATTCATTTATAAAGCCGAAAACAAGCCTGTTTTCTTTCACTTACAGAATGTTTACAATAATTGTATGAGTTCAGGCAGATTTTGCCTCTCCATGAAGCTGTGCATTTTCAGAAAAGAGAATCTTCATCTTTATTACAAGAAACTTCCTGTGCTTACATTCATCACTTTTTGAAAGTAGATTATTTGCTGCCTGGTGAGAGTTATATAACCTGCCAAGAAATTTTCAACAAGAAACAAGAAAGAATTAAGACAGAGGTGCACTGTTCATTTTTCTACAATTCTGTATGTTACTAGAAGTAAAAGATCAGTGGCCACTTTCTTTGGCCATTCCAAATACCAGTTATGCTATTCTATCTTGATTATAAGCAATCTCTTTGTTTTTCCATCTTTTCTTACTCTATTATCTTCTTATCTAACACACACATGTGCATGTGCTCAGACATCTACACGTGTGCATGCACATACATGCACACACCTGATAGACACATACAAGCACAAACACCAGTACATATACTAATACACACATGTATGCATAAATAAGCACACAAATATACACAATAGATTGTAGTAAGTGCATAATGAACACTGATACTCATAAATTTAAGTCTATAAAGTCCATTTCAATTGGTGGAATGAAACTAAGAATTTGACAACTTCAGATGGCCTGAACTTGAAAAGTTTAAAAAAATCTTCCTTCTCTCTTGTTCAACAGATTTGGAAAAGTCAGTGGACATCCCTATGGTCCAAATGAAGCATTATCTGGCACAGAGCAGAAAGCTGCATTTTGCACATAAGAGAAGCAATGTGGATAAAAAAAAAAAGATAAGCTGAATATTGGCTAAAATAATTTTGATCTTCTCAATTTGTTTTAGAAATACTGAGTAGCATTGTTAAATACCAAGGTTGAAATGTAGCCTAGTTACCATGTAGAAGGACAATGATTGTCAAACATTAATGTGCATTTCAATCATCAGAGTTCTCGCTAAGTGTGTCTTAAAGTACTGTTCAGCAGCAACAGTGATATTTTGGACTTTGTTAGAGCTTGAAAACCAAAGTCCTAGTAATAGAATAATGGAGTTAAAATGTTTCAATTTTTGTAAGATTCACAGTTGATTCCCATGTATATATACCCCATTGCTAGATGCAGAGTGGACATAGTTCACTGATGTTAGTAGTTTCATCCAGGATGGACAGAGGTACACAGGGACTGCTATGGTGTCATTAACTGAGATCATTTCAACATAACCTCTGCCCATTGGCACCTCTGACCAGAGAGCTGAACTCATCGCTATGACCAAAGCATTAGTATTGGTAAAAGACAAGAATCTTAGTGTGTATAAAAAGCCCTCTGATTACCAAATAAACTGGCAATTATTCAAAACAATTGAGTGGGCCAAGTAGCCAAACAGGTCACCCTACAAATTAGTCCAGTCTTGGCCACCACACTGGTCAACCCAGGTGACCCAAACCTCCCAGAGTACCCAAGTACACTAAGGAAGATCTAAATTGAATAAAGGGACTGCCAGTGACCCAATGCCTGTGGAGGGGTGTTGGAGGTCAGAAGAATGAGACCTTATCCTCATCCACCCAGAGAAGCTGAGAGAGAAGATGCTGGCAAAGATACATCTGTCTTCTCACATGGGCGTCAGGAGGCTGCAGGACTTGATTTGGCATGCAGATATAAAGATCAAGGAAGCCAACCCAAAAATTGAGATCATCAAGAACTGTAAGGCATGTCAGCTCACCAATGGGTACCAAATGCCAAATACCCAGGAACTAGGCATCAAAGAAAGAGACCTGAGCCTATTGGAAAACAGATTTCACTGAGATAAAGCCTGGCAAGTATGGGTATCTCTATTTTTTTTTTTGGTATTTGTAGATAATTTTTCAGGATAGACTGGAGCTTTTCCTACAAAACATGAGACTACTCAAATGGTGGCAAAGAAACTAGTGGAAAATATCTCTCTCAGGTATGGTTTTCCACAGATTGTAGGGTCAGACAATGAACCGCACTTTTGCCTAAGGTTAGTCAGAATTTGTCCACAGTTCTGGGGATTTATTGGAAATTGCATTGTGCTTATAGACCCCAGAGTTCAGAACAGGTAAAAAGAATAAATAAGACTCTAAAGGGGACCTTACCTAAATTGACCTTAGAGACTGGTGATGGTCGGATGTTTCCCCTTCCCTTTGCACTCTATCAAGTGCACAATTCCCCTTATCAGATGGGACTTACTCCTTTTGAGATCGTGTTTGGAAACAGCCCACTCATTATTCCAAACCTTCAGGCTGAGGTAATGGCTGAATTTGAGGAAAGAGACCTACTGGATGATCTTTGAGGAGTCCATTGGTCCCACAAACATGTTTGGCCTAAACTGCATACTCTCTATGTGACATGTCCTCCTACAGAACCCCACCATTGCCAGGCTGGTGATTGGGTCTTTGTCAAGAGGTATAGACTAGGGTCCCTGGAGTCCCAGTGAAAGTGTTCCTATATCATGTTACTGACTACTCCACAGCCTTGAAGGTGGATGGAGTTATATCTTGAGTCCATTGCACCCATGTGTGGCCTGCTGACCAGTTTGCCATAAAAGACTACACAGCCTAGGCTCCAGGATGGAAAGCCACAAAGGACTCCAAAATTCTGTGGCAGAAGTAGTGTTGCAAAACAGAAGGGGCTTGGATCTGTTGTTTATACAGCAGGGTGGGCTATGTGCAGTACTTAGAGAGGAATGTTACTTTTATGTAAACCACACAGGAATAATTAAGGAATTCCTAGCAAGAGTAAGAGAAATCCTAGAGAGATAAGAGAAAGAGAGGATTCCAGAGGATGTTTCAAATCCTGGTATAATAGTTCTCCTTGGCTTACCTTCATATTCACTCTGCTGGGACCCCTACTCATCTTGATTTTGCTTTTTCCCTTTGAGCCTTGCATTTTAAATCACTTTGTAGCTTTTATGAAGGAACACTTAGGAGCAATACAGTTACTCAGATCCCACTATGGAAGGATAAATCTGGATGACTCCTCAGGGTCATATCTGAAAGTCCCACAACTGGGCCTTCAGATGACCATGAGAAAGGGGGAATCCTGTCACCCCCAGAGGTCACTAGGAGCTAGGCCTAAACAAAGTCACCCAAAAGTCACCAGGAACTAGTGACTCCACCGCAAGTTCACCAGGAACTAGGCCATGGGTCACCAATTCCAGAAACAAAGTCATAAGATTTCCTACCTAAAGAACAGCCTGAGAATAAAAACAAGAATGGGAAGGTATCTTATCATGGGGTGGGTCATCTGTCTTGGAGAGCACACTGACCTTGTAGTAGAACATTTCATGGCACAGAAAATACCTAACATTCCTGAGGTCTGAATGTTATGTTAGTTAGCCAATCACTTTGTAACAAGCTCATCCTTGCTGAATATCACCCAACATTTCTAGGTCCTTCCTCAAGCCCCAATAAAAACATTACCATGTAGCTGTTTGGAGCTCTCTTCTCTGATCCACTGTTTTGGTGACAGTGGAGAGACAGCACTTAAGCCTGGGAAAGAGAAAAAGAAAGAAAGAAAGAAAATATGGTACACTTACACAATGAAATACTACTCAACTATTAAAAACAAGGAATTAATGAAATTTACAGGCAAATGGATAGAACTAGAAAGTCTCATCCTGAGTGAACCCAGATCCAGAAAGACACACATAGTATGTATTCCCTTATAAGTGTATTTTATCCATACAGTGTAGGATAAACATACAATTAACAGACCCAAAGAAGCTAAGTAATAAGAAGGGCCCAAGGGAAGCCCTCCTTGAATATCACTCAGTTGGGTAAACAGAATAGACAGCAGAAGTAGATGAAGAGAGGTAACTTGGTAGGAGAGGGCATGGAGAGGGAAATGAGGTTAGAGGACCACATGTGGGGAAAGGAAAGTGAGGAGGGGAGAGGAGAGAGTTTGGAGAGGAACGAAAACAGAGTAGGGTCATCTTTGAGATAAGCTGGTGACCTGCGACAGGGTAGGATATGAGGATGTCTCCAGCTGAGACTCCTACCAGAGAGGACATTAAGACTGAGGAGGCAGCCCTTTAACCAGGCAGGACTTATAGTGGTGGGAATGGAATACCAATCCTCTTACAAAACCTTTGACCCAAAATTTATCCTGCTCATAAGATGTGCAGAGATAGACAACGGCAGAGACTGAGGGAATATCCAACCAATGCCTGGCCCAACCTGATACCCACTGCAAACCCCTGACACCTTTAAAGATACTCTGCTATGTTTATAGACAGCATCCTAGCATAACCTCCTCTGAGAGGCCCCACATAGAAGCCAATTGAATCAGATACTCAGACTCATAGCCAAACATTAGGCAGAGCTCTGGGAGTCTAGTTGAAGAATGGGTGAGGAGTGAGAGGATAAAAGGATACAGAGGGGACAATAATGCCACAAGAAGAACAACAGAATCAACTAACCTATGCTTATGGGGGCTTATAGAGACAGAAGCACTAACTAAAGAGGATCCATAAATTGGACTCAAGCTCTCTATACATATGTTGCTGATGGGCAGCTTGATCTACATGTGGGTCCCCTACTAAGTTTTGCATGTGATGTCCATGACATGGACTGTTTCCTGCTTTTTGATCACTTTCCCCTTATCAGGGATGTATTTCCTGGACTCAGTAGATAAAGCTGTGCTCAATCCTTGGTGTGCTGGAATGGGTTGGGAAGGATACCTTTTTTCTGAGGAGAAAGGGAAGAAGAATAGGGAGAAGAGGGTGGGAAGGTAGGATTGGGATGAGAGGATGGAGGAGAACATGATCAGGATGTAAGGTGAATATATAATTAAAAAATAGAAATTAAAAACTTAATGAGTACAGTTTGTGGGTTGGAAGGGGAACCTGCACACTCATGTGCACATGAAGGCTCAAAGTTGACCTCAGAAAAAGTACTCCATTATTCTCCATTTTATTTATTGAGTCAATGTTGGATCCAGACTGCACAAACAACAATTTACTGTAGGTAGCCACTTTGCTCTGGGATCCTCTCTGCTTTCTGAGGCGAGAATTGGATGTTGGCCAGCATCCCTGTACTGTATTTACCTAGGTTCTGTGGCTCTGAACTCTGGCCCTCACATTTTAAAAGCAAGTAATTTATCTGCTGACCCATATCCACAGCCCAAATGAAAAGTATGAGTCAATTTTCAGTTATTAACTGGAAATACAATGTTCTCCTAAAGACCTGGGAGACAAATTTGAAAACCAATGATGCTGAGAGGAGTGAGAAATGAAACGGAACAATGCACAATAGTTTCAGTTCTCATCATTCCGCAGCATATTCTTGCCTTTACTCTCCCCTTGTCTCTGCTCTAATTTGTGACAGATTTAGCCTAAGAATTTCTTCTACAATCTGAACTGAAGCATATAGTTCTATTTAAAAATCAAACATTTGAGGTATTTTTCCCAAGATACTGTTTAAACCTAAGTAATTCAGTGGTTGTGCTCTTTAGTTAGGGTGGAGTTTTATAGGATTTTTTTTCCCATTAGGCCAGCCCAAAGCAAAATTGAGAATAAAGGATGTTTTTGTTTTGTTTTGTAATGTTTTTGTTTTTCTATGTGATTTTTTTTTTTTTTTTTTTTTTTTTTTTTTTTTTTTACTCATAGGTAGAATGCTATTGTGGGACCATGATTTCTGGTTTATAATTAAGTCTCAGCTTTTCTATCTTTGATAAAATGTTTCAAAACATTCTGCTAGCCAGGTGCATTGGCACACACCTGTAATCCCAGCACTAGAGCATGCAGAGGCAGGTAGATCTCTGTGAGATAAAGGCCAGCATGGTCTAGAGAATGGCAATGGTCTAGCCAAGGCAACAAACAGAAAAACTCTGTCGTGAAAAAAACGAAGGAGGACAAAAGATATTCTGCTAAATTCTAACCCAACCTGTGTTTCCTGTACATAAGGATGTGTTGTGTGTGTGTTGGGGAATCCAAGATGGCAGTTCCTGGAGGACACTCTTTCTGACCAGCAGCCCAGCAGGATCTGTACAGTGACCAGAAGACAGAACTCTGGACCCTAAAATACCAGTGCTTCTGTTTCCCAGGTGAGAGGAAACCCCATGTTGTGGGATTCAATCAGCTTCAGATCACCCAGTTAACCCATGGAACAGTTCCTGGGTCATACAAGGTGCTCAGGTGCCAGGCCAGATCGACATGCCACTGGCATGCTCTAATCACTGTCTCAGACTGAACTGTGGGCCCTACAACACCAGAGACTTGGATTTCCAGTCTAGAGAAAAACACCCAGTGCAGGAAGTGATCTGGACTGACCTTAAGTCACTCAGACAATCCCTGGAAAAAGACCTGGGTCCAGCGGGCACCCAGGCTCCAGCCCAAAGTAGGGTGCTTAGCTGAGAGTACTGCCTATGCTCCCAACTCACCATCCCAGACAGAACTGAGGGCCCCAGAGCACTAGAAACTGAGTTTGTTGGTCGGGTGGAAGCCCAGAGCAGGTCTGACTTCTGAGCACTCAGTAGACACCCCTACCTTCTACCCAAAAGAAGTTCTCAGGAAAAGTCCCGAGGTTGCTGCAAACGCCCAGGTTCCCAGGCACCCAGACGCCAGCAAGGCAGAGCTACTAACCTGTGCTTACTTGCTCTACTCACCATCCCTGACGAACCTGCAGACCCTGAAACACCACAGACTCATGGAAAATATCAGTTCCAACCCTCAGGATACCCAGGTCTAAAAAAGTTTCTGGATTCCCACAGGCCTTAAGCTCTGGCCTTCTACTGCACACACCAGTGCTGTGCTCACCTGCCACTGATTACGGCTAAGGTACTGGGTCACACCATTCCAAACTCAGACCTACAAAAGCTTGAGAGCCATTGGAACAGCCCTCAGATACTGCTCCAAGGTGCAACCAGTTATCTCTAGCTAAACTGATGAAACCATAGGACCCCATGGTTCTTCATGAGGGCTATGCCCAACAAGTACAGCTTAACAGCAACAGCTCACTAAATTCAGAGCAAGAAACCCAGCAGCAAGGAAGCCATCTCCAGGACTTCTCTTGATGACAGGGGAGCCTTTTTGATCAACACAGTAACCACACAGGTCCATATGCCTGAGGTGAACAGTGACAATTCCTGAGAAGCACCACCATTCAGTTGACCATACTCAAAAAACTGAGGAGACCTCCTTCAGAAACCTGCCAAGGGGATTCTCCCACCCCAGGACTCCAGCAGGCACCATAAATTAACAGACAACACCTGAGAAAGACAGTTGGGTAGAGGCCAAGGTAAAAATACAACCAACAAAAGGCAAAGCAGTATGTCATCCGCAGAACCCAGGTATCCAAGGGCAAGTAGCACTGAACAGTGGAACATACGGAAATTCAAGAAGATGACCTTACATCTATGCTTATGAAGAGGATAATGGTGGAAACAAATAAAAAGCATAAAAAATTGGAAGAAGGGGGGCGGAGCCAAGATGGTGACTAGCACACACAGTTTCTGAGCAGCAGTGGGATACCTGATCTTCTGAGTTGGAGAATGGAAGGACCCCCAACCCAGGAAAACCACAGCGAGGCTTTCTGAACAGCAGGGAACATTGCAGGAGGTGAAAACTTTGGCCTACAGTCACCCGGAGACTTGCTTGGGGAAGGAGAGAAACGATCCTTTGTTCTTGCAGCACTCCCATCCCCCAGACCTCCTTCCTCCTCGGCACAGCGGCACAGCGGACTCATCTTTCTCAGAGCAGACCTAACTGCCTGGGGTATACAGCCGCTGAGACAGAGCCCCAAGCACTTTAGCGGCAGAAAAAAGCCAGCAGTACGCGTCCCGGAGTCCCAGATTCGCCCAGTGGCTGCACCATCCTCCCAGGGCGCGAATCTGCTAGACACCATACTAGCTCCGCAGGATCGCCATCACTGGCAGTACGGCCTGCCCAATCCCACAGTGACAGAGAATACACTATATACTCACCAAAACCAGGCAGAAACGTCATACAACCTGGACACACCAGGCGCTGGGCCTCCCAAGCTTGGAGAGCACGGCGAAGAGATCCCAGGACTTCCCAGAAAGCATTGGGACTAGCAACCCAGGCTCCAGTTACAGCGGGACTTGGCGGCAGAGCAGCACTGAACTGGCGGGGCACCACAGCCCTCCAGTTTAAGACTAACCAGGGCCAAACCAGAGAACAGAGAGCCTGGTTACCCCATCCCTGCTGAAGTGACAACCCTGAAATCTCCAGCTGCAGCAAGACCTCAGAACCTGGCAGTGACAGCAGCACAGAACTGGCGGAACACATCAAAGAAGTAGGGCCAAACCAGAGAGCAGAGAGCCCCGGATACCACGATCTCTGCCAAGAGACCTGCCTGTAAGTGAGTGCACCCTTGAGAATCTGCTGTTCCCCAGATCCTGGGTCCTTCTAAATCAGAAGCCAGGCATCGAACCCCCCTCCCACCCACATACCCACTTTGGGAAACAGAGGGGCACTAGGGACATTGAAGTTCCTGCCCTGTGGGCCTGATTGAGGAGTTAAGACAGTTAATGCCAGAAATTGTGCTGCGATCATCATTAGCACCTGCGACATACACAGTGCAGAGCCCCTCCCACACACTCAAGGGTTCAACATTAGCCATCACTCTGTCCCTCGAGAAACTCATCCACGCACACTTACACACACAGACACACACGCACGCGTGCGCGCATACACGCTTGCATTTGCCCTGTTAGAGCCTGCGTACTTTCCTCTCACAGGTACAGCTAGTCCTCAGCACATGCTGAGAGTGCTCAGCTTCCTGAAGAACTCTCCAGATACCAGAGAGAGACAGCACCAGTCTGATCTGCAGAATCCAAAAACAAACAGGGAAGGTTTCAGATAAGCCAATGGCCAGGGGTAGGCGAAAAAACACTTCCAATATAAATCAAGACATCATGACTTCACCAGCAAACCCCAAAATCGATGGATACTCCAATTCAGCAGAAGCACAGGAAAATGATTTTAAAGCCATGCTTGCCCAATTATTTGAGGCTCATAAGGAGGAAATGAACAAGTCTTTCAAAGAGATGGCCAGTCAATTGGAGGCAAAGAAAGAAGAAATAGACAATATCCTTAAAGAAACACAGGCAAACATAGCCAAACAAATAGATACACAAGTAGAGGAAAAATTAGTGGCATATAAGAAGGAAATGAAAAAAGAAATAGAGGCCATCGTAGAGAGACAGGAATCCAAATTCAAACACATGAAAGAAATGGTGCAAGGCATGAAAACAGAATTAGAATCAATAAAGAAAACACAAAATGAGAAAACCCTTGAGCTGGAGAACTTGGAGAAAAGATCAGGAACCACAAAAGTAAGCATCGCCAACAAAATACAAGAGATGGAAGAGAGAATCTCTGGAGCTGAAGACACACTAGCAGAAATGGATACTTCTCTCAAAGAAAAAGTAAAATCAGAAAAGTTCCAATCACAAACTATCCAAGAAATCAAGGATGCTATGAAAAGACAAAATCTAAGAATAATAGGAATTCACGAAAAAGAAGACTCCAGACTCCAAGGTCCAGAAAATATTTTCAAGAAAATCATAGAAGAAAATTTTCCCAACTTAAAGAAAGAGATGTCCATAAATATACAAGAGGCCTACAGAACTCCAAATAGACTAGACCAGAAAAGAAACACATCACGTCACATCATAGTCAAAACACTAAATCTACAGAACAAAGAAAAGATATTAAAAGCAGCAAGGGAAAAAGGCCAAGTAACATATGAAGGTAGACCTATCAGAATCACACCGGACTTCTCATCAGAAACTATGAGAACCAGAAGGGCCTGGGCAAGTATCATGGAGACTCTAAGAGATCACAAATGTCAACCCAGACTACTATACCCTGCAAAGCTTTCAATCAACATAGATGGAGAAAACAAAGTATTCCATGACAAAACTAAATTTACACAATATCTACACAGCAAACCATCCCTACAGACGATACTAGAAGGAAAACTCCAATCCAATGAAAACAAATTCACCCAAGAAAACAGGGCATACAGATAATGTCCCAACAAAAATGAAAAGAAAACAAGCAATGAAACAGGGTTAGATCATTGACTCCATTACAAAAGGAACTAACATGCATTGGTCACTATTATCTATCAATATCAATGGACTCAACTCACCAATAAAAAGACACAGGCTAACAGAATGGTTAAGGAAACAGGATCCAACATTCTGTTGCATCCAAGAAACACACCTATGCAACAAAGACAAAGACTACCTCAGAGTAAAGGGCTGGAAAAATGTTTTTCAAGCAAATGGTTCCAGAAAACAAGCTGGAGTAGCCATCCTAATATCTAATAAAATAGACTTTCAACCCACGTTAATCAAAAAAGATAAGGAGGGCCACTATATTCTCATCAAAGGAAAAATCCACCAAGAGGACATCACAATCTTGAATATCTATGCCCCAAATACAAGAGCACCAACATTCGTAAATGAAACATTATTAAAGCTTAAATCATACATTGATCCTAATACCTTAATAGTGGGAGACTTCAAAACTCCACTCTCACCAAGGGACAGATCAACTAGACAAACACCAAATAGGGAAATAAAAGCACTCACAGAATCCCTAAATCAAATGGACCTAATAGACGTCTACAGATCATTTCACCCAAACTCAAAAAAGTACACCTTCTTTTCAGCACCGCATGGAACCTTTTCCAAAATAGACCATATAGTGGGTCACAAAGCAAGCCTCAACAGATACAAAAGGATTGAAATAATCCCTTGTATACTATCTGACCACCATGGACTAAAGCTAGACATCAACAACAATAGAATCAACAAAAAGCCGACACGCACATGGAAACTGAACAACTTACTACTCAATGACAGCTGGGTTAAGGAAGAAATAAAGAAAGAAATTAAAGACTTCCTAGAATTCAATGAAAAGGAAGGCACAACATACCCAAATTTATGGGACACATTGAAAGCAGTGTTCAGAGGAAAATTTATAGCACTAAGTGCCTGCAAGAAGAAATTCATAACATCACATACAAACAACTTAATGGCGCAACTGAAAACCCTAGAAAAAAAAAGAAGCAGATACACCCAAGAGGAGCAGATGGCTGGAAATAATCAAACTAAGGGCTGAAATCAATCAACTAGAAACAAATAAAACTATCCAAAGAATCAATGAAACAAAAAGCTGGTTCTTTGAGAAAATCAACAAGATAGACAAACCCTTAGCCAAACTAACTAAAAAGCAAGGAGAAACTATCCAGATCAGCAAAATCAGAAATGAAAATGGGGACATAACCACAGACACTGAGGAAATCCAAACAATTATTAGGTCATACTACAAAAGCCTATATGCCACAAAATTTGAGAATCTAAATGAAATGGATAATTTTCTTGAAAGATTCAATCTACCAAAATTAAGTCAAGATCAGGTAGAAAGATTGAATAGCGCTATATATCCCAAGGAAATCGAAGCAATCATTAACAGTCTCCCCTCCAAAAAAAGCCCTGGACCAGATGGCTTCAGCGCAGAATTCTACAAGATCTTCAAAGAAGTGCTAACTCCAATTCTCCGCAAGCTATTCCACAAAATAGAAACAGAAGGAACACTACCAAACTCATTCTATGAAGCCACAGTCACCTTAATACCTAAACCACACAAAGACCCAACAAAAAAAGAGAACTTCAGGCCTATCTCTCTTATGAACATTGACACAAAAATACTCAATAAAATACTTGCAAACCGAATCCAAGAACACATCAAAGATATCATCCACCATGACCAAGTAGGCTTCATCCCAGGCATGCAAGGGTGGTTCAACATACGGAAATCCATCAATGTAATCCACTACATAAACAAACTGAAGGAGAAAAACCACATGATCATCTCCTTAGATGCCGAAAAAGCATTTGACAAAGTCCAACACCCATTCATGTTTAAAGTCTTGGAGAGATCAGGGATACAAGGCACATACCTAAACATAGTAAAGGCAATATATAGCAAGCCTATAGCTAACATCACACTCAATGGAGAGAAACTTAAATCAATCCCACTGAAATCAGGGACAAGACAAGGCTGTCCATTGTCCCCATATCTCTTCAACATAGTACTTGAAGTCCTAGCCAGAGCAATAAGACAACTAAAGGAGATCAAGGGGATACAAATCGGAAAAGAAGAGATCAAAGTGTCACTATTTGCAGATGATATGATAATATACATGAGCGACCCAAAAATTCAACCAGAGAACTCCTTCAGCTGATAAACACCTTCAGCAAAGTGGCAGGATACAAAATCAACTCAAAAAAATCAGAAGCCCTCCTATATACCAAAGACAAAAAGGCTGAGAAAGAAATTAGGGAAACAACACCCTTCACAATAGCCACTAATAACATAAAGTACCTTGGTGTGACTCTAACCAAGCAAGTGAAAGACCTGTTTGAGAAAAACTTCAAGTCTCTGAAGAAAGAAATCGAAGAAGATATCAGAAGATGGAAAGATCTCCCGTGCTCATGGATTGGTAGGATTAACATTATGAAAATGGCCATACTGCCAAAAGCAATCTACAGATTCAATGCAATCCCCATCAAAATACCAACTCAATTCTTTACAGACCTTGAAAAAAAGATTCTCAGCTTCATATGGAGAAACAAAAAACCCAGAATCTCCAAAACGATCCTGTACAATAACAGATCATCTGGAGGTATCTCCATTCCTGATCTCAAGCTGTACTACAGGGCAACAGTAATAAAAACTGCATGGTATTGGCATAGAATAGAAAGGAGGATCAATGGAACCGCATAGAAGACCCAGAAATAAATCCACACACCTATGAATACTCGATATTTGACAAAGAAGCCAAATCCATTCAATGGAAAAAAGACAGCATCTTCAACAAATGGTGCTGGACCAACTGGATGTCTACATGCAGAAAAATGAAAATAGATCCATATTTATCACCCTGCACAAAACTAAAGTCAAAGTGGATCAAAGACCTCAACATAAAACCAGATACCCTAAATCAATTGGAAAAAAAAGTGGGGAACAGCCTAGAACTCATTGGCACAGGAGACAACTTCCTGAACAGAACACCAACAGCACAGGCTCTAAGAACAACAATCAATAAATGGGACCTCATGAAACTGAAAATTTTCTGTAAAGCAAAGGATACCGTCATCAAAACAAAACGACTGCCTACAGATTGGGAAAGAATCTTCACTAACCCTTTATCTGACAGAGAACTAATATCCAGTATATACAAAGAACTAAAGAAGCTGAAAAGCAGCAATCCAAGTAATCCAATTAAAAAATGGGGAACAGAGCTAAACAGAGAATTCGCGACAGAGGAATATCGAATGGCAGAAAAACACATAAAGAAATGCTCATCCTCATTAGCCATCAGGGAAATGCAAATCAAAACGACCCTGAGATATCACCTTACAACCATCAGAATGGCCAAGATGAAAAACTCAAGCGATTACACATGCTGGAGAGGTTGTGGAGAAAGGGGAACCCTCCTCCACTGCTGGTGGGAATGTAAACTGGTACAACCACTCTGGAAAGCTATCTGGGGCTTTCTAAGACAAATAGGAATAGTGCTTCCTCCAGACCCAGCTATACCACTGCTAGGTATATACCCAAAGTTTGTTCAATTATACAAAAAGGAAACTTGCTCAACCATGTTTATAGCAGCTCTATTTGTAATAGCCAGAACCTGGAAACAACCCAGATGTCCGTCAACGGTGGAATGGGTACAGAAATTATGGTATTTTTATACAATGGAATACTACTCAGCAATCAAAAAGGAAGAAATCATGAAATTTGCAGGCAAATGGTGGGATCTAGAAAAGATCATTCTGAGTGAAATATCCCAGAAGGAGAAAGACAAACATGGGATATACTCACTTATATAGACCTATAAGATATGATAAACATAATGAAATCTATACACCTAAAAACGATAATCAATTGAGTGGACATGGGGTGAGATGATCAATCCTCATTTAGAAAGACAGATGGGATGTGCATTGAACGTATG
The DNA here is from genome assembly GCF_030254825.1 of Meriones unguiculatus. NCBI lineage: Eukaryota > Metazoa > Chordata > Mammalia > Rodentia > Muridae > Meriones > Meriones unguiculatus. The sequence goes on along the minus strand of NC_083369.1, from coordinate 87,427,697 downwards.
GCAGAAGTCTACTGAGCGCATCTGAAAGACTCTAACTAGCAGTGTTTTCAAAGCAAAGACTCATGACCAAACCTTTGGCAGAGTACAGGGAATCATAAGAAAGAAGGGGAGTTAGTCTGATGGGGAAAGGATAGGAGCTCCACAAGGACCAAATATATCTGGGCACAGGGTCTTTTCTGAGACTGACATTCAACCAAGGACCATATATGGATATAACCTAGAACCTCCACTCAGATGTAGCCTGTGGTAGCTCAGTAACCAATTGGTTTCCCAAAGTGAGGGGAACAAGGACTATTTCTAACAGGAACTCAATGACTGGCTCTTTGGTCTCCCCACCCCCAAAGGGAGGAGCAGTCCTGTTAGGCCACAGAGGAGGGCTTTGCAGCCAGTCCTGAAGATACCTGATAAAACAGGATCAGATGAATGGGGAGGAGGTCCCCCCTTATCAGTGGACTTGGAAATGGGCACGGTGGAGATGAGGGAGGGAGGGAGGGACTGGGAGGGAATGAGGGATCGGGACACGGCTGGGATACAGAGTTAATAAAATGTAACTTATAAAAAAAATAAAGTAATAAAAAAAATTTAAAAAAATTGGAAGAAGATGAAGTCAAACAGATTATGAACATCCATAAAGAAATACAGGAAGATGCAGCCAAACACTTTGTGACCTTCAGAGAGGAAATGATTAAATCACTGAAAGAAATAAAAGAAACAGAGGAATGTTCAAACAAACAGGTGAAGGATTTGAAGGAAAAACAAGAAAATACAGTCAGACAGGTGAAGAAAATCAACAAAACAGTTCAAGATCTGAAGATAGAATTGAAAAAATTAAAGAAAACACAAATGAAGGAAATCATGGTGAGGAAGAACATAAGAAAGAAAACAGGAACTGCAGAGGTAAGCATAACCAACAGACTACAAGGGATGAAAAAAAATCTCAGGTGTGGAAGATACAATGGAAGAAATCAATGTATCCATCAGAGAAAATAATAAATCTAAAAAATTCCTGGCACAAACCATCCAAAATCCAAGATATGAAAACACAAAACCTAAGAAAAATAGGAATAGAGGAAAAAGAAGAATCTTTACCCGAAGGACCAAAAAAATATGTTCAACAAAATAATAGAAGAAAATTTCCCAAACATAAAAGAGAGGCCTATAAAAATACAGGAGATCAACAGAACACCCAATATATTAGACCAGAAAAGAAAATCCTCCCATCACATAATAATCAAAACAGTTAAGTATACAGGAAAAAAAAAAAAAAAAAAAGAAGAAGAAGAAAAAGTACTAAAAGCTGCAAGGGAGAAAGGCCAAGTAACATATAATGGCAAACCCATCAGAATCACACCTGAATTCTCAACAATGACTATGAATGCCAGAAGGGCCACATCAGATATCATGCAGACCCTAAGAGAACACAGATGTCAGCACAAGCTACTATACCCAGCAAAACTCTCAGTCTTCACAGACAGAGAAAAAGATTTTCAATGACAGAACAAATTTCAACAATACCTACACACAAATCCAGCATTACCAAAGATACTAGAAGGAAAAGTAAAACCGAAGAAAATTAACTAATTTGAAGAGAACACAGGAAATAAATAACATCACTACAGCAAAACAAAAAGAAGCCAAGGAAACAAACACACTACCGTAGCCAAGATCAATATCAAACAATCAAACAGCCACTGGTCATCAATCTCTCTCAATATCAATGGACTCAATTCTCCAACAAAAAGACACAGACTAACAGCATGTATGCATAAACAAGATCCAACAATATGTTGCATACAAGAAACACACCTAAGTCAAAAAGATAGATATTACCTGAGAGTAAAGTGCTATAAGACAGTTTTCCAAGCAAATGGACCCAGGAAGCAAGCAGAAGTAGCAATTCTAATATCTAATAAAATAGATTTTCAACCAAAATTAATAAAAAGAGATGGGGAAGTAAACTTCATACTCATCAAGAGAATATTCCAAGAAGACACCACAAACCTGAACATCTATGCCCCAAATACAAGGGCACATACATTTGTAAAAGAAACATTAATAAAACTTAAACCGTACATAGATCCCCACACATTAATAGTGGGAGACATCAACACTCCACTCTCAACAATGGACAGGTTAAGAAAACAGAAATTAAACAAAGAAACAATGGTTATAAAAGAGGTCATAAATCAAATGGACCTAATAGACATTTACAAAGCCTTTCACCCAAACACAAAAGAAGTTTCATTCTTCTCAGCACCTCATGGAAACTTCTCCAAAATAGCCAATATAGTTGGTCACAAAGTGAGCCTCCACAGATATAAGAAGATTGAAATCTCAACACCATGGAATAAAGCTCGACCTCAACAACAAAAATAGCAAAAAGCCTACACACACATGGAGACTGAACAACTCACTACTCAAAGACAGCTGCATCAGGGAAGAAATAAAGAAAGAAATTAATGTCTTTCTAGAATTCAATGAAAATGGAGGCACAACATAGCCAAACTAATGGAACACGATGAAAGCAGTGCTAAGAGGAAAGTTGATAGCATTAAGGGCCTTCAAGAAGAAATTTGAAACATCTCATTCAAGCAAATTAATGGCTCACCTAAAAGCCCTGGGGGGGGGGGGGGGAAGAAGCAGACACACCCAACAGGAATGAACAGCTGGAAATAATCAAACTCAGGGCTAAAATCAATAAATTAGAAACAAATAAAACAAATCAAATAATCAATGAAACCAAGAGCTGGTTCTTTGACAAAATCAAAAATATAGACAAAACCTTAGCCAAACTGACTAAAAGGCAGAGAGACACTATCCAAATTAAGAAAATCAGAAATGAAAAGGTGAACATAGCAACAGAGGCTGAGGAAATCCAAAAAATCATTAGGACATAATTCAAAAGCCTATATGCCACAAAATTTAAAAATCTAAATGTAATGAACAATTTTCTTGATTTATTCCACTTACCAAATCTGAATCAAGACCTGGTAATAATATTAAATAGTCCTATATCCCCTAATGAAATAGGTGCCATCATCAAAAGGCTCCCATCCCAAAAGAACAAAAAAGCAAAACAAAACAAAACAAAACAAACCACAAAAAACAAACAAACAAAAACAAACAAAAAACAAAAACAAAAAACCAGGACCAGATGGATTCAACGCAGAATTCTACCAGACCTTCAAAGAAAAGCTAACTCCGATATTCTTCAAACTATTCCACAAAATAGAATCAGAACGAACACTACCAAACTCATTTTATGAAGCCACAGTCACCTTGGTACTTAACCTCACAAAGATCCAACAAAGAAAGAGAATTTCAGGCCATTCTCCCTTATAAACACAGATCAAAAATATTTGCAAACTGAAGAAAAGATCACATCAAAGATATCATCCACTATGACCAACTAGGCTTCATCCCAGGTATGCTGCCTGGGTGATTCAATATATGTAAATTCATCAATGTGATCCACCATATAAATAAACTGAAGAAAAAAAATAACACATAACAATCTCCTTTGATCCTGAAAAGGCGTTTGACAAAATCCAACATCCATTCATGTGTAAAGTCTTGGAAAGATCAGGGATACAAGGCACATACCTAAATATAATATAGGCAATATACAGCAAGCCTATAGACAACATCAAAGTAAACAAAAAGAAACTTAAAGTAATCCCACTGAAGTCAGGGATAAGGCAAGGCTGCCCAATCTCTCCATAGCTCATCAACATAGATCTGGATCCTTGCTAGAGCAATAAGGCAATTAAAGAAGATCAAGGGGATACAAATTGCAAAGGAAGAAGTCAAAGTATCACTATTTCCAGATGATATGATAGTATACTTCACTGACACCAAAAGAACAAAAAAGATTTTACAAGATTACTCCTACAGCTGATAAGCAGCTTCAGCAAAGTGACTGGATACAAAATTAGCTCAAAAAATTAGTAACCCCCTATATACAAGAGACAAAAGGGCTGAGAAATAAATTAGGGAAATAACACCCTTCACAATAGCCACAAAGGACATAAAATACATTGGTTTGATCCTAACCAAGCAAGTCAAAGACTTATATGAAAGAAAATTCAAGTCTCTGAAGAAAGAATTAGAAAAAGATATCAGAAGATGGAAAGACCTCCCATGCTAGTGGCTTGGCAGGATTAACATAACAAAAATGGTCATCTTACCAAATATAATCTACATATTCATGCAGTTTCCATGAAATTACTTACACAGTTCCTTACAGAACTTGAAAGAATAATTCCCAACTTCACATGGAATAACAAGAAATCCAGAATTGCTAAAACAATCCTCTGCAAAACAAATTCTTCTGGAGGTATATCCTTCCCTGATCTCAGGATGTGCTATACAGAGATAGTAATTAAAACTGTTTGGTCATAAATTTTGGTAGATGGAATCTGTCAAGAAAATTGTCCATTTCTTTTAGATTTTTGAACTTTATGGCATATACGCTTTTGTAGTACGACCCAATGATTGTTTGGATTTCCTCATTGTCTGTAGCTATGTCCCACTTTTCATTTCTGATTTTGCTGATTCAGATAGTTTCTCTCTACCTTTTAGTTAGTTTGGCTAAGGGTTTGTCTATCTTGTTAATTTTCTCAAAGAACCAGCTCTTGCTTTCATTGATTCTTTGAATTATTTTATTTTTTTTTTTTGTAATTGGTTGATTTCAGCCCTGAGTTTGATTATTTCCAGCAGTCTGCTCCTCTTGGGTATTTCTTCTTCTTCTTCTTCTTCTTCTTCTTCTTCTTCTTCTTCTTCTTCTCCTCCTCCTCCTCCTCCTCCTCCTCCTCCTCCTCCTCCTCCTCCTCCTTCTCCTCCTCCTTCTTCTTCTTCTTCTTCTTCTTCTTCTTCTTCTTCTTTCCCCCGAGGGCTTTCAGTTGTGCCATTAAGTTGTTTGTATGAGATGTTACAAATTTCTTCTTAAAGGCACTTAGTGCTATGAGTTTTCCTCTAAGCACTCCTTTCATTGTGTCCCATAAATTTGGGTATGTTGTGCCTTCATTTTCAATAAATTCAAGGAAGTCTTTAATCTTTCTTTATTTCATCCTTAACCGAGCTGTCATTGAGAAGTAGGTTGTTAAGTTTCCATGTGTGTGTAGGCTTTTTGCTATTTCCATTGTTGTTGAGGTCCAGCTTTAGTCCACTTTGGTTAGATAGTATACATGAGATTATTTCAATCTTCTTGTATCTATTGAGGCTTGCTTTGTGACCAACTATATGGTCTATTTTGGAGAATGTTCCATGAGGTGCTGAAAAGAAATATATACTCTTTTGAGTTTGGGTGAAAATTCCTGTAGACATCTATTAGGTCGATTTGAATTAGGATGTTTGTACGCGCTTTTATTTCATTTTTGGCTTCTTTCTAGATAATCTGTTCTTTGGTGATAGTAGGGTGTTGAAGTCTCCCACCATTAAGCTGTTGGGGTCAATGTATGATTTAAGCTTTAATAATGTTTCATTTGCTAATGTAGGTGCTCTTGTATTTGGATCATAGATGTTCAGAATTGTTTGTAGCAACTTTATTTGTAATAGCCAGAACCTGAAAATAACCCAGGTGTCCATCAATGGAGGAATGGATACAAAAAGTGTGGTATTTTACACAATGGAATACTACTCAGCAATTATAAACAAGGAAATCATGAATTTTGCAGGCAAATGGTGGGATCTAGAAAAAAAAATCATCCTGTGTGAGGTATCCCAAAAGCAGAAAGACACAAATGGTATATCCTCACTCGTATAGAACTATAAGATAGGATAACCATACTTAAATATGTATACCTAAAGAAGATAAACAAGAATGAAATCCAGGGGTAAGATGATCGATCTTCATCTAGAAAGACAAAGAGGATGGACAATGGAAATAGGAGAAAACAATAACAGAACAGTAGCCTACCACAGAAGGCACCTTAAAGACTCTAACTAGCAATGTATCAAAGCAGATGCTGAGACCCATAACCTATTTCCAATGTCCATCCCCTTTGTTTTTCTAGATGAAGATTGATCATCTTACCCCTGGATCTCATTCTTGTTTATATCCTTTAGTTGTACATATTTTAATATGTTTGTCATATCTTATAGGGCTATATGAGTGAGTATATACCATGTGTGTCTTTCTGCTTCTGGGATACCTCACTTAGGATGATTTTGTCTAGATCCTACCATTTGCCTGCAAATTTCATGATTTCCTTGCTTTTAACTGCTGAGTACGATTCCACTGTGTAAAAGTACCACAATTTCTGTATCCACTCCTCCATTCATGGACATCTGGGTTGTTTGCAAGTTCTGGCTATTACAAGTAAGGCTGCTACAAACATGGTTGAGCACATGTCCTTGTTGTGTACTTGAGCATCTTTTGGATATATGCCTAGGAGTGGTATAGCTGGATCTTGAGGTAGCACTATTCCTAATTGTCTAAGAAAGCGCCAGATTGATTTCCATAGTGGTTATACAAGTTGACATTCCCACCAGCAATGGGAGAGGGTTCCCCTTTCTCCACATCCTCCCAAGCATGCATTTTCTCTTGAATTTTTGATCTTAGCCATTCTGGTGGGTGTAAGGTGAAATCTCAGGGTTGTTTTGATTTGCATCTCTCTGAACATCTCCCTATGTGTTTCTCTGCCATTCTATATTCTACAGAGAACTCTCTTTTTAGCTCCATACCCAATTTTAATTGGGTTGCTTGAATTATTGCATTTTAACTTTTTTAGTTCTTTTATCTATTCCAGATATCAGCCCTCTGTCAGATGTTGGGTTGGTGAAGATCCTTTCCCAATGTGTAGGCTGTTGTTTTGTTCTAAATGACAGTGTCTTTTCCTTTACAGAATCTTTTCAGTTTCATGAGGTCCCATTTATTGTTTGTTGCTCTTATGGCCTGTGCTGATGGTGTTCTGTTTAGGAAGTTGTCTCCTGTGCCAATGAGTTCTAGGTTGTTCCCCTCTTTTTTTTTTCTAAGCGATTTAGAGTATCTGGTTTTATATTGAGGTCTTTGATCCACTTGGACTTTAGTTTTGTGCAGGGTGATAAAAAAAAAACCTTCAAGTTTCTGAAGAAAGAAATCGAAGAAGACATCAGAAGACAGAAAGATCTCCCGTGCTCATGGATCGGTAGGATTAATATAGTGAAAATGGCCATTCTTCCAAAAGCAATCTACAGATTCAATGCAATTCCCATCAAAATACCAACACAATTCTTTACAGACCTTGAAAGAAAAATTCTCACCTTCCTCTGGAGAAACAAAAAAACCCAGAATTTCCAAAACAATCCTGTACAACAACAAATCCTCTGGAGGTATCTCCATCCCTGATATCAAGTTGTACTACAAAGCAATAATAATAATCAAAACTGGTTGGTACTGGCATAGAAACAGAAAGGTGGATCAATGGAACCGAATAGCATACCCAGAAATAAACACACACACCTATGAATACTTGATTTTTTACAAAGAAGCCAAATCCATTCAATGGAAAAAAGACAGCATTTCTACACATGGTGCTGGTCCAACTGAATGTCTACACACAAAAGAATTGACTTAATTTTTTATCCAGCCACTTTGCTGAAGGTGTTTATCAGCTGAGGGAGTTCTCTTGCTGAATTTTTGGGTTCACTCATGTATAATGTCATATCATCTGCAAATAGTGATACTATAACTTTTTCCTTTTCAATTTTTATCCACTTGATCTCCTATAATTGTCTTATTGCTCTAGCAAGGACTTCAAGGTATATGTTGATGAGATACAGAGAGAGTGGGTAGCCTTGCCTTGTCCCTGATTTTAGTGGGATTGATTTAAATTTCTCTCTGTTTAGTATGATTTTTATTATAGGCTTGCTGTATATTGCCCTTACTATGTTTAGGTAAGTGCCTTGTATCCCTGATCTCTCCAGGACTACAAATATGAATGGGTGTTGGACTTTGTCAAATGTTTCTTAAACATCTAAGGAGATTATCATGTGTTTTTTTCTCATTCAGTTTGATTATATGGTGGATCACATTCATAGATTTTTGTATATAGAACCAGCCCTGCATACCTGGGATGAAGCCTACTTGGTCATAGTGGATGATATCTTTGATGTGTTCTTGTAATTGGTTTGCTAATATTTTGTTCAGTATTTTTGCATCAATATTCCTAAGGGAGATTGGCCTGAAATTTTCTTTCTTTGCTGGGTCTGTGATTTTTAGGTACCAAGGTGACTGGGGCTTCATGGAAAGAGTTTGGTAAGGTTCCTTCTGTTTATATTTTGTAGACAAGTTTGAAGTGTATTGGTGTTAGTTCTTCTTTATAAGTTTGGGAGAATTCTGGACTGAACCCACCTGTCCCTGTTTTGTTTTGTTTTGTTTTTGTTGTAAAACTTTTGATGACAGCTTTATTTCCTTAGGATATATAGGACAATTTAATATAACTACCAAGTCATGATTCATCTTTGGTCAGTCGAATCAATCAAGAAAATTGTCAATTTAAATTAAATTTTCAAATTTTGTTGTATATAGGCTTTTGAAATCAGATATAATGATTGCTTGGATTTCATCATTGTCTGTTGTTATGTCCAACTTTTCATTTCTGATATATATATATATATTACATATTATAATATATATAATATTATTATATGTATTATATATTATATAATAATATTATATATTAATATATATTTTATTTGGGTAGTGTCTTTCTGTTTTTTTTACTTAAGTTGGCTAAGGGTTTTGTCTGTCTTGTTGATTTTCTCAAAGAACCAGCTCTTGGTTTCATTGATTCTTTGAATTGTTTTATTTGTTTGTAGTTTAATGTTTTCAGCCCTGAGTTTGATTATTTCCAGCTGTCTACTCTTCTTTGGTGTGTCTGCTTCTTTTTTTCTGTAAGGGTTTTGGGTGAGCCATTAAGTTGCTTGCATGAGATGTTTCAAATTTCTTCTTGAAGGCACTTAGTGCTATGAATTTTCCTTTTAGTACTGCTTTCATTGTGTCTCCTGAGTTTGCATATGTTGTGCCTTCATTTTCATTGAATTTTAGGAAGTCTTTAATTTCTTTCTTTATTTCTTCCCTGACCCAGCTGTCACTGAGTAGCGAGTTGTTCAGTTTCCGTTTGTGTATAAGCTTTTTGTTCTTTCTCTTGTTGTTGAGGTCCAGATTTAATCCATTGTTGTCAGATAGGATACACGAGATTATTTTAATCTTCTTATATCTTTTGAGGAGTTCTTTGTGATGAACTCTATATGGTATATTTTGGAGAAGGTTCCATGAGGTGCTGAGAAGAAGGTAAATTCTTTTATGTTTGGTTGAAAGGTTCTGTAGATATCTGTGATGTCAATTTGATTCATGACCTCTGTGAGAGTCATTTTTTCTTTGTTTAATTTCCATTTTGTTGACCTGTCCTTTGATGAGAGTGGGGTGTTGAAGTCTTCCATTATTAATATATGGTGATCTATGTATTGCTTAAGTTTTATTAATGTTTCTTTTACACATGTAGGTATCCTTGTATTTAGGGCATAGATGTTCAGGATTGTGATATCTTCTTGGTGGAATTTTATTTTGATGATTATGAAGTCTCCTTTGCCATCTCTTCTGATTGATTTTGTTTGAAAGTCTAATTTATTAGGTATTAGAATGGCTACTCCTGCTTGCTTCTTGGGTCCATTTGCTTGGAAAACCATCTTCCAGAAAATGTCTATTTTTGTGACTTAGATGTGTTTCTTGTATGCAACAAATTGTTGGGTCTTGTTGTGACTTAGATGTGTTTCTTGTATGCAACAAATTGTTGGGTCTTGTTTATGTATCCATTGTGTTAGTCTGTTTTTTTTTTTTTGTTTTTTTGTTTGTTTGTTTGTTTTTGAGAATTGAGTCCATTGATGTTGAGAGAGATTAATGACCAGTGGCTGTTAGATTGTGATAATGCATTTGTGTGCTTGGCTACTTTTAGTTTTGCTGTAGTAAGGTTAATTATTTCCTGTGTTTTCTTGAAAGTTGAGTCCATTGATGTTGAGGTAGATTAATGACCAGTGACTGTTAGATCCTTTGATATTGAGATTGGCTATGGTATTGTGTTTGTGTGTTTGCTACTTTTTGTTTTACTGTTATGAGGTTATTTATTTCCTGTGTTTTCTTGAAAGTAGTTTTCTTGGGTTGTATTTTCCCTTCTAGTGTCTTCTGTAATGCTGGATTTGTGTGTAGGTATTGTTGAAATTTGTTTTTGTCATTGAATATCTTGTTTTCTCCATCTATGAGGACTGATAGCTTTGCAGGGTATAGTAGCCTGGGCTGACATCTGTGTTCTCTTAGGGTCTGCATGATATCTGTCCAGGCCCTTTTGGCTTTTAAAGTCTCTGCTGAGAAGTCATGTGTGATTCTGATGTATTTGCCATTATATGTTACTTGGCCTTTTTCCCTTGCAGCTTTTACTATTTTTTCTTTGTTCTGTATACTTACTGTTTTGATTATTATGTGACAAGCGGATTTTCTTTTCTTCTATAATTTATTAGGTGTTCTGTAGGCCTCTTATATACTTAGAGGCCTCTCCTTTAAATTGGGGTTATTTTCTTCTATGATTGTGTTGAAAGTATTTTCTCAGCTTTGGAGACAGGAATCTTCTTTTTCCTCTATTCCTATTATTCTTAGGTTTTGTGTTTTCATGTTGTCTTGGATTTCTTGGGTGGTTTATTTCAGGAATATTTTAGATTTATCATTTTTTGACAGATACATTGATTTCTTCCATTGTATCTTCCATACCTGAGATTCTTTCTTCCATCTCTTCTAGTCTTTTGGTTATGCTTACCTCTGTTTTTCTTATTTTCTTCCCTAAATTCTTTTCCTTGATTTTCTCTGTTTGTTTTCTTTAAGTTTTTTCCAATTCTATCTTCAGATCTTGAACCTTTTTGTTGATTTCCTTCACCTGTTTGACTGTATTTTTCTGTTTTTCCTTCAATTCCATCCCTGTTTCTTTTATTTCTTTCTGTGATTTAATCATTTCCTCTCTGAAGTTAGCAAAGTGTTTGGCTGCATCTTCCTGTATTTCTTTATGGATGTTCATAATCTGTTTGACTTCATCTTCCTCCAGTTCTTTATGCTTTTTATTTGTTTTCAACATTATCCTCTTCATAAGCATAGATGTAAGGTCATCTTGTTGAATTTCACTTATGTTCAGTGTCCAGGGCTGCTTACCCCTAGATAACTGGTTTTTGAAGATGCCTTCTTGTTTTGTTTTTTGTTTGGTTGTACTTTTATGCTGGTATCTACCCATATGGCTGTCTCACCTGTTGGTTGTTAGTTTCTGGTGCCTGCTGGAATCCTGGGTGGGAAGAATCCCCTTGGTAGGAAGATAGTTTTTCCTGAAGGAGGCCTCCTCAGCCATTTGGGTATGGTCAACCTAATGGCGGTGCTTCTTAGGAATTGCCACAACTCACCTCATGCTTATGCACCTGGTTGGTATCTGTGTTCATTGGTAGTCAGGGAGGGGAACTCTTCTCAACAGGATAAGTCCTGGAGACTGCTGCCCTGCCTCTGGGGTTTTTGCTCTCAATTTATTGAACTGATACTGCTGCTCTTACACTGTATTTGCTGGATGCAGCCCTATTAAAGAAACAGGGAGCCCTGCAATTTGGTCAGTTTAGCTTGGGAGCACTGGTTGCACCTTGGAACAGTATCTGGGGGCTGACCCAGTAGCTCTCATTCTTCTGTAGGTCTGAAGTTGGAGCTTCTTTTCCCTGTACCAAAGGGGTAATCAGTGGCAGGTGACAACAATACTCATAAATGCAGCAGGAGGCTAGGGCCTGGAGCCTGTAGTAACCCAGAAATTTTTCTGGTGTTAGGTGCACTGAGGTGGCATCTGATGTATTCCCCACCATGTGGTTTCCCCCTGACAGCAATACCCAGTCTGTGGTATTTTGGGGTCCACAGTTCAGTCTGGGATTGTGAGTAGATCACACAGGCACTGGGGAGTGGCTCTGAACTGCTGGCTGTGTGCAATGATGGGGGGGACAGGTTCAGCTGAGTGCCCTGATGTCAGTCCTGATATTTCTCTCACCATGGGGTTTCCTCCCTACATGGAAACCCAGTCTCCAGTGCCCTGGGGCCCAGAGATCTTTCTGGAATGTTGAGTCTCTGGGATGGGCTGCTAAGCACCCACTGGACCCTGGAACATTTTCCAGGGATTGTCTGGGTGACATGAGTTTGGTCCCGATTGCTTCCTTCACTATGGGGTTTTCTCTCAACTGGAAATCTCAATCTCTATTGTTGTGGTGCCCAAAGTGCAGTCTTGGAAGGTGATCAGAACATGCAGGAGTTTGGCACTGGGCTGGTGACCAAGCGCCTACTGGTACCTGGAAACTCTACCAGGTTCAGCTGGGTGACCTGAACCTGATTGCTTCCCGCACCGTAGGGTTTCCTCTCACCTGGGAAACACAATCTCTGGTGCTTTAAGATCCAGAATTTGGTCTTTTGCTGGCTGTGCAGTCACTCCTGTTCTGCTCCTCAAACACAGTGTCCTCCCAGCCCCACCATCTTGGATCCCCCTAAAGTCTACTTTATTAGATAATAAGATAGCTACCCCAGTTTGTTTTCTGTGTCGATTTACTTAAAAAACAAAACAAAAAAGCAACAACAACAACAAAAAAATACTTTTCCAGCCCTTTACTCTGAGGCAGTGTTTATCTTTGTTGCAGAGGTTTGTTTCATGGATGCAGCAGAATGTTGGATCTTGTTTCTGCAACCATTCTGTTAGTCTGTGTCTTTTGTTTGGAGCATTGAGTCCGTTGATGTTGACAGGTAATAGCGACCAATGAATATTAGTTCTTTTTATTGTGGAACTGGTGGTATTACTGTGTTTCTATGCTTGTTTTCTTTAATTCTTTGTTGTGAGGTTATCTATGTCCTGTGTTTTCTTAGGTATAGTTGATTTCATTGGATTGGCATTTTCCTTCTAGTATCTTCTGTAAGACTGGGTTGCTGTGTAGATATTGTTTCAGTTTAGTTTTGTCATGGAATATATCCTTTTCTCCATCTATGCTGATTGAAAGCTTTGCTGGGTATTGAGGTCTGGGTTGGCATCTGTGGTCTCTTAGAGTCTGCATGACATCTGTCCAGGCCCTTCAGTCTTTCAAAGTTTCTATTGAGCAGTCTAGTGTCAATCTGATAGGTCAAACTTTATAGGTTACTTGGCCTTTTTCCCCTTGTTGCTTTTAATGTTTTTTCTTTGTTCTGTAGATTTAGTGTTTTGACTATAATGTGACATGAGGGGTTTCTTTTGTGGTCTAGTCTAGTTTGTTTTCTGTAGGCCTCTTGTATATTAATGGAAAACTCTTTCTTTATGTTGGGAAAGTTTTCTTCTATGATTTTCTTGAAAACATTTTATGGACCTAGGAGCCTGAAAACTTTTTTTTTTCCATCTATTCCTATTATGCTTTATTTTGCCTTTTCTTGGCAGCCTTGGTTTCTTGGATGTTTTGTGTTTGGAACTTTTCTGATTTTACTTTTTCTTTGAGAGATGTATCCATTTCTGCAATTGTGTCCTCAGAGCCTGAAATTCTCTCTTCCATCTGTTGTATTTTGTTGGTGATGCTTACCTTTGTGGTTCCTGATGTTTTCACTATTTCTCTAGCTCCAGGTTTTTTTTTTTTCTGTTTGTGTTTTTTTTTTATTATTGAATCTAATTTTGTTTTCATGTCTTGCATCATTTTCTTCATCTGTTTCTGTTTGAATGGAGATTCCTGTCTTTCCGTGATGGCCTTTTTTTTTTTTCAATTCTCTCTATAGGTCACTACTTGAACATATAGTTATGCCTCTATTTTCTGGCTATATTTGCCTGTATTTCTTTGAGAACTTTGTTCATTTCCTCTCCATAGGCCTCTCCATGTGCTTATATCATGTGACTGCCTCTGTTTGGCTGTATTGGCCTGTATTTCTTTGAGAGCTTTGTTCATTTCTTATTTATTTGCCTCTAATAACTGGATAAGCATAGCTTTAAGATCATTTTCTTTGTTTCTGATTAATTAAAATATCCATTGATTTTGGTGGTTGCTGGTGAAGCCATAATGCCCTGATTATTGTTGGATGTGTTCTTATGCTTATCAGTAACCTTCAGTGTTTGTTCCTAGAGTCTGTACTTCATACTGGGTTTATCTGTCTTTCGTATCTGGAGTATTCCTCCAGAAGATGAGAGAGGTCCACTGTTTTGAGAGTGGATGTTGGTGTTTCAGCTGTAGCTAAGGGAGGAAGGTAGCAGGCATACATGCTCAAGTATGGACATGTGTGTGGCAGTGAGCCTTGAGAGAGAGAGGATGCTAGATACTGTAGATGCCTGTAGGGCTGGAGCTTAAACAGGGGAGGGGGTGCAGGAGCTGGCATTGTTACCTGGCACAACGTGCAGGCTCAGTTGCCCTGAATACCTCAGTGGCCTACAGGTCTGTTGTACTGTCCTCTTAGTATTCCATTCTGTCTGGGCATCAGGTATTTTTTGCCTAGGATCCACTGGTAGACCCACAGAACAGGGGCTTCAATGTTGATAATGCTGTCCCAAGGATCCCTAAGTTGCCCACAGTAGGGCTTTTGGTAGGAAGGATTCTATGGCTGCTGGCATAGATGGAACCTGGATCTGTGGCAATGCAAGAACTCACTTGAAGGTGTACTCACTAGCTTGCAGGCCTAGTTGGAAAGCACAGGTGTTCCCCCTGTTTTCTATTCTCAGACTTGGGCCCTCAGGGGCAAATGAGACTATAGGGGATCCATCAACTTAATGGTGTCCACTGTTTGGCCACTGGGCAGGAAGGCCTGTACTTGGGGTAAATGACCTAGTCATGTCATTTACCAAGCACAGAGGCTCCTGCTTGGGCTAGCTACAGCTCCACAGCAGCTGAAGCCTTGGGAGGTCCCCCCATGCCATTTCAGTCACAAATTGCAGAGGTTCATTCTTGGGACCATCACTGTTGCCTCAGCTGAGCTGTAAGGTCTGTGCTTGCATCAAGGGGAAGTGCAGGGAGGTTGAATAAATTCCACTCTCAGTCCCCAGGGGCTTCCATGAGTGGCCTGGATCCAAATTGTACCAGCTCAAAGGTTGTCCCCTCTGGCCGAGGAAGCCTCACCAGAGGGGACAACCTGTGGATATTTTGGCTTTAGCTGTACCTCCACTCACCAATGTTGGAGTTTCAGATACTGTGCCTCTGATAGGGTGCCTGCTGATCGCTGCCAGTTTTTTTTTTTTTTTTTTTCAATGCAGTTTATTCAGGAACCTTGAACAATCCTCGGACCTTGGGGAAAGCCAGCCCACAGCTTAAATAGCCTCTGGGTAGCCAACCCAGGCGTGCCACATGGGCAATGCAGATAGGTCCACATACATAGAAGCAAGCCAGATCCTCAGCCTTAGCCAAATGTGGAATTGTTCATGACAGAGAGCACTCACCATCGGGAAGGTGGAAGGCAGAAACCAGCTCCATCTTTAAGGCACAGCATTCCGCAGCTCTCTATACTTCCCCCTTTTTGTTTTAGACGCATCAGGCAAGAGTAGAGGTCTGATCTCTGATATTAGAAATAAATTGGGACTTTGTACCGATGTTCATTTAGGTGTCATCCACCCAAAGAGCATCAGACCCGTCTGATACCTTTTTCTCAGAGGCGGGACCTGGGGCATCAACCCGCATGCAATCAGACATGCTCTTCTCTGGGTCGAAAGCGGCTGACCCTGAGTGCAGTGCTTAGCCTCGCATCCTGAGCGTATCATTTTAGCTTTTTATGGTATCCAACCATGCTTGGGGAGAATGTCCTGCTTCAATGGTTGTAAAGGCCTGAATGATCATGGCTGCATCACACTGTTGTGAGACTCTAATCTTGTATATATACCACAGGCAAACCAAGGAGACCAACACCAGAAGGCCTGCTAACGCTCCCTTTTTGAACTTTAAAAAAAGCTCCACAAGGAGAGCAACAGAACAAGAAAAATCTGAACAAACGGAACTTCCCAGAGACTCATACTCCAACCAAAGACTATTCATGGAGATAACCTAGAACCCTGAAAATGCAGCCACTTCTGATGAGAACTGATAGACTAAGATCAGAAAGAAGAGGAGGACCTCCCCTATCAGTGGACTTGGGGAGGGGCATGCATGCAGAGAGGTGGGGAGGGTGGGACCGGGAGGGGAGGAGGGAGGGGCTTATGGGGGTTACAAAATGAATAAAGTGTAATTAATAAAAGTTAAATAAAAATTTAAAAAAAGTTATTAATTACACTTTATTCACTTTGTATCTCCCCATAAGCCCTTCCCTCCTCCTCTCCTAATCCCACCTTCACTCCCCTTTCTCAACTCATGCCCTTCCTCTAGTGCACTGGTAGGGGAGGTCTTCCTCACTTTTCTTCTGATCCTAGTCTATCAGTTCTCATCTGGAGTGGCTGCATTGTCTTCCTCTGTGGCCTGGTAAGGCTGCTCCCTTCGCAGGGGTAGGTGATAAAAGAGCAGGCCAATCAGTTCATGTCAGAGGCACTCTCTGTTCCCATTACTGTGGAACCCACTTGGACACTGAACTGCTATGGGCTACATCTGTGCAGGGGTTCTAGGTTATCTCCATGGAAGGTACTTGGTTGGAGTATGAGTCTCAGGAAAGACCCCTGTGCTCAGATTTTTTGGTTCCGTTGCTCTCCTTGTGGAGTTCCTGTCCTCTCCAGATCTTACTATTTCTCACTTCTTACATAAGATTCCATGCACTCTGCTGATAGTTGACCATAAGTCTCAGCAAATACTTTGATAGTCTGCACGGCAGAGCCTTACAGAGGCCCTCTGTGGCAGGTTCCTAACTTCTTTCCTATTTTCTTCTTATTCTGATGTCCATCCTCTTTGCCTTCTGGAATAGGGATTGAGCATTATAACCAGAGTCCTCCCTCTTGATTAGTTTCTTTAGGTGTATAGATTGTAGTAGGTTTGTCCTGTATTATGTGTCTAATACCATGTGTGTATTTCAGCTTCTGGGATAGCTGACTCAGGATGAACTTTTCCAGTTCCCACCATTTACCTGCAAATTTCATGATTTCCTTGCTTTTTATTGCTGAGTAATATTCCATTGTGTAGATGTACCACAATTTCTGAAACCATTCTTCAGTTAAGGGGCATCTGGGTTAATGCCAGCCTCTGGCTATTACAAATAAAGCTGCTACAAACATGGTTGAGCAAATGTCCTTATTGTATTCTTGAACTCCTTTTGGATATATGCCTAGGAGTGGTATGGCTGGATCTTGAGGAAGCACTATTCCTAGTTGTTTGAGAAAGCACCAGGTTGATTTCCAGAGTGGCTGTACAAGTTTACATTCACACCAGCAATGGGAGAGGGTTCCCCTTTCTCCACAACCTCTCCAGCATGTGTTGTCACTTGAGTTTTGATCTTGGCCATTCCGATGGGTTTAAGGTGAAATCTCAGGAACATTTTGATTTGCATTTCCCTGATGGCTAATGATGCTGAGCATTTCTTTAAGTGTTTCTCTGCCATTTGATATTTCTCTACAGAGAATTCTCTGTTTAGCTCTCTTCCCCATTTTTTAATTGGATTACTTGATTTGCTGCTTTTCAACTTCTTATTTCTTTACATATACTGGATATGAGCCATCTGTCAGATAGATGGTTGGTGAAGATTCTTTCCCAATCTATAGGTATTCATTTTGTTTTGCTGAGAGTGTCCTTTGCTTTACAGAAGCTTTTCAGTTTCATGACGTCCCATTTATTGATTGTTGCTCTTAGAGCTTGTGCTGTTTTTGTTCTGTTCAGGAAGTTGTCTCCTGTCCCAATGAGTTCAAGGCTCTTCCTCACTTTTTCTTCTAACTAATTTAATGTGTCTGGTTTTATGTTGAGGTCTTTGATCCACTTGGACTTTAGTTATGTGCAGGGTGATAAGTATGGATCTATTTGCATTTTTCTACATGTAGACATCAAGTTAGACCAGCACCATTTGTTGAAGATGCTATCTTTTTTCCATTGTATGTTTTTGGCATCTTTGTCAAAATCAGGTGTACATAAGTGGGTTTATTCTGGATCTTCAATTTGGTTCCATTGATCCACCATTCTGTTTCCATGCCAGGACCATGCAGTATTTATTACTCTTGCTGTATAGTACAGCTTGAGACCAGGGATGGAGATACCTCCAGATATTTTATTGTAGAGATTTGTTTCAGAAATTCTGGGTTTCTTGTTATTCCATATGAAGTTGAGAATTTTTATTTCAATGTCTATAAAGAATTGTGCTGGTAATTTAATGGGAATTGCATTGAATCTGTAGATTGCTATTGGTAAGATGGCCTTTTTTACTATGCTAATCCTGCCAAGCCATGAACATGAGAGATGTTTCCATCTTCTGATATCTTCTTCAGAGACTTGAATTTTTTTTTATACAAGTCTTTGACTTGCTTGGTTTAGGTCAAACCCATGTCCTTTATGTCCTTTGTGGCTATTGTGAAGGGTGTTGTTTCCTTAATTTCTTTCTCAGCCATTTTGTCTCTTGTATATCCGAGGGCTTCTGATTTTTTTGAGTTAATTTTGTATCCAGCCACTTTGCTGAAGGTGTTCTTCAGTGGTTGGAGTTTCCTGGTAAAATTTTGGGGTCACTCAGGTATATACTATCATATCATCTGCATATAGTGAGACTTTGATTGCTTCATTTCTGATTTCTATCCCCTTGATATCCTTCAATTGTCTTATTACTCTAGCAAGGACCTCCAGATCTATGTTAAAGAGATATGGAGAGACTTGGCAGCCTTGCGTTTTCCTGGATTTCAGTGGGATTACTTTAAGTTTCTCTCTACTTACTTTGATGTTGACTATAGGCTTGCTGTCTATTGCCTTTACTATGTTTAGATATATGCATTGTATCTCTGATGTCTCCAATATTTAAACATGAATGGATGTTGGATTTTGTCAAATGCTTTTTCAGCATATAAGGAGATTATCATGTGTTTTTTTTTTCTTTCATTTTGTTAATATAGTTCATCTCATTGATGGATTTCTGTATGTTGAACCACCCCTGCATACCTGGCATGAAGTCTACTTGGTCATAGTGGATGATATCTTTGATGTGTTCTTGTATTCGGTTTGCAAGTATTTTGTTGAGTATTTTTGCATCAATATTCATAGGGAAATTGTCCTGAAATTCTCTTTCTATGTTGAGTCTTTGTGAAGTTTAGGTAACAAGGTGACTGTGGATACATAGAATGAGTTTGGTAGTGTTCCTTCTATTTTTGGAAGAATTTGAAGAAAACTAGAATTAGCTCTTTTTTTAATATCTGTTAGAATTTTATCCTGAAGCCATGAGGTCCTGGGCTTTTTTTGGATCAGAGACTTTTGATGACTGCTTCTATTTTCCTACAGGATATAGGACTATTTAATTGATTTACCTGGTCTTGATTCAGCTTTGGTAAGTGGAATCTATTAAGAAAATTGTCCATTGCATTTAGATTTTCAAATTTTATGACCTGTTGGCTTTTGAAGTAAGGCCTAATGATTGTTTTGATTTTCTCAGTGTCTGTAGTTATGTCCCCCTCTTCATTTCTGATTTCACTGATTTGGATGGTGTCTCTCTGCCTTTTAGTTAGTTTAGCTAATCTTTTGTGTATCTTGTTGATTTTTTCAAAGAACCATGTCTTGGTTTCATTGATTCTTTGAATTGTTTTATTTGTTTCTAATTTATTTATTTCAACCCTGAATTTGATTTTTTCAAGCCATCTACTGCTTTTTTGTGTGTCTTCTTCCTCTTCTTCTTGTCTTCTTCTTCTTCTTCTTCTTCTTCTTCTTCTTCTTCTTCTTCTTCTTCTTGTTCTTCTTGTTCTTCTTGTTCTTGTTCTTCTTGTTCTTGTTCTTCTTGTTCTTGTTCTTGTTCTTGTTCTTGTTCTTCTTCTTCTTCTTCTTCTTCTTCTTCTTCTTCTTCTTCTTCTTCTTCTTGTTCTTCTTGTTCTTGTTCTTCTTGTTCTTGTTCTTGTTCTTCTTCTTCTTCTTCTTCTTCTTCTTCTTCTTCTTCTTCTTCTTCTTCTTCTTCTTCTTCTTCTTCTTCTTCTTCTTCTTTCCCTAGGGCTTTTAGGTGAGCCATTAAGTTGCTTGAATGAGATGTCTCAAATTTCTTCTTGAAGGCACTTAGTGCTATGAACATTACTCTCAACACTGCTTTCATTTTGTCCCATAAGTTTGGGTATGCTGTGCTTTCATTTTCATTGAATTCTAGGAAGACATTAATTTCTTTCATTATTCCCTCCCTGACCCAACTGTCATTTAGTAGCAAGTTGTTCAGTTTCCATTTGTGTGTAGGCTTTTTGCTATTTCTGTTGTTGCTGAGGTCCAGCTTTAATCCATGGTGATCAGATAGGATAAAAAGTTTTATTTCAATCTTCTTGTATCTGTTGAGGTTCACTTTGTAACCAACCTTATGGTCTATTTTGGAGAAGGTTCCATGAGGTGTTGAGAAAAGGGTAAATTATTTTGTGTTTGGGTGTAAGGTTCTCTAAATGCCTTTAGGTCCATTTGATTCATGACCTCTGTTAGAGGCATTGTTTCTTTGTTTAATTTCTGTTTTGTTGACTTGTCCATTGTTAAGAATGGTGTGTTGAAGTCTCCCACTATTAATATGTGGGGATATATGTGTGGTTTAAGTTTCAGCAATGTTTCTTTTGCATATGTGGGTACCCTTTTATTTAGGGCATAGATGTTCACGTTTTTGATGTCTACCTTGTGGAATTTTCTCTTGATGAGTATGAAGAATCCTTGTCCATCTCTTTTTATTAATTTTGGTTGTAAGTCTGTTTCATCAGATATTAGAATGGCTACTCCTGCTTGCTTCTTGAGTCCATTTGCTTGGAATACCATCTTCCAGCCCTTTACCCTTAGGTAATGTCTAGCTTTGTGACTTAGGTGTGTTTTTTGCATGCAACAGATTGCTGGGTCTTGTTTACGTATCCATTCTATTAGTCTGTGTCTTTTTATTGGAGAGTTGAGTCCATTGATATTGAGAAATATTAATGACCAGTGGCTGTTAGATCCTTTGATTTTGATGTTGGCTGTGGTAGTAAGTTAGTGTGTCTGCTTTACTTTTTGTTTTACTGCAGTAAGGTTAATTTTTTCTTGTGTTTTTTTTGAAAATAGTTAATTTTCATGGGTTATACTTTTCCTTCTAGTATTTTCTGTAACACTTGTTTTGTGCGTAGGTATTGTTGAAATTTGTTTTGTCATTGAAAATCGTGTTTCTCTGTCTATGAGGACTGAGAGTTTTGCTGGGTATAGTAGCCTGGGCTGACATGTATTCTCTTAGGGTCTGCATGATATCTGTCCAGGCCCTTCTGTCATTCATAGTCTCTGTTGAGAAATCAGGTGTGATTCTGATGGGTTTGCCATTATATGTTACTTGGCTTTTTTCTCTTGCAGCTTTTAGTAATTTTTCTTTTTTTTTGTGTACTTACTGTTTTGATTATTATGTGGCAGGAGGATTTTCTTTTCTGGTCTAATTTATTGGGTGTTCTGTAGAACTCTTGTATTCTTTGTTTGTTTGTTTGTTTTCTTTTCTTTATTAATTACATTTTATTCACTTTGGATCCCCTCATTGGTTCCCTCCCTCCTCCTGTTCCAATCTCTCCCTTCCTCCACCCTCTGTATGCATGCCCCTCCCCAAGTCCACTGATAGGAGAGGACTTCTTTTCCTTCCTTCTGATCCTAGTCAATTAGGTCTCATCAGGTGTGGCTGCATTGTCTTCTTCTGTGGCCTGGTAATGCTGCTTCTCCCTCAGGGGGAAGAAACTGAAGAGCAGGCCAATCAGTTCATGTCAGAGACAGTCCCTGTTCCTATTACAATGGAACCCACTTGGATATTGAACTGCCATGGGCTACATCTGTGCAGGGGTCTTAGGTTATCTCCATGCATAGTCCTTGGTTGGAATAGCAGTCTCTTCTTATTTGCCTCTTCTTTAATTTGGGGAAGTTTTCTTCAATGATTTTGTTGAAAATATTTTTTTGAAGAGGGAATCTTCTTTTTCTTCTATTCCTATTATTCTTAGTTGGTTTTTTGTTTGTTTGTTTTGTTTTGTTTCTTTTTATGTTGTCTTGAATTTCTTGGGTGGTTTGTTTCAGGAATTTTTTAGATTTATCATTTTCTTTGACAGATACATCGATTTCTTCCATTGTATTTTACACACCTGAGATTCTTTCTTCCGTCTCTTGTAGTCTATTGGTTATGCTTACCTTTGTAGTTCCTGTTTAATTCCCTAGGTTCTTTCTTTCCATAGTTTCCTCCATTTCTGTTTTCTTTAATTTTTCCAATTCTATCTTCAGATCTTGAGTTGTTTTGTTGATTTCCTTCATGTGTCTGACTGTATTTTCCTGTTTTTCCTTCAATTCCTTCAGCTGTTTCTTTGAACAATCCTCTGTTTCTTTTATTTCTTTCAATGATTTAAGTATTTCCTCTCTAAAGGCCACAAACTATTTGGCTTCAACTTCCTGTGTTTCTCTACGTATGGCCATAATCTGTTTGACTTCATCTTCTTCTAGTTCTTTATGTATTTTATTTGTTTCTTATTTTATCCTCTTCATAAGCATAGATGTTAGGTCATCTTCTTGAATTTCAATTATGCTTGGGTGTCCAGGGCTGCTTGCCCCTGGATAACTGGGTTCTGGAGATGCTATATTGCTCTGTCTTTTGTTGGTTTTGGTTTTATGCTGGCCTCTACCCATTGGACTATCTTAGGTGTTGGGTGTTAGTTTCTGGTGGTTCCTGGAATTCTGTGATGGAGAAAATCCCCTTGGCAGGAAGATGGTTTTTCCTGAAGGAAGCCTCCTCATATTTTAGGGCATGGTCACTGAATGGCTGGTGTTTTTCAGGAATTGCCACAGCTCACCTCATGCGTACAAGACCTAAGTCATAATTGTGTTCCTTGTTAGTCAAGAGTGCTCTCCTCTCAGCCAGAGAAGTCCTGGAGACAGTTGCCCTGCTTCTGGGTTTCTTGCTGTAAATTTAGTGAACTTCTGCTTTAACCTGGGTGCCCTGTGGTTTGGTCAGTTTAATTAGGGATATCTGGTTGCCCCTTGTAACAGTTCTGGGGGTTGATTTCGGGTTCCAGGGTTCTGTAGGTCTGAGGTTGGGATTCTGTGCCCCAGTAACCAAGCAGTATTCAGTGGCAGGTGTGCTCTTCTCTCTTGCGTGTAGCTGGGGGCCATAGTCAGGAGCCTGTAGATAGCCAGAAACTTTTCTAGAGCTAGGTGCTTCCCCTACCATGGGGTTTCTCCCAACAGGAATGCCCAGTCTGTGATGTTTGGGTTGGTGAGCAGAGTACACTGGCACTGGTGTGTGGTGACTCCAAGCTGGTGACAGGGCAGAAGTCTCACACCTTTTCCTGAGAACTTTCCTGTGTGTTTTGTGGGGAGGGGGGTCGGTTGAATGCACTAAGCTATCTCCCTCCCTGTGGTGTTTTCCCCAGACCAGGACTCTCAGTCTCTGGTGCTCTGAGGTGCACAGTTCTGTCTGTGAAGGATAGTTGGTGCCCAGCAAGTCTCTGGGCTGGTGGTACGCATACCCACCAATCTACAGGACCTTTTCCAGGGATAGACGGGGTGACCTAGGTCAGTCCCTGTTTGCTTCCTTCCTTATGGGGTATTCTCCTGACAGGGAAACCCAGTCTCTGATGCCCTGGGTTCACAATTCTGTCTGTGACAGAGAGTTGGGCTTGCAGCAAGTCTCTGTGCTGGTGGATGGAACCCAGTTCAGAGGTAGTAGTACATGCCCGCCATTCTTTTGAACCTTTTCCAGGGAAAGACTGGGTGACCCGAGGTCACTCCCATTTCCTTCCTTCCCTGTGGGTTTTTCTCGTGACTGGTACTCCCAGTCTCTGGTGTTTTTGTGCCCGCCGTTCAGCCTGGGAAGGTGATCAGGACACGCAGGTGTGTGGCTCTGGTCTGGCAACAAAGTGTCTGTGTGACCCGGGATTTCTTCTGGGTTCTGGCTGGGTGACCTGAGAGTGGACTCAATTGATTCCCACACTGTGGAGTTTCCTCTCACCTGGGAAACATGACCATTGTTGTTTTAGGGCCCTTAGTTCTGTCTCTTGGTCACTGTACCGAAGATGTTCTGGTCCTCAGATGCAGTGTCCTCCTGGCACTACCATCTTGTCACCCCCAGCTTTGTCATTCTTAAATTTAAATTTTGTTTATTATTATATGGCTGTGAAGTGTGTGTGTGTGTTTGTGTGTGTGTTAATCTGGGTAATGTAGTTATTTGAGGACAAATGGTGGTAATCAGTTCTATCCTTCAACATTGAGTTCTGAGGGTTGAACTCAGGAGAATAGTCTTACATAGGAAACAATTCATTTTTAAATTTTTAATTTTTTATTTATTTCAATTTATCCACTTTGTATCATAGCTGTAGCTTCTTCCATCATCTTCTCCCAATCTCATCCTGCCTCCTTCTTCTTCTCCCATGCCCCTTTCCTGTCCACTGATATGGAACTATTTCCTACATTTCCATCTGATGCTAGCTTATCAGGTCTCATTGGGACTATGCATTTTCTTACTCCGTGTCTCTGTAAGGATGCCCACCACTCAGTGGGAAGTGATCAAAGATCCAGACACTGAGTTCATGTCAGGGACAGCCTCTGTTCCCCTTATTCACTTGGAGCCTGAGCTGCCATGCTCTACATCTGTGAAGGAGTTCTAGGTTATCTCCATGCAAGGATATTAGTTGTAGTATCAGTCCTAGAAAATACCACTGTGCCCAGATATTTTGGTTTTCTTGTTCTCCTTGTGGAGTTCCATTCCCCACCAGGTCGTTTAATCTCCCGTTCCTTTCATAAGATTGCCTGCACTCTACCCAAAGTTTGGCTATGAGTTTCAGCATCTATTTTAATACCATGGTGGGTAGAGTCTTTAGGAGCCCTCTGAGGTAGTCCTTTTCCCTGTTTTCTCCATCTTCTATGACCTATACTGTTTGCCTTTATGAATGAGGATTGAGCATTTTACCTAGGATCCTCCTTATTGCTTAGCTTCTTTAGGTATATAAATTTTAGTATGATTATCCTTTATTATATGTCTAATATCCATTTATAGGTGAGTATATACCATGTGTGTCTTTCTACATCTGGGATAACTCACTCAGGGTGATCTTTTCTAGTTCTTCCCATTTACCTATAAACTTCATAATTTTCTTGTTTTTCTCTCCTGAGTAGTATTCCATTGTGTAAATGTACTACAATTTCTGTATCCATTGCTCAGTTGAGGGGCACATGGGTTGTTTCCAGATTCTGGCTATTACCAATAAAGATGCTTCAAATATGATTGAGCAAATGTCCTTATATACTTGAGCATATTTTGGATATATGCTTAGGAGTGGTACAGACTGATCTTGAGGTAGTACTTTTCTTAATGGTCTGATTGATTTACATAATGGTTGTACAATTTTACATTCCCACCAGCAATGGCAGAGGATTCCCTTATCTTCACATCATCTCCAGCCTGTGTTGTCACTTGAGTTTTTGATCTTAGGCATTTTGATGGTGTAAGGTGAAATCTCAGGGTTATTTTTTCTGCTTTCTTCTGATGACTAAGTAGGTTGAGCATTTCTTTAAGTGTTTCTTTGCCATTCGATGATATTTTATTGACAATTCTCTCATTAGCTCTTTACACCATGTTTTAATTGGATTACTTAATTTGTTGCTGTTTAACTTCTTGAGTTCTATATATATTCTGGATATTACCCCTCTGTCATATATAAGGTTTGTGAACATCCTTTCCCAATCTGTAGGGGGTCATTTTGTTCTGATGATGGAGTCCTTTGCTTTAGAGAAGATTTTCCATTTCAGAGGTCCCAGTTATGGATTGTTGATTTTAGAGCCTGTGCTGTTGGTGTTCTGTTCAGGAAGTTGTCTCCTATGCCAATGAGTTCAAGGAACTTCCCCACTTCTTTTAAAAGGTTTAGTATTTCTGGATTTATGTTGATGTCTTTGATCAACTTGGACTTTAGTTTTGTGCATGGTGATAAGTATGAATATATTTGCATTTTTCTACTTGTAGATATCCAGAAGACAAGCACTATTTGTTGAAGATGCTTTCTTTTTCCCATTGTATGTTTTTGGTTTGTTCTTCAAAAATCAAGTACCTGTAAGTGTGTAAGTTTATTCCTGTGACTTCTATATGATTCAGTTGGTTCACCATTCTGTTTCTATGCCAGCACCATGCAGTTTTTACTATTGTTGCTCTACAGTACACTTTGAGATCAGGGATGGAGATACCACCAGAAGAACTTTTATTGTAGAGGCTTGTTTTAGCGATTCTGGATTTATTGTTACTTCATATGAACTTGAGAATTTTTGTTTGAATGTCTGTTAAGAATTGTGTTGGAAATATGATAGAATGTCATTGAATCTATAGATTGCTTTTGATAAAATTTACTGTGTTAATCCTGCCCACCCATGAGCATAGGAGATCTTTCCATCTTCTAATATCTTCTTCAATGTCTTTCTTCATAGACTAGAAGTTTTTTTCATACCAGTCCTTCACATGCTTTGTTGGAGTCACACTAAGTACTTTATGTCCTTTGTGGCTATTGTGAAAGGTGTTATTTTCCTAATTTCTTTCTCAGCCCATTTGTCGTTTGTATACAGGTGGGCTCCTGATTTTTTTGAGTTTATTTTGTATCCAGCCACTTTACTGAAAGTGTTTATCAGCTGTAAGATTTCTCTGGTAGAATTTGTGGGGTCAGTCATGTATATGATCAGATCATATAATCTGCAAATAGTAATAATTTAAATCCTTTCTTTCCAAACTGAATCCACTTGATTTCCTTTAATTGTCTTATTGCTCTAGCAAGGACTTCAAGATCTATATTAAATACATACAGAGAGAGTGGGAAGCCTTGCATTGTCCCTGATTTCAGTGGGATTGACTTACATTTCTCTCCGTGTAGTATGATGTTGGGTATAGGTTTGCTGCATATCATCTTTACTATGTTTAGGTAAGTGCCTTGTATCCCTGATCTCTCCTAGACTTTAAATATGGGTGTTGTTTTTATTATTTTTTTCAGCATCTAAGGAGATTATCATGTGTTTTTTTTCTTCCAGTTCCTTTATATGGTGGATTAGTTTGAGGGATTTCTGTATATTGACCCATGCCTGCATACCTGGGGTGAAGCCTGTGTGGTCATAGTGGATGTTATCTTTGATTTGTTTTGTGAGTATTTTGTTGAGTATTTTTGCATCAATGTTCATAAGGGAGAATGGCCTGAGTTTCTTTCTTTGTTGGGTTTTTGTGAGTTTTAGTTATCAAGGTAGCTCTGGATTCATACAATGAATTTGATAATGTTCCTTCTGTTTCTATTATGTGGAAGAGTTTGAAGAATACTTGTGTTATCTCTTCTTTAAAGGACTGGTAGAATTCTGCACTGAATCCATGTGGCCCTGGGCTTCTTTTGGATGGGAGACTTTTGATGACAGCTTCCAATTCCTTAGAGGATATAGGGCTATTTAAAATATTTACATAGTCTTGAATCAGCCTTGGTAAGAGGAATTGATCAAGAAAATTGTCTAGTTCATATAGATTTTCAAAGTTTGTGGCATGTAGAATTTGAAGTAAGACCTGATGATTGTTTGGATTTACTCAGTGTCTGTTGTTATGTCTCTCTTTTCATTTCTGATTTTGTTGATTTGGATAGTGTCTCTCTGTCTTTTAGTTTTTGGCTTAGGGTTTGTGTATATTGTTGATTTTCTCAAAGAAGAAACTATGGGTTTCATTGACCCTTTAAATTGTTTTATTTATTTCTAGTTTTCAGTTTTCAGCCCTGAGTTTGAT
This sequence comes from Meriones unguiculatus, assembly GCF_030254825.1. Classification (NCBI taxonomy): domain Eukaryota; kingdom Metazoa; phylum Chordata; class Mammalia; order Rodentia; family Muridae; genus Meriones; species Meriones unguiculatus. The sequence goes on along the minus strand of NC_083369.1, from coordinate 87,399,913 downwards.
TTTTTACATTCAACTATAACTCTTGGGAGTGTCTGCTTCTTTTTTCCCCCTAGGGCTTTCAGGTGAGCCAATAAATTGCTTGAATGAGATATTTTGAATTTCTCTTGAAGGCACTCAGTTCTATGACCTTTCCTCTCGGCACTGCTTTTATTATGTTCCATAAGTTGGGTATGTTGTACTTTCATTTTCATTGAATTCTTTCTTTCTTTCTTTCTTTCTTTCTTTCTTTCTTTCTTTCTTTCTTTCTTTCTTTCTTTCTTTCTTTCTTCCCTGAACGTGCTCTCATTGAGTAGCGAGGTGATCAGTTTCCATGTGTGTGCAGCCTGTTTGCTATTTCTGTTGTTGTTGAGATCCAGCTTGAGTCCATGATGGTGAGATAGGTTACAAGGGATTATTTCAATATTCTCATATCTGTTGAAGCGTGCTTTGTGAACCAACTATATGTTCTCTTTTGGAGAAGGTTCCATGAGTTGCTGAGAAGAAGGTAAATTCTTTTGTGTTTTGGTGAAAGGTTCCGTAAATGTCTGTTAGATCTATTTGATTCATGACTTCTGTTAGAGTCATCATTTCTTTATTTAATTTCTGTTTTGTTGACCTGTCATTTGTAGAGAGTGAGGTGTTGAGGTTTCCCACTATTAATGTGTGGAGATGTATGTATGGTTTAAGTTTTATTAATTTTTCTTTTACAAATGTGGGTATCCTTGTATTTGGGGAATAATTGTTCAGGATTGTGTTGTCTTCTTGGTGAAATTTTTCTTTGATGATGATGAAGTGTCCTTTGCCATTTCTTCTGATTAATGTTGGTTGAAAGTCTATTTTACTAGGTATTAGAATGGCTACTTCTGCTTGCTTCTTGGTTCCATTTGCTTAAAAATAGTGTCTTCCAGTCTTTTACTCTCAGATAATATCTATCTTTTTGTCTTAGGTGTGTTCCCCATGTGCAGCAGAGAGGTCATTTATTTTCTGTATTTTTCTGAATGTAGTTAGCTTTCTTGGGTTGTAAATTCTCTTCTAGTATCTCTTGTAATGCTGGAATTGTGTATAGGTATTGTTTAAATTTGTTCTGGTGTTGAAAATCTTGTTTTCTTCATCTATGATGACTGAGAGTTTTGCTGGGTATTGTAGCCTGGGCTGACCTCCATGATATCTACCCAGGCCCTTCTGGCTTTCATAGTCTCTGGGGAGAATTCAGTTGTGATTTGATGTGTTTGCCATTATCTGTTTCTTGGTCTTTTTCCTTGGAGTTTTCATATTTTTTCTTTGGTATACTTACTGTTTTGATTGTTATATGTCAGGAGGATTTTCTTTTCTGGTCTAATATATTAGGTGTTCTGTAGGCCTCTTGTATGCTTAGAGACCTCCCCTTTAAATTGGGAATTTTTTTTCTATTATTATGTTGAATATATTTTCTGGGTCTTGGAGACAGGAATTTTCTTTTTCCTCTATTCCTATTATTCTTAGATTTTATCTTTTCATGTTGTCTTGGATTTCTTGGATTGTTTGTGTCAGGATTTTTTATTTTTATTTTTAGGTTTAACATTTTTTGTTAATACATTAAAAAGATGTATCTTAATATTAGATATATTTTTTTTTCTATTGTACCTTCCACACCTGAGATTCTGTGTGAGAGTCTGTTGTTATGCTTATCTCTGTTGTTTCTGTGTTCTTCCCTAAGTTCTTCCTCTACATGATATCCTCCATTTGTGTTTTCTTTAATTTTAGGAAGCACTTCTGTGCTCTAAAGTCTCTAATTGTCCTTTCTTTTACTTTTTGACATAATTTATACTGTAAGGTACAAGATTCTATTTTATTGATTGTGATTTTCATTTTCATGAAGGTTAGTGATGCTGATCATCTTTCTATAAATCCCTTAGATATTTTATGTCTCTTTTTGAGAAATGCCTATTCAAGTCCTTTTCCTGCTTTTAAACAAGTTTGATATTTTTGGTAATGAATTCTTGGAGTTCCCTATGTATTTCTACCTTATCACTTTCTTTTCATTTTCTCCATATTAATGAGTGTTTATCTCCTTTGCCATGCAAAGACTTTCAGTTTCATCCTGTTAATTTTGTTGCCTATCCTTTTACAAATTAGTTTTTTGATAGCCAGTTTCTTGCCATTAGTTTATTAAAGAAATTGTCCTTTCTGCATTTATGATTTTGACACATTTCTCCAAAATCCATTGCCTATGAACAGGTTTCTTTCAGGATTTCAGTTCCATTCTGCAGTTTATTCTTATGTCATTACCAGTCTATTTTAATTACTATTGTTTTATGGCATTTTTGAACTTAGATATATGACATGACAGTTCTTTTTTCTTCTTCAACATTGTTTTGGGTAAGGTTTAAGTTACGGCTCAGTTGTAAATCAATCATATAGTATATACAGTTCTTGGGCTTGACACTAACACTGAAAAAGAAAAAGGTTTGGTGCACAAGTGTCTAGCATGTACTTCAATGTAAAAGCCAAACTTTTAGGTTTTTATTCTTGATACCTTTTGTTTTTATGTTTAGTGGACTAGTTTATACATTGATTCTAAGAGAGCTGGATAGCAGTGTCAAAGCTAAGCTTTGTTTTTTGTTTTGTTTTGTTTTGTTTTTTTTCATCAATTACACTTTATTCATTCTGCATCCCCCCATAAGCCCCTCCCTCCTCCCCTCCCAATCCCACCCTCCCTCCTCCCTCTGCTTGCATGCCACTCCCCAAGTCCACTAATCGGGGAGGTTCCCCTCTCCTTTCTGATCTTAGTCTGTCAGTTCACATCAAAAGTGGCTGTATTGTCCTCTACTATGGCCTGGTAAGGCTGCTCCCCCCCAGAGGGAGGTGATCAAAGAGCAGGCCAATCAGATTATGTCAGAGGCAGTCCCTCTTCCCATTACTATGTAACCCAATTGGACTCTGAACTGCCCTGGGCTACATCTGTGCAGGGGTTCTGGGTTATCTCCATGAATAGTCCTTGGTTGGAGTATGAGTCTCTGGGAAGTTCCCTGTGTTCAAATTTTCTTGTTCTGTTGCTCTCCTTGTGGAGACCTTGTCCTCTCCGGCTCTTACTATTTCCCAGTTCTTACCTAAAATTCTGTTCACCTGCCCAACAGTTGCCCATCTGGCTCAGCATCTGCTTTGATAGTCTGAAGGGCAGAGGCTTTCAGAGGCCCTCTGTGGTAGGTTCCTAGGTTGTTTCCTGTTTTCTTCTTCTTCTGATGTCCATCCTCTTTGCCTTTCCGGATGGGGATTGGACATTTTAGTTAGGGTCCTCTCTCTTGCTTAATTTCTTTAGATGCACAGATTTTAGTGGGTTTGTCCTATGTTGTATGTCTATATGAGTGAGTATATACCATGTGTGTCTTTTTGCTTCTGGGACAACTCACTCAGGATGATCCTTTCCAGATCCCACCATTTACCTGCAAATTTCATGATTTCCTTATTTTTCATTGCTGAGTAATATTCCATTGTGTAGATGTACCACAATTTCTGCATCCATTCTTCAGTTGAGGGGCATCTGGGTTGTTTCCAGCTTCTGGCTATTACAAATAAAGCTGCTACAAACATGGTTGAGCAAATGTCCTTTTTGTGTACTTGAGCCTCTTTTGGATATATGCCCAGTAGTGGTATGGCTGGATCTTGAGGAAGCGCTATTCCTAGTTGTCTGAGAAAGTGCCAGATTGATTTCCAGAGTGGTTGAATAAGTTTACATTCCCACCCGCAGTGGAGAAGGTTTCTTTCCCCTTTCTCCACAACCTCTCCAGCATGTGTTGTCACTTGAGTTTTTGATCTTGGCCATTCTCATGGGTGTAAGGTGAAATCTCAGGGTTGTTTTGATTTGCATTTCCCTAATGGCTAGTGAGGTTGAGCATTTCTTTAAGTGCTTCTCTGCCATTCGATATTCCTCTACAGAGAATTCTCTGTTTAGCTCTGTTCCCTGTTTTTTAAGTGGATTACTTGGTTTGCTGCTTTTCAGCTTCTTTAGCTCTTTATATATACTGGATATGAGTCCTCTGTCAGATAAAGGGTTGGTGAAGATTCTTTCCCAATCTGTAGGTGGTCGCTTTGTTTTGATGACGGTGTCCTTTGCTTTACAGAAGCTTTTCAGTTTCATGAGGTCCCATTTATTGGTTGTTGCTCTTAGAGCCTGTGCTGTTGGTGTTCTGTTCAGGAAGTTTTCCCCTGTACCAATAAGTTCTAGGGTATTTCCCACTTTTTTTTTCAAGCTGATTTAATGTGTCTGGTTTTATGTTGAGGTCTTTGATCCACTTGGACTTCAGTTTTGTGCAGGGTGACAAGTATGGTCTATTTTCATTTTTGATCGATTTGACTTACCAAAGCTGAACCAGGACCAGGTAAATCAACTAAATAGACCTATATCCCCCAAAGAAAAGCAGTCATCAAAAGTCTCCCATCCAAAAAAAAGCCCAGGACCAGATGGCTTCAGCGCAGAATTCTACCAGACCTTCAAAGAAGAGCTAACACCAATTCTCTTCAAACTATTCCACAAAATAGAAACAGAAGGAATATTACCAAATTCATTCTATGAAGCCACAGTCACCTTGGTACCTAAACCTCACAAAGACTCAACAAAGAAAGAGAATTTCCGGCCAATCTCCCTTATGAACATTGATGCAAAAATACTTAATAAAATACTTGCAAACCGAATCCAAGAACACATCAAAGATATTATCCACTATGACCAAGTAGGCTTCATCCCAGGTATGCAGGGGTGGTTCAATATACAGAAATCCATCAATGTGATCCACCATATTAACAAACTGAAAGAAAAAAACCACATGATAATCTCCCTAGATGCTGAAAAAGCCTTCGACAAAATCCAACATCCATTCATGTTTAAAGTATTGGAGAGATCAGGGATACAAGGCACATATCTAAACATAGTAAAGGCGATATACAGCAAGCCTATAGCCAACATCAAACTGAATGGAGAGAAACTTAAAGCAATCCCACTGAAATCAGGGACAAGACAAGGCTGCCCACTCTCTCCATATCTCTTCAACATAGTGCTGGAAGTCCTTGCTAGAGCAATAAGACATTTGAAGGAGATCAAGGGGATACAAATTGGAAAGGAAGAAGTCAAATTATCACTATTTGCAGATGATATGATAGTATACGTGAGTGACCCCAAAAACTCTACCAGGGAACTCCTACAGCTGATAAACACCTTCAGCAAAGTGGCAGGATACAAAATTAACTCAAAAAAATCAGTAGCCCTCCTGTATACAAAAGACAAAAGGGCTGAGAAAGAAATTAAGGAAACAACACCCTTCACAATAGCCACAAATGACATAAGGTACCTCGGAGTAACCCTAACCAAGGAAGTCAAAGACTTGTATGAAAAAAATTTCAAATCTCTGAAGAAAGAATTAGAAGAAGATATGAGAAGATGGAAAGATCTCCCATGCTCATGGCTTGGTAGGATTAACATAGTAAAAATGGCCATCTTACCAAAAGCAATCTATAGATTCAATGCAATGCCCATCAAATTACCAACACAATTCTTTACAGACCTGGAAAGAAAAATTCTCAACTTCATATGGAATAACAAGAAACCCAGAATTGCTAAAACAATCCTCTACAATAAAAGAAAGCTAAGCTTTGTAATGGAATATTTGAGAGATGTGTTGCTTTGTCTGGATCCATGAGCAGCTAAGCTTGTCCCTGGGATCATTTCTAAGTTTAGAGTGTACTTACATGAGTACCATCATAAAGATCTGGTGACCCCAGATGAATCTGTATACTTAAACTTGCCTGTAGCAGCCTAATACTAGCATGAACCATGTACTCGGATCTGTTTCTCACATAGCTATAGCATCTATTTCTTTTTCTGTTTCTTCTCTCCAATTATATACACAGTGTTCACCCCATAGGAATAAGTTGTGGGGGACATATAAGGCACACAGAGCTAAGCTATCTACATAGCAAATAAAGGCCTAACTTCCTTTTCACTTAGTATAACTGTATTATATTAAGAAAATCTAGTGTAAATACCCTTGTTTCTGTTGATGGGAAAGCATGGGTCTGGGAACTTGACAACTTGTAAAATCATGCATTTTCCCTATCTGTTTAATTTTCTAAATACCAGTTCAAGAATTGCTTGGAGATGAAGAGAGAATGAGGGACGGAAGGAAGTAATATATATATATAATGATTCTTTAATGTATTTGTCAAGGATGGCATTAAATTTTAGTGCCAAGCCATGGTTTGAAACAGATTCCCTTCACTGAGATAAGTGTTATCTTTCCCCATTCTATTTAATGTTCAGTTTTCATGGGCTTTTAACCTTTGAATGCATTACCTGAGTCTCATTCATTGCAACTCCAGGGATCTACTTTCTTTCCTCCATGTAATCTAGTCATCATTTCTTTTAGAGCTTAACTTGAGAAATTACTTATTTGAAATGTTTTCTTTAAGGTATTGTCTTATATATTATCATATCTTATTGTCTTTGAATTCTGACTTTTTGATTAGAAAAGCAAAAGAAAGTGAGCCAAGAAGATGTTTTCTTATCAAGAATTCATAGCAGACATATTTATCCAAAATTAGCATATCTCATTAACTGTCCCAAGGACACAGATTACATTATCTTTGAAAAACAGTCTCAGAAAACTTCATGTTTTTAAGAATAAATGAGTTCCCAAGTAGCTTCTTTCTTAATGTTCTCAATGGAATACAAACAAATATCTGAGTTGTTGTCCATTTGAGCTCTTTGCTTGGTCTGAAATCCTGCACTGATTATTAACATTGCTAGTCATAGGAACCTGGTTGCAGTTGCATAAAGCAAGACTACATAAAGATATTTTCCTACTCTGTACACTGAACTAATTCCCAGTGAACCCCACTGTAAACATTTACTATGCTAAGTCCTTTATTGAGAAAATATTTATCTTTCTTACTAATTACCAAAGCATAGAAGTTATGGACTAGTATGGCCCCATACAACATCTAATAGAGCCTCAGACACTCTGCAATAATGTCTGTATTCTTTAATGCTATAACCCTATTTTAATGTCATTCTTTTGTATTAATTTTAACTTATACTAAAGTTTTACCACTGTAAAACTTGTACTGTAATAAAAATTAGGTTTATTGATGTTTTTTAAATAAACTACTATAGTTTGAGTAAATAATCTTTAAAGGTGATGAGAAAATCAAACTGAGTCATTAGGGATATGAATGGGAGTGCTTTTCCTGTCTTTATGGCTGTCTTTACACCATTCTGTCTGGCATTTGAATGTATGTTACTCTGCATTATAATCTGGACAAAATCATTTGCACTTTCATAAAGTAGATGAGGAGTTCTCAGAGGCTAGAACTGAGGCAGATCATTTTTAAATATAAAAGCTGTCCATCTGTTGACATTCCATATCTAATAAGCTCAGTGGCATTACATCTTACATTAATGATTCTATTAGAAATTTTTTGTGTACTGTCTGCCTTTCTTTTTCTTTTTCTTTATTTTTTTTTATAATTTATTCACTTTATATCCCTATTGTGGCACATTTCCTTGTCTCTTCCTGGTCCCAATCTTTCTCCCTCTTTTGCCCATTCCCCTCCTCTAGACCAAACAAAGGGGGGAGGGGCTTCTCTCCAAACATCTGACCCCAGCCTATCAAATCTCATCAGGGCTGCTTGGATCCTCTTCCTCTGTTGCCTGACAAGGCTACTCTGCCAGAGGGAAGTGATCAAAGAGCAGGTCAAAGAGTCCATATAAGATAGAAATAACCCTTGTTCTCCTTACTAAGAGACCCACATGGAGTTTGAGCTGCCTACAGGCTTTATCTGTACATCTGAGCACTGAGTTTAGGTCCTCTCCATGTATAGTCCTTAGTTGGTGAATCCATGTCTGCAGGCCCCACATGGGCCCAGAATTTTTGGTCTCTTTGTGGAAGTTTTTTCCTCTCTGGGTCCTTCCATCTGCCCAGTCTTCCATAAGACTCCCTGTTCTCTGCCCAAAGTTTGACTATGTGCCCCAGCATCTGCTTGGATACCCTGCTGGTTGGAGTCTTTGAGAAGACATTTATGTTAGGCTCTCATCCTGTTCCCTCTCTTCAGCCACTTCAGGTGTCTATTCTGTTTGCCCTTCTGAATGAGAATTGAGAATCCTCCTTAGGGTTCTCCTTGTTAATTATCTTCTTTAGGTCTCTAGATATTATTATGGTTATCCTGAATTACATGGCTAATATCTGCTTATAAGTGAGTATATACCATGAGTGTCTATCTGTTTCTGGGTTACCTCACTCAAAATGATATTTTCTTGTTCCATCCATTTGCCTGCAATTTTCATGATTTCTTTTTTATATTTTAATAGTGGAATTATATTCCATTGTGTAAATGTACCACATTCAGGAAAATGAGAGGACACTTTGTGTTTTGCTTTTGTCATTCTACGAATGACCTTGGGTTTTTATTGTATATAGTGTGCTTCAGGAAGGAGAAAACACAAACTTCAACCCTCCAACAAAATAAGAAGTTGTAATTTTTTATTTTGAACCTCACAAATGTTATTAATATTGAAGAAATCACTTCTATAAATATACTTGTTTATTTAAATTTACTCTATTAAAATGTGATATTTCATATTATATTTGAAGCTAAATCTGAAACATCTATTTTTCCTTTCTATGAGTGAATAAAAAAGTTAAAGAACCTTTAAATTATGAAACTAGGGTTTGGAGAGATGGCTAAGCATGTAGAGTGTTTGTTCTATAACCATGAGGACTCAATTAGATATCTATCTAGGCTCACATGGAAGCTGGGCATTGTGACAGGAACCTGTAACTCTGGTGGTGAGGTAGCCATCGAGAAAGTAAAACAACAACTCAAAGCTTGTTAGTTAGCTTGGGAAATAGAATCACACACTGAATTTTGTGTTCTTACCTCTACACAAACATACACACACACACATACACACACAAATTCACAAGAATACAGGTCCCCCGGCACACACAGATAAACATAATAAAATTAAGGACAGAACAACTATTACTTAGAGACTATATAATAACCTATTTTGTGGACCAGTGTCTATCAAACATGAAAAATAGAAAATTTTGATTTTTAAGATCTACATAAAGAGACAACATATATGATCACATCCATTGACTGTAAAATTTATATCACAGACCAGTTGAAAATGAAGATCTTGAATAGTTATAAAGTGGCTTCAAATAGCTCTGCTCAGAGATAGACATTATTCTGACATGCTTAATTGGATTTAATGCTGAAGAACACAAAAATGCTGTGAATTATATGGAAACATTGTTTAACAATATCCAGATTGTAACCATATCCTAGGCAAAACTCCATCCCTGGCTTGTCTATTGTGACAACAGAATTCCCATTTTCTCTCTTATCAATCTTTGCCTCTGACTTAAAAAAAAAAAACTAGTATAGTGATTATTTTCTTGAATAGATGGTAATAATAATTAGTATTTATTCTATACTAAGTCTTATATTTTTTTACTTATTAAGTTAATTAATCCTTTCAGTAATCTTAAAATACTATAATTAAACTCATTTTCAAGGAGAAAGCTAGTAATTATAAGAGAGTTATAAAATTAGAGTATCTGTTCCTGTATTTCTTCTGTGTTATATCCATACTCACAAAAATATTAGATAAATTTAATGTTTACAGTGTGTCAGGCATTTTTATGTGTCCATAAATATTGTAATTGACATTGTGACAGAGATGCTGAATGGCTGAGTATTTATGCTTTATAAAGTATGGAAAGACTGCAATAGTTAAAATCCTTAAACATTGCCAGAATAAAAGCAGAATGTTTGGCTTTGTGCATATATCCGTAGATGAAAAGTCAAATGCACATGAAAGCTTGACAAGCCTAATGCTAAACTAACTGAAGAAACAAAAGAAAACTGTATAAGCATGAGCCAAAATTCAAAGTACACTACTTCAGACATGACTATCAAATCTCAGAAGAATATAGGGAAGAAGTGGTCAATTGTAACTTGCTCTTAGTGGTCTATTCAGTTAAATGAAAACTTATAATGGTAAATCTCCATGAGTTTGACATTCACCATTTGCTTTGTTGTCATTATTATACAAAGTATTATAACTCTATCCAAACATCATTGCAGCTTTGGGTTATTAAACTTAGCTTCTTGTTAGGCATATGAATATGATGTAATTATACTATAATATTACTATATTGATAAGAAAATGTGAATTTCAAGAATTTAGGTAAATGGACCAAATAATCTATATTACCAAAGATGCAGTTAGGTTCTAGTGTGATTCCAAAGCACATTCAATTCCTACTTTTCCATACCTCCTTTAGTGAAGTATGCCATAGGGCTTAAGATCTATGTCTAATGGGTTGAAAGGTTGACTCAGAGGTTAAAAATACTTGCTGCTCAGACAGAGGACATACATTTATTTACAACATTCACATGGTGGCTCATAAACTTCCACAATGCCATTTCTAGGAAATGCAAAGCCCTAAATTAAATATCTTTTGCTGATCTCCTTGGGCTCAGGCAAATAACTGATACACATGCATACTTGCATGTGAAATAGTCACACACATAAAATAAATATAAAATAAATCTGTTCCTATGAACCTAAATTTCTTAGATATGAAATTTGTTCCTTCTGCTGCAATTTCCTCACTTATGTAATGATGGTAATTATATCATGTATTTCATATTTCCAGCATGAGATGAACAAAGTGCACTGCCAGTATGTAGTCCATGTAGTCACTTTTAACTGCCAATTTGCACTCACAGTCCAGATTTCAGTAGAGTAAACATGTGAGAGATGAATAAAATTTTTATGCTGATTGTATCTTATGAACTCTTGCTTTATTACACTGCCCATGGTTAGCCTTGTAAATACTCACAGGAAAGCATGATTTTGACTCCAGTATGCTGCAATGGAATGAATATCAGGCCTGCTTCTCTCCCAGTTAAGTAGAACTAATGGAAACATTCACTTGTGCAATTCCTTTACAAGATATGTTAACTCACTTTTACTTGTATTATAAACTGCATCTAACCATCTCAGACTAGGAGACATATGGAGAGTGTACATTATTTTGCTAACCGTTACTTTGATTGTCAACATACTCTCTTGAGCCACCATTACAAGAATCTTAGGAATTTCCTTCTTCCCTCTTTGAAACAGTACAATTCCCATAATAATGGCAAGGATTAAATATTTGTTTCAAGGCATGCATAAACTTTAAACTGTTGTAATTGAAAGTGTCTGGCCTATAGTTTAACACACAAAATTGTAACTGCATCAAACACTGAGTAAAACTGTCCTTCCACCTCTTGTGGAATGACCAAAAGTATGTCATTAAATTTGACTTTTTTCCCTTTTGAATTACAGAGGCAGAGATTTTACCTAATAAGCTTATGTCTTTGGAAAACTAACATTTGTAGAATGATGAAGAGAAGAATGCGGATTCTTTAGAGGATGTATGCACTAGTTGGAGAATGGTAACTCAGGGGTGGTTACTAATAGATATGAGCCTTGTTAATCTGAAGATATCTTACTTAACCAGGGCCAAATAATAAGATTACCACACAAACTGTTATAAAGTAAAAGTCACCAAGTTTCATTATATACTTTCTAAATAACTAGAAATGAATATTTAGTTGAAAATTATAAGCTCTTTGAGTAATATTATTTTCTGGACTCCAGATTAGCAACCATTGTCTTATGCCCATACTATACATAGGATTACTAAAGAGACTTCTTTAAAATGTAGAAAATAAGTTTCTTATACTCAGATTCTAATTTAATAAGATGTATGGTGGGCCAAGCAATTGTTGCTGCCAGCTTCTAAGTTTTCTGCAAGTGTTTAGAGAATAGGTGATAAGAACATGAAAACAATGAAGCCTTTGATTCTGAGGACAAATTAATACATTTTCAGTTATATTCCTAGGATTTTAATAATGTTTTCTTTTTATGTCAGTTTTGCTATATTGTTGTCAATCTGTGAATTGAGGTGGAAAATAAACAAAATAGAATATGCTTTTCCCATAAGAACAACTCCCCAGGCTTTTCAATGAAGGCAGACTTGGGTTTTGAAAGTCCAGTGAGTCTGGTGTTCATTATGTTAATTCAATACAAAACTTTCTTATATATATATCTAGTTTTATTTTTCACACTCCAAATACTACACATTGACCATAAGTAATAGCTAGTATTTCAGGCAGTGTACCCTTTCATACCCTTGGAGCTAGAGAATTTACTCTGAGGGCAATTGCTTGACTTTTTGAGTGACACTTTCTTACTTTTTCTGTTTCTCTAGCTGTTATCCTGTTCACTCAATAAAGATGCTGCCTCTTACCTTTCCAATGAGAGACATAAATTGCTCTACCTAGGATACTTGAATGGATTTATCAGTCAAAGGAAAAAGTAAAACCTATTCACTCCAGAAGGGTATTTGTACTTTGTAGGAGGGAATGGGCACTCTTTTTCTCTCACTTATCTTGCCCAAATATAATGTCTATGCCCTTTTCAACTGTGGCCCAAGGCTAGGGGAGAAACTGTGTTTCAGCCTTCTAGAGTAATTTTGTTTTGTCATATTAGTTGCTACTCTGCATTTTCCATAATTTACCAGTGTTCATGACCATCTATTTTATATTACAAAGACAATCATTACTGTCACAAACCAATATGTTGTGAAGTCAAATGGCAGATTGCTCTTTTTTTTTTTTTTTTTTTCAATGCAGTTTATTCAGGAACATTGAACAATCCTCGGACCCCGGAGAAAGCCAGTCCACAGCTTAAATAGCCTCTGGGTAGCCAACCCAGGCGTGCCACGGGGGCAATGCAGATAGGTCCACATACATGGAAGCAAGCCAGATCCTCGGCCTTAGCCAAATGTGGAGTTATTCGTGACAGAGAGCACTCACCATCGGGAAGGTGGAAGGCGGAAACCAGCTCCATCTTTAAGGCATAGCATTCTGCAGCTCTCTACAGTTCCCCCTTTTTGTTTTAGACGCATCAGTCAAGAGTAGAGGTCTGATCTCTGATATTAGAAATAAATTGGGACTTTTCTGAGTTATAGCTCTACAATGACATGGTACCTTGAGTTTCTGCCCCCCCCAACTGAAAGTGCCTGTTGGGTTCATTGATACTCACTTTCTCCATCTGCATTTTCTGAACTCTCTCGCAAATTACAAACTCTGATACAATTTCCATTTTATACTGATAGCATTTATAAGCATTTATTTCTTATAAAATAAGAAAAGGAAAAACACCTTTTCTTATTTTTCAATGTGTTCTTTCAGACACATTGAAATAAGTATTATTATTATATTATCACAACTGTTTTGTGGAACACTTCAAAGACAAGTGAGTTTGGTAGCCTGTAGAAAAAGAAGTTAAAAGGAAAGTGTTTATGTGAAATTATGATTGCATAGAGAAACAAATGAGGAATGATTATATACTGTCCTCTCAAAAGCGAAGGTGCTAAGATGAGAGAATATTAATGACTAATGCTACATTCATTCTCACCATCTTCTTTAATAATAAAATTTTCTACTTTGGTACCATCATATATTAATCAATGAAATTATTCTGGTTTGCAAAAAATACTTCATAAAATGTCAAATTTTTTTGATTCCATGGCATACATCAAGATTGCATTTGCAGTCTGTTTTGCTTATTAGACATCATTATCTTCACTAAATTACTGCCAAAGAAATACATGTAAAAGAACTCTCTGCTGGCTCTTTGATGAGGCTCTTTCATAAAAATATGTCTTCATTTATATCAGTATCCATTTTCACCTAGTAATGAGAGCTTAAACAGTGACAACACAGCAAGATGAAGCATGCCTGGATTTTCTGTGTATGTATGTAAATGGATGCAAACATATGAGAAAGTAACAAATGTATCTGATCAAATGGTAGTATATAAATGCATGACTTTTTCAAAGAAAAATCAGAATATTGTTTTAAAAATTCTGAGCAGTGTAGTGAATGTGTATGTTATTTTGATAAATTTCTTAAAAACAGGGGCAGCAGAGACTGATGCATCAGCCAAGGGTCATGAACTAAGAGACCCCCAGAAACCCTGCTGAGATGTAGCCCATAAACAGCTCAGTCTCCATATGGGTTCCCTAATAAAGGGAGAAGAGACAGTCTTTTGACATGAACTTGGTTTTCTGCTCCTTGATCATTTTCTCCCTGGTGGGTCTATCTAGACATCCCACAGAGGAAGAGGTTCTAGGTAGTCCTGATGAGACTTGCCAGATTAGGGTCAAATAGTAGGGGAGGAGGACTACCCTTTTCAGTGTACTAGGGGAGGGGGATGGTGAGTATAGTAAGGGAGGGAGGGTGGGGCCAGCAGGAGATGAGGGAGGAGGTTTATAATTGGGATGTAAAGTAAATTGTAAATTTTTTAAAAATTGTATATATGAACATAAATATACACATACATACATATACACACGCACACACACACACAGAGGACAACAAAAAAATCTGAAAAAAAGTTTAGATAGATGGGGTTTGAACCATTCTATAGATTTTTCAAAAAATTCCTTCCTGATACTTGTTAATAAAATGTCTGAAACTCTAACAATCATTAAAACATAAAATATCCTAAGTGAAAAAGAGAGAAGTATCTTTGAAACACAAATATGCAAACATCCTAGGTTATCAATTACCTATTGTATGATCATACTTTATATTGACTTAGCAGATTCTATTGAATAAAACAAAAATTTTTAAAGCGCTGTTATTTGGGGTTTTCTATAGTAGCAACTTAATCTAATCAAATGAACATGCAAGTCATACATTTTTTGACAAGTAGTTAACTGAGATGTACAGTGAGGATCAAATCTAATTCCCAGCATCAAATATCTACTGCTGCTTGCTAAAGAACATATACATTCTTCATGACTTTCATGTAAGTTTTTATAGTGTTCCACAGCATCATCTATGAGTGTCTTTGAAATTCTGATTACGACTGTTCACATTAGCACATTAATTCTGAAAAACAATTTCACCAAGCTCATGAGGTGATTCTAATGTACTAAAATGTAAAGTGTTTTCCTGAGGTACTGGTTGGTAGTCAGTTGTCATTATGTTAACTTATCATTAATAAGGTGACAAAGACTTAGAGATTTTCAACATATTCTTTAAAAATAATCTGGGTATTTTTACAATCATGTGGCTTCGGCCAGTGTTATGAAATGAGCTTATAGCAGCACTGTCTGTGAAGTATTTTGGGTGGAGTCACATTCAGGAGGCAGAAAGCGGGAACAATCTTGTTGTTTGCTAATTAGTACAGTTTTGTGTGAAACAGTGAATGTTAAACTCTTTTGTAAATTATTTTATTTTCCAAATGTGCTTGCTTTCATAACATCTCCAAGAGACTACAAGAATTATCCGTACTAATGTTGATATAAAAATAATAGTAACAAGGCTATCAGATTACTGTAGTTTTTGTACCATTGGACTAGAAGGATTACTGGCACTCCAGTGATTATTTGACTTTTTGCTATTATCCAAATTAGTGTGGGCACACTAAAGGAAGCAGTGACTATTGTTATTATATATCATTGAAAATGAAGGCATTAGTTCTCTACAACTTTGTGTTTATCCAATGAGGAAACCAGTAAATATATCTGAATCTATCTTTTTTTCCTCCACTTAATCTAAAACAGCATTGAGTTATAAGTTGGACTCCAGAATAAGTCACTACTTTTGGGTAGGGAGACTATTTTAGATAGAGTATTTGTGTGTGTGTGTGTGTGTGTGTGTATGTTTCCAGAAAAAAATGATGAAAATTTATTGCACATATGTACACATATTCAAATAAGAAGCCTCTTCTTTTATTGGTATCCTTAGCCACAGACGGTCTGTATTTATCTCCTATATTTTCTCAATTGCCAAAATCAAGACAAATCCTTGAAAAGAAAGTATGAGATCTAGAAGTCAGATGCTATATTTTTGTTTCTCTAAAAGTGATATGGAAATGAACATAAGAAAAAGTAAAAAAGTAGGAATGATGTGGACAGTTTAGAGCTAATACTTTAAAATCCAACAGAAAATTTTGAAAAACTTCTACCATATATTAATATAATATTGTTATTTTAGCCCTAGGGAACCTTGTGAAAGTAATTAGACATTTACATTATCTTACTACTCAGATATGGTGAGAGAATAAAAACGGAAAATTATAAAAGGAATGAATGCATGAGGGAGGGAAGAGAATGACATTCCTGTATATTCAGTGAAAAAAAAAAAAAACACCATTAAAGACTTTCAGCTTTCGTATATTTGAAAATGATTCAAGTGTTCTACAGAAATTGAAAACTTCAAAACCTTTCACATAATCTCAGACAAGAATTAGCTTTGAAAATTCAAGGAGGGATAAAAGTTATAAAATACAGTTTAGCTTAATTCTTTCATATTTAATTAGTTATTCACTAGAATAAAGTGAAGGAAGAGAACTAGGGATGGGAAAGCAGAGAGAATAAAAGCTATCCAAGCTTTTATTTATTTATTTTATTCAGTCACCTAGGTAACCATACTGTTGAAATAAGGTAGTTGTCAGCAACTATGACTGTTAAATTCAAGAAGCAGGAGTAGCATAATATTTTTTCCAAATTATGTACATACTCATTTTATTGCTTATGATTTAGGGAAGGGACAGCCAAGGAATAGAAGCAAAAAAAAAAAAAAAAAAAAAAGAAAATAGCTAGCTGCTGTCTTCTAATCACAATGCAGTTCAACTACTTAGTGGCAGATGAATAGTGGTTAACAAGAGAAAATACTATATCAATAATGGATTAGCTGGAACCAGGCTGTATTGAGTGGCATCACATTTTTTGGTGGGGCAAAACTGGAAGAAAAATGTAAGACAGCCTGTTATAAGTACGTTAAAGTCCACACAGGGAATAGTTGAATGAAGGATGAAGAAATGTGCTCAAGTGACAGGTTTCTTTCCTCTTGCTGTTCTATCCTTGTAAAGAACTGTACAATCAATGAAATTAGCCCATGAAGGCCTCTGACCCTGAGAGGTTAACTAAAAATCAGGTCTTAGCTTTAATTGCAGTAAGGAGAAACTTAATAGTCATTCCAGTGACAATTAGGTTTGGCTGTGAATAACTAAACGAAACTGGTTGCAGTAAAATAGAATTGATTTTTCTTTTGTGTAAAGAAATCTGAAGGTAGCACTCCAAGGGTGATTGGAATGTCACCTTCAGAGTCATGAAATACTTGGGCTTTGACTTCTTTTTTTCCACCTGTACTCTTAATGGAAATTTTAAACTTCCTGATCCAAGACTCACTAAAATAAGTAAAACACAGATTCCTTTGAAGGGAGTATTTGGCAATTGCACATGACAATCACACTTTTTTTTTCTATAGCCAAAATATGGTCATATAGACTTAACAAAAACTGAAAATTATTTTCCTTAATTCTTGGTAGCCATATTTCCAGCTAAAAATCATCAGTAAATAAACCAGTGGACAAGAAAACAGAAATTAAACAAATTAGACAGAGGCATCCCTGCCTACCAGCCAAGTAGTGGACACCACAGAGCTGATGGATCTCCTGCACTCTTATTTGACCCTGAGGGCCTAAATATGAGAGAAGAGAACAGGGGTAATCCCCTGTGCTTTCTGATTAGGCTGGCAAGCAAGTGAATGCCCTTTAAGTGAGTGCTGGCAGAGCACCAGATCCAGGGTCTCTCTAACCTAACAGCCAGATATCTGATCCCTCCCACCCAAATCCCCACTGCAGGCAACAAAGGGATCTCTGGGACAGCATTCTCAACAATGAAGCCCCTGTTCTGTGGGTCTACCAGTGGAGTCCAGGAAAAAAATATCTGGAGCCCAGGCAGATCTGAATAACAGGAGGACAGTACAACAGGCCTATAGGCCACTGAGAAATTCAGGGCACCTGCGCATGTACATGAGCATTGTATCCAAGAACAACACAAGCACCAGCACCCCCATCCTCCACCTCAGCTCCCCAACTGCTTTTAAGAGCCACCCTTCAAGTGGCTACATGTTTTAGCACCCTCTCAAGGCACACTGCCACTCAAGAATGCACTTGCACATATGTGCCTGCTACCTACCTCCTTTAGCAACAGCTGAAACACCAACATCCATTCTCAAACCAGTGGGCTTCTCTCATCTTCTTGAAAAATATTATAAACACCAGAAACAGACAGACCTAGTCTGAAGTAAAGATCCCAGGAACAAATAGCAAATGTTACAGATAAACAGATAGCTAGAGGTCAGCATAAGAACACATCCAACAAAAATCAGTATATCATGGCTTCACCAGCAACCCCAAAAGCAATGGATATTTTAATTAATCAGAAACACAGGAAAATTATTTGTAAAGCTATGCTTACCCAGATATTAGGGACACATAAAGAAGAAACGAACAAAACTATCAAAGAAATACAGGCAAATAGAACCAAACAATTAAAGTCATAGATAGAGGCACAAGTAAAGGCACAGTTAGTGATACACAAAGAGAAAACAACAACAACAAAAAAAAATAGAGACTATCATGGAAAAACAGGAATTCAAATTAAAACAGATGAAGGAAATGGTGAAAGACATGAAAACATAATTAGAATCAATACAGAAAACACAAACAGAGAAAACCCTGGATCTGGAGAACTTAGAGAAAAGATCAGGAACCACAAAGGTAAGCATCACCAATAGAATACAAGAGATGGAAGAGAGAATCCCAGGCGCTGGAGATACACTTGCAGAAATTGATACATCTCTCAAATAAAAAGTAAAATCGGAAAAGTTTCAAAGTTTCAAACACAAAATATCAAAGAAATCAAAGATGCCATGAAAAGATAAAACCTAAGAATAATAGGAATAGAAAAAAAAAAGATTCCAGGTTCCAAGGACCAGAAAATATCTTCAAGAAAATCATAGAAGAAAATTTTCCCAAGTTAAAGAGATGTCCATTAACATAAAATAGGCCTACAGGACACCAACTAAACTAGACCAGAAAAGAAACTAAATTCACATGATGTAATAGTTAAAACACTAAATCTACAGAACAAAGAAAAAATATTAAAAGTAGAAAGGGAAAAAGGACAAGTAACATATAAAGTTAGACCTATCAGAATCATACCAGACTTCTCAACAGAAACGATGAGAGCCAGAAGCACATGGGCAGATGTCATGCAGACTTTAAAGATACCACAGATGCCAACCCAGACTACTATATCCAGCAAAGGTTTCAATCAACATAGATGGAGAAAACAAAATATTCCATGACAAACTAAACTTAAACATTATTTACACAGCAACCCAGCCCTACAGAAGATAATAGAAGGAAAACACCAGTCCAAAAAAATGAACTATACCCAAGAAAACACATGGTATAGATAACTTCACTACAAAGAAGTAGAAGAAAACAATCATAGAAACACAGTGACACCACTAACACTACAATAAAATGAAATAACATTCATTGAGCACTATTATCTACCAACATCAACAGACTCAACTCTCCAATAAAAAGACACAGACTAACAGAATGGTTGCAGAAACAGGATATAACATTCTTCTGTATCCAAGAAACACACCTCTGAAACAAAGATAAACGGTACTTCAGGATAAAGGGCTGGGGATGTTGTGTTTCTTTGATTGTTTTAAGCAAACTGACACAGAAAAATAAAACTTGGATAGCTATCCTAATATATATAGACTTTCAACCAAAATTAAAATAGATGAGGAGGGGCACTTTATTTTCATCAAAGAAAAATCCATAAGGAAGACATCACAATCCTGATGTCTTGTTATGCTGCAAATACAGAAGCAACTGCATTTGTAAATGAAACATTACTAAAGCTTAAATCACACATTGATACCAACACCTTAATAGTTGGAAACTTCAACACTCTACTCTCACCAAGAGACAGATCATCTAGACAGAAGCTAAAGAGAAAACTAATGACACTTATGGAGGTCCTAAATCAGATGGAACTAACAGATGTCTACAGAACTTTTCTCCCAAGCACAAAAGAGTATAACTTCTTTTTAGCACCTTATGGAACATTCTTAAAAATTGACCATATTGTCAGGTGTAAAGCAAGCCTCAATAGATACAAAAAGATTGAAATAATATTTGTATCCTATCAGACCATGATGGCCTAAAATTAGACCTCAACAACAACAGAAATAACAAAAAAACTTACATATATATGGAAACTGAACAACTCTCTACCCAATTGACCACTTGGTCAGGGAAGAAATGAAAAAAGAAAATAGAGACTTCCTAAAATTCAATGAAAATGAAGGCACAACTTATCCAAACTCGTGGGACACAATGAAAACAGTGCTAACAGAAAAGTTCATAGTACTAAGTGCCTCCAGAGAGAAGTAAGAGACGTCTCTCATACAAGCATCTTAAATAAACAGCACACCTAAAAGCCACAGGGAGAAAGAAAAGAAAAAGACACAACCAAGAGGAATAGTTGAGTGGAAATAATCAAATGCAGAGTCAAAATAAATGAATTAGAAACAAAGAAAACAATGCAAATTATCAATGAGACAAAGATGGTTCTTTGAGAAAAATCAACAAGATAGACAAAACCTTAGCCAAAATAACTAGGACACAGACAGAAGCTATCAAAATCAGCTAAGTCTTTCTCAATCTGTAGGCAGTCATTTTGTTTTGATGATGGGGTCCTTCCTTCACAGAAACTTTTCAGGTTCATGAGGTCCCATTTATTGATTGTTGCTCTTAGAGCCTGTGCTGTTGGTGTTCTTTTCAGGAAGTTGTCTCCTGTGCCAATGAGTTCAAGGGTATTTCCCACATTTTTTTCTAACCTATTTAATGTGTCTGGTTTTATGTTGAGGTCTTTGATCCACTTGAACTTCAGTTTTGTACAGGGTGATAAGTATGAATCTATTTTCATTTTTCTACATGTACACATCCAGCTAGACCAGCAACATTTGTTGAAGATGCTATCTTTTCTCCATTGTATGGTTTTGGCATCTTTGTCAAAGACCAGGTATACGTAAATGTGTGGGTTTATTTCTGGGTCCTCTGTTCGGTTCCATTGATCCACCATTTTATTTTTATGCCACTACCATGCAGTTTTTATAACTGTTGCTCTATAGTACAGCTTAAGATTGAGAATGGAGATACCTCCAGAAGATCTCTTATTGTAGAGGATTGTTTTAGAAATTCTGGGTTTCTTGTTATTCCATATGAAGTTGAGAATTTTTCTTTCCGGGTCTGTAAAGAATTGTGTTCGTAATTTGATGGGAATTGCATTGAATCTGTAGATTGTTTTTGGTAAAATGTCCATTTTTACTATGTTAATCCTGCCACGCCATGAGTATGGAAGATCTTTCCATTTTCTGATATCTTCTAATTCTTTCTTCAGAGACTTGAAATTTTTTTCATACAATTCTTTAACTTGCTTGTTTAGGGTTACACCAAGGTAATTTCTGTCATTTGTGGCTATTGTGAAGGGTGTTGTTTCCCTAATTTCTTTCTCAGCCCTTTTGTCTTTTGTATACAGGAGGGCTACTGATTTTTTTGAGTTAATTTTATATCCGGCCACTTTGCTGAAGTTCTTCACCAACCCTTTATCTGACAGAGGACTAATATCCAGTATATATAAAGAAATAAAGAAGCTGAAAAGCAGCAAACCAAGTAATCCAATTAAAAACGGGGAACAGAGCTAAACAAAGAACTCTCTGTAGAGGAATATCCAAAGGCAGAGAAACACTTAAAGAAATGCTCAATCTCATTAGCCATTAGGGAAATGCAAATCAAAACAACCCTTAGATTTCACCTTACACCCATCAGAATGGCCAAGATCAAAAACTCAAGTGAGAACACATGCTGGAGAGGTTGTTGAGAAAGTGGAACCCTCCTCCACTGCTGGTTGGAATGTAAACGTGTACAACCACTCTGGAAATCAATCTGGCACTTTCTTAGACAACTAGGAATAGCGCTTGCTCAAGATCCAGCCATACTACTCCTAGGCATATATCCAAAAGGGGCTCAAGTACACAATAAGGACATTTGCTCAACCATGTTGGTAGCAGCGTTACTTGTAAGAGCCAGAATCTGGAAACAGCCCAAATGTCCCTCAAGTGAAGAATGGATGCAGAAATTGTGGTATATCTACACAATGGAGTATTCCGCTGTAATGAAAAATAAGGAAAGTGCCAGATTGATTTCCAGAGTGGTTGTACAAGTTTACATTCCCACCAGCAGTGGAGAAAGGTTCCCCTTTCTCCACAACCTCTCCAGCATGTTTTGTCAGTTTAGTTTTTGATCTTGGCCATTCTGGTGGGTATAAGGTGAAATCTCAGGGTCATTTTGATTTGCATTTCCCTAATGGCTAATGAGGTTGAGCATTTCTTTAAATGCTTCTCTGCCATTCAATATTCCTCTACAGAGAGTTCTCTGTTTAGCTCTGTTCCCCATTTTTTAAGTGGATTACTTAGTTTGCTGCTTTTCAGCTTCAATGGTTCTTTATATATACTGGATATGGGTCCTCTGTCAGATAAAGGGTTGGTGAAGATTCGTTCCCAATCTGTAGGCAGTTGCTTTGTTTTGATGACAGTGACCTTTGCTTTACAGAAAATTTTCAGTTTCACGAGATCCCATTTATTGATTGATGCTCTTAGAGCCTGTGCTGTTGGTGTTCTGTTCAGGAAGTTTTCTCCTGTACCAATGAGATCTAAGGTATTCCCCACTTTTTTATTTTCTGGCCAATTTAATGTGTCTGGTTTTTTGTTGAGGTCTTTGATCCACTTGGACTTCAGTTTTCTGCAGGGTGATAAGTATGGATCTATTTTCATTTTTCTACATGTAGATATCCAGTTGGACCAGCACCATTTCTTGAAGATGATATCTTTTTCCCATTGTATGGTTTTGGCATATTTGCCAAAAATCAGATGTCCATAAGTGTGTGGGTTTATTTCTGGATCTTCTGTTCAGTTCCATTGATCCACCATTCTGTTTCTATGCCAGTACCATGCAGTTTTTATAACTGTTGCTCTATAGTACAGCTTGAGATCAGGGATGGAAATACCTCCAGAAGACCTTTTATTGTGAAAGATTGTTTTAGCAATTCTGGTTTTCTAGTTATTCAATATGAAGTTGAGAATTTTTCTTTTCAGGTCTGTAAAGATTTGTGTTGGCACTTTGATGGGAATTGCATTAAATCTGTAGATTGCTTTTGGTAAGATGGCCATTTTTACTATGTTAATCCTACCAAGACATGAGCATGGCAGATCTTTTCATCTTCTCCTATCTTCTTCTAATTCTTTCTTCAGAGACTTGAAAGTTTTTTATACAAGTCTTTGACTTGCGGGGTTAGGGTTAGACCAAGGTACTTTATGTCATTTGTGGCTATTATGAAGGGTGTTGTTTCCCTAATTTCTTTCTCAGCCCTTTTTTCTTTTTATACAGGAGTTCTACTGATTTTTTTTTCAGTTAATTTTGTATCTGACCACTTTGCTGAAGGTGTTTATCAGCTGTAGGAGTTCCCTGGTAGAGTTCTTGGGGTCAATCATGTATACTATCATATCTTCTGCAAATAATGATAATTTGGCTTCCTCAAGATCCAGCCATACCACTCCTAGGCATATTTCCAAAAGAGGCTCAAGTACACAAAAAAGACATTTGCTCAACCATGTTTGCAGCAGCTTTATTTGTAATAGCCAGAACCTGGAAACAGCCCAGATGCCCCTCAACTGAAGCATGGATGCAGAAATTGTGGCACATATATACAATGGAGTATTACTCAGCAATGAAAAATAAGTAAATCATGAAATTTGCAGGTAAATGGTGGGACCTGGAAAGGATCATCCTGAGTGAGTTGTTCCAGAAGCAAAAAGACACACAAGGTATATACTCACTCATATAAACTTACAACAGAGGATAAACCCGCTAAAATCTGTACATCTAAACAAACTAAGCAAAAGAGAGGACTCTAACTAAAATGCTCAATTCCCATTCTGAAAGGCAAAGAGGATGGACATCAGAAGAAGAAGAAAACAGGAAACAACCTAGGAACCTGCCACAGAGGGCCTCTGAAAGCCTCTGCCCTGCAGACTATCAAAGCAGATGCTGAACCTGATGGCCAACTGTCAGGCAGAGTGAATGGAATTTTAAGTAAGAAGTGGGAAATAGCAAGAGCTGCAGAGGACAGGAACTCCACAAGGAGAGCAACAGAACAAGAAAATTTGAACACAGGGAACTTCCCAGAGACTCATACTCCAACAATTCATGGAGATAACTCCAACAATTCATGGAGATAACCTAGAACCCCTGCACAGATGTAGCCCATGGTAGTTCAGTGTCCAAGTGGGTTACATAATAATGGGAAAAGGGACTGCCTCTGATATAGTCTGATTGGCCTGCTCTTTGATCACCTCCCCCTGAGGGAGGATAGACTGAGATCAGAAAGAAAGAGAGGAGGACCTCCCCTGTCAGTGGACTTGGGGCGGGGCATGCATGCAGAAAGGGGAAGGAGGGTGGGATTGGGAGGGGAGGCGGGTGGTGCTTATGGGGGGATACAAAATGAATACAGTTTAATTAATAAAAGTTAAATAAAAAATTAAAAAGTAAGGAAATTATGAAATTTGCAGGTAAATGGTGCGATCTGGAAAGGATCATCCTGAGTGAGCTCTCCCAGAAGCAGAAAGACACACACACTATATAATCACTCATATAGACATATATCATAGGATAAACCTACTAAAACATGTACATCTAAAGAAACTAATCAAGAGAGAGGACCCTGACTAAAATGTTCAATCCCCATTCTGAAAGGCAAAGAGGATGGACTTCAGAAGAAGAAGAAAACAGGAAACAACCTTGGAACCTCTGAATGGCTCTGCCCTACAGACTATCAAAGCAGATGTTGAGACTTATGGCCAACTGTTGGGCAACGTGCAGGGAATCTTATGTAAGAAGTGGGAAATAGTAAGATCTGGAGAGGACAAGAACTCCACAAGGAGAGCAACAGAACCAGAAAATTTGAAAACAGGGGTCTTCCCAGAGACTCATACTCCAACCAATTACCAGGTATGTAGATAACCTAGAACCCCTGCACAGATGTAGTTATGGCCGCTTAGTTTCCAAGTGGGTTACATAGTAATGGGAAGAGGGACTGCCTCTGAAATAGTCTGATTGGCTTGCTCTTTGATCACCTCCCCCTGAGGGGAGAGCAGCCTTACCAGGCCACAGAAGATGACAATGCAGCTATTCCTGATGTGATCTGATAGACTAAGATCAGAAAGAAGGAGAGGGGGACCTCCCCTATCAGTGGACTTTGGGAGGGGCATATGTGAAGAAGGAAGAGGGAGGATGGGGTCGGGAGGGAAGAAGGGAGGGCTTATGGAAGGATATAAAGTGAATAAACTGTAATTAATAAAAATAAATAAATATTAAAAAATCAGCAAAGTCAGAAAAGCAAAAGGAAACATCGATACAGCCTCTTAGGAAATCCAAACAATCATTAAGTCTTACCACAGAAGCCTACATGCAACAAAATTTGAAAATCTAAATGAAAAGTACATTTTTCTTAATAGATTCCATCTACCAACTTTAAATCCAGATCACGTAAATAGACAAAAATATTCCTATATCCCCCAAGGAAGTAGAGGCAGTAATCAAAAGTCTCCCTTCAAAACAAACAAACAAACAAACAAAAACCCCACAGCCAGAATGTTTCAGTGCAGAATTCTCCTAGACCTTCAAAGAAGAGCTAACTCCAATACTCTTCAAACTATTCCACAAAATAGAAACAGAAGGAACATTACCAAACTCATTCTATGAAGGTATGGTCACATTTACACCTAAACCACATAAAGAAGCAACAAAAAAGAGAGCTTCAGACTATTTTCTATTATGAACATTGATGGGAAAATACTCAATAATATACTTCTAATCCAATTAGAAGAACATATGTCAGATATCACCTGCCATGATCAAGTAAGTGTCATGCCAAGCATGCAGAGGTGGTTAAATATATATGGAAATCCACCAATGTAATCCACTATATAAACAAACTGAAAGAAAAAAAAAAGTACATGATCATCACCTTAGATGCCAAAAAACATTTGAAAAAAATTCAACACCCATTCATGTTTAAAGTCCTCAGGAAATCAGGGATACAAGGCAGATACCTAAACATAATAAAGACAATATAGAGCAAGTCTGTAGCCAATACCAAACTAAATGGAGAAAAATTTACATCACTCCCACTGAAATCAGGGACAAGGCAATTCTCCCTAATCTTCTAATCTCTTTAACATAGCACTTGAATTCCTAGGTAGAGGATTAAGACATCTAAAGGAGATCAAGGGAATACAAATTGGAAAGGAAGAAGTCAGAGTATCACTGTTGGCAGATGATATGATAGTATACATTACAACCCTAAAAATTCAACTAGAAAACACCTTCAGCTGATAAACACCTTCAGTAAAGTGGCTGGATACAAAATTAACTCAAAAAATCAGTAGCTCACTTGGACACAAAAGACAAAAAGCCTGAGAAACAAATTAGAGAAACAACACACTTTACAATACCCACTAATAACATTAAGTACCTTGTTGTGACTCTAACCAAGCAAGTGAAAGACCTGTTTGAAAAAATCTTCAAGTTTCTGAATAAGAAAGTTGAAGAAAATATCAGAAGATGGATAGATCTCCCATGCTCACGGACCTGTAGGAGTAACACAGAGAAAATGGCCATCCTGTCAAAAGCAATCTACATATTCAACATAATTCCCATCAATATGCCAACACAATTCTTCACAAACCTTGAAAGAAAAAGGCTCAGTCTCATATGGAAAAACAGAAAACCCATAATAAAAAATGATCCTGTACTACAACAGATATTTTGGAGGTATCTCCTTCCCAGATCTCAAGCTGTACTACAGAGCAATTGTAATAAAAATGTGTGTTTCTGGGATAGAAACAGAGAAGAGAATCGATGGAATCAAATATAAGAACCAAAAATAAACCTACACACTTATGTATACCTGAATTTTTACAAAGAATCCAAAACCATACAATGGGAAAAAGACAGCATCTTCAACAAATGGTGCTGGTTTAACTGGAAGTCTACGTGTATTTATATGCAAATACATCCATATTTATCACCCTGAACAAAACTAAAGTCTAAGTTGATCAAAGACCTCAACATAAAACCAAACACACTAAACCTCTTAGAAGAAAAAGTGGGGAAGAGCCTTGACCTCCCTGGCACAGGAGACAACTTCCTGAATAGAACACAAATAGCCCAAGCTCTAAGATCAGCATTCAAAAAATGGCACCTCATGAAACTGAAAAGTTTCTGAAAAGCAAAGGACATTGCCATCAGAACAAAATGACAGCCTACAGATTCTGAAAGGATCTTCATCAACCTTTTATCTGACAGAGGGCTAATATCCAGTATATATAAAGAGCTCAAGAATTTAAACAGCAACAAATCAAGTAATCCAATTAATATATGGCATACACATCTAAACAGAGAATTCTCAATAGAGGACTGTTGAAAGGCAGAGAAACACTTAAAGAAAAATTCAGCATCCTTAGTCATCAGGGAAATGCAAATCCAAAAACCCAGAGATTTTACCTTATATCTATCAGAATGGCTAACATCAAAATCTCAAGTGACAAAACATGCTTGAGAGGATATAACTACTTTGAAAATCAATCTGGTACTTTCTGACAGTAATAGTGCTTCCTCAACACCCATCTATAGCATTCCTAGGCATATATCCAATACATGCTCAAGGACACAACAAAGACATTTGTTCAAACATGATTGTAACAGCTTTATTTGAAATAGCCAGAATCTGGAAACAAACCAGGTGTCCCTCAGTGGAGGAATGGATACAGTAATTGTGGTACATTTACACAATGGAATACTATTCCGCAATTAAAAACAAGGAAATCATAAAATTTGCAGGCAAATTGTGGGAACCAGAAAAGAACATCTTGAGTGAGGAATCCCAGAAACAGAAAGACACACATGGTATTTACTCACTCATAAGTGGATAGTAGACATATAAGAAAAACATACTAAAATCTATACACTTAATGAAGCTAAGCAAGCAGGAGGACCCTGGGTAAGATGATCAATCCTTATTCAGAAAGGCAAAGGGGATGGACATCAGAAGAGGGAGCAAACAGGCAGCAAGACAGGAGCCTACCACAGTGAGCCTTTGAAATTCTCTATGCAACAAGGTATTGAAGGACATGCTGAGACTCATAGTCAGCTTTGGGCAGAGTGAGAGAATCTTATAAAAGTAGGGAGAGATAGGAAGATCTGGAATGGACAGGAGCTCTACAAGGAGGACCACAGATCCAAAAAATCTCGGCACAGGGGTCTTCTCTGAGACTAATAATCCAACCAAGGACCATGCATGGAGATAACCTAGAACCCCTTGTACCCCTGTCACGATGTAGCCCATGGCAGTTCAATCTCCATATGAATTCTCTAGTAAGTGGAACAGGGACTATCTCTGACATGAACTCAGGGGCTGACTCTTTGAACACCTTCCCCTGATGAGGGAACAGCCTTACCAGGCCATAGAGGAGGACAATCCAGCCATTCCAATGAGTCCTGTTAGGCTAGGGTCAGAGGGATGTAAAAGAGGATCTCCCGTATCAGTTGTCTTGGGGAGGGGCACGGGAGGAGATGAGGGAGGGAGGGTTATTGGGAGGGTATGAGGGAGGGGACTACAGAGGTGATACAAAGTGAATAAATTGTAATTTATAAGAAATAAATTAAAAAATTTTGACAAATGGAATGTATTACTTAAAATAAACAAGAGTTCCATTAAAAGAGCCACAGAATCAAAGAGATTATTTCTTCTCCTAGTAAAGAAAATTAACCAAGTCCTTCCTGTTGTTCCTCCATTTTCTTCAGAATGAAGTCCAAACTCCGGATTATGTGATGAAATACCTTCTACATAGTATTTCTAGCAGTATTTTTATAGACATCCTCACAGGTAAATGATATTCCAATCAAAGTAAACAGCTATAAAAACCTGTGGATAACATGTCATATCTTGTTTTGTTGTTTGAATTCTGATTCCTTTCCTCTCTGTGACTGGAATGTGTAGGGTTGATAAACTTTTCAATAAATTATACTGCAGATTATATCATTACCAGTGACGATTATCTAATTTATTTTTACTTGAGCCAAATTCAACAATGGTTCATTTTTTAGAACATTCAATGTATAAAATAATTTTGAATCCACTGGGAGGAAAAACAGAATTAGACACTGAGTAATTGGAAGGCAGACATAGTCTTTCATTTCTAAGTGGGAAAATCTATGCTCTTTTAATAAACATGGGTATGTAGAAGGTGTAGATGATTGGCTTAACAACTTTATTTGATACTTTTTCTTATTTTTTTTTCAATAAAACCAAGAGTATATAAACACCTTAGGTTAACAAAGCCTCCTTTATTGATACTTTTATTACTAAACACAGAAACCATACCCCTAGTGGTGGCAGAGGCATATCTTGAATGCATGTTAGGATGTGGATTACCCCTAGCTCTCTTTTATTGTTGCTTGTTTTGCATTGCTTTGCTGCAATTTTAGTTGATACTATATTTGATTAATGTATATTAATGTGTTAATGTGTATTTGAAAAGTTCTTTCATTTAAATGAACATGGGGGAGATCTATGAAGTTCAGGTTCATTTATTAAGTATGAGGGTATAGTCTCTGAGTCAAGGCTAGCTTCTGTGGAGATTCCAAAGAATTCTCTAATTAATGCCTGCCGACATAATGTGATTTTTATTACTGAAAATTCTGGAATAGACAACTTTGTCAATTTTATTTTAGTATTCTTAGTGTATAATGAAATATTTTCTAGGTTTTGCTTTTTAATGTACCATTGAAAAGCAAAGTTAGGTCCATCCACTGATTCATATTTCTAACTCTAGGAGGATGATTGTAATAAATGTGAATATTGGGACAAGTGTGAAATGATGACATTTGACTTGGGACTGTCGAACTGAGTACATACAACAGTGTTTTGAACTGCTTTTCACCTCCATTTTTCTTTCATGACACTAAGTTTGAGGAATAAATTAAAATTGTTTTTTTTTCCCTGAGAAATGTGGACCCCAGTGTATACAACAAAGATCTTGTGGCACTGAGGAAAGAAAAACTTAAAGACTTTAAGAACAATTTCTTGATACCACTGAAATTTTGAGTTGATGTCGGTCACTGCCTGCAATAACCTACTTGAACTTTTTTTTATGAAAAAAAAAAGGAAACTGCCATACATTTAAGCAATTGTGCAATTTGGGTTATTTAAAGCTGCTAAAAATGTCAAGTGGTAGTGTCATAATGAAAAGAAAGAAAGAAAGAAAGAAAGAAAGAAAGAAAGACAGACAGACAGACAGAAAGAAAGAAAGAAAGAAAGAAAGAAAGAAAGAAAGAAGGAGAGAAAGAACGGAAGGAAGGAAGGAAGGAAGGAAGGAAGGAAGGAAGGAAGGAAGAAAGAAAGAAATGATACATCAGGAAGGATACCAAAAGGAGTTGCCCAGTTTTACCTACATTCTTTTGGCTTTTGCCATTGTGAAAATGACAGGTGTTACAGTTTGAATATGGAAGTTCTTCTAAGACTAAAGCGTTGAGCATCTGGTCCCAAGTTTTGTGGTTTCTATGAAGGTTTGTAAAACCTTTATAAAGTAGGTCTGGGTAGATGGAAGAAATAGGTCACCAGGAGTAAGCTTTGGAATGTTGTATCCCCAGGTTTTGGTCAACCTCGATGTGGTATAGGGCCTGGGCTATTTGAGAAGACATTGCTGCTTGACCCCACCATTTCATCTGTGCCTTCTCCACAATGAGGAACAGAAATTCCTTTGAACCCATAGACCAAAATAAATCTATCCTACTTCAACTAGTTTCTGTTAGGCATTGAGTCACAGTGATACAGAGATACTTGAATAGAAGTCAGAAGTCATGACCTAACAGCCATAGCCAAATTAGAAGTGAGTGCAAACACAGGAGAAAGACTCAGAGATTTAGGCATATGCATAACTTTCTGAAATGAATTTTAATAATTCAGTAAATAATAGCAAACATTAACAAATGGGACTGAATTAAATAAAAATCTTCTGAAAAGAAGAGTAAATAATTATCAGCATGAAAAGACACCAAACAGAATGAAAATAAATGAAAAGAATATATTTGCCATCTAGACATCTAATAGAGATTCAATATCCACTGTATATAAGAATTTCAACATTAAACAACCAAAGAACAAATGAGCTATGGATATGAACAGGGAGTTATTAAAATAAGAGATTTAAAATGTCTACAAAATATCTCAAAAGTGTTATAATCGGGGATCCAAGATTAAAGTGCCTAACACAGATTATCTGAATAGCAGCTCAGCAGGGTAACCTGCAAGCTGTACTGAGTACCCCCAAAACCCCAACGTCTGTGTTTCTCAGGTGAGAGGAGAATCCATGGGATACTTGAAGGTCCATTATCAGGCCATCTAGCTAATACCAAGAAAAATTCC
The DNA here is from genome assembly GCF_030254825.1 of Meriones unguiculatus. Lineage (NCBI taxonomy): Eukaryota > Metazoa > Chordata > Mammalia > Rodentia > Muridae > Meriones > Meriones unguiculatus. The sequence continues at coordinate 87,368,402 of NC_083369.1, read as the reverse complement.
CTGGCTCCCACCAGGCCCTGCCACAGCCCTAGACTACCTGTCCAATCACACCACTTCCATACCTCCCTGGAACCAGATGCAGCACTCTAGGCTCTGACAGGGCAGCCCTAGGCCACTTGCCCAAACTCACTATTTGTGGACATATATTTCTGGGCCTGGCAGTGATAGTCTATGTCAGGAGAGGCTCCTACCCTGCAGCCTTAGACCAGCAGCCCAGGACTTGCAGTGACAGTTTGCTCTGCCCTGCTTTGCACAGCCTTAGGACACCCATCTGAACCCACCATCACTGGATACTTTCCTGGGACCTGTACCATGCAAGAAGGGGGCCTCCTTCCCTACAGACTTAGGCCACCCACCCACTGAAACACACCATCTGTGAATACCTTTCTGGAGAGGCAGCTCCAGGACACATGGGGTTCTGACCCTGCAGCCTTAGGCCACCCACTGCCCAAGCTCACTTTCTATGGATATCTTACTGGAACCAGAGCCTGGTATCTCTGACCTTGGGTACTCATTCTAACTGCCTGTGGAGAGAATAACTTCTCTTACTGTGAGTAGACTCCAAAGATGGGCACACACTCTCACAGTACTCTGGATACATTCTGGGTACCAGAGGCTTCTGTTTTCAAACCTGAGAGGTTACACTTAATATCCTATGGAAACCTTCTTGGTCACAGGTGCTAGTGGCACTCACTTTCACTGCCCAGTGGAAGGGATGCATTCTGGTACTGTGGGGGAAAGGCTTAGCTCTGTTCAACAACCTCCTGCCTGGTTCACCCAGGTCAGAATCAGCCAGCACAGCACAGACAGTGAACACAGTGGAGTTAAGACTGGGACTCAGGTTCTATTCCATACCATCTAAGGGAAGCCTATGAGACACTGGAGCAACTTTAGGCAAAGAGTTTTACCTCCCATTGCCTGAGAAGCCTTGCTCGCATAGGCCAGCATCACTGAGCCCAACACAGATAGAGAACCAGGTGGAGCTGAGATGGGCACATAACCAAAGTTCCATAGTCCACCTCCCCAAGGAGGCTTGTGGGACGTTGGAGCAGGTCTAGGCTTGGAGATCTTTCTGCCTGCTCCCCCGCAGCCTAGCTCACCTGGATCAGTAAAAAGAAGGCCAACAGAGCCAAGAAGCTGAGGGAGGCTTGGGACCCAATTCCCATCCTCCACCTTCTTAAGGAAGCCAGTGGAGACACTGGAGCAGCTCTAGACCCAGAGATCTTTCCACTTGCGCATCAGCTATCAAGATCACAAACAGTGTGTTAGCAGAGACAGTGTTTCCAGGGAAGACTACTCAGGATTCCACAGACAAGTGGATCCAGTATGCATTTCAGGCTCCAAGAAAACTAGTCAAGGCTACAGGCAAACAGATTTCTAGAGCCAGGCATAAGAATACAGGCAACAACAACAACAACAACAACAAAAAACAAAACAGGACATGATGGCTTCATCAGAATCTGCAAAAAATCAACGAATATTCTCTTGCAGGTGAAACACAGGAAAAATGAGCTTAAATCTATATTTATGCAGTTATTAGAGGCATATAAAGAAGAGAAGAAATGAATAAAACAATTGAGGCCATATGGACAGAAAGGAATCCACATTCAAACAGATGAAGGAGATGGTGCTAAATATGAAAATAGAATTAAAATCATTAAAAAAATATTTAAACAGAGAAAACCCTGGTGTTGCAAAACTTAGAGAAGAGATCAGGAACCAGAAAGGTAAGCATCACCAACAGAATAAAGTGTTGAAGATACAATGGCAGAAATTGATACATCACTAAAGAAAAATAAAATCAGAAAAGTTACAAAGACAAAACTTTTAAGAAATCAAGGAAACCATGAAAAGACAAAATCTAAGAAAAATAGAAATAGACGCAAAACAAGATTCCAGGCTCCAAAGCACAGAAAATATTTTTGAGAGAATCATAAAAGAAAATTTCCTCAACCTTAAGAAAGAAATTCCCATAAACATAGAAGAGGCCTACAGAACACCAAATAGACTAGACCAGAAAAAAAACTCCTCCTGCCATATAATAATCAAATAAATCTACAGAATGAAGAAAATATATTAGAAGCAGCAAGGGAAAAAGGCCAAGTAACATGAAAAGGCAAACCTATCAGAATCATACCAGACTTCTCAACAGAGACTATGAAAGTCAGAAGTGCCTAGAAGGATATCATACAGAAGCTTAGAGTCACAGGTGCCAACCCAGACTACTATTATCTAGCAAAACTTTAAATCAATATAGATGGAGAACACAAAATAGTCCATGACATAACTAAATTAAAAATATATACACAGCAATCTAGCACTACAGAAGACACAAGAAGGAAAACTTCAAACCAACAAGATCAACTACACAGAAGAAAAAAAACCGGATAAAGACACAATCACATAAAAAACAAACCAACAAACAAAAAAATGAATGATAACAAACACACAAATACACAATCACCACCAACTCCACAATAAAAGGAACTAACAATCATTGGTCACTAACATCCATTAACATCAATGGTCTTAACTCTCCAATAGGAAAACACAGACTAACAGATGTTTGTGAAAACAGGATCCAACATTCTGCTGCATTCAAGAAACACACATCTGCAAGAAAGATAAATACTACCTCTGTGCAATGGGCTGGAAGAAGGTTTTATAAGCAAATGGACCTAGAAAGCAAGCTGGAGTAGCCATCCTAATATCTAATAAAATAGACTTTGAACCAAAACTTATCAAAAGAGATGGAGAGGGACACTTCATTCACATCAAAGGAAAAATCCACCAGGAGGACATCATAATCCTGAACATTTATGCACCAAACACAAGGGCTCTTACATTTTTCAAAAAAAAATTAAAACTTAAATCACACACTGATCCCAACACCCTAATAGTGGTAGACTTCAAAACCCCACACTTACCAAGGGATAGGTCATCGAGACAGAAGCTAAAGAAAGAAATAATTACACTTACAGAGGTTTTACATCAAATCGAACAGGGCAGTCCAAGATGGTGACAAGCAGAGTGTAAATTTTCTGAGGGGCACAGGATTATCAACTCTGAAATTGGTGAGTGGGGGAAGGGGCAGCTGAAACCAGTACATGGAAATTGAGGCTTCCTGGGAGAGAGAGGACAACCACTGAAATGGGCCAGTTTGGATCTAGTTCATCAGTGGATGTCTCTGTGGCCAGAGAGCAGGGAATATTTGACCCCATTGTACTTCCTCTTACCTCAAGCATAGGCATCCCTGCTTTGCAGAGGCAGTTGACAGTGGCCACTGCCCATAGAATGGGCAGCACTGCTCCGTGACCTAGACAGGAGAAGCAGCTGCAGTGTTGGCCTCTCAGGTCTGCTGATGGATCTCCTACACTTTCCTTTGATGCTGTAAGCCCAACTCTGAGAGTAGAGAAAAGGGGATCCCCTGTGCTTTCCAACTAAGCCAACAAGAGAGTGAGTGCGCCTTCAAGTGAGTGCATGCAGAGCCCGGATCCATGGTCCCTCTATGCTAGCATTCAGGCATGAGATCTCTCCCCCACACACCCCCACTGTGGGCTACATAGAAATCTTTGGGAAAGCTATCTCAGTATTAAAGCCCCTGTTATGTGGGTCTCCCAGTGGAGTCTAGGCCAACAATTCCTGGAGCCAAGATGGTACAACCCAGACAGATCTGAATACCTGGAGCACAGTATGACAGGACTGTGGGCCACTGAGGCATTCAGGGCACCTGCACATGGGCATTATACCAAATGTTGTTACACACCAATGTGGACATACGTTCCACCCTTCCAGGCATCTACACACACTAGCACACTATCCTTCAAAGCACACTTCCACAAACACTCTCATACTTACACACATGCACCTGAGACTTTACTCCCAGATCTATTGCTGAAACACCAATGCCCACTCTCAAACGAGTACACCTTTCTCATACATCATACTGAAGAATACTCCAGACACTAGAGACAGTTGGACCCAGTATGAAGTACAGACTCAAGGGGAAAAAAAACAGCTAATTTTAGAGATAATCAGATGGCTAGAAGATGGCATAAAAACACATCCAACAAAAATCAGGACATGATGACTTCACCATCAACCCCCAAAATCAATGGATATTTTTAATTCATTGGAAACACAGGAAAATGATCTCAAATCTATGCTTATACAGTTATTAGAGACACATAAAGAGGAAACAAACAAACTTCTCAAAGAAATACAGGCAAATACAGCCAAACAAATAGAGGAGCAAGTAGAAGCATACAGAAAGGAAAGGAACAAAGCTCTCAAAGAAATACAGGCAAATACAGCCTGACAAAGAGGCACACTTAGAGGCACAAGTAGAGGCATATAGAGAAGAAACAACCAAAAAAATAAAAACATAGAAGCCATAATGGAAAGACAGGAATCCACTTTCAAACAGATGATAGGAATGGTGCAAGAAATTAGAACAGAATTATGATAAATAAAGCAAACAGAAACAGTGAAAACCCTGGACCTGGAGAACTTACCAAAAAAAAAAAAAAAAATCAGGAACCATTAAAATAAGCATCACCAACAGAATGGAAGAGATGGAAGAGACAATCTCAGGTGCTGAGGAGACAATTGCAGAAATTGATACATCTCTCAAAGTAAAAGTAAATTTGAAAAGTTCCAAATACAAAGCATCCAAGATATCAAGGGTGCCTTGAAAAGAAAAATTCTAATGGTAATAGGAATAGACAAAAAAGAAGATTCCAGGCTCCAAGGTCTAGAAAATATTTTGAAGAAAATCATAGAAGAAAATTTTCCCAACTTAAAGAGATGTCCATAAACATACAAAGAGGCCTACAGAACACCCACTAGACTAGACCAGAAAAAAAACTCCTTGCATCACATAATATTCAAAATATTAAATCTACTGATCAAAGAAAAATATTAAAAGAAGCAAGGGAAAAAGGCCAAGTAACATATAAAGGTTGATGTATCAGAATCATACCAGACTTCTCAACAGAATCTATAAAAGCCAGAAGGGCCTGGGCAGATGTCATGCAGACTCTAGGAGACCACAGATGCTAACACAGACAACTCTATGAAGCAAAGCTTTCAACCAACATAGATGGAGAAAACAAAATATTCCATGATGAAACTAAACTTAAACAATATCTACACAGTAATCCAGCTCTACAGAAGATACTAGGAGTAAAACTCCAATCCAATGAAATCAACCACAGCTAGGAAGAAACAGGACATAGATAACCTCACAACACAAAATCAAAAGTAAACAAGCACACAAGCAAATTGTCACCACTAATTCCACAATAAAAGGAACTAATATTCATTGGCCATTATTATATATCAATATCAACAGACTCAACTCTCTAATAAGAAAACAGAGACTAATAGAATGGTTGCAGAAATAGGAACCAACATTCTGGTGCAACCAATAAACACACCTACGCAACAAAGATAAACACTACCTCAGAATAAAGGGCTAGAAAAACGATTTTCAAGCAAATGTAGACAGAAAACAAGCAGGAGCAGCTATCTTAACACTTAGTGAAATAGATTTTCAACCATATTAATCAAAAAAAGGTGAGGAAGGGCACTTCATTCTCATCAAATGAAAAATCCTCTATGAGGACATCACAATGCTGAACATCTATGTCCCACACAAGAGCACATGAATTTGTAAATAAAACATTATTAAAGCTCAAATCACACACTGATCTCAGCACCTTAATAGTGGGAGACTTCAACTCCACACTCTCACCAAGAGACAGATTATCAAGACCGAAGCTAAATAGGGAAATAATGACACTTACAGAAGTCTTAAATGGACCTAACTGATGTGCACAGAACCTTTCACCCAAACTAAAAGGAGTAGACATTCTTCTTAGCACCCCAAGGAACCTTCTCCAAAACTGACCATATACTCAGACATAAAGCAAGCCTTAACAGATTCAAGAAGATGGAAATAATCCATTGTATCCTGTCAGACCAACATGGATTAAAACTAGTTCTCAACAATAACAGAAATAACACAAGTGTACACATGCATGGAAACTAAACAACAAATAACAAAAAGCATACACATGCATGAAAACTCAACAACAGCTGGATGAGGGAAGAAATAAAAAAAGGAATTAGAGACTTCCTAAAATTCCATGAAAATGAAGACACAACTTACCCAAACTTATGGAACACCATGAAAGCAGTGTTAAGAGGAAAGTCCATAGCACTAAATGCCTCCAGAATGAAGATTGGGACATCTTATACAAGCAATTTGAAGGAACACCTGAAAGCCCTAGAAAAAAAGAAGCAGACATACACAAGGGGGAGGGGGGATGCTTAGAAATAATCAAACTCAGGGCTGAAAACAATGCATTAGAAACAAATAAAATAATTCAAAGAATCAATAAAACCAACAGTTGGTTCTTTGATACAATCAACAAGATAGATAAAACCTTAGCCACACTAACTAAAAGGCAGAGAGAAACTATCCAAATCAGCAAGATCAGAAATGAATAAGGACAGACACTGAGGAAATTCAAAGAATAATAATGGCTTACTTCAAAAGCCTATGTGAAACAAAATTTGACAATCTAAATGAAATCGACCATTTTTCTTAATAGATTATATTTACTGATGCTAAACCAAAGTCAGGTAAATAGATTAAACCATTTTTTATCCCCCAAAGAGATAGAAGCAGCCATCAAAATCTCCCTGCCAAAAAAAGCCAAGGGTCTGATGGTTTCAGCACAAAATTCTACCAGACCTTCCAAGAAGAAATGATTCCAATACTCTTCAAAGTATTCCACAAAATAGAATCAGAAGGAACACTACCAAATTCATTCTATGAGGTCACAGTAACCTTGATACCTAAACTACACAAAGACCTAAGAAAAAAGGAGAAATTCAGACCTACCTCTCTTATGAACACTGATGCAAAAATACACAATAATATACTCACAAACCAAATCCAAAACACATAAAAGAAATCATCCACCATTGACCAAGTAGTCTTCATCCTAGTTATGCAGGGGTGATTCAATATACGGAAATACAACAATGTAATCAACCACATAAACAAAGAGAAGGGGAAAAAATCATGATCATCTCCTTAGATGCTGAGAAAGCATTTGGCAAAATTCAACACCCTTTCATGTTTAAAAGTTTTAGAGAGATCAGGAACACAAGGCACATACCTAAACATAATAAAGGCAACATACAGCAAGTCTATAGCATCAATCAAACTAAAATAGAGAAACTTAAATCAATCTCACTGAATCAGGGACAAGTTAAGGCTGCCCACTCTCTTCTTATCTCTTTAACATACTTGAAGTCTTCTCTAGAGCAATAAGACAATTAAAGGAGATAAATGGAAGACACATTGGAAAAGATGAAGTCAAAGTATCACTATTCACAAATGATAGGATACTATACATGAGTGACCCCAAAAATTCTACCAGAAAATTCTGCACCTTCAGCAAAATGGCTAGATAGAAAATTAACTCAAAAAATTAGTTTTCCTCCTCATTACAAAAGATAAACAGGCTAAGAAACAAATTAGGGAACCACAAACCTTTATAATAGCCACAAATAACATAAGGACCTTGTTGTGACTCTAACCAAACATGTGAAAGGCCTATATGAAAAAAATAATCAAATCTCTGAAGAAAGAATTTGAAGAAGATATGAAAAGATGGAAAGATATCTCATGCTCATGGATTGGTAAGATTAAAATAGTGAAATTTGTCATATTATCAAATGCAATTTACATACTGAATGCAATTCCTATCAAAATACCAACACAATTTTTTTTTTTTTTACAGAACTTGAAAGAACAACTCTGAGTTTCAAAGGGAACAAGAAAAAAAAAAAACTCAGAATAGCTAAAACAGTCCTGTACAATAGCAAATCTTCTGGAGCAAAAGACACTGTCTTCAGAACAAAACAACTGCTTAGAGATTGGGAAAGGGTCTTCTACAGTCTCCTTTATCTGAAGAAGAGTTAATATCAAGAATACATAAAGAACTTAAGTTAAACACCAACAAACCATGTAATCCAATTTTAAAAATGTGGTACAGAGGTAAACAGAGAATTCTCAATAGAGGAATATAAAATTGTAGAAAAGCTCTTAAAGAAATGCTCAACATCCTGAGTCTTCAGGAGATGCAAATCAAAACAACCCTAAGATTTAACCTTACACCCATCAGAATGCCTAAGATCAAAAACTGAAGTGACAACACAGTGTCTTTAGAGGATGTGTAGAAAGGGGCACCCTCCTCCATCGCTAGTGGGGACGTAAACTTGCATTTAAATTTTGGAAATCAATCTTGTGCTTTTTAAGAAAATTAGGAATAGAGTTACCTCAAGATCCAGGTATACCACTTCTAGGCATATATCCAAAGTATGTTCAAGTATACAACAAGGACATTTGCTCAGCCAAATTTGTAAGAAGCTCTCTTTGTAATAGCCAGAATTTGGAAACAACCTAGATGTTCAACTTAGGAATGGATACAGAAATTGTGGTACATTTACTTAATGCAATAGTACTTAGCTGTAAAAAAACAAGGAAATTTTGAGATTTTCAGGCAAATAGTGGGAACTAGAAAATATCATCTCTAGTGGTGTAACTCAGAAGCAGAAAGATACACATGGTATATACTCGCTCATAAGTGGTTATTAGACAGATATTATAGGATAAACATACTAAAGCCTATACTCCTAAGGAAGCTAAACAACAAGGAAGACCCTAGGGAAAATGTTCAATCCTTATTCAGAAGGACAAATATGATAGACATTGGAAGTAGGAGGAAACAGGAAACAGGACAGGAGACTGTCACAGAGAGCCTCTGAAAGACTTTACTGATTATTATTATTATTATTGAAACAGAGGTTGAGACTCATAGCCAAAGTTTGGGCAGAGGGCATGGAATTTTATGAAAGAAGGAGGAGATAGAAAGACCTGTGGGGACAGGAGCTCCAAAAGGAGATCAACAAGGCCAAAAAAAACTGATCTCTGGGAGCCCTACAGACTGATACCCCAATCATGGACAATGCGTGGAGAGGACATAAAACCCCAGGTCAAATATAACCCATAGACTCAGTATCCAAATGTGTCCCTATTAACGGGAGCAGGGGCTGTCTCTGACATGAACTCAGTGGCAGGCTCTCTGATCACCTCCCTTTGGGGGATGCAGCCTTGCCAGACCACAGAGGAAAACAATCCAATCAGTCCTGATTAGACCTAGTAGGTTAGGGTCAAATAGAAAGGGAAGAAGTCCTCTCTTATGAGTAGACTAGGGGAGGGGTATAGATGGAGAAGATGATGGAGGGGGGAAAATGTGAGGAAGTGAGGGAGGGTGCCACACCTGAGATACAAATTGCATACATTTCAATAAATGATAATAACAAAAATGTTTAAAAATACAACTGCGATATTACAGTGGAAATAGTCTCATTGCTACATTAAAAATGTACTATGATATTTCTAATAATTCCCTGATTATATACAGATTATAGTCTCATTGCTACATTAAAAATGTACTATGATGTTTCTAATAATTCCCTGATTATATACAGATTATATCTGATCATTTTATCCCACAAATAGCTAGCAAATGTCTTTCTTTTTTTTTACTTTAAAAATTATTTATTTATTTATTTTTTATTAATTACAGTTTATTCACTTTAATTCCCAGCTGTAGCCCCTGCCCTCATTCCCTTCTAATCCCATCCTCTTTCCTCCTTCTCCACCATGTCCCTCCCTAGCCCACTGATAGGGGAGGTCCTTCTCCTCTTCCATCTGACTCTAGCATATCAGGTCTCATCAAGATTGGATGCATTGTCTTCCTCTGTGGCCTGGTAAGGCTGTTGCTCCATCAGAGGGAGGTGATCAAAGAGCAGGGCACTGAGTAAATGTCTCTTCTCCTATTACTAGGGGGCTCACTTGGACACTGAACTGCCGTGGACTACATCTGTGTAGGAGTTCTAGATTATCTCCATGCATGGTCCCTAGTTGGAGTATCAGTCTCAGAAAAGATCCCTGTGCCAGAATTTTTTCTCTCCTCCTGCAGCTCCTGTCCCCTCTGAGTCTGTCTACCTCCCTCTTATTTTTTCTTTATTTTTATTTTTATTATTAGTTACATTTTATTAACTCTGTATCCCAGCAATATCTCTCTCCCTCATTCCTTCCCAATCCCACCCTCCCTCTCTCATCTCCTCCCTGCCCCTTTCCAAGCCCACTGCTTGGAGAGAACCTCCACCACTTTCATCTGACCCTGTTTTATCAGGTATCATCGGGACTGGTTGCAAAGTCCTCCTCTGTGGCCTAGCAGGACTGCTCCTCCCTTGGAGGGTGGGGAGGTCAAAGAGCCTACCATTGAGTTCCTATCAGAAATAGTCACTGTTACTCTTACTATGGAAAACCAATTGGTTACTGAGCTACCACTGGCTACATCCGAGCAGAGTAAAGGGCTGGAAAAATGTCTTTCTAGCAAATGGACCCAGAAAACAAGCTGGGGTAGCTATCCGAATATCTAATAAAATAGACTTTCAACCGAAATTAATCAAAAGAGATAAGGAAGGACTCTACGTTCTCATCAAAGGAAAAATCAACCAAGAGGACATCACAATTCTGTACATCTATGCCCCAATTACAAGAGCGCCTACTTTCATAAATGAAACATTATTAAAACGTAATCACGCATCAATCCCAACACCTTAATAGGGGGAGACTTCAACACCCCACTTTCACCAAGGGACAGATCATATAGACAGAAGCCTAAAAAGAAAATAAAGGCACTTACAGAGGTCCGAACTCAAACGGACCTAATAAATGGCTACAGAACTTTCCACCCAAACTCAAAAGAGTATACCTTCTTTTCAGCACCAAAAATGTCTTTCAATAGGGTTCAAGTTAGGGTTAAAAAGTATCACTACCTGCTACAGACCAACCACTTACAAATGTACAAGTAGCAAATAGCAAATGAAGTATAACTGGGGATTCTGTTATCAGAATGTTACTTGCTTATATATGCTTTTGCTCATTTGATTTATGCCTCCCTTGCTGTCATAAATATTTCATTAAATATTTCAAGCAGGGGAGTCTCAGATGGTGTTGACCAATGAGCACCATATCTGAGGGGTCTAAGATCCAAAACTCTGAAATTGATGAGTAGAGGGGCAGCTGAAGCTAGAACATCGACATTGAGGCTTTCTAGGAGAGAGAACACAATGAGCTGGGACAGTTTGAATCCAGGTCATCTGTGGATGTCTCCAGGGACTGAGAGTGGCAAATTTTCAAACCCCTGCACTTCCCCTTGCCCCATGCTAGAACAGATTTGACAGTGGTTGCCCCAAGCAGGAACCTCCATGCTTAGTTACTGAGACAGCAGAGGCAGCCTCTCAAGTCTAACGCAACAGTGAGGCACTTGTGCCTGAAGCCCAGATCTGCAGCTGAGGCAGAGCTGTGGCTAGCATAAGTAGGATCCTCTGTGCTGCATGACTTAGACAGCAGAGGCGAGCTGCCACAAATATGGGTCTCTCTGTCCTGTGGCCAAACAGCAGACAACACTGAGCTGATGGATCTCCTATACTTTTATTTGCCTCTGTGGGCATATGAGAACAGAGAGAACATGGACAACCCTTATTTTGATTAGGCCTGCAAACAAGTGTGTGCACATTTCAACAAACTCACCTTCAAGTGAGTGTGTGGAGTACCAGATCCAGGGTCCCTCTTCACTAGCAGCCAGACATCAGATCCCTCCCACGCATACCCTTACTGTGGGCAACATAGGGATCATTGGGACAGTTTCTCAACATTGAAGCCCATGTTCTGTGGGTCTCAAAGTGGAGTTCATGTGCCGGAAGCCAAAGCTATCTACTGAAGCCAAAGATAAACAGTGAGCCAAAGCTATCTAGTGAAGACAAAGGTATCTACCGAAGCCAAAGTCAATTAGTGAGCCAAGGCTATCTACGGAAGCCAAAGTCAAAGCTATCTAGTGGAGACAAAGATAGTTACTGAAGCAAAAGCCAAGTAGAGAGCAAAGGTCATTTAGTGGAGACCTAAAGCTATTTAGTGAAAGAGTTACCTAGGACCCAAAATCATGGGTGATAGATTGTGAGGACATCCGTCTGTTAGTTTTAGAGCATCCCTGAGATAGCTTAAGAAAACATCCTTACGGCATCTTGCAGGTGCAATATTTAACCCATGAAAGCACTCTTCTTGTCTCCTGCAGCAGCTAATTACCTTCCCCCTTTCCTGCCTTCTCCCTATATAAGTTGGGTAAAAATTTTTAATAAACAGAAGCCTTGATCAGAAAAAAAGTCTTGGCTTTCATATCTGTGTCTCTTGTCCTTACCCCCCCATTCCTTCCATTCTCCTACTTTAGGAACCCCATTGAAGACCCGCAGGCTGGGGCATATCTGGTGCCCAACGTGACCTAAAGGTATGGAGATCTGGATCGAATGTCGTTCTTCAAAGTGGCCACTAAAATACACAAGGATTCAGCGTTTCCACCAGGAACTAAAACTACATGAGATCTCCACAGATCTCCTGTCTGTGAGCTTGATCTGAGAGGTAAGTCAGAACGACGAGTTATGGGACAAGATTTAAATAAACACGATTTATTCTTACAGGTACTGAAGGAGTCCCTCAAGGCGCAAGGAGTAAGGGTTAAGAAAAAGGATTTAGTTAGCATTTTTGTTTTTATTACTAATGTTTGCCCCTGGTTTCCACAAGAAGGCACTATTGATGTAAGACGCTGACAGAGAGTTGGAAACTGTCTTAAAGAATTTTATGAATCTTGTGGTCCACAAAAGGTGCCTGTCCAGGCATTTTCCTACTGGAATTTGATTAATGATATTCTTCAGGTGAGACATTTCCAACCTGACTTGGCTGAGGTAGTTTCTCAAACTGAAAAGCTCCTCAAAAATGATTCTACAAGCAGTCCCAAATCCCTTGAATTAGGTAGGGAGGAGACTGCACTTCCCCAACTCTCCCGAGCTCCCTCTGTAGACTCTATCTCCATACCTATGCAGGAGGAACCAGAGACTCTGATTCTAGTCCAGCCTACAGCCAGCTCTCTCTATCCTTCCCTTACAGCCCTCCACTCACAGACACAGGACAGTCCTAATGACCAGCCTCTCCCTAAAAAGGCCACTTCTCTTGAGGAGAAAGCCAGATACAGTAACCTAGACTGGCCACCTCTCCCCTCCTTCCCAGCTTCAGCAGCTGCCCCTTGTTTACCACCTCCATATATTAAAGCTCCTCCTTTCTGCGCACCAGCCTTACATTTTGATTCTGACATAGAGGATGCTGCTCAGCACGCTAAAACTAAACTCTGTCAGGAGGTCAAATCCCTCAGGGAACTTCTTCAAAAGAAAAGGCAACATTTAACACTCCTTAAAGAACTGCAGAAATTAGATCTTGAATTGTCCCAACCCCCTCCTGCAGCTGCCTCCCTCCTGCCCAAGACAAAGAAAAAGACTCCTAGTAGCCTGCAGGATTTTCATGTAACTCGTAGCAGAGAGCAGGCTCCTGCCCAACCCCAGCCGAAGAGGGCAGGTTTACCTCAGGCCCTATAGTTGAAGGAGAAGATAATGAGGAAAATCTCCCCTCCGGTGATGAGGCCCCTACTGGCGTAAATGAAATTTCTGCCAAGTCAGATGGGGAAGGGGATGGAATGTATGAACAGCAATATCGCCGCCTTGGACTTAGATATATTAAGGAACTCAAAAATGCAGTCTCAGAATATGGCCCAGTTGCTCCCTTCACACTGTCCACAATTGAAACTCTGAGAGACCGGTGGCTCACACCCAATGATTGGTATTTTTTGGCTCGTGCTGTATTATCAGGAAGCGATTTTGTCCGCTGGAAGTCAGATTTTACTGAATTTTGCAGACAAACCGCACACCATCACACGTTGGCTGGCGGCACTTCCAAACACTGGACCTTGCAAAAACTACGAGGGCATAGCCCCTATGATACCAGTGAGCAACAAGACAAGTACCCTCCTAGTCTTCTTTCTCAAATACAAACTGCGGGACTCAAGGCTTGGAAACGGCTTCCTCCTAAAGGAGCTGTAACAACCTCCCTAGCTAAAATCCAGCAAGGACCAGACAAGCCCTATAGTAATTTCATCAGCCGTCTCACCCGACGGGGCAGAAAGGCTTCTGGGCTCACCTGAAAATGAGAGTGAATTCATAAAACATCCCGCTTTCGAAAATGCTAACTCTGCCTGCCAAGCTGTCATACGGCCATACCACGAAGCAAGGGCATTTCTGACTATATCAAGCTCTGTGCAGGCATCAGCTCAGCGCACTCTATTGGCATAGCCATCGGGGCTGCATTCCAGGGCCTAACTCAGAGCTCCCTCCCTAAAGCTTGCTTTAGTTGCAAACAACCAGGACATTTCGCCAAGGAATGCAAGGCTGCTAAAACTAAGTGCCAGCTGCCCTATACTCTATGTCCCCAGTGCAAAAGAGGGAAACACTGGGCCTCAGAGTGTTACTCTAGAAAGGATACTCAAGGCAATCCCCTACCAAAGCAGGGAAACTTCTCAAGGGGCCTGACCCTGGCCCCCGAACATGAGACAAACCCCTGGGGTTATAGGGTTTGTCCCCCAGACATCAATCCCAAAGCTCAGGCAGCCCAAGTATTTCCCCCATTCCCAAACAATCAGGCCTTCCCTTCCTCCCTCCAGCAACAGCTCCAGCTCCCCATCTTAAAGCTATCTTTCACTTCTAAAAGAAAACAAAAATCAGTTCCCTGGCATAAGGGCCTCACTTGGGGCCTACGCATATACTACGGGTGGGCCAAGAATGGTCCAGGAGTTATCATTTACCTCACCCTAAGAAAAGAATCTGCTATTCCACCTGTAGCTATTGGACCCAATCCTGTCCTTGACCCTTCCACACAGTTAGAACCCAAGAAAAATGATTTTCCTGCACGGACAGAACCTAAGCAGAATGTCCCTGCCTCCCCGACTCCTTCCCTTACTGAAAAGCCTAACCCCTCCTTAATTGAAGATGGGATTGATACATGCCATATTATTTTAGAGCTTGTTAATCATACCTGTTTAGCCCTGAATCATACACGCCCCGAGCTTACTGAGTCCTGTTGGCTTTGTTATGATTCTGCCCCTCTCTTTTATGAGGCATTGCTGTCACTGAGGAAATCTCCTACTCCTCTGACCATTCTAAATGCAGATGGTCACAACAGGCTGAGGCTAGATTGACGCTGACTTCCGTTTCTGGCCTTGGGTTATGCATAGGCAATAGTATTCCTCAGAAATACAGACATCTTTGTAATGTAACCATTACACCGTCAAGCCACCTTCCCAATTATATCCTCCAAGGTGACAATAGCTGGTGGACTAGAAGTGATGGCCTTACTCCTTGTATATATGCCCCTTACCTCAAAAGCAATCTTACAACCTTCTGTGTCCTTGTTCAATTAATTCCCCACCTGACTTAATATTCTGGGGAAGATTTTGCCCGGTTTTGGGACCCTGTTAATGACCATGCATTGCTTAGAACAAAAAGAGAGGCCGTAACAACTGTTATACTAACTGTCCTCCTTGGCCTCAGAGCTGCGGGTGCTCAGATGCATATAACCTCTCTCTTTCTCTCCAATAAGCATTACTCTGATCTTCGCCAGACAATTGACAAAGATGTTGAGAGACTGGAGATTGGCATCACCAACTTGGAGAAATCCCTCGTCTCACTGTCTGAAGTTGTCCTACAAAATCGAAAAGGGCTAGACTTGCTTTTCCTCCAGCAAGGGGGACTCTGTGCTGCCCTTAAGGAAGAGTGATGCTTTTACACAGATTATACTGGGATTGTAAGGGACAGCATGGCTAAGGTTAGAGAGGGCTTAGAAGAGAGAAAGAGACAGAGAGAACAAGAGGAAGGTTGGTTTCAAAATTGGTTTTCAACCTCTCCCTGGCTCACCACCCTCCTTCCTTCAATCTTGGGACCCTTGGTGGGTTTCCTTCTCCTCATATCTTTTGGCCCATGGGTCATTAAAAGACTCACTGGCTTTGAAAACAACAAATTGACTCCCTGGCATCTAAACCCATACAAGTTCATTATCACAGACTTGATTTGGCTGACAGAGGCTTAGCTGAGCCAGAGGAAGACTGCTGACATTCCATCACATGGGTCTTGACTGCTTAAGTTTGGCTCTCATGAGAACAGCATGAAACTCAGATAAATGCTTTCCTGGGTACCTGTAATGGGGTGCAAGATGACATTGCAAGGGGAGGGCCCAATTGCCCACTTCTGAGTCCCATGAGAAGCAAACTTGATTGCATAGAGGTTGGTGTCTGATTACCCCTAACCAAAACCTGCTGGGGATGCCCTCAGGTGTTGATGGGGTCTTCCTTTCCTCCCCAAAAAGGCAACCAAAAAGGCTCCAAAAAGCCTTGGGAAGATCAGGTCACTACTTCCCCCCTCTGGTTAATGCCCACCTTCTGCAAAAGACCTCATGTTCAAAATCTACCTGCTAGCCTTTTAAATTGTTTAAGAAGGGAGGAGATGCCAGGAGCCAAAGCTATCTACTGAAGCCAAAGTCAAACAGTGAGCCAAAGCTATCTAGTGAAGACAAAGATATCTATGGAAGCCAAAGTCAAAGCTATCTAGTGGAGACAAAGGTAGTTACTGAAGCAAAAGCCAAGTAGAGAGCAAAGGTCATTTAGTGGAGACCTAAAGCTATTTAGTGAAAGAGTTACCTAGGACCCAAAATCATGGGTGATAGATTGTGAGGACATCCATCTGTTAGTTTTAGAGCATCCCTGAGATAGCTTAAGAAAACATCCTTACGGCATCTTGCAGGTGCAATATTTAACCCATGAAAGCACTCTTCTTGTCTCCTGCAGCAGCTAATTACCTTCCCCCTTTCCTGTCTTCTCCCTATATAAGTTGGGTAAAAATTTTTAATAAACGGAAGCCTTGATCAGACAAAAAGACTTGGCTTTCATTCCTGCATCTCTTGTCCCTATTTCCTCCCCCCATTCCTTCCATTCCATTCTCCTACTTTAGGAACGCCGTTGAAGCCCCGCGGGCCAGGGCATATTCATGCAATCTGTTCCTGGAGTTCAGAGAAATCTAAATTCCAGGAGGACAATACGATAAGCCTGTTGGCCACTGAAGTATTCCGGGCATCTGCATATGCGCATTACCCATGCACATTATGCCAGCGACAACACTAGCATCCCCTCCTGCACTTAAGCTTCATTCTTCCAGGCATCTACAAGCTCTAGTACTCTGTCCTCCAAGGCACACTTCCATGCACATAACTGTACTTGTGCACCAGCACCTGTGAACTTCTTCCCTTAGCTATAGCTGAAATAGCAACACCCACTCTCAAATCAGTGTACCTCTTTCATCTTCCTGAAGAATACTCCAGACACCACAGACAGACACAGTCTGCAGTACAGACTCCAGAAACAAACCATGAAGTTTCAGATAAGCAGATGGTTAGAGAGAAATACAGCCAAACAAATAGAGACACATGTAGAGGTGCAAGTACAGGCATGCAGAGAGGAAACAAACAAAGCTCTTAAAAAATACAAGCAAAACTACAGCTGAACAAATAGAGACAAATGTAGAGGCAGAAAGAGAGGAAATGAACAAAGCTCTCAAAGAAATACAGGCAAATATAGCCAAAAAATAGAGGCATATGTAGAGCCACAAGTAGTGACATATAGAGAGAAAATGAATAACAACAACAATAACAAAATAGAGGCCATCATAGAAAGACAGGAATCCATATTCAAACAGTTGAAGGAAATGGTGTAAGTCATGAAAACAGAATTAGAATCAATAAGGAACCACAACCAGAGAAAACCCTGGAACTGGAGAACTTAGAAAAACATAAAATAAAAAACCACAAAGGTAAGTATCACCAACAGAATACAAGTGATGGAAGAGAGAATCTCAAATACAATTGCAGAAATTGATGTATCTCTCAAAGAAAAAGTTAAATCAGAAAAGATCCAAACAAAAAATATCCAAAAATCAAGGACTCCATGAAAAGTTGAGATCTAAGTATAACGGCAATAGATAAAAAAGATGATTCAAGGCTCAAAAGTCCAGAAAATATTTTCAAGAAAATCATAGAAGAAAAATTTCCCATCTTAAAGAGGTGTCCATAAACATACAAGAGGCTTACAGAACAATAAATAAACTAAACTAGAAAAGAATCAATTTTCTTGATAGATTCCATTTACCAAAATTAAATCAAGATCAGGTAAATAGATGAAATAGTCCTATATCTCCGGAGAAAATAGAAGCAGTCATCAAAATTATTCCTTACAAAAGACGCCTGGAGCCAGATGGTTTCACACAGAATTCTACCTGACCTTCACAAAAGAGCTAACTCCAAATCTCTTCAAACTATTCCACAAAATAGAAATAGAAGGAACATTACCAACCAAATTCTAAAGAGCCACAATCACCTTGATACATAAACCCCATTAAGACCTAACAGAAAAGCAAAACTTCAGACTTATCTCTCTTATGAACATTGATGCAAAAGTACACAATAAAATACTTGCAAATCAAATCCAAGAACACATAAAAGATATCATTCATCATGCCCAAGTAGTCTTCATCTCAGTCATGCAGGGGTGGTTCAATGTTCAGAAATCCATCAATGTTATCACCATATAAAAAACTCAAGGAGAAAGTAAATAAAGTGTAATCAATAAAATTAGAATAAAAAATGAAAAGGAAAAAAAAACTCAAGGAGAAAAAGCACATGATAATCTCCTTGTTGTCAAAAACCATTTGACTATATCCAACATCCATATATGTTTAAATTCTGGGAGAGATGAGTGATAAAAGGGAAACTACAACATTCATAAGAGCCATGAATAACATAAAGTACCTTGGTATGACCTTGATAAAAGACCTCTTTGAAAAAAACTTAAAGTCTCTGGAGAAGTAAATTGAAGAAGATATCAGAAGGTGGAAAGATATCCCGTGCTCATAGATTGATAGGATTAACATGCTGATAATGGCAATGCTGCCAAAAGCCTTCTACAGATTCAATGCAGTTCCCATCAAAATACCAACAGGATTCTTTACAGAACTTGAAATAAAAATTCTTAATTTCAAATGGAAAAACAAAATACCCAAAATTGTTAAAAACAATCCTGTACAACAACAGATCATCTGGATGTATTTCCATCCCTGATCTCAAGCTGTACTAGAGAGCAATTGTAATAAAACCTGCATGATTCTGGTATAGAAACAGAATAGTGCATTAGTGGAATAAAATAGAAGACCCAGAAATAAACTCACATATCTTCAGGTACTTGATTTTTGTCAGAGATGCCAAAACCATACAATGGAAAAAGACAGCATCTTCAACAAATGTTACTGGTCTAACTGGATGTCTACATGTAGAAAAGGGCAAATAGACCCATATTTTATCACCCTGCCCAAAGTTAAGTTCAAGTAAATCAAAGAGGTCAATATAAAACCAGACACACTAAATCTATTAGAAGAAAAAGTGGGGAAGAGCCTTGAGCTCAATGGCATAGGAGACAATTTCCTGAACAGAACACCAACAGCATAGGCTCTAAGAGCAACAATCAATAAATGGTATCTCATGAAACTGAAAAACATCTATAAAGCCAAGGACAGTGTCATTAGAACAAAACAACAGCCTACAGATTGGGAAAGGATCTTCACCAATCCTCTATCTGACAGAGGGCTAATATCCAGAATATATAAAGAATTCAAGATACAAAGGAACCAATTATGTAATCCAATAAAAAAAATGGGATACAGAGCTAAACAGAGAATTTTCAATACAGGAATATCAAATGGCAGAGAAACACTTAATGAAGTGCTTAACATCCTTAGTAATCACAGAAATGTGAATCAAAACAACCCTGAGATTTTACTTCACACCCATCAGAATGATTGAGATCAAAACATCAAATGACAATACATGTCGGATAGGATGTGCAGAAAGGACAATCCTCTTCCATTGCTGGTGGGAATGTAAACTTGTACATCCATTTTAGAAATCAATCTGGTGCTTTCTCAGAAAATTGGGTATAGTACTTCCTGGAGATACAGCTATAGCACTCCTAGGCACTTATCCAAACATTCTCAAGTAGAAAACAAGCATATTTGCTCAGCCATGTTCATAGTAGCTTTATTTGTTATAGCCAGAATTTGGGAACAACCAGATGTCCCTCAACTGACAAATGGATACAGAAAATGTGGTACATTTACACAATGGAATATTACTCAGTGATTAAAAACAACAGATGTAGCCCATGGCATCTCAGCCTCCAAATGGGTTCCCTAGTAATGGGAACAGTAACTGTCTCTGACATGAACTCAGCGGGTGACTCTTTGATCACCTCCCCCTGATCAGAGAGCAACCTTATCATGCCACAGAAGAAAACTATGCAGTCAGTCCTGATGAGACTTGATATGCTAGGGTCAGAGGCAATTGGAGGAGGACCTCCCTTATCAGTGGATTTGGGGAGGGGAATGGGAAGGAGATGAGGGAGAAGGGGTGGGGTTGCCAGGTGATGAGGGAGGGGTTATACCAGGGATACAAAGTGAATAAACTGTAACTTATAAAAATATAAATAAATTTAAAAAAGTGAAAAAATTGAAGATAAGCAACAAGGAGGACCATCGGTATGATGATCATTCCTCACTCAGAAAGGAAAACTGAATGGACATTTGAAGAGGGAGAAAACAGGGAACAGGACAAGTGTCTACCCCAGAGGGTCTCTGAAAGACTCTACCCATCAGGGTAAAAAAGCAGATTCTTTTTTAGTCAAACTTTGGGCAGAGTGCACAGAATATTATGAAAGGAGGGAGAGTTAGAAAAACCCAGAGGGGATAGGAACTCCACAAGTAGAGCAAACAGAGCCAGGAACTCTTTGCCCAGTGGTCTTTTCTGAGACCGATACTCCAACCAATGAACATGCATGGAGATAACCTAGAACCCCTGCACAGATGTAGCCCAATAAAGTGGCAGCTCAATAAAGTGGGTACTTTAGTACGGGAACAGGAACTGTCTCTGACATGAACTCAGTATCTGGTTCTTGATCACCTCTCCCAAGGAGGGAGCATCCTTACCAGGTTATAGAGGAAGACAGTGCAGCCAGTCCTGATGAGACCTGATAGGCTAGTGTCAGAGGGAAGTGGAAGTGCATCTTGCCTAACAGTGAACTTGGGGAAGGACAAGGGAGGAGATTAGGGAGGGAGAGTGGGATTGGTAGGGGATTAGGGAGGGAGCTAAAGCTGGGATACAAAGTGAATAAACTGTAATTAATAATAAATAAATAAATGAATAATAAAAAAGATATTTTAAGCCCATCTATAATCAAGCAATAAGAAATGTCAGGTGACATATTAGGAAGATACATGATGAGTTTAAGAATAGCATGCCTTGATTTGTATCTTATGGTCACTCACTCCAAAGAAATTGCATTCACAGAGAAGAATGATGCTCTAATTACCATAAAACTCTTCTCTCTTTTTTTTTGTTTATTTGTTTGTTTGTCTTCAAGACAGGGTTCCTCTTTGGAACAGCTCTGGATCTCCTTGAATTTGTTCTGTAGACCAGGCCAGCATCTAACTCACAGATATCTACCTTCTTCGGACTCAGGAGTGCAGGGGTTAATCATGTCTGCCACCACCATCAGGCTTCCATGAATTCCTTAAACAGCATCAGCTATATTTGTTGGGGAAGGAAGAGAATAGCAAATCCAGTTCTTTTGTGGCAATATACATACACTTTGCTGTTTTAAGCATCCCGAGGCATTCACTGAATATTTTATGAAATGACCAAGCATTCAGAACTGCAAAAACTTACCTTCATTTGAGCATCATATTTTGTGTTCTTAATTACAATATTAGTCCTTGGAAAAAATTTCAAGTTTCTAGATCAGTTGAAGTCTTCTGTTTTTCTTTTGGTTTCATTTTCTACCTCAACACACTCCTCTCTCTGGGTACAGATGAGTTCCCACTGATTTCTCCACTCTACAGTCTCCTTTCTCTGCCACTTTCTCTGTCTCATACTATTCAGAGGACACTTGTTCTCTTGGGTCTTGCCGGTAAATTACAGAGTAAGAACTTTCCGAAAGTTGTCAAGGTCCTTATGTCAACAATAAAGAGAAATTCCATGTATTTACTTTTCTACATAGCATGTGTGAATTATAACTGAAGCTTGCAGAGTCATCTCAAAGTAGTGATTACTCTGTAAAATAAACACTATTAACGGTCAATGGGAAGAGGTTTGTAAAAATTAAATGTATTTTAGTTGATAATTAAAAGCATAAAAATATAAATATTAATGATTAACCATGTCACAATTTAATACATTAGTATATTGTTCAATGCTTTAATAAGTTAAATATATACATATCTTGAAACATTTATAATTTCCTTGTGTTAAAAATCATTCAAACTCCTTTTTACTCTATGAAATGTATGCTAATTTAGAATCACCTTATTATGCACAACCCTACAATGAAACTTCTTGTTCCTCTCTAATTTCTAGAGTTAGTTGTCAGTGTTCAATTTTATTTTTGCTTCCCCTTGTCTGCAGAAATCTTTGTTCTCAAAGATATATTTCATAGCATTCTTCATATGACAAAGATACTATCTCATGCATCAACGCATAAGGTTGCCCAATCTTAGCAACAATCTCCTTGAAGTGATCAAGAAACTGAGATGCTCACAGAAAAGTCTGACAGGGTTCCTACATTTTCTTTCTTTTATTTTTTGAGATTATAGTATAATTAAATCATTCTCCCTTTCCCTTTGTTCCCTGCCATTCTCACCATTTTTGATACAGTCTAATCATGCATACTACTGTGGATATTTTCATCTATAAAACACAGGTTGAAAAGATTAATTTTCCCCTGGTACAACTATATTTATACTGACACTATTCATTTGTTTGCACAAAACACTGAGTTTTGCAACTATTAATGATAAGTAAAATGCCATTTAGCTTTATTATTTTTACCTTTCCACTTCAATTTCCCTTGTAGAGAAGATGAGGTCAGACAGCACTTGCCTTTGAACTGGGTGTTGGGTCCCTGACTTCTCCTTCAATGTTTTGATTCTAGCTAGCCTGAAGTGAACAGGTTCTTCCATCATATACTTCAAGCATGCACTACAAGACTCAACACAGACCCAAATGCCTTGGTGCCAATAGACTACATCTGAAACTTGTAAAATTGTGAGTCACCAAAACAGCAATTATGTCCAGCACTTGGACTATTTCCAGTATTTGGTTATACAATGGTGGATAGCTGACTAACTGAATTCTGTAAGAAAGTTGACTCCAGTCTTTATGAGTATATAATGTTCACAATAATTTCTACATAAAAGTTTTAAATAAGTGTTTCTGTTAATTACATAAAGTATAATTAGTATAAATGGTTTTATTCTTAATTTTTGAAATTAAAATATAATAATTGCAGACCCACTGTTTTCAATCACTTAAAGCATTTTTACTTTGTATACTAGACAGATATTTGAGATATAGTTGTTATTGAAAATTTTATACTTTATGATGAGTAACTTTCTGTGACTTCATTGTCATTTAAAAATATTACTAAAAATTTCTCTTGGGAGGAAGTGTTCATGAGAGGTTTGTAAATTTAAAATCTATTTATATTAGCAACAACGTTCATCTGTATACGTGTGTGTGTGTGCCAGATACATTTTCCTGCCTATGGAAATAATTGATAATAGTGGAAAATATCAGAATAAAATAATTGGTTTGAATGAGGTACTGAGATAATTTCTAAGGAAAAATTATCACAAATTATAAGAACCATGTGGCAAGACAGTGGTTCAGAATATTCCGAAGCTGATTGGGTGTCTCCAGGAGAAAATACGGAGATAAGAGGTCTTTCCCTAGGCAAATAGTTTGAAAATTGGGATATTGGTTCCTGTCTTTCTGAACACCTAATTAAATGAATGAAAGTTTCTAGAAAATCAGCTTTATGGAACAGCTTCAGGAACTGGCTTAGCTCCAGAGTTCCACCTGTGTGCACAAGCAACTGCTCAGACCTTTTTCTGCCCTTTGTAGAGGATGCCTTTTATCTACAACAGAAAGTAAGTGAGTGGATATTGGATCAAATGTTGCTATGCTTCTTTCTTCTTACTTCCATTAGATAGATGGGAAATTGAGAGGGACAAAAGAAAGCATATTTGATATCTTAGTTCAATTTGTGCTTTTCTAGCAATATACCACAGACAGAGAATGAGTCTGACATTTACTTATTATTAGTGAGGAAGTTAGGAAGCCCGCAGTGAAGAGTAGGCATTTGTTGAGGAATTACTTTCTACATGCTCACTTGTGAAAGAAGAAAGGGCAAGTGGGAGGGCATGAGAGATTGGACAAACAAGGAGAAAAAGAAGTGGAGAGCAGAAAGAGAGAGAGAGAAAAAAAGAAGTCTCTGTTAGTGGCCTAGTATATTGACAGTTACAGTGTCAACTAAATTTTATTTTTTTTCTTTTTTTAATTATTTATTATTTATTGCAATCTATTCAATCTGTATCCATGCTTTAGCTCCTTCTCTCATCTCTTCCCAGTCCCACAAACCCTCAATCTTATTCCCCTATGCCCCTTCGCTAGTCCACTGCAAGGGGAGGTCCTCCTCTGCTTCTGTCTGAACATACCCTATCAGGTCTCATCAGAACTGGCTACATTGTTTTCCTCTGTGGCCTGACAAGGCTTCACCCCCTAGGGGGTGTTGATTGAAGAGCTAGCCACTGAGTTCATTCCAGACATAGCACCTGCTCCCCTTACTATGTAACCCACTTGGAGACTGAGTCTATGAGCTACATCTGTGAAGGGGTTCTAGGTCCTCTCCATGCATGGCCCTTGGTTGGACTATTAGTCTCTGCAGGACCCCCTGGAGTCAGGTATTTTGGCTCTATTGATCTTCTTGTAGAGCTCTTGCCCCTCCAGTTCTTCCTATCTTCTTTTATAAGATTCCCTGCAGTCTGTCCAGAGTGCTTCCGTATAAGAAAAGGAAACCATAGCTTTAAACAAGTTAATCTGTAGCATACTCTGATAAACTTCAGAGGGAAAAGCAATAGATAAAAAAGCAATCTAGAATATATCAAGAAATGTCTTCTAGATCATAGATAACCTGATTGAGTATATAAAAAAACATTCTATAAAGCTAGTAACCCATAGTTCCACATTTATATCTTTGAATAATGCCAAAATTCTCTGCAAGTTCTAGATCTTTATTCAACTCGAATATCACTTTAGTAGCACTGGCTGCAAATTCTAAGAATTATTTGTCATCTCAGTGAATATATAAACTCTTTATTGGTTATGTCATTAAGTCATAAATAAAAATCTTGATATGAAAATATTTTTTCCAGAAAGAAAATTTATATTTAGGTCAAGAAGCTAATATGACTTTTGAAAGTACAAACATGATAACTGTATAAACAGGGAGAACACTAAAACAATAAAAGTTATAGTTCCTTCTAGAGAAGCCTACTACTAAGCACACAGAAACAAATGGATATTTTAAGGGTGTAAATTTTTGATGTGTAAATACATCAACATTACAGTCCTGGCGCCTTTAATGCATACTTACTGAACATCTGTGTTGTGTTTTTTTTTCTTTATGCAGTTCCTTGGTATATTATTTTTTAAATTTATTTACAGATAAAATCTTGTGTTGCAGTTTATCACGCTTTGCTTTTTATGTTTTAAGAAGTACACTGTACCTCATCATCTTATCAGATTTACAGTTAAAATTCATTAATTTGGAATATAATATTTGAAGAAATTTATACCGGAAATTTATTTACTGTTCACAATCATGGAAATAAAAGAAATTTCAAAACAAATGAATAACACAACAAAAATCAAGGAGAATTATTTACAGTGTCAGCAAAATGAATTTCTTAGGAAAAACATATAAATACCTGTTTGTATTCAAAACCCTAAGAATTCATATTAAATATTCTTATCTATACATTAAATCACATTACCCAGAAAACAACTACATAGTACTATTTGGCTTGCTTATATTCCTGTGTTTATGTGAAATAATGAAATTCGTTCCATTTTTAGTATTTGCCAATCTTCAAGTAGTATAGTAGCTATTTTTTTTTCCAAGATTACCATGAAATTCAGGAAAGGGTTATATGAAAAACAAATTAAAATACTACATATAATTCTTATTTTTCTTATTGACATTGATATTTTTCTTGAATAAGTTGTTCATTCATAATTGTCTTAGTCAGTGCTCTTTTGTGGTGAAAAAGACACCAGAACTTGAGCAACTCTTATAAAAGAAAGTGTTTAATTGAGGATTGCATACAATTAGAGGTTTAGTCTGTTATCCTCATGGAAGGGAGCATGCTTGCAACACAGGCTGACATGATGACATGTGGCTGAAAAACTGTTTGAGAGTTCTATATCAGAACCCACAGGAAGCAGGAAAGAGAGAAATACTGGTCCTGACTCGAGATTTTGAAACCTCAAAGACTACCCCCAATGACATACTTCTTCCAATAAGGCCACATCAACCAAAACAAAGCCATATCCCCCATTTTTTCTCATGTAGTAGCACTCGCTGGTGACTAAGCAACCAAATATATGAGGCCCATTATTACTTAAATCATTTAAAATAATCATACCTGGGTATGATTAATTTCTAAAACTACTTTTCCAAAAATTTGTTGAAATTTTTGAATGAAAATATTGATTCTGGATTTTCTGAAATTACCACTACTTTTATTCTTTTTAAAAAATATTATTTTAAAAATCTATCTATTTTTATTAGTTATAGTATATTTACTTTGTAACCCTGTTGCAGCCTCTTCTCCTCCCAATCCCACCTTCCCTTGCTCATCTCCTCCCATGACCCTCCCCAAGTCCGCTGATAGTGGAGGTCCTGCTCCCCTTCCCTCTGACCCAAGCCTACCAGGTCTCATCATAACTACATGCATTCTCTTCCTCTGTGACATGGTAAGGATAATCCCACTCAGGGGGAGGTGATCAAGGAGCCAGCCACTGAGTTCACGTCAGAGACAGTGCCTAATCAAATTGCTAGGGAACCCAATTGTAGACTGAGATGCCATGGGCTACATCTGTGCAGTGGTTCTAGGCTATCTCCATGCATGGTATTGGTTGGAGTATCAGTCTCAGAAAAGAGCCCTGTACCCAGATTTTTTAGTTCTGTTGCTCTCCTGTGGAGCTCCTGTCTCCTCCAGGTCATTCAGTCTACCCCTTCTTCCATAAGATTCCCTGCACTCTGCCCAAATTTGGCTATGAATCTCAGCATCTGCTTTGATAACTTGCTGGGTAGAGTCTTTCAGAGGCCCTTGGTGGAGGTTCCTGTCTTGTTTCTTGTTTTATCCCTCTTCTGATATCCATCCTGTTTCCTTTCTGAAAGAGGATTGATCATCTTATCCATGGTTGTTCTTCTTGCTTAGCCTCTTTAGGTGTACAGATTTAAGAATGTTTATCCTATATTATATGCCTAATATCCATTTATAACTGACTATATACCATGTTTGTCTTTCTGTTTCTGGGATACCTCACTCAGGATGATATATTCTAGTTCCCACCATTTGCCAGAAAATTTCATGATTTCCTTATTTTTAACAAAAAAACTTCTGTAAATCAAAGGACACTGTCATTCAGAACAAAATGACAGCCTACAGACTGGGAATGGATCTTCACCAACCCTGTATCTGACAGAGGGCTAATATCCAGCATAGAACTCAAGGAGTTAAAAAGCAACAAATCAATTAATGCAATTTAAAAATATGGTACAGAGCTAAACAGAGAATTATCAATAGAGGAATACTGAATGGAAGAGAAACACTTAAAGAAATGTTCAACATCCTTACTCATCAGGGAAATGCACATCAAAATGACACTTAAATTTCACCTCACACATATCAGAATGACTAAGATCAAAAACTTAACTGACAATACACGCTGGAGAGGATGTGGAGAAGGGAGAACCCTCTTCCATTACTGGTGGGAATGTAAACTTGTACAACCACATTGGAAATCAATCTGGCACTTGATCAGACAATTAGAAATAGCGCTTCCTCAAGATCCAGCTATACCACTCCTAGGCATATATCCAAAATGTGCTCAAGTATGCAAGGACATTTGCTCATCCATGTTTGAAGCAGCTTTATTGGTAATAGCCACAATCTGGAAACAACCCAGATTACCCTCAACTGAGTAATGGATACAAAAAATGTGGTGCATTTACACAATGGTATATTACTCAGCAATGAAAAATACTATTTTTAAAAAATTTTTGAGTTTTCTTTATTGTCATTTATTTCAATTCATTCAATTTTTATCCTGGCTGTGTCCCCCTCCCTCATCTCCTCCAAACCTCATCCTCCCTCCCTCTTCTCCCTCTATGCCCTTCCCCTACTTCATGATAGGGAACATCCTCCTACTCATCTGTTTGACCCTAGCTTATCAGGTCTCACCAGGAGTGGTTGCATTTTCTTCCTCTGTGGACTGGCAAGGCTGTACTACTCAGGAAGAGTTGATCAGAGAGCCTGCCACTGAGTTCATGTCAGAGAAAGTTCCTGCTACCCTTATTAGGTACCCTATTTGTATACGGAAACTGGGGGTTACATGTGAGCTGGGGTTTAGATCATCTCCATGCATTGTCCTTGTTTGGTTTATCAGTCTCTGCAGAAGCCAATGGCTCAACTTATATGGTTCTATTGTCTCATTTTAGAACCCTTGTCCCCTCCAGGTCTTTCTATCTCCCCCTTCTTTCATAAAATTCCCTGAACTCTGCCAAAAGTTTGACTATGAGTCGTAGCCTCTGCTTTGATACATCAATCAGCAGAGTCTTTCAGAGTCCTTGTGTGGTAAGCTCATATCTCGTTCCCTGTCTTTTCCTGATTCAGATGTCTAGGGCATTTGTCCTTCTGAATGAGGATTGAGCATCTTCACTTGGGTTTTCCTTGTTGTTTAGCTTCTTTAGGAGTATATGTTTTCATATGTTTATCCTATATTATATTGCTAATATCTACTTATGAGTGAGTATATACCATGTGTGTCTTTCTGTTTCTGGGTTACTTCACTCAAGATGATCTTTTGTAATTCCCACCATTTTCCTGATTTCCTTTTCTTTAATTGTTAAGTAGTATTTCATTGTATAAATGTATCACAATTTCTATATCCATTTTTCAGTTGAGGGACATCTGGATTTTTTTTTCATTTATTCTGGCTATTATGAATAAGCTGCTATGAACATGGATTAACAAATGTCCTTGTTGTATATTTGAGCATATTTTGGATATATGCTTAGGAGTTATACAGCTGGATCTTGACGTAGCACTTTTTCTACTTTCAGATAAAGTGCCAGATTGATTTTAAAAGTTGTACAAGTTCACATTCCTACCAGCAATGGAAGAGGGTCACCCTTTCTCCACATCCTCTCCAGCAAGTTTTATCACTTGATTTTTTTATATTAGCCATTCTGATGGGTACAAGGTGAACTCTCAGGACTATTTTGATTTGTATTTCCCTGATGACTAGATATGTTGAGCATTTCTTTAAGTATTTCTCTTTCATTTGGTATTCCTCTATTGAAAATTCTCTGCTTAGCTCTGTACCCCATTTTTTAATTGGAATATATGGTTTGTTGGTGTTTAAATTCTTAAGTTCTTCCAACACAATTCTTTACAGAACTTGAAGGAACATTTCTCAATTTCATATGGAAAAAACAAAAACAAAAACCTTAGAATTGCTAAAACAATCTCTTCTGGAGATATCTCCATCCCTGATCTCAAGATGTACTATAGAACAAAAGTAATAAAAAAAAATGCATGGTACTGGCATAGAAACAAAGTGGTGGATCAATGGAATTAAATAGAAAACCCACCCGTAAACCCACATATTTATGGATACTTGATTTTTGACAAATATGCCAAGTCCATACAATGGAAAAAAATGATAGCATCTTCAACAAATGGTGCTAATCTAATTGGATGTCTACATTTCGAAAAATGCAAATAGATACATATTTATCAACCTCCACAAAACCAAACTCTAAATGGATCAAAGACATCAACATAAAACCAGACACACTAAACCTGTTAGAAAAATAATTGGGGAAGAGCTTTGACCTCATTGCCACAGGAGACAACTTCCTAAACAGAACACCAACAGCACAGGTTCTAAGATCAACAATCAAAAAAAAGTCAGAGTGAAAGGAATCCTATGAAAGAAGGGGGAGATTGTAGGACCTAGAGAGGACAGGAGTATCACAAGAAGAGCAACAGAACAAAAATATTTGGGCACAAAGGTCTTTTCTGAGACTGATATTCCAACCAAGGACCATTCATGGATATAACCTATAACCCCTGCACAGATGTAGCCCATGGCAGCTCATTGTCTAAGTGGGTACCCTAGTAAGGGGAACAGGGACTCTCCCTGACATGAACTCAGTGGCTGGTTCTTTAACCAAACCCCTTGAAGGGGCCGTTGCCAGGCCTCCTCTTGCCAGGCCACAGAGGAGAACAATACAGCTAGTCCTGATGAGACCTGATAAACTAGGGTCAGAGGGAAGGGTAGAAGGACCTTCCTATCAGTGGGCTTGGAGAGGGTCATGGGATGAGATGAGCAAAGGAGGGTGGGGATTGGGAGGAAATGAAGGAGGGGGCTAGAGCTAGAATACAAAGTGAATAAACTGTACTTAATATAAAAATAAAAGTTTAATTAAATAAAAAAATGGAAAATCATGAAACTCAAATGCTTTGTTATGATACTGTCATCATAACAAAGTAACAGCCTACAGATTGGGAAAGGATTTTCACCAACCTTATATCTGACAGAGGGCTAATATCCAGAGTATATAAAAATAATTAATGGGGGGATCTAAGATGGTTGTGACAAGCGCCCACCATTTCTAAGAGGCAGAAAATTTGAAAATCGAAATTGGTGAGTGGAGGGGAAACTGAAGCAGAAAATCAACCTTGTGGTTTCCTGAAAGAGAGGGAACATCACAGGAGCAGACAACATTTAGATTCAGGTCAGGGGTGGACTTCTCTGGGAACTGGGAAGGGATAGGGGAATTTTCCTTGTTTGGTCCTTCCTCCTCCTTGGGGAAAGCCAACCCACAGCACCAGTGATGTTGAGCACAAAACTCTCTGCCTGGGGACTGAGACAGCAGAGGCAAGGCTCCTAGCTCCTCAGCTGCAGCTGCAAGCTGTACCCACCTGCCGAGTACCTGCTTGCCGAGTCCCAGATCCTTGGTACAATCCTTCCTGATTCACCTGTCTTCCATCTGCAGTACCAATTCAACACGGCCTCCCAGCCAGTGACTGTATGAGCCACCAAATCTCTCAGTGGCAGATAGGCAGCTGTATATCCACCAAAGTCCAGCAAACCTGCCAAACCACCGAGGTACACCAAGTGCCTAGCCACCTAGATCTGTGGACCATTTTTGTGGCTCCCCAGAACTTCTCAGCAGGCACCTAGACACTCCAGTTCTGTAGCCGCAGCTGGACTCCCTAGTTCAGGCACTGTAGCACCACTGAGCTGTCTGAACTCAACCTGCTGCATTTGACTCAGCAGGTCCAAACCGGCAAGCAGAAAACAGGGAAACCCTATGCTTTATGATTTGACCTGCCAGAGAGTGAGCGTGCCCTGAAGTGCCTACAGAGCCCTAGATCCAGGGTGCTTCTAAGCTAGCAGCCAGACATCAAATCCCTCCCTCCTACCCACACATCCACTGTGGGAAACAAAAAGTTTCTTGGAACACTGAAGCCCCTGCTCTGTGGGTCTACCAGTGGGGTTTAGGCAAATAACTCCTGGAGCTTAGTTAGAGGAAAATACCAGTAGCCTGTAGGCCACTGACATACTTAGGGAATTTGTGTCCATAATCATCACCAGCGCTTGCCTTACCATTAGCGCCTGCTACCCCTTCGGTGCCTGCAAGGCACCCCTCTCTCACACTGAAGAAATCTACATTCTCTAGCACCCTGTCCCTCAGGGCACATTTCCACACACATGCATATGCACATGCTTGCTTACTTTTGTCTTTCTGGGCCCATGGAATTTCCTCCCACAGGTATAGTTGAAACATCAATGCACACACACTGAAACTACTGGACATATCTCATCTTACTGAAAAATTCTCCAGCCACCAGATAAAGACAGTACCAGTCTGAACTGCAGAATCCAAGAACAAACAGTAAAGGTTACAGATAAGCAAATGACCAGGGGACAGCGAAAGAACACATCTGACAAAAATCAAGAAATCATGCTTTCACCAGCAACCCCCAAAATCAATGGATACTCCAATTCATTGGAAACACAGGAAAATTACTTTGAAGATAGGCTTATCTAGTTATTAGAGACACATAAAGGGGAAACAAAAAAAATCTCTCAAAGAATTTGCCACAGAGATGGAAGCAATAAAGAGGAAATGAACAAATCTCTCAAAGAAACACAGGCAAATATAGCCAAAAAAATAGAGACACAAGTTGAGGCACAATTAGTGGCATATAGAGAAGTAATAAACAACAACAAAAAAATAAAGGCCATCATACAGAGACAGGAAGCCACATTCAAACAGATGAAGGAAATATTTCAAAGCTAAAAATAGAATTAGAATCAATAAAGAAAACACAAACTGAGAAAACCCTGGAGCTGGAGAACTTAAAGAAAAGATCAGGAACCACAAAGGTAAGCATCACCAATAGAATACAAGAGATGAAAGAGAGAATCTCTGGTGCTAAAGATACACTTGCAGAAATTGACACTCTCTCAAAGTAAAAGTAAAATTGGCAAAGTCCCAAACACAAAACATCCAAGAAATCAAAGATGGCATGAAAAGGCTGTATCTAAGAATAAAAGGAATTGATGAAAAGGAAGATTCCAGGCTCCAAGGTCCAGAAAACACCTTCAAGAAAATTTCCCAAATTAAAGAAAGAGATGTCCATAAACACAAATGTGGCCTACAGAAGACCAAATAAACTAAACCATAAGAGAAACTCATCATGGCACATCACAGTCAAAACATTAAATTTACAGAACAAAGAAAAGATATTAAAAGTAGCAAGGTAAAAAGTCCAAGTAACATATCATATAAAGGTGTACCTGTCAGAATCATACAAGACTTTTCATCAGAAACTATGAAAGCCAGAATGGCCTGGGCAGAGGTCATGCAGACATTAAGGTACCACAGGTGCCAACCCAGACTACTATACTCAGCAAAGCTTTCAATTAACATAAATGGAGAAAATAACATATTCCATGACAAAACTAAATTTAAGCAATTTCTACACAGCAAACCAGCTGTGTTGAAAATACTAGAAGGAAAACTCTAATCCAAAGAAAACAACTACACCCAAGAAAAGATAGGATACAGATAATTTTCCCTCAAAAATTAAAAGAAAACAGGCAATGAATCATATTAAGACCACCAACTCCACAATTAATGAACTAATGGTATTGGTCAATATTATCTACCAACATGAACGGACTCAACTCTCCAATAAAAAGACATAGATTAACAGAATGGTTGTGGAAACAGGGTCCACCATTCTGCTGCATCCAAGAAACACACCTATGAATCAAAGATAAGCACTACCTCAGAGTAAAGAACTGGAAAAATATTTTTCAAGCAAATGGATCCGGAAAACAAGTCAGGTTAGCTATCATATATCTAATAAAATAGACTTTTAAACAAAATTAATCAAAAAGAAGAGGAGGGACACTACATTCTCATCAAAGGAAAAATCAACCAAGAGGACATCACAATTCTGAACATCTATGCCCAAAATACAAGGGTGCCTACATTCATAAATGAAACATTATTAAAGCTTAAACCACACATTGATCCCAACACCTTAATAGTAGGAGACTTCAACACCCCACTATCACCAAGGGACAGATCATCTAGACAGAAGCCAAATAGGGAAACAAAAGCATTTACAGAAGCCCTAAATTAAGTGGCCCTAATAGATGTTTACAGAACTTTTCACCCAAACCTAAAAGAGTATACCTTCTTTTCAGCACCTCATGGAACCTCCTCCGAAATAGACTATACATTTGGTCTCAAAGCAAGCCTCAATAGATAACAGAAAGTTGAAATAATCCCCTGTATTCTATCTGACCACCATGGACTAAAGCTGGACTTCAACAACAATGGAAATGCCAAAAAGCCTAAGCACACATGGAAACTGAACAACTTGATACTCAATGACAGCTGTGTTAAGGAAGAAATAAAGAAAAAAAGACTTCCTAGAATTCAATGAAAATTAAGGTTAAACATACCCAAATTTATGGGACACAATGAAAGCAGTGCTAAGAGGAAAGTTCATAGCACTAAGTGCCTTCAAGAAGAAAATTGTAACATCTTATACAACCAACCGAAAGCCCTAGAAACAAAGAAGCAGATACACCCAAGAGAAGCAGACCGCTGGAAATAATCAAACTTACAGCTGAAATCAATCAATTAGAAAAAAAAAAAAACTCAAAGACTCAATGAAACCAAGAGCTGGTTCTTTGACAAATTCAAAAAGATAGAGAAACCCTTAGCCAAACTAACTACAAGGCAAAGAGAAACTATCCCAATCAGCCAAATCATAAATGAAAAGTGAGACATAACTACAGACACTGAAGAAATCCAATCAATCATTAGGTCGTACTACAAAGTCTATATGCCACAAAATTTGAAATTCTAAATGAAATGAACATTTTTCTCGATAGATTTTATCTATCAAAATTAAGTCAAGATCAGGAAAAAAAAATGAATACCCTTATATCCCCCAAGGAATTTGAAGTAGTGATCAACAGTCTCCCTTCCAAAAAAAGCCCTGGGCCAGATGGTTTCAGAGCAGAATTCTACCATTCCTTCAAAAAAAGTAGTAATTCCAAATCTCTTCAAACAATTCCCAAAAATAGAAGCACAAGGAACATTGCCAATTTCATTCTCTGAAGCAACAGTCACCTTGATACCTAAACCACACAAAAAAAGAGAACTTCAGACCTATCTCTCTCATGAACATTAATGCCAAATTACTCAATAAAATACTTGCAAACCAAATACAAGAATACATAAAAGATATCCAACATGACAAAGTAGTCTTCAACCTAGTCATGCAGGGGTGGTTCAATATACGGAAATCCATCAATGGAATACATCATATAAACAAACCGAAGGAGAAAAACCACATAATTATCTGCTTAGATCTACTTAGATGCATTTGACAAACTCCAGCACCCATTCATGTTTAAAGTCTTGTAGAGATTAGGGAAACAAGACACATATCTAAACATAGTAAAGGCAATATACAGCAACCCTATAGCCAACATCAAACTAAGTGGAGAGAAACATAAAGCACTCCCACTGAAATCAAGGATAAGACAAGGCTGCCCACTCTCTCCATATCTCTTCAACATAGTACTTGAAGTCCCAGCTAAAGCAATTAGACAAGCAAAGGAGATCAAGCGGATACAAATCCAAAAGGAAGAAGTCAAAGTTTCACTATTCACAGATGATATGATAGTATACCTGAGTAACTCCCAAAATTCAACCAGATAATTCCTTCAGCTGATAAACACCTTCAGGAAAGTGGCTGGATACAAAATTAACTAAAAAAATAAATAAATCAGAAGCCCTCCTGTATACCCAAGACAAAAGGGCCAAGCATGAAATGAGGGAAACAACACCTTCACAATAGCCACTAACAACATAAAGTTCCTTGGGGTGACTCTAACCAAGCAGGTGAAAGACTTGTTTAAAAACAAAAAACACTTCAAGTCTCTGAAGAAAGTGAAGAAGATATCAGGAGATGGAAAGATCTCCTGTACTCATGGATCAGTACAGTTAACATAGTGAAAAATGGCCATTCTGCCAAAAGCAATCTACAGATTCAATGCAATTTCCATCAAAATACCAACACAATTCTTACAGAACTTGAAAGAAAATTTCTCAAGTTCATATGGAAAAACAAAAACCTCAGAATTTCCAAAATGATCCTGTAAACAACAGGTCATCTGGCGACACCTCCATCCCTGATCTCAAGCTGTACTATATAGCAACAGTAATAAAAACTGCATAGTATTGTCAAAGAAGAAGAAAGGTGGATCAATGGAACCGAATATAAGACCTAGAAATCCACACACCTAAGAATCCTTGATTTTTGACAAAGAAGCCAAAACCATTCAATGGAAAAAGGACAGCATCTTCAAGAAATGGTGCTGGTTCAAATGGATGTCTACATGCCGAAAAATGAAAATAGATTTATCACCGTGCACAAATCTAAAGTCCAAGTGGTTCAAAGACCTCGACATAAAACCAGATACTCTAAATGGGTGAGAAGAAAAAGTGGGGAAGAGCCTAGTACTCATTGGCACAGGAGACAACATCCTGAACAGAACACCATCAACCCAGGCTCTAAGAGCAACAGTCAATAAATGGGACCTCATGAAACTGAAAATCTTCTGTAAATCACAGGGCACTGTCATCAGAACTAAATGACAGCCTACAGACTTGGAAGGGATCTTCACCAACCCTACATCTGACAGTGGGCTAATATCCAAAATATATAAAAGAATAAAGAAGTTAAAAAGCAATAAATCAAGCAAGCCAATTTAAAAATTGCATACTGAGTTAAACAGAGAATTCTCTGTAGAAGAATATAGAATGTCAGAGAAACACTTAAAGAGATGCTCAATGTCCTTAGCCATCAGGGAGATGCAACTCAAAATGACCCTGAGATTTCATCTTACACTCATCGGAATGGCTCAGATCAAAAACTCAAGTGACAACACATGCTGGAGAGGTTGGAGAGAAAGGGGAACCCTCCTCCATTGCTAGTGGGTATGTAAACTTATACAAACACTATGGAAATCAGCCTGGTGCTTTCTCACATAATTAGGAATACTCTTCCTCAATATCCATCTATACCACTCCTAGGCATATATCCAAAAGATGCTGAAGTACACAACAAGGGACATTTGCTCACCTATGTTTGTAGCAGCTTTATTCGTAATAGCCAGAACCTGGAAACAACCTAGATTTATCTCAGTGGAGGAATGGATACAGAAATTGTGGTACATTTACACAATGGAATATTACTCAGCAACTTAAAACAAAGAAATCATGAAATTTGCAGGCAAATGATGGGACCTAGAAAAGATTAAACTGAGTGAGGTATCCTAGGAGCAGAAAGACAAACACAGTATATACTCACTTATAAGTGGGTACTGGACCTATAAGATGGGATATACATACTAAAATCTGTACACCTAAAGAAGGTAAACAAGAAAGAGGACCATGGGTAAGATGATTAATCCTCACTTAGAAGGATGGGATGAACATTGGAAGTAGGAGAAAATAAATAACAGGACAGGAGCCTACCGCATAGGGACTCTGAAAGGCTCTACTTAACAGTGTATCAAAGTAGATGTTGAGACTCATAACAAAACCTTCTGTAGAGTGCAGGGAATCATATGAAAGAAAGGGGAGTTAGTATGATCTTGAGAGTACAGGAGCTCCAAAAGAACCAAATATATCAGAGTACAGGGGTCTTTCATGAGGCAGTATCTCTACCCAAGGATGATGTATGGATATAACATAGAATTCCTGCTTGGATGTAGCCCATGGCAGCTCAGTAGGCAAGTTGGTACCCTAGTAAGGGCAACAGGGACTATTTCTGACATGAACTCCATGGCTGGCTCTTTGACTTCCCCCCACCCTGAGGAACTTCCCCCCCCTTCCTTGACAGGCCACAGAGGAAGACATTGAAGCCCGTCCTGAAGATACCTGATAAGCTAGGGACAGATGGAAGGGGAGGAGGACCTCCCCTATTAGTGGACTTGAAAATTAGCAGGAAGAAGATTAGGGAGGGAGGGTGAAATTGAGAGGGAATGAGGGAGGGGGCTATGGCGTGGATACAAAGTAAATAAACTGTGTTTAATATAAAAAATAAAAATTATTTTAAAAAGTAATTAATGGTTATCCTTGGTGCCCAATCCTGCCCTCCACCAGATGTGTCCCCTTCCTGAAGCTTCAAGACTTCTCTTCAGCAGCATGGAAATGGCAGCTTCCCCTCAGCAGACTCTGCATTCTCAGTGTCTGCAGCTGGTCAAGT
Source organism: Meriones unguiculatus (assembly GCF_030254825.1). Lineage (NCBI taxonomy): Eukaryota > Metazoa > Chordata > Mammalia > Rodentia > Muridae > Meriones > Meriones unguiculatus. The sequence continues at coordinate 87,330,284 of NC_083369.1, read as the reverse complement.
TCAGCTGAGTCTCTGGCCTGAGGCTGCCATGCACTTTATGTTGCTTTTCAGTAGTCAGGGAAAACTGTGACTTCAGAAATGGTATGACCCACTATCAGACAAAGAGAAGAAGATCAAAAGAGAAATTGTTCAAACTTTTTTAGCAAGGAAATGTAAAATGTGCAGCTTTCTTGAGTGGAGAGATCTGAAGATTGTTTATAAATATATGCCAGTCTCTATTTTTGCTGTGCTATTGAGGATCAGGACAATGAACTGATAACCCTGAATATAATCCATCGTTATGTGGAATTACTTGACAAGTATTTTGGCAGTCTGTGTGAACTTGATATCATCTTTAATTTTGAGAAGGCCTATTTTATTTTGGAGAAATTTCTTTTGGGAGGAGAAGCTCAAGAAACTTCCAAGTAAACGTCCTTAAAGAAATTGAGCATGCCTATCTCCTCCATGAATATTTTAATGTCTCTGTGTCCTGAATGACTGTTCATTCAGAATTTCACAGAGGAGATAGGGAAATGATATACTTATGAAAGAAACTGTCCTCAACTTGGTGACTAATTCTACTGTAAAGTGATAATATAGCATCTTAGAGCTAGTTCCTTTGAATGTATTTTTTTCTGTGCATATTCCTAATTTTATTTTCATTCTGTATGTGATATTGAAATATAGTTTATTTCTGTCTACTACTGATTTCTTGACAAAATATGAGTTGTGATTTTTTGGATTAATATTCTGAACTCATACAAGTTATTGTTAGTACATCATCTATTATTAATCTTTTGAGAGCATAAGAGAAAATCCAGGAAGCAATCACAAATATTTACCAAAGAAAATACAGTTAGGAACTCAGACAAAATTAGCAGAAGCATAATGTACAGTGTAGTTTGATCTTTTATTGTTGAAGAAAACCAGGCTTTATTTAGCTTTAAGATTATCTTACAGTATGTATGAGCTAATATGTTCTGCTGTATCACATTAAAGTATATGTTGAAGCATTATAAGAAAAAAGTCAATTGTAAAATTCTATAAGTTCTAAGGTTAAAACATTCAATTTTCAAGAAATTATGTAGTGACAATATTTATTGAGCCACATTTGTGCAGTGTCAAATAGACCTTTTAAGGACTATCAGAAAGCTATGCCACAAAGTCTCCTGACATGTCTGTTGTTCATTAGCACTTTTGAAATTTTCAATATCCAAACATTTATGTTTTATTAGTTAATGGCTTCCTAATTAATATGTTAAGCCATCTTCTAAACACTCAGTACAATTAATTATGCTTGTATATTTTGGAATACTAAAAATATTTAATATTTTATATGTGCTATAGAATACCAGGTAACTCATTGTCTAGAGATTTTAAAATCTAAGTAAATTTTTAATTACAATAACTTAAGAACACGTTGGTGCATGTCTGTCATCTTAGCCCTTGTGAGACTGAGGCAGGAGAAAGATGTGTTACTACTATACTACCGAAGGAGTCCGTGTCTCAAAAGACAAAATTTAGACTCCAGTAACTTCAGAAGGTACCCAAACCAGTTTCCCACTGCAAGATCTGTGAAAATGTTTTAATGAACATAGTATTAGGTAGCTGTACAAATCAGCTACCTTCATTATCATCTAAAGCGTCACAAAAATTGTTTTTTCATTTCCATTTTTCCTATCCTCCCACCCTACATATTGTTCATTTGATTTTAATGTTGCATAAATATGCATTGTCTCATGCCTGTTTGTTTTGGATGCTTTGTGCTCAGCTGAAATAAAAGGTTGAATTTTGGAGGAGGATATCTGTATCCAGATGCTGGCTTTAAATTAGCAGATTCTGAAATAACTTTTCACGCATGTCTAAAAGAAAGGATTGTATGTAAAAATATTAATGATCCAGAAATCCCTTTCCTGGCACATCCGATATTTTCACCTAGCCAAATCTACCACATCTTTTTCCAGTGTCTGACCCTATGAGTGTTCCTATACACCACCCCCTAATATATATCATCTATCCAGCCCTGCAGTTCTAGCCTGGATCCCATATTCAGTGCTCTGGCCTAATCTGTTCTCAAATGCCTGCCAATAAATCTACATGATACTGGCAGACTCTACTCTGTCACCATGCAGAACTTTCTTTGCTGCATCTAACCTCATCACCTAGCCAGATCTCTCATACCCTGCTTCATTGTCTAATGTGGATCTGTCCTACATGATAATATATATCCCTTCTTCTCTGAATACTGTATTTCCATCCAACTCCAGCTTCCACATTCTTCTGCAAAGTCTCCCTGATCTTCCACTTTCATGAACTCTCTACGATACAGAAGTTCAAGTCCCAGTCTTCTATTCAGTGTGTCTGGATAATGCAACAACTTCTTACTCCACAACCATCTTCTTTGGATCTATACAGACACTTTCTATTCTTCCTTCAATGCACAGACAACTCTCATACCACAGCCAACCTTTCCACACAGATAGATCTGCACTACCACTCCAAATTTGGACAAGTAGGAAAATTTTGTATACCATTCCAGTCGCCTTTGCCGACACAACCTCATTCTATCCATGACAGTCCCAACATTTAGGCTTTCCCATACATCCTGCCTTCTGTTCAAACCTACTGTGTCAACCTTGGACTTAAAGCTAACAAAAGTACAAATTTCCAGATCTTTTTCAAAAATATTAACAATATGAAATATCAAGCCAGTATCTTCTCTCTAAAATCTAACAGTCCTGTAGAAATGTTTGACAATGAAAATTATGTAGATGAACCCCATGACACAAAATAAATAAATAAATAAATAAATAAAACTCATCAAAGAATACAGGGATTTTTTAAAAAGACACAAAAACACACAGATCAATGAAATCAAGGAGAAAAACAAAACAAAACTAAACTAAACAAAACAGAAGATGAATAAATGCCTCAATTATTCTAAAGATAACAGAAATATCACCAAAAGTAAATGACAAAGATAAACTATAACTTGACATTGGAATTCAATAAGAAAATAGAAACTATGGCAAACAGTCAAGTTGAAATGAAAATGAAACTGAACAAACCCAAGTATCTAAACTAGAAAACAGGAAACTAGAAAGCCTTTACAAGTAGAATGAATCAATCTGAAGATAGAATATAATGACTCTAAGATTAACTAGAGATTCCAGACCAGATAAACAAGGAATATGAAAAATAAAACAAACAAATATACAAGATATATGAAACACCATGAAAAATCAAACTTTTGAATTATTGGTATAGATAAGAAATAAGAATCTCATGTCAGTGCTAATAATCAGATTTTCAACACGATCATATAAAAATCTTTCCTAAACTAAAAACGAAACAACACATACCTATAAAGACATAAAAATGGGCCTCTTGCCAAAAGTAATCAACAGATTTAATGCAAACTCCATCAAACACCCAACACAATGCTTACAGACCATGACTGTAAGTCAACTTCATATGGCAAAACAGAAAACCCTGGATAGCTAACCATTCTGTGTAATAAAAGAACTTCAAGATGGTATCACTATCCCAGATTTCAAGCCACACTACAGACATGTCATAATAAAAGCTGTATGGTACTGACATAAAAGCAGACAATAATGAAATTGAAGACCCAGAAATAAACCCACAAACATATGGAAACTTGATTTTTGACAAAGAAGCCGAAATCATACAATGGATAAAAGAAAGCATCTTCACCAAATGGTTCTGTTCTAACTGGATGTCTAACTGCATGTAGAAAAGTAAAAATAGATCCCTATGTATTACTGTGCACGAAACTCAAATCCAAGTGGATAAAAGACCTCATCATAAAACCAGACACATTAAATCTATTAAAAGAAAAAGTTGGGAAGATCCTTGAATGCATTGACACAGGAGTCAACATAATTGGTGAACAGAAAACCAATCATGCAGGCATTAAGATCGACATTAAATGAATGGGATCTCATTAAACTGAAAAGTTTCTGTAAGGAAAAGGACACCATCAATACGACAAAATAGCATCCAACCACATGGGAAAAGATTTTTACAACTTTGCATCTAACAGAGGGCTTATATCAAAAATATATGAAGAACCCAAGAAACTAGATATCAACGAACCAAATAACTCAATCAAAAATGGGCTATAGATGTACATAGATAATTCTCAACAGAGGAATCTCAAATGACTGATAATTGAAGAAGTATTCAACATCTTTAGCCATCCAGCATCTACAAATAAAAACAACTCTGAGATTCCATCTTAAACCTATGAGAATACCTAAGAACAAAATTGCAAGTAACAGCAAATGTTGGCCAGGATGTGGAACAAGGGAACAGACCTCCATTGCTGGTGGGAGTGCAGAGTTGTAAAACCACTGTGGAAATCAGTCACTTATAAGTGGATATGTAATATAGGACAAACATACTAAAATCTGTACACTTAAGGAAGCTGGGCAAGAAGGGTGACCCTGGGTAAGATGATCAGTACTCACTCAGATAGGCAAATGGGATGGACATCAGAAGAAAGAAAACAGGGAACAGGACAGAAGCCTACCATAGAGGGCCTCTGAAAGACTCTACATAGTAGAGTATCAAAGCAGATGCTGAGACTCATAGCCAAACTTTGGGCAGCATGCAGGGTATCTGATGAAAGAACGGGGAGATAGAAAGACCTGTTGGGAACAGGAGCTCCACAAGGAGAGCAACAGAACCAAAAAATCTGGGCTCAAGGGTCTTTTCTGAGACTGATACTCTAACAAACGAACATACATGGAGATAACCTAAAACCCCTGCACAGATGAAGATGTAGCCCATAGCAACTCAGTCTCCAAGTGGGTACCCTAGTAAGGGGAACAGGGACTGTCTCTGACATGACCTCAGTGGCTGGCTCTTTGATCACCTCCCACTGAGGGGAGAGCAGCCCTACCAGGCCACAGATAAAGACATTGCAGCCGTTCTGAAGATACCTGATAAACTAGGGTCAGAGGGAAGGGGAGGAGGACCTCCCCTATCAGTGGACTTGGAAAGGGTCAGGGGAGGAGATGAGGGAGAGAGGGTAGGGTTAGGAGGGAATGAGGGAGGGGGCTATAGCTGGGATACAAAGTGAACAACTTGTAATTAATAAAAATAAAATGTTGAATAGTTCTACCTCAAGTCCCAGCTATATCACTCCTGGGTAAATAGCCAAAATATGTTCCACCATACCACAAGGACACTTGCAAAACTATGTTCATAGCAGCTTTATTCATATTAGCCAGAAACTGGAAACAACCTAGATGTTTCTCAACTAAAGAATGGATAAAGAAAATGTGGTATTTTTACACAACGGTATATTAGTCAGCTATTTTAAGAAGATGAAATTTGCAGGCAAATTGATGTAATGAGAAAAATAATATTCTTAGTGAGGTAGCACAGACCCAGAAAGAGAAATATGGTATGTACTCCCTTAGAAGTAAATATTAGCTATAAATGAAAATATAATCATGTTACATTCTATAGATTCGGAGAGGATAAGTAAAAGGAGTTATCAAGTAGGGACATATAAATCTCCCTGGGAAGGGAAACAGAATAGACATTGTAGATAGCTTAGGGTTAGTTAGTGATATGAACAGGAGGGAACAGGTGGGACTGGAGGATGGAGGGAGAGAGTACTGGGAAAGACAATCAGAACTGTGGGTATTTCAGGAGTGAGGTGAAAACCAAAAATATTAGAAACCCCCAGGAATCTATGAGGATGACCCCAGCAAAAACTCAGAGTAATAAGTGATATAGAGCCTGATCCAACCATCTTTTGTATCCAGACAAGGTTTACAGTGCTATGCTAACGGTGGTGAAGAACTTGTGGGAGTGGCTAACCAATAACACAGGAGAGATCCAATGCCAGACATGGCCTGGAGGGCCAGAAAATAGAAGGTGAATAGCCCAGAGACCTAAGCTAGAACCAAACAGGACTGGAAAAAATATCAATGAAATGATTTAAAATTATATTCTGCTATACTCATAGAACAGAACCTAGCAAAACTGCCTTCAGAGAAAGGCTTCATTCAGCAACTGATGTGAGCAGATGCTGAGATCAACAAACATTTAAAGGAGCTTGGGAAATAACTGCAGAAGAAGGGAAGTAAGTAGTGTATGAGCCATAGGTGTCAAGGACACCACAGGAAACTGGCCCACAAAATAAACTAATCAGAGTGCATAGGGGTCACTGAGACTGAACCGACTATTAGGGAGCCTGTATGGGTCAGATCTAGATCTTCTACATTATGTTATAGTTGTGTAGCTTAGTCTTCTTGTGGTAGTCCTAATAGTAAGAGCGGGGCATATCTTTGAATGTTTTGCATGCTTTTGGAACACTTTTCCTGCTATTGCATTGCCTTGTTCAGCCTTAATAAGAGGTGATCTACCTAGTTGTATTGCAACATGATATGCCATGTTTGGCTGATATTCCTGGGACATCTGTCCTTTTCTGAAGGAAAACAGGGAGGAGTGGATCTGAGGAAGTAGACAGTTGGGGAACAAAAGGACTAGGAGGAGAGGAGGAAAGGGAAACTCTGGTAGGGATATAATATATGAGATAAGAATAAGTTTTCTAAAAATTAAATATGCAAAAAAATTTTAAAGGGTAGTGAAAAGCAGTGATTACCAAATAGACAAGATGAGAAAAGAAAATCTCTATTTTATATCATATTGAAAGTGGAAGGGAAAAAGCACAAGTCACATACAAAGAAACACCCTTTTCAGTGAAAACTTTGAAAAGCAGATGAGCCTGGAGTAATACATTCCAAGTTCTAAAAGACTGTGAGGACCAGTGTAAATTAATACACCTGCAAAACTATCTGTTGTAATGGAAGAAGTAGGCATTCTTTCCACTGTATAAACAGGCTAAAAAATTCCATTGTGTAAAATTAACAAAATTTCTGTATCCATTTCTCAGTTGAGGGACATCTAGGTTGTTTCCAGATTCTGGTTATTATGAAAAGAGCTGTTACAAAAATGACTGAGCAAATATCCTTGTTTTATGTTTGAGCATATTTTGTATATATGCCTAGGAGTGGTATAGCTGGATCTTGAGGTAGCACTATTGGTAATTTTCGGAGAAAGCATCAGAATGATTTCCAAAGTGGTTGCACAAGTTTACATTCCCACCAGCAATGGAGGGGGGTTCCCCTTTCTGCACATCCTTTCAAGCATGTGTTGTCACTTGAGTTTTTGATTTTAGCCATTGTGATGGGTATAAGGTGAAATCTCTGGGTCATTTGATTAGGTGAAATCTCTGGGTCTCCCTGATGGCTAAGGACTTTGAACATCTTTTTAAGTGTTTTCCTGTCATTCTATATCACTCTAGTGAGAATTCTATGTTTAGCTCTGTATCCCATTTTTTAATTGGATTACGCTCAGATGTAATACATAGACTCAGTCACCAAGTGGGTTGCCTAGAAAGGGAGCAGGGCTGTATCTGGCATGAACTCAGTGGCCTGCTCTCTGATCACCTCCCTGTGGGGTGTGCAGTCTTGTCAGGCCACAGAGGAAGATAATACAGCTAGTCCTGATGAGACCTGATGAACTAGGGTCAGACAGAAGAGGAGGAGGCCCCCTCTATCAGTGGACTAGCGGAGGGCTTAGGGGTAGAAGATGCAGGGAGGGTGGGATTGGGAGGAGACAAGGGATAGCCACAGCTGGGATCCAAAGTGAATAAATTATAATAAATAAAATAAAAACTGTCTAAAAATCATAGCCAATAATCTAAACCCAAAGAAAATACAAAAAGAACCTATTTCAGACTGAATAGGGAAATGAGAACAGCAAAGAGACTGTGGAAAGATATATGAATGCCTAGTGTCACCCTCCCTCCTTCTTCTTTCTATCCTCTCTCCCTTATTCCTCAGAAAACAGGAACCCCTACACCACACCTACACATACCAGCACATCATGACACATTCTTGACAGTAGCCTGTTTGGGCAGCCTCACCAAGGAGAAATGATCAAATAGAAACAGAGTCCATGTCAGTGTCTGTTCACTTTACCACAGAACCCACATGAAGCCTAAGCTGCCTATTGGGTACATCTTTGCAGGTGGCCCAGGTCAAGTCTATTCATTGTCCTCAGTTGATGTTTCTGTCTCTGCAAGCCCCTCTGGATTCTGGTTACTTTGCTCTGTTGGTCTTCTTATGAAGTTCCTGGCACCTCCAGGTCCTTCTATCCATCCAAACTTCCCTTTTACAAGGATCCCTACACTCCACGTTGTGTTTCCCCATGTGTGTCTCAGCATCTGTTTGATCCATTGCTGGGTGGAGCCTCTCAGTGGACAACTATGTTAGGCTTCCATCTTCAAGTATAGCAGAGTTTCATTAATATTGTAAGGAATTGGATCTCTCTCATGATTTGACCAGGTATTAGTTGGACATTCTCTAAATACCTGCTCTATCTTTATCCCAGTACATCTTGTAGTTGGGTAAATTTTGGGTCAAAGTTTTTGTGTGTGTTTTGCCATTCTCCTCCCTTCATTAGGAGTCCTGTCTGATTGGAGGGTGGTCTTTTCAGACTCTATGTCCCCCAAACTCTGGTCTCAGCTGGACTCACTCCCACATCTTCTCAGGAGCTACCATATCATGTCTCCAGCTTATCTCATATATCCCTATCCACTATTTTTCTTCTTGCTGAAAGCCCTCTGTCTCCCCCCCCCCGTGCTTTCCCCACATCTGGTCTCCACTCTCATTTCATTCAGTACTCCCTCTCCTATCCTGTTTTTGCTCTTCAAGTCCTTCTGATATCTATTCTAGTTCCCCTTCTGAGGGAGAATTAAGCATCTTCACTTGGGTCTTCCTGTTACTTATTTTCTTTGGGTCTGTGAATTGTAGTATGTCTACCCTGTAAAGTATGGCTAAAATCCTCTCACAAGAGAGTACATACCATATGTGTCTTTCTACATCTGGGTTACCTCACTCAAGATGATATTTTCTAGTGCCATTCATTTGCCTACAAATTTCATGATTTCTTTTTTTTTAATACCTTAGTAGTAGCCCATTGTGTAAATACACCACAGTTTCTTTATCAATTCTTTGTTTGAGGGACATCTTGTTATTTACAGTTTCTGTCTATTACAAACAAAATTTCTTTGAACATAGTTGAGCAAGTGTCTTTGTTGAATGATGGAACAGGTTTTGGCTATATGCTCATGAGTGTTATAAGCTGGGTCTTGAGGTAAACCTATTGCCAATTTTCTGAGAAATCTCCAGATTGATTTTTAATGTGGTTGTACAATAGCAATATTTTGATTTATTTTTGAATTTTTATACACTTTATCTCCCTTATTCATCTTATTGTTCTAAGTAGAACTAAGTACTATGATGAATAGATGTGGAGGAAGTGGCCAGCATTGATTTGTCCTTGATTTTACTGGAATTGTTTTCAGTTTCTCTCCATTTAATTTGATATTCACTTTTGACTTGCTGTATATTACCTTTACAGTATTTAGGTATCCATCTTGCATCTCAGGTCTCTCCAATAATTCCAACATAAAAGTTGTGTTTCATTTTGCCAAAGGGTTTTTATAGCATCTCATGATATGATCATTTGGTTTTTTTTTTCTTTCTTTCATTTTGTTTATGTGGTGGATTTCATTGATGGATTTCCATATATTGAACCATCCATACATTCCTAGGATGAATCCAACTTGATCATGGTGGATGATACTTTTGATGTGTTCATGGTTTCAGTTGGCGAGGATTTTATTGTGTAATTTTGCTTCAATGTTTATAAGCATGAATGGTCTGAAATTCTCTTTCTTTGTGAGTCTTTTCTGTGGGATAGGTATCAGGGTGACTGTGGCCTCATAAAATGAGTTTCACAATGTTGCTTCTCTTTCTGTTTTGTGGAATAGTTTCAGGAGTATTGGTATTAAGCCTTCTTGAAATTGTGTTAGAATTTTACACTAAAACAACATGGCCCTGGACTTTTTATTGTTGCTGTTGGGAGACTTTCAATGACTTTCTATTATTTTTAGGGGTGATAAGACAATTTATATAGTCTATCTGAACTTGATTTAACTTTGACAAGCAGTATGTATCTAGAAATTCATCCATTTGCCTTAAATTTTCCAATTTTGTGGAATACAGATTTTTGAGGTAAGACCTAATGATTCTTTGCATTCCCTTAGCGTCTGTTGTTATGTTTCCCTTTAAATTTCTGATTCTGTTAATTTGGATACTTTCCATATGTTTTTTAGTTAGGAGTTTGGCTAAGGAATGTCTATCTGGCTAATTTTCTTAAAGAACCAGCTCTTGAATTTGTTGATTCTTGATAGTGTTCTCTTTGTCTCTATTTTATTGATTTCAGCTCTGAGTTTGATTATTTCATGCCATCTTCTCCTTTTAGCTGGTTTGTTCCTTTTTGTTTCAGAGCTTTTAGGTGTGCTTTAAAAATATAGTTATGTTTCCAGATTCTGGCTATTAAGAATAAAGATGCTATGAACATACTTGAGCAAATGTACTTTTTTTATGGTTTAGCATTTTTCGGATATTGCCCAGGAGCGGTATAGCTGGACCATGAACTAGGACTATTTCTGAGAAAGTGCCATATTGATTTCCAAAGTGGTGGTAAAAGGGTATATTCCCAGCAATGGATGAGGGTCCCCTTTCTCCACAACCTCTCCAGCATGTGTGATTCCTTGAAGTTTCTATCTTAGCCATTCTGATCAGTGTGAGGTGGAATCTAAGGGTAGTTTTGAAGTTTGCATTTCTGCAAATGACTAACAATATTGAGCATTTCTTTAAGTGTTTCCTAGATGCTCCTCAACTGAAGAATGAATACAGAATTCATGGTACATTTATACAATGTAACACTACTCAGCAAATAAAAACAATGAAATCATGAAATTTGCAAGCAAATGGTGGGAACTAGAAAAAATCATTCTGAATGAGGTAACCCAGAAGCACAAAGATAAATATGGTATATACTCACTTATAAGTGGATCTTAGCCATATAATATAGACTATACATATTAAAATCTAAAGTCTTAAAGAAGCTAAACAATCAGAAGGAGGCAAACAGGATAGACATCTGAAGTAGGAGAAGACAGGGAACAAGACAGGAGTCTTCCGCAGAGGGCGTCTGAAAGACTCTAACCATCAGGATATTGAAGGAGATACTGAGAATCATAGCCCAACTTTGGGAAGAATGCAGGAAGTCTTATTGTAGAACAGAGAGATAGAATGAACGGAAAGTACAGGAACTCCACAAGGAGACCGACAGAACCAAAATACTTGGGCACAGGGGGCCCTGCAGAGACTGATACTCCAAGCAAAAGTCGGCCATGGAGGGAACCTAGAACCCCTGCTCAGAAGGGACACATAGGCTTCTCAGATTCCAAGAATGTTCCCTAGAAAGAGGTACAGGGACTGTCTCTCATATAAACTCAGTGGCTAGCTCTTTGATCATCCCCCCTGGGGGGTGCAGCCTTGCCACACCATATAGGAAAATGATGCAGTCAGCCATGATGATACCTTATAGGCTGGGTAAGATAGAAGGGGAGGAGGTTCTCCCATGTCAGTGGGCTAGGGAAGGGGTATAGAGAGAGAAAGGAAGGGGAAGATGGGACTGGGAGGAGAAAAGGGTGGGGGCTACAGGTGGGATACAAAGTGAATAAATTTTAATGAATAAATAAATAAAGGAACAAATTAATTAATTAATTAAAAATAAATCGATGAAAATAATCTGAAGCAAAATGTCAGTGAAAACATAAAAAAGAAACCTTCTGAGACACATTGAAGCCCACCCTCTGAAGAAATGAGATGGTTCTAAGTATCTATATTAAAATAATCAGAAAGAATGTAAATGACTTAATGATACAGTTCAAAAATTAAGATAAACAAGAACAGGCTCTATGGCAAAAACAACAGTGTATGGTAAAAAGGAATAAAACCAGAGCAGAAATCCATGAAATATAAGCAAACAAGCATACAAACAAAAAAAAATGATAAGGCAAGAAGATATTAAGAATTTTGATCTCCTTTAGTTGCTCTAGCTAGGACTTCCAGTACTATGTTGAAGAAATATGGAGAGAGTAGGCAGACTTGCCTTGTCCCTGATTTCAGTGGGATTGATTTAAGTTTCTCTACATTGAGTTTGATGTTGGCTATAGGCTTGCTGTATATTGTCTTTACTATGTTTAGGTGTGTGCTTTGCATCCCTGATCTCTCCAAGACTTTAAACATGAATGGGTGTTGGCTTTTGTCAAATGCTTTTCCAGCATCTAAGGACATGAAGGTTTTTCTCCTTCAGTTTGTTTATATGGTGGATTACATTGATAGATTTCCATATATTGAACCACCCCTGCATGCCTTGGATGAAGCTTACTTGGTCATGGTGGATGCTATCTCTTATGTGTTCTTAGATTCAGTTTGCAAGTATTTTATAGAGTATTTTTGCATCAATGCTCATAAGAGAAATAGCTCTGAAGTTCTCTTTTTTTGTTGTGTGGTTTAGGTGTCAAAGTGACTGTGGCTTCATAGAATGAAATTGGTAATGTTCCCTGTATTTTTTTTTTTTTGAATTCTTTGAAGAAAATTGGAGTTAGCTCTTCTTTGAAGTTCTGGTAGAATTCTGCTCTGAAACCATCTGGCCCTGGGCTTTTTTTTTTTTCTTTCTCTTTTTTTTTTCTTTTTGGCAGGGAGACTTTTGATGACTCTGTCTGGGTGTCTATTTCCTTGGGGGATATAGGAATATTCAGTCTATTTACCTGAATCTGATTTAATTTTGGTAAATGGAATTTATCAAGAAAATTGTCCATTTCATTTAGATTTTCAATTTTTGTGGCATATAGGCATATGAAGTGAGACCTAAGATGGAATTTCTTCAGTGTCAGTAATGTCCCCCTTTTCGTACCTGATTTTGTTGATTTGAATATTTTCTCTCTCTCTTTTAGTCAGTTTGGCTAAGGATTTACAGTCACCTTGGTACCTAAACCTCACAAAGACCCAAGAAAAAAAGAGAACTTCAGGCCAATCTCCCTTATGAACATTGATGCAAAAGTACTCAACAAAGTACTCACAAACCGAATACAAGAACACATCAAAGATATCATCCACCATAACCAAGTAGGCTTCATCCCAGGTATACAGGGATGGTTCAATATATGGAAATCCATCAATGTGATCCACCATATTAACAAACTGAAAGAAAAAAAAAAACATGATAATTTCCCTAGATGCTGAAAAAGCATTTGACAAAATCCAACATCCATTCATGTTTAAAGTATTGGAGAGATCAGGGATACAAGACATATAAAGGCGATATACAGCAAACCTATAGCCAACATCAAACTGAATGGAGAGAAACTTAAAGCAATCCCACTGAAATCAGGGACAAGACCAGGCTTCCCACTCTCTATATCTCTTCAACATAGAGCTGGAAGTCCTTGCTAGAGCAATAAGACAGTTGAAGGAGATCAAGGGGATACAAATTGGAAAGGAAGAAGTCAAATTATCACTATTTGCAGATGACATGATAGTATATGTGAGTGACCCCAAAAACTCTACCAGGGAACTCCTACAGCTGATAAACACCTTCAGCAAAGTGGCCGGATACAAAATTAACTAAAAAGAAAAAAAAAATCAGTAGCCCTCCTGTATACAAAAGACAAAAGGGCTGAGAAAGAAATTAGGGAAACAACACCCTTCACAATAGCCACAAATGACATAAGGTACCTCTGAGTACCAAGGAAGTCAAAGACTTGTATGAGAAAAATTTCAAGTCTCTGAAGAAAGAATTAGGAGAAGATATCTGAAGATAGAAAGATCTCCCATGCTCATGGCTTGGCAAGATTAACTTAGTAAAAATGGCCATCTTACCAAAAGCAATCTATAGATTCAATGCAATTCCTATCAAATTACCAACAAAATTCTTTACAGACCTGGAAAGAAAAATTCTCAACTTCATATAGAATAACAAGAAACCCAGAATTGCTAAAACAATCCTCTACAATAAAAGATCTTCTGGAGATATCTCTATCCCTGATCTTAAGTTGTACTATAGAGCAACAGTTTTAAAAACTGCATGGTACTGGCATAGAAACAGACTGGTGGATCAATGGAACCCAACAGAGGACCCAGAAATAAACCCACACACTTATGGACACCTGATCTTTGACAAAGACCCCAAAACCATACAATGGGAAAAAGATAGCATCTTCAACAAATGGTGCTGGTTCAACTGGATGTCTACATGTAGAAAAATGAAAATAGATCCATACTTATCACCCTGCACAAAACTGAAGTCCAAGTGGTTCAAAGACCTCAACATAAAACCAGACACATTAAATCGGCTAGAAAAAAAAGTGGGGAATACCCTAGAACTCATTGTTACAGGAGAAAACTTCCTGAACAGAACACCAACAGCACAGGCTCTAAGAGCAACAATCATTAAATAAGACCTCGTGAAACTGAAAAGTTTCTGTAAAGCAAAGGATACCATCATCAATAGAAATCGACTGCCTACAGATTGGGAAAGAATCTTCACCAACCCTTTATCTGACAGAGGACTCATATCCAGTATATATAAAGAACTAAAGAAGCTGAAAAGCAGCAAACCAAGTAATCCACTTAAAAAATGGGGAACAGAGCTAAACAGGGAATTCTCTGGAGAGGAATATCGAATGGCAGAGAAGCACTTAAAGAAATGCTCAACCTCACTAGCCATTAGGGAAATGCAAATCAAAACAACTCTGAGATTTCACCTTACACCCATGAGAATGGCCAAGATGAAAAACTCAAGTGACAACACATGCTGGAGAGGTTGTGGAGAAAGGGGAACCCTCCTCCACTGCTGGTGGGAATGTAAACTTGTACAACCACTCTGGAAATCAACCTGGCACTTTCTCAGACAACTAGGATTTGTCTAACTTGTTGATTTTGTCAAAGAACCAGCTCTTGGTTTCATTTGTTCTTTGAATTATTTTATTTGTTTCTAATTGATTAATTTCAGCCCTGAGTTTGATTATTTCCAAACATATACTCCTCTTGGGTGTGTCTGCTTCTTCTTTTTTTTTTTTTAGGGGTTCCAAGTGAGCCATTAAGTTGCTTGTATGAGATGTTTTAAGTTTCTTCTTGAAGGTACTTAGTGCTATGAATTTTCCTCTTAACACTGCTTTCATTTTGTCCCATAAGTTTGGGTATGTTGTGCCTTCATTTTCATTCAACTCTAGGAAGTCTTTGATTTCTTTCTTTATTTCTTCCCTGACCCAGCTGTCTATGAGTAGCAAGTTGTTCGTTTCTATGTGTGTGTAAATTTTTGCTTTTTCTGTTTTTGTTGTTGTCCAGCTTTAGTCCATGGTGTTTAGATACATGGGATTACTTCAATCTTCTTCTATCTGTTGAGGCTTACTTTGTAACCAGCTATGTGGTCTATTCTGAAGAAGGTTCCATGTGGTGCTGAAAAGAAGGTATATTCTTTTGAAATTGGGTGAAAAGTTCTGTAGACATCTATTAGGTACATTTGAATTAGGACCTCTGTAAGTGACACTATTTCCCTATTTAGTTTCTGGCTAGATGATCTGTCCCTTGGAGAGAGTGGAGGAGTGTTGATGTTTCCCACTATTTAAGGTATTGGAATCAATGTGTGATTTTAGCTTTAATAATGTTTCATTCGCAAATATAGGTGCTCTTGTATTTGGGACATAAATGTTCAGAATTGTAATATCTTCCTGGTGGATTTTTCCTCTGAAGAGAATGAACTGTCCATCTTCAACTTTTTTAATTAATTTTGGTTGAAAGTCTATTTTATTGGATATTACTATAGCTACCCCTGCTTGTTTTCTGGGTCCATTTGCCTGAAAACTTTTTTCCATCCCTCTACTCTGAAGTAGTGTTTATTTTTGTTGCAAGGTTGTGTTTCTTGGATGCAGCAGAATGTTGGATCCTATTTCTACAACCAATTTGTTAGTCTGTGTTTTTTTAATTTTTTATTAATTATATTTTATTCACATTGTATCCCCCTATAAGCCCCTCCCTCCTTCCCTCCCAGCCCCACTCTCCCTCCCCCTTCTTCTCACTTGCCCCTCCCAAGTCCACTGATAGGGGAGGTCCTCCTCTCCTTCCTTCTGATCTTATTCTATCAGATCCCATCAAGAATGGCTGCATTGCCATCTTCTGTGGCCTTGTAGGGATGCTCTTCCCTCAGGGGGAGGTGATCAAAGAACAGGCCTATCAGATTATGTCAGAGGCAGTCCCTCTTCCCATTACTATGGAACCCACTTGGATACTACACTGTCATGGACTATATCTTTGCAGGGGTTCTAGGTTATCTCCAAGCATGTTCCTTGGTTGGAATATGAGTCCCTGGGGAGACCCCTGTTTTCAAATTTTCTGTTTCTGTTGCTCTCCTTGTTTAGTTCATTGCTGTTGATAGATAATAGTGACCAATGAATCTTAGCTCATCATGGGTAAGATGATCAATCCTCACTCAGAAAGACAAATGAGATGGACATTGGAAGAAGGAGAAAACAAGAACAGGACAGGAACTTGACAAGGTGGGATTATGAAAGACTCCATCCAGCAATGTATCAAAGCAGATGCTAGATTCTGAGACTTATAATCAAAATTTGGGCAGAGTGCATGAAATGTTCTGAAAGAAGGGAGATATAGTAAGACCTGGAGAGGATAAGAGTTCTACAATGATAGCAACAGAACCAAAAAAATCTGGGCCCATGGATCTTTTCTGAGACTGATAATCCAACAAAGGACCATTTGTAGATATAACCTAGATAATCTAGAACCCCTGCTCAGATGTAGTCCATGGTAGCTCAGTATCCCAGTGGGTTCCCTAAAAAGTAGAAATGGGACTGTCTCTGACATGAACTCACTGGCTGGCTCTTTGATCACCTCTCCCTGAGGGGGGAACAGCCTAGCCAGGCCACATAGGAGGAGAATGCAGCCAGTCCTGATGAGTCCTAATAAGCTAGGGTCAGATGGAAGGAGAGGAGGAATTCCCCTATCAGTGGACTTGAAGAGGGGAATAGGAGGAGAAGAGAGAGGAAGGGTGGTCTTGGAAAGGAATGATTTAGGGGCTACAGCTATGATACAAAACAAATAAACTTTAATTAATATAAAAAAAAATAATAAATCCACTGACAGGCAAGGTCCTCCTCCCTTTCCATCTGACCCTAGCTTATCAGGTCTCATCAGGACTGGCTTCAATGTCCTCCTCTGTGGCCTAGCAACTCTGATCCTCCCTTGGGGGAGAGGGAAGTCAAAGAGCCAGCCACTGAGTTCATGTCAGAGACAGTCCTTCTTCCTCTTTCTAGGAAACCCACTTGGATACTGAGCTGCCATGAGCTATGTCTGAGCAGAGGTTCCATAAATAAACTGTAATAAATAAAAAAATAAAAAAATTAAAGAAATAAATAAAAAATGGAAAAACTTAAAATAACAGGAAAAAAAAAAGAACTCTGAGTAGGAAAACAAAATAGAGCCTTGACCCATCTAACCAAAGAAAATCAAATAAATAAATAAGAAAGAAAAAAATTTGAAAAGTTGATACAATTGAAGGGAATCAGAAACAAATATGGAATTAGTAAAACAAACACCAAAGAAAGCATGAATATTATAAGCAAATATTAAAAAAAATGTGTGCTCAAACAATGTATAGATTTTTAGATTCAGACGCGCCACGAAATTAATCCAAGAAAAACTTAATATCCTAAACAGACCCATAACAAATGAGAAGATTAAAATATAAAAACTAACTCTTTCAGTTAAAGGAAACTATGGCTAGATGGTTTCACATTAGAATTCTACAAGTCTTTCAGAGTATCTACATGAACTTCTTCTTAAAATAGTTTTTAATTTACTTTTTAAATTATTATGATTTATTTCACAATGTGTCTCAGCTGTAGTACCCTTCTTAGTCCCCACTGACCTTCCATCTTCTCCTCCCATGACTCTATCCCAGTCCACTCATAGAGAACATGCTCCTCACCTTCCATTTGACCCTAGCCCATCAAGTCTCATCAGGATTGTCTGCATTGTCTTCTTTTGTGGCCTGGTAAGGCTGCCCCCACCCCCCAACATCAGA
Organism: Meriones unguiculatus; assembly: GCF_030254825.1. Classification (NCBI taxonomy): domain Eukaryota; kingdom Metazoa; phylum Chordata; class Mammalia; order Rodentia; family Muridae; genus Meriones; species Meriones unguiculatus. The sequence continues at coordinate 87,312,239 of NC_083369.1, read as the reverse complement.
GGAAGGTGATCAAAGAGCTAGCAAACTGAGTTCATGTCAGAGAAAGCCCCTGTTCCCCTTGTTAGTACATCCACTTTGACACTGAAATGCCATGGACTACATCTGGCAGAGGTTCTAGGTTATCTCCATTAATGCTCCTCTTGTGGAGGATCAGTCTCAGAAAAGATTCCTGGAACCATATTTTTTGGTTCTGTTGCTCTCCTTGTGGATTTCTTGTACCCTGCAGGTCTTTCTATCTCCCCCTACTTTCATAAGATTCCCTGCACTCTTCCCAAGATTTGGCTATGAGTCTCAGCACCTCCTTTAATACCCTGCTGGGGAGAGTCTTTCAGAGGACCTCTGCAGTAAGCTCATGTCCTGTTGCCTGTTTTCTCCCTATTCAGATGTCTATGCCCTTTGTCCTTCTAAATATGGATTGATTATATTAACCTTACCTTCTTTAACTTCTTTAGGTGTACAGATTTTAATATGATTATCCTTTATTATATGTCTAATATCCACTTATAAGTGAGTATATAACATGTGTGTCTTTTTGTTTCTGGGATACCTCACTCAGTATGATCTTTTCTAGTTTCCCCCATTTGCTTGCATATTTCATGATTTCCTTGTTTTTAAATGGTAAGTAGTAATCCATTGTATAAATATACCACAATTTCTGCATCCATTCCTCTGTCAAGGGACTCCTGGGTTGTTTCCTGATTCTGACTATTCCTAATAAAGCTGCTACAAACATGAATGATCAAAAGTCCTTGTTGTATACTTAAGTATATTTTGGCCAGTCCTAAAGATACCTGATAAACTAGGTTCAGATGGAAGGGGAGGAGGATCTCCCCTATCAGTGGACTTGGAAAGAGGCAGGGAGAAGTTGAGGGAGGGAAGGTGGGATTGGGAGGGAATAAGGGAGTGGGCTACAGCTGGGATACAAAGTTAATAAAATGTAACTAAATATTAAAAAATAAATATTTAATTAAAAAATGAAAGACCCAGAAATAAACCTACATAACTCCAGACACCAAATTTTTTGACAAAGATGCCAAAACCATACAATGGGAAAAAAATATAGCATCTTCAACAAATGGTGCTAGTCAATCGGATGTCCACATGTAGAAAAATGCAAATACACCCATTTGTATCACCTTGCACAAAATGAAATTTCAAGTGGATCAAAGATCTCAACATAAACCAGACACATTAAATCTCTTGGAAGAAAAATTGGAGAATAGCCAAGAACTCATTGTCACTGGAGACAATATCATGAACAGAACACCAACAGCTCAGGTTCTAAAATCTACATTAATAAATGGGAATTCTCAGTATTCTAACTTAAGATCAGGTATTTTTATGCCTTCAGCACTGAACAATTTTGCTGAGGATTGATCTAGCCTTTAACGGTTTTGCTGTTTCTCCTTCCTGTGAATTTTAAGATTTGTTCAATTTGATATCTTTGTGAAGAATTTCATTTATATTGCTATGACATACTTGATGATGTCGCTTCCTCTAATTTTTGTTTTATTTTCTCTCATCACAGAAAAACTTCCCGTACTTTGTTTAGTTAGCATGAGAACAACATCACCAATTCTACTGTTACTGATTTTATATCACCTCAGTTTAGATGACATGTCATGCTGAAAATAAAATCTCACACTTTGGATTCCAAATTATAAAAAGAGAGAAACTGTTGGGTGAAAATTTATATAGAGTTCACACCTGATCCAACTATATGGTCAGGATGATAGTTTTCTGTAATAATAACATAGAAAATGTGCTTTCAAAGTCTAATGTTTTCAAAATCTAATGTTATATTGTGGCTCCCAGAAAGACTAGATGCGCTTGACTTTTACTATGATATTCCAAATTATAGTACAATAATGGTTAACATATTTTGATACAATGCATGGATGACAAAGAAAACATAACAGAAGGATTTTATATACAAAGCAATTATTTTGAATGGTTACAGAAGTAGAAAAACATATAAGAGGATAATTTATACTATTACAATTCAGAGGTAGCTATTCTTACATGATTTATAGCCACATATATGTGAAAGTGTATTGTATAAGAGACACTAAGTCTAATTAAAAACAGTATAATTTTTACATATCATTAAATATCTTTCTTAAGTCCAAAGATTTAAGGTTTTATTTTGTTCTCTTTCTAATTCTGAATTAGGCTTCCAGTTTGAACTGAGCACTGTGATTAGTATAACCCCAATTCTATGAATTGCATTTAATACATAAATTACAAAAAGTTTCAAATATCTACAAATTATATTCTACATAACAAGGATTTTCATCTTCCATGTTCATGAACATTATTATTGTTACAGAAATGTGCTTATTCTGTAGCAAGATAAAAAACATTTTGTTTTAGTTAAGAAAAACACAAACAACTTAATTGCTGCTATCATAACTCATAAAAAAGTACAAAACAGCATAAAAACACAAGAAACAATGTAACAATGAATGGTTTTGTCAAGAGTTTTTGGAGTAAAGCCTAATTTAGGAAAGCTTTACAAAACATGATATGAATATTTACAGCTTGGGTAGAAGATATTCATATCAATTACATCTTTTAAAAATTTTTCTTTAGTATTATTTATTACAATTTATTCACCTTGTATACTGGCTGTAGCCTCCTCCCTCATCTCCTCCAGGTTCCACCTTCCATCCCTCTTGCCACCCTATGTTTCTTTCCTAGTCCTCTGAAAGGGTAGGTCCTCCTCCCCTATCAGGTTTCATCAGGACTGCCTGGATCCTATTTCTCTTTGGTCTAGTTAGGCCACCTCACCATGGGGAAGTTATCAAAGATCCAGCAACTGAGTTCATACCAGAGACAACCCCTGCTCCCCACACTAGGGAAACCACATGGGAACCAAGCTGCCTATGGGCTACATCTGTAGCAGGGGTCCTAGGTCCTCTCCATGCATGGTCATTGTTTGGTTCATCAGTCTCTTCAGTACACCTTGAGACTAGATCTTTTGGCTCTGTTAGTCTTTTTATGGAGCTTCTTTCCCCTGCAAGTCTTTCTCTTTCACCATCCTTCCATAAGATTCCCTGCACTCTGTCAAAAGATAGGCTTTGAGTTTCAGCATCTGCTTTCCCTGTTCAGTAGAGTCTTTCAGAGGCCCCCTGTTTAAGGCTTCTGTCTTGTGTAACCTGTGTTCTCCTACTTCCAATATCTATCTTGTTTGCCCTTCTGAATGAGGATCAAGCCTCTTCCCTAGGGTCCTCCTTGGTGTTAAGCTTCTTTAGAACTATAAATTTTAGTATGTTTACCCTATATTATACTGCTAATATCCACTTATAGGTGAGTATAGGTCATATGTGTCTTTCTGGTTCTGGATACCTCATTCCGGATGATTTTTGCTAGTTCCATCCACTTGCCTGCAAATTTCATAATTTCCTTGTTTTAAAATTCTGAGTACTATCCTGTTGTGTAAATGAACCACAATTTCTGTATCCATTCCTCTGTTGATTGACATCTGGGTTGTTTCCAGATTCTGGCTATTACAAATAAAGCTGCTATGAGCATAGATGATCAAATGTCCTTATTGTATGGTGGGGCATCTTTTAAGTATATACCTAAGAGTGGTATAGCTGGATTTTGAGGAAGTGCTTTTCCTAATTTTCTGAGAAAGTGCCAGATTGTTTTCCAAAGTGGTTGTACATGTTTACATTCCCACAACAAAGGAGGAAGGTTTCTTTTTCTCCACAATCTCTCCAGCATGCTTTGCCCCTTGAGTTTTTGTTGTTGTTGTTGTTTTTGTTTGGTTTTATTTTGGCTTGGTTTGGTTTCTTAGCCATAATGATGGGTGTAATGTGAAATCTCAGGGTCATTTTGATTTCCATTTCCTTGATGACTGAGTAAGTTGAGCATGTTTCTCTACCATTCAATATTCCTCTGTTTAGAATCTTCTGTTTAACTATGAACCCCATTTTTATTTGGGTTACTTTGTTGGTGTTTAACTTCTTGAGTTCTTCATATATTCTGGATATTAGCCCTCTGTCAAAGGAAGGGTTGGTGAAGATCTTTCCCCCATCTGTAGCCTCTCATTATGTTTTGTTCAGAGTGTCCTTTACTTTACAGAAATTTTCAGTTACATGAGATCCCATTTATTGACTATTGATCCAAAAGCCTATGCTGTTGTTGTTCTGTTCATGAAGTTGTCTCCTGTGCCAATAAGTTCAAGGCTTTTCCCCACTTTTTATTCTAACAGATTTAGTATGTCTGGTTTCATGTTTAGGTCTTTGATCAACTTGGACTTGAGTTTTGTGCAAGGTGATAAATATGGTTCTATTTTCATTTTACAACATGTAGACATCCAATTAGACTGTCACCATCTGTTGAAGATGCGATCTCTTTTTCAATTGGATAGTTTTGATTTCTTTGTTAAAAATCAAGTCTCTGTAGGTGTGTGGGTATATTTTTGGACCATCATTTCGATGACATCAATCGATCAATCTGTTTCCATGCCAATACATGTCACTTTTGTTAATGTTGCTCTATTGTATAACTCTAGATCATGAATGGAGATATTTCCAGAAGATCTTTTATTGTACAGGGTTTTCTTTGGTAATCTGAGTTTTTTTTTTTCAATATGAAATTGAGAATTGCTCTTTTTTTAATTAAATTTTTATTTTGTAATTTTCATTAACTTTTTATTTTTTATATTAATTGCAGTTTATTCACTTTGTATCCCAGCTGTAGCTCCCTCCCTCCTCCATTCCCATTCCCACCCTCCCTGCCTCATCTCCTCCTATACCCCTCTCCCAGTCCACTGGTAGGGGAGGCCCTCCTCCCTTTCCATCTGACCTTAGCTTATCATGCCTTATCATGACTGGCTGCATTGTCCTCTTCTGTTGTCTGGCAAGGCTTCTCAACCCTCAGGAGGCAGTGATCATAATGCTAGTGACTGAGTTCATGTCAGAGACAGTCCCAGTTCCCATTACTAGGGAACCCACTAGGATACTGCCTGTCATGGGATACATCTGAGCAGGGGTTCTAGGTTATATCCATGAATGGTCCTTGGTTAGAGAATAAGTCTTAGGAAAGCCTCCTGTGCCCACATATTTTGGTTCTGTTGCTCTCCTTGTGTAGCTAATGTACTCTCCAGTTCTTACTATCTCCTACTTCTTTTATAAGATTCACTGAACTCTGCCCAAAATTTGGTTATTAGTCTCAGCCTCTGCTTTGATACCCTGCTGGGTAGTGTCTTTCAGAGGTCCTCTGTGGTAGGCTCCTGTCTTGTTTCCTCTTTACTCCTTCTTCCAATGTACATTCAGTTTGTCTTTCTGAGTGAAGATTAATAATCTCCCCCATGCTCTTCCTTCTTGCTTAGCTTCTTTAGATGTACAGATTTTAGTATGTTTATCCTATCTTTTAGGTCTAGTATTCACTTAAAAGTGAATATATACCATGTGTTTCTTTCTTCTTCTGTGATACCTTACTCAGAATGAACTTTTCTAGATTTCACCATTTGCTTGCAAACTTCATGATTTCCTTGTTTTTAATTGCCTTGTTTTTAATTGCTGAGTAGTATTCCATTGTGTAAATATACCACAATTTAAGTATCCATTCCTCCATTGAGGGACGTCTGGGATGATTCCAGGTTCTGGTTATTACAAATAAACCTGATATGAAAATGGCTGAACAAATGTCCTTGAGGTGTCCTTGAGAGTATTTTGTATATATGCCTACAAGTGGTATAGCTGGATCTTGAGAAAATGCTATTCCTGATGGTCTGAGAAATGGAAAAATTTATTTAAATTGGTAGTACAAGTTTACATTCCCACCAGCAATGAAGAGGATTCTCCTTTCTCCACATCCTCTCCAGCATGCATTGTACTTGAGATTTTTATCTTAGCCATTCTGATTTGTATAAGGTGAAATCTCAGGGTTGTTTTGATTTGCATTTTCCTGATTACTAAGGACTTTGAGCATTTCTTTCATTGTTTCTCTGCCATTCCATATTCCTCTACACAGAATTCTCTACTTAGCTCTGTACCCAATTTTTAAATTGGACTATTTGATTTGTTGCTCTTTAACCTTTAGTTTTTTATATATTCTGGATATTAGCCCTCTGTCAGATATAGGGATGGTGAAAACACTTTTCCAGAGTGTAGGCTGTCATTTTCTTCTGATGACAATGTTTTTTTGCTTTACAGAAGCTTTTCAGTTTCATGAGGTCCCGTTTATTGACTGTTGATCTTAGAGCCTGTGCTGTTGGTGTTCTGTTCAAGAAGTTGTGTCCTGTGCCAAGGAGTTCTAGGCTCTTCCCCACTTTTTCTGCCAATCAAATAAGTTTGTTTGTCTTATTTTATGTTGATGTCTTTGATCCACATGGACTTCAGTTTTGTGCAGGGTGATAAAAATGAATCTATTTGCATTTTCTACATGTAGACATCCAGACAAACCAGCACCATTTTTTGAATATGCTGTCTTTTTTCCATTGAATGGTTTTGGCCTCTTTGTCAAAAATCTAATATCCGTGAGTGTGTGGATTTATTTCTGGGTCTTGTATTTGAATCCACTGATCCACCGTTCAGTTTCTATGCCAATACCTTGCAGTCTTTATTAATATTGCTCTGTAGTACAGCTTGAGATCAAGGATTGTGATACCTCTAGACAATCTGCTGTTGTACAGTATCATTTTGGCAATTCTGTTTTTTTTTTCCATATGAAGTTGAGAATTTTTCTTTCAAGGCCTGTAAGAATAATGTTGGTATTTTGATGGGAATTGCATAGATTCTGATTGCTTTTGGCAGGATGGCCATTTTCAATATGTTAACCTTACTGATCAATGAGCACAGGAGATATTTCAATCTTCTGATATCTTCTTCAATTATTTTCTTCTGAGACTTAAAGTTTTATTTAAACAGGTCTTTCACTTGCTTGGTTAGAGTCACACCAAGGTACGTTATTTTATTAGTTGTTATTGTAAAGGGTGCTGTTTCCCTGAATTCTTTCTTGGCCCTTTTGTCTTTGATATACAGGAGGGCTTTTGATTTGTTTTTTTGAGTTAATTTTGTATCTAGCCACTTTCCTGAAGATGTTTACAGCTGAAGAAGTTTTCTGGTTGATTTTGGGGGTCACTCAGGTATACTATCATATCATATGCAAATAGTGATACTTTGATATCTTCCTTTCCGATTTGTATTCCCTTGATCTCCTTTCCTTGTCTTATTGCTCTAGCTAGGACTTCCAGTACTATGATGAAAAGATATGGAGAGAGTAGGAAGACTTGCCTTGTGCCTGATTTCAGTGGGATCGATTTAAGTTTCTCTCCATTTAGTTTGAAATTGGCTATATGTTTGCTGTATATTGTCTTTACTAGGTGTAGGTATTTGTTTTTTATATCTGATCTCTCCAGAACTTTAAACATGAATAGGTTTTGGATTTTGTCAAGTGTTTCTTCAGCATCTAAGGAGATGATCATGTGGTTTTTCTCCTTCAGTTTGTTTATATTGTGAATTATATTGATGGATTTCCTTGTGTTGATACACCCTTGCATGCTTTGGATGAAGCCTACTTAGTCATGGTGGACGGTATCTCTTATATGTTCTTGGATTCGGTTTGCAAGTATTTTATTGAGTATTTTTGCATCAATGTTCATAAGAGAGATAGGTCTGAAGTTCTCTTTTTGTTGGCTCTTTGTGTGGGGTTTAAGTATCAAGGAGACTGTGGCTTCACAGAACGAGATTGTTCCTTCTCTTTCTATTTTGTGGAATAGTTTGAAGAGAATTGGAGTTAGCTCTTCTTTGAAGGTCTGGTAAAATTCTGCTCTGAAACTATCTGGCAGTGGAAAAAATTTTTTTTTGGCAGGGAGACTTTTGATGACTGTGTCTATTTCCTTGGGGGATATAGGGCTATTCGATCTATGTACCTGATCTTGATTTAATTTTGGCAAATGTAATCTATGAAGAAAATTGTTCATTTCATTTAGATTTTCAAATTTTGTGGCATATAGGCTTTTGTAGTAAGATCTATTGATTAGATTTTCTCAGTGTCTGTTGTTATGTCCCCCTTTTCATTTCTGATGATGCTGATTTGGATAGTTTCTCTCTGCCTTTCAGTTAGCTTGGCTAAGTGTTTTTCTATCTTCTTGATTTTCTCAAAGAACCACCTCTTGGTTTCACTGATTCTTTAACTTGTTTTATTTGAGTCTAATTTATTCATTTCAGCTCTGATTTTAATTATTTTTAACTGATTACTCCTCTTGTGTATGTGCTTCTTCTTCTTCTTCTTCTTTTTTTTTTTCACTAGGGCTTTCAGGTGGGCCATTAAATTGCTCTTATGAAATATTTCAAATATCTTCTTGAAGGCACTTAGTGCTATGAACTTTCCTCTTAGCACTTCTTTCATAAGTTTGAATATGTTTTGTCCCATGAGTTTGCATATGTTGTGCCTTCAGTTTCATTGAATTCTAGGAAGTCTTTATTTTTTTTTCTTTATTTCTTCCTTAACCCATTTATGGTTGAGTAGCTAGTTGCTCTGTTTCCATGTGTGTGTGTGTAGGCCTTTTGGTATTTCTGTTGTTGTTGAGGTCCAAGTTTATTCCATGGTGGTCAGATAGAATACAAGGGATTATTTCACACTTCTTGAATCTGTTGTAGCTTGCTTTGTGGACAACTATATGGTCTATTTTGGAGACGGTTTCATGAGGTGACAAAAAGAAGTTTTACTCTTTTGAATTGGGTGAAAGGTTCCATTTGATTCAGGACCTCTGCAAGTGTCTTTATTTCCCTATTTAGCTTCTTTCTAGATGATCTGTCCCTTAATGAGAGAGGAGTGTTGAAAATTCCCACTATTAAGGTGTTGGGATTGATGTGCAATTTAAGCTTTAGTAATATTTCCTTTACAAAAATATATGCTCATGTATTTGGGGCATAGATGTTCAGAATTGTGATGTCCTCCTAGTGTATTTTTCCTTTGATAAGAATGTAATGCTCCTCCTCATTTTTTGATTAATTTTGCTTTAAAACTATTTTATTATATATTGGAATACCTATCCCAGCTTGTTTTCTGGGTCCATTTACTTTAAAAACATTTTCTATCCCTTTATTTTGAGGCAGTGTTTATCTTTTTTGCAAGAGATATGTTTCTTGGATGCAGCAGAATAATGGATCTTGTTTCTGCAACCATTCTGTTAGTGTGTGTCTTTCTCTTGTGGGGAGGAGGTGAAGAGTGGAGTCCATTGATGTTGTTTAATAATAGTGACCAATAAATGTTAGTTTTTTTATTGTGGATTTGGCAATGTTACTGTGTTTCATTGCTTGTTCTCTTAATTTTTTGTTATGAAGTTATCTATTTTCTATGTTTTCTTGGGTGTAGCTGTTTTTGTTGGATTGGAATTTTCTTTTTAGTATCTTCTGTAGGGCTGTTTTGCTGTGTAGATATTGTTTAAGTTTAGTTTTGTCATGGAATATTTTATTTCTCCATCTATGTTGATTGAAAACTTTGCTGGGTATAGCAGTCTGGGTTGGCATCTGTGGTCCCCTAAAGTCTGCATGACATCTGCCCACGCCTTTCTGGCTTTCGTAGTTTCTGTTGAGAAATCTGGTGTGATTCTGATAGGTCTATCTTTGTAAGTTACTTGGCCTTTTTTCCCTTGCTGCTTTTAATGTTTTTTTCTTTGAACTATAGATTTAGTGTTTTGACTATTATGTGATGTGAGGAGTTTCTTGAGGCCATCACACCTGCCTCAACGGAGCTGTGAGGCCTGTGCTTGTGTCAAGGGGAATGCAAGGGGATTAAGTATATGCCACACTCAGTCCCCTGAAAAGTCCATGGGTGACCTTAATCCAAATGGTCTCAGCACATGGTGTCCCTCTCTCCTAAGAAGCCTGAATGTTGATGTTCTGGCTTCAGCTGCCCCTCCACTCACCAATTTCAGAGTTTCAGGTCCTCTGCTGCTCAATTATGGTGCATGTTTGTCACCACCATCTTGTACTTCCTCTCAAGATATTGGATTACACACATGTCAAGGGTCACAGCCAGCAGAGCCTTGCAGGCTCCCCAGATGCAGGAAAAATGAAATGCCCACTCCTGAGCTCTCAATGTATAACAGAAGTCTTGGGGCTCAGTTGTTTCTGACTTTGACCCCAGGGAAAAGCCTTACCATGCACAGTCTTGACAATGCTCAAAAGCAAGACACACCTGATTTCAAGAGCCTTGCTTGGGAATCCCCTAACACTGCTCCCCTACCTCACAAGCCCCTGCTGTATCGGAGGCCACAGACACCTTAGTCTTCACTGGATTAGCAATTGTTATTTTTTTTCTTTTTCTTTCATTTGTGTCATACTCATATGGACCACTCTGAATTTTGCTTTCATTTCAGCTGGAAAGTAGAATAGCTGAATCTTAATAATTAATACAGAAGAATAAGTTTGTTTTGTTTCACAGTTATGGAGATTCAAGAATATAACATGCTATATGTATGGCTTCTGCTGTATCTTATGGTGGAAAGGCAATCGTGTGTGTGTGTGTGTGTGTGTGTGTGTGTGTGTGTGTGTGCTATAGAATCAAGACAAAGGAGTAGATAAAAGCCAAGTTTATTTCACAACCACCCATTTTTATAGTAGCTAATCAATTCCTTCAAGTTTGAATCTAATCTCAACAGTAAGACATTAAGCTCTCTTAAATACCCAGTCACCCTTTTTAAATTTCTGTGCCTTACCAATGCTAAAATAGGGGATAAACTTTATTGTAAGATTTGGAAAGAACAAATATTTAGATCAAAAACAATAACAGGACTTTTTTTTCCTAATAGGCATGAAGGCCTGTGTCTACAATTTTCTAAGGATTCAGGAAATTAAGACAGGAGAATTACTACAAGTTCACAGTGAGCCTAAGTTACAGAGTGACTGTGATACCAACCTGAACTTCAAAGGGAAACCCTGTATGCAAATATATATATATATATATATATACACATATATATGTATATATATGTATATATGTATATATATACACATATATATGTATATATATGTATATATGTATATATATACACATATACATATGTATATATATGTGTATATATATATGTATGTATATACACATATATATATGTATATGTGTGTGTATATATATATATACATATATATGTGTGTGTGTATATATATATATATATGAACTCTGTTTCATTTCAGTGTATTTGGTTGTGCACTGGGAGTATTCAGTGATGTAATAATATTCTAGCATATTTGAACCACCAAAGGTATCACAGTGTGGTAAAAAAATCAGCAAAACTTTTTCTTCTTTTGGTTTCATCTTACATCTTTCAATAAGATTATGCATATAGATTAAGATAATAAAATCCTAAGTATGATATATATATATATATATATATATATATATATATATATACTTTTTTTTCTTTCTACAGAAACAGTAGGTGGCAATAACCTGTGAACACCAATACTCTACTCTAAAGCAGACAGTTAAAATTTCCAGAGAGGGGCAAGGAAGAAATTTGAAAGCTTTTTTGTACTTCAAATGAGCTTAGACATTTCTATTTAGAACTCTTCATATATAAAATATGATTTTTGTACATCTTATAGGCAGGGTACATTTTGGTCAAAGGTTTTAGAGACTGACAGAATATCCAACCAATGCCTACCCCAAACTGAAACCCACCCCATGGGAGAGAACCAACCCCTGATGCCATTAAAGATACTCTGCTATGTTTATAGACAGGAGCCTAGAATAACCATTCTCTGAATGTACCCACCCAGCAGCTGATCCAATCAGATGCTCAGACTCACAGCTAAGCATTAGGCAGAGCTCCTGGTGACTGGTGGATAAGAAGATGAATGGAGTCAACTAAACTAGACTTGTGGAGGCTTACACAGATGGAAGAACTAACCAAAGAACATGCATGAACTGGTCCAAGACCCCCTGCACATATGTAAGCAATGGGCAGGATGATCTTCACGTGGACTTCCTAGTAAGTTGAGTGGATACAATTTATGACCTGGACTGTGTTGCCTTCTTTCTTTCACTTTCTCTTAATGGGGCTGCCTTGACTGGTCTCAGTGGATGAGCTCTGTACTGATGTGACTTGATGTGCTATGGTGTGTTGGGGGGTCTCCCCTTTTCTGAGAAATAGAGATGGGGTAATAGGGGGAAGAGGTTTGGAGGTAGGGAGGAAGGAAGGGCTATGTTTTAATATAAAATGGATATATAAATTAAAAGTAAAATTTTTAAATGTGTTTCTACCCCCACTTCCCTTTTAAAATGGTTTAGAATCTAGAAAAATCATATAGTTTCTATTTTTAAAATGCTTTATTTGACAAGGGGAATATTTAAGAGGCATGTTGTAGTACTGCAGAGTGATTTTTCCTGTCCATGTTGGTGAGGCTTTCACAGTAGGTTAGTTCCATTACTCTTGACTAGCTTCTTTTGTGGAAAAGAATATTTCTCCATGATGCTCCTCCATGCCAGTTTACCAATCATTTTCAACAATCCTTAATCTGATTTTATGTTCAAGCTGTGAAAACCTAATGTGTCAGCTGCGCTTTTCATGCAGTAATGTCACAGATTCTTGCTCTGTGAGCCAAGGAACCTGGAAGAACCAGAAGACAAGCTCAGGCAAAGGGAACTTGTTAAATACAGTCATGAAAGCAGCCAAATCCATCAAGCACTTGACTAATAAAGCCAAGGGCAAGATTCCAAGTGCACACTAATAGATTAAGACCAAGTTACTATCTGATTGTGTTTATTGGGATTTTATATTCCAACTCAGAGCATTGCTGTGAAACTAAAGAAACTTGAACTAATAGACTTCTAAAGTTATAGAAAAATCTCCAGGGAATTAGAACAATTTTATTTTTTAAAATTCATATGGTCAAAGAGATTTGGATTAGTTGTCAAATCAAATGCTATTTGTGAGGTATCCGGAAATACTAGCCTCTCAAAATTTGCTTTGTATGTTTTTACCTATATTAAGCATCTGTTTTTTTTTTTGTTTGTTTGAATTGAACATATCAGATAGTTATTATTTATGGATGCTAGCCATATTTGACAGTTAAACAAATTTCAGAAATACTACTACCTACTTTTGTGTTCTATTGTCTTGCTCAAATTTTTTTTAAGTTTTTCAGATACCATTTTATTTGTTCTTCGAGAAACAATTATTCTTAAGTACTTTATTTGCTCTTTCTTTTTTAATTTCTTTTTTATTATTCTTTATTATTATTAGTTACATTTTATTAACTCTGTAACCAGGCTGTATCCTGTTCCCTTATTCCCTCCCAATCCCACCCTCCCTCCCTCTGCTTCTCCCTGCTTCTTTCCAAGCTGTCATTTTCCTCCAGATTTCTCACCTTCTTGATTGCATTTGACTGTTCTTTAGGTTACAATTATTTAAGAGTGCCAAAATTGAGCCTCATTGCCAGTTATTCCTATGTTGTTTGGCTGCCTGTTTATTGAAACACCCCAAGTTTCCAAAGTTTCATTTGGTTATTCAGTTGATCACATAGAAAACTTTTTCCAGATAAAACCCACATTATATGTTGAATGAAGACATTTCACCTAAGTTGCTTTTGAATATTTCTTTGATCTTTAAAAAAAACTGCATAATCCAAAGGCCTTTTTTTATTAGTCTATGAACATGTGTGTTTGTATGTATCTCTGTGTATGTGTGTGAGAGAGAGTATTTGTGTGTATGTATTTGTGTGTGTATAGATGAGAGAATGTATGTGTGTTTTCTTCTGTCTGTGTCATGGAGTAATTTTCATATAATATTGTATAGAAAACAATATGAGGAAACCTGGGCAAATGTGTTCCACAAAATCTTACTGTTTCTCCTGAAATATATTCTGCTATTTAACTATTGTGTTCTGTTAATTCCAAATTTTAGATGATTATTTCTTCAAATACTTTATGAGATTGGTGGCGATGACTAAGAAGGATCCAAAAATCCACTTCTGTTTCTTCCCAAATTGTAAATATTCCAGTTTGAAGTAAATAACCTGGCTTGGATCAAGATATAAAATTTTATCTTTTTGGACCTCTGAATTTACTCCTTCCCAGTTTCATAAATTTTGATTATTAATATAAGCAAGAAACATGTCTGTTTTGTTTTGATTTATATTGAGGAAACCTCAGATGTTGGTTCATACACTGAACACCAAGCATAATATAGTCACAATAATACACATTGACATAATCTTTGCCTCTAAGGATATTAGAACTAGCTTTTATTAAACAATTCTAGAATAGTGTTGTAACATCAATTTCATGTGTATTTATTGATGTTGTGAGAGCCAACTGAACCTTCATTGTAGGGTTGAGATAGACGAGGTATCTATTCTTCCTTAAATCTAAAAGATAAATAGCAACTGAAAAAGACAGAGCTTAAATGTTTAAATGCCTTGTTTGTATCTGTGTACATACATATTATTTATAAATGTATATATACATGTATATACATCTGTACAACTACCCCTCATAACTGGTTATGTGTATTTCTTTATATACATGTGTGTTTTGAAAAGCTAATACCCATTTTCCTTATGTGATTAAATATTTTTTTCAAACATTAAAATTATCCATTTGTATTTATTTAAGAAATAAGTGTTCATCATTTTTACATTATTCATTCAATATGACTCAGGATGGCCACTTTGCAAACCATCTAAATCATGAAATTTTCAGGTAAATGGTGGGAACAGGAAGGGATCATCCCAAGTGAGCTATCCCAGAAGCAGGAAGACACATGGTATTTACTCACTCATATAGACATACAATATAGGATAAACCTACTAAAATCTGTACACCTAAAGAAACAAATCAAGAGGGAGAACTCTGGCTAAAATGTTCAATCCCCATCGAGAAAGGCAAAGAGGATGGACATCAGAAGAAGGAGAAAACAGGGATCTTGGACTACAGCCACCATTGTTACTACCATCTCATTGGCGGCTGTTGGAGCTACCACCAGGGCATTAGCCATGAGTCATACTGGGCAGACTGCTCAGACCCTGAATAATCTTTTAGCCAATGTAGCTCATGCCTTAGTTGTACATAAAGGAATTAATGCTCAACTAAAAGGAAGCTTGATGGTGGTCAATCAGAGGATTGACCTCTTGCAGGAGCAAATTGATACCCTATGGCAAATCACTCAACCTGGCTGTCAATGAAAGTATGCTGGACTTTGTGTCACTAGCATACAACATGAGAATTTTTCCTGTGCTGCAAATCTGTCTAAACAATTGTAGAGCTATATTTTAGGTAATTGGACTGGAGAATTCGATACTACGATGGAGCAGCTGAGAGTGGCCATTGTCACAGTAAATTCTACCAGAGTGGACGCAGGACTAGCCACAGGATTATCAACATGGATTGCTGCAGCCATGAATCATCTGAAGGAATGGGCGGGCATGGGAGCGTTAGCAGGCCTTCTGGTGTTGGTCTCCTTGGTTTGCCTGTGGTATATATGCAAGATTAGAGTCTCACAACAGTGTGATGCAGCCATGATCATTCAGGCCTTTACAGCCATTGAAGCAGGACATTCTCCCCAAGCATGGTTGGATACCATAAAAAGCTAAAATGATACGCTCAGGATGCGAGGCTAAGCACTGCATTCAGGGTCAGCCGCTTTCAACCCAGAGAAGAGCATGTCTGATTGCATGCGGGTTGATGCCCCAGGTCCCGCCTCTGAGAAAAAGGTATCGGCCGGGTCTAATGCTCTTTGGGTGGATGACACCTAAATGAACATCGGTACAAAGTCCCAATTTATTTCTAATATCAGAGATCGGACCTCTACTCTTGCCTGATGCGTCTAAAACAAAAAGGGGGAACTGTAGAGAGCTGCGGAATGCTATGCCTTAAAGATGGAGCTGGTTTCCGCCTTCCACCTTCCCGATGGTGAGTGCTCTCTGTCATGAACAATTCCACATTTGGCTAAGGCTGAGGATCTGGCTTGCTTCCATGTATGTGGACCTATCTGCATTGCCCCCGTGGCACGCCTGGGTTGGCTACCCAGAGGCTATTTAAGCTGTGGGCTGGCTTTCCCCAGGGTCCGAGGATTGTTCAAGGTTCCTGAATAAACTGCATTGAAAAAAATAATAATAAAAAAAAAAAAAAAGAAAACAGGGAACAAGTTAGGAGCCTACCACAGAGGACTTCTGTAAGGCTCTTCCTTGCAGACTATCAAAGCTGATGCTGAGACATATGGCCAAACTTTGGGCAGAGTGCAAGGAATCTTATGAAAGAAGTAGAAAATAGTAAGATCTGGAGAAGACAGGAACTCCACAAGAAGAGCAACAGAAAAAAAAAATCTGAGCACAGGGGTCTTTCCTGAGACTGATACTACAACCAAGTAGCATGCATGGAGAAAACTTAGAACCCCATCACAGATGTAGCCCATGGCAGTTTAGTGTCCAAGTGGGTTCCATAGTAATGGGAGCAGACATGAACTGATTGGCCTGCTCTTTGATCACCAACCCCTGAGGGGAGAGCAGCCTTACCAGGCCACAGAGGAAGACAATGCAGCCACTCCTGATGAGACCTAATAGACTAGGATCAGAAGGAAGGAAAAGAAGACCTCTCCTATCAGTGGACTTGGGGAGTGTCATATGTGGAAAAGGGGGAGGAATGGAGGGATTGGGAGGGAAGAGAGGAGGGAGCTACAGGAGGGATAAAAGTGAATAAAGTGTAATTAATAAAAAATGTAAAAATAAAAAAAATCACAAAACAGTAAAAAAAAAAGAGTTGTTTTACTGACTTATTCTCTCAAGTACGAATTCAATTGAAACCATTGTTTTTATATAGTACTTTTAGCCAAACTTTCCTAATAGCCTCTTTCCAATTTGAACTTAAAAACCCAAAATATATCTAGATATATGAGTAAGAAATTCAGCTAAGCTAATGGCTCTTAGTCAATTCAGAGCTGTGAAGAGAACTAATTTTAACCTGGGAGATCGATTGAAAATGTGGGAAAGTCAGACAGTAGGAAACCAGAGACTAAAGGCACTTAAAATTGGGTTAGAAGTGGAATTTCAGACTATAAAATGCTTGAAGATTTGGAGGAACCAAGCAGTCGTGATTCTGGTGATTCTGCTAGGGAGATGTGTTAGACTTCCTGGCTACTGAAGGGTAGCATATCCTGGGGAAAATTATAATTAAAGCACAGCAGATTTTCGTTTTCTTTTTCAGAAAAATTGTGAACAGCAAGATGAATTCAGTGCAGCCTCCCAAAGGACTGTTCAAAGATCTCCAGGTAAAGAAAAATCTGTTCTGGAAACAGGGGAAAAAGAAGAAAATGGAATAAAATAAGACTCTGTGGCATCAGTTAAGAATTTTAGGGGAAAAGATAAAGGCAGCAGGAAAGTAAAAAAATAAATAAATAAATAAATTCAAGCTCACAAGAGCAGTCAGAGATTCAAAAGGGTAGAAGTAATGGGAAACCTTTGTTATTATATCATAGAAAAATCAGAATCATAATGGATTGCCTAATACATTGAAGAAAGCACAATTAAAATGACTAATAACTGCCTTTTCATGTCTATATTTAACAATAATAATGTATTTCTTTCTAAAAGCTTTTTGGGTAAGTTTGAAATAATGGAAACAAGACAGAAAGTGAACATAGGGAGCTAGTCATTAAATGAAAAAGAAATTACATTAGGGAATAGGAAATTTCTGGTCTGGATTCTTATGTCCTTTTATAATGCTCTGTTTTGCCTCCTTAGGTCAAATTTAGATCTGTTTGTAGGAAGATAAGCAATGTGAGAGAATATCAGTAGAAATTAGTTTTATCTGTGCTTAGAATCATAGTATTTTAAACACAGTTATGTTATAGGTTGGGAGTTTCATCAAATTTTTGTTATTCAATAGACATATAATAGAAAACCATTAAAATTTCAACATGAAGGAAAAATCACTGGCTGTCTGACTGTCTTCAAAAGATAATAAGGAATATTTGCATCTAGTAGACACTCCCAAATTGATGTACTTTAGACAAAGAGTGTTGCATTTGAAGCATGTTTGTATTTTGTACGTTTTGAAATCATTCAAAACAAGATAATAGAAAAAATAAAATTGTACAAATTTTTACATTAGTGATCCTTGCCTTAATATTTGCAACTATGCTTTCCATCAACTTCTCTAAATACCATTTTTATCAAACTCAGGTTTAGTCATATAAAATTTTAGAATCATATTCTTTGCTAGACATCTATTCTATTAAATCATGAAACTGTGTCCCAAGAGGTAAGATTAGAAAAGTAGTCTTCTGGTATTCTCAACCCAATCTTAACTAACATGTTATTTTTATGATAATTGTTAGATGATTTAGAAATGTAATAGAACAGGTTATTTGGAAATCTTACATATTTAATTCTCACATATTAACTCTTTGGATATGATTATGGGGGAAAATGTGAATCCCTGAGATCAACCTGCTTAATGTCATCTCGAGAGTTCCAGAGTCAGAACTCATATCATATATCTGGTTCTAGGTTCTGGGTTTAAATCACTAACTTTTATTGATAATATATTGCATTGCACAGGAATAAAGTTTGAGAGAAAGTGCATGAGACGTTTTCTTTTATGTGGGATAAGGTCAACATATCTGAAACATCTTTTATCCTAAATGGTTTGCATTTATAAAAAATATCAACTAGATAACTAACATCAGCTCTATGTTCCCTACGTTATGCAATTCCATGCTCAGAAAAAGAGCTAATTTTCTAATTGAAAAATTCAAGAGAAATAATTGATATCTTTTCTTTCTTTTAATCTCTCAGCCTCTCTTCAGAAACCATGCATTTTCCAGTGATTGTATGCTTTAACTATTTCAAGGCCAAGTTACTCACAGTACTGGGAAAATCAGTTTGTTATATGCTATCTATAGGTGAGGATAATCATTAAGAGTCTCATTTTTATACACACATAACATAACTTCTTCAATAGGTCCAGTAGTAATAATGCTGCTATTTAGTTGTCTGGCTGCCTTAGTGCTTCTTCAGCTCCCAATTTTTTCAGAAATCAAAGGTGAAGGTGGAGGGGACTCTTAATTAATGATTACACAAAATCTATAGTGTTAGGACCAACTAAAATGATGATGAGTACAGCAGATTTTATATGAAAGAGGTTTATTGGATGGAGATGAAGAGAGAGAGAGGAGCAAGCGAGACATGATGGGGAAGGGAATGGGCCCCAGCAGAGAAAGGGAAGAGTGCAAGAGGGTAATTGGGCAAGAGACAAGAGGGCAAGAGAGGAGAGGGTAAGAGAAGAGAAGGCAAGAGAGAGACTAAGTGGCAGGACGAACCTTTTAAGGAGAAACTTAACCACACCTGGTGTATGATACCTGATGACATCATAGGTTGTTAGGCAACCCAGAAGCAAGCTGCCTAAATACTAACATTCCTCACTTTTTCTATAATTAAAAAGTGAGGAGCTTTAGTTGCTTCTCATGTGAGGCAGGTTAAATTATATAAATTTGGGTTCATTGGAAGAAGTTCTTGGTTGCCATGCAAGGGAGAGAGAGAGAGAGAGAGAGAGAGAGAGAGAGAGAGAGAGAGAGAGAGAGAATAGCAATTAAAGGAATTAAAGGTCAAGATTACATGGCCAAGAATAGGAGGGGAAGTCCCTGCTCTGGAAAGTTCAGGGTAGAGGGTTGCCATTAGAGCAAAGCAGCAGGTAGGGGACTAAGGAATGCTGGGAGAACTTGCAGCTACTTGTCCTGGGCCTGAAGCACAACATTCCATCCTTTTGTTAATAATAAGTGAAAAACAGGTGTATATTCTCTTCTGGCTAATTCCTGCAGACACTGGGAGCACTGTAGAGAGATTAAAAGGCTGAAATGCTGGCCAAGTCCAAGAACAGACTGTTTTGATGCTGTCCAGGGTCTATGAGAACATCCATGCCTGGGAGGGAAAGCGCAGGTCCAGCTTGATGGAAGTCTGTGAGGTCAGACTGGTAAACCTGTGGTAGCTGATTTGGCAATGTTGTGGATGTAGGAAACATCTGTTTCTTGCAGGATACTGAAATATATATATATAGGCAGAAGACAAATTTAAGTAGGTTATGGAGAAAATTTTTTCGAGCATACATTTAAAACTTTTGGTAGATCAAACAGCGGTGGAAGGTTTGGATCAAGGAGACTTGAACATGGAAACCTCCATTTACTCTAGGGAACCCCAATTACCCAAACACTGGCAGTAATTAAAAAGGTTTTGCTTTTGATCTGCCATCTAAGGAAATTGAGGCCAAGTTTATTTAGAGAGATATGTAAGCTTAGAGGCCCTTAAAGTGGGCACTACGTGTAGAAATCTGAAATTCTCCAGAAGACATCCCAGAGGAGAATCTGGAGGAACGGACAAATGGACTATTCCTATTGGGTTTGTAGGAGTCAGTGACCTGTCAAGGCATTCCAAGAGCAAGTTTTGACTCAGTAGAGTAGATTGTTGCAGTTTGTTCCAACAGCTTGTCAGCATTGGCCAGAGACCAAAGCACAGTTGCCTGTAGCAGACAGGGTTTACCTAGCTAGGTTATTTGTAGATGAGTGAGAGGGGGAAGGAAAGAAACCATGCCAGTAGAAAGAAAAATCTTACCCAGGAGATAAGGAGGTACTAGATTAAGGGTTTGGATATAGGTTGGCGAGAGTCTTAGGAAGCATTTGTGCCAACCAGAATTGAAAACTCACCAAATGGCTGGTGTTGGGTGTACGAAATGTAACAGTCAGCAGCCAGAAATTGATACTTGCTAGAAGGGAAGACTCATTAATCAGCTAGTGTTAGATGTAGGCATGTAACAATCACGTAGCCAGGAGAGGGAAGTCCCAAAACCAGTGAAAGGGGAGGAATCTCACCCTCTGAGATAGGCAATAAATGTAGTACTTAATCTGGAGCTAAACTGAACTGAGAGGAGGATTCAGGTGGATTTTCTGCATTTTGCAGGAATTACTTTTAAATTTTATGAAAGAGTATGAAGGAGATAAAACTTTAGACATGTCAGCATCACAATTGTAAACTGTACTGAAATATACATTGTTGAAAAGGCAGTAGACATACACATATCTGTTAACAGCAAAAGCATTCTTTAAGGTGAGGTCTGAAAAAGCAACAGCCTTTTGTGAAGTAAAAGGGACAAAAGCTCACTTGATCTTAACATTTAGTATAATTACAAATTATGTAGATTTAAAATCTTGAGCTTGGAATCATGTGTAATGTTTTTGTATTAAAGTTAGATTAATAAATTAAAGCTCTATTGATAAAGGTAAAAGCTCTGGACAATAAATATAACAGTAGCATAGTGACAAGAAGAATTATTAAGCATTTTTACCTATTTAAGATACTGTAAATAACCTTTGACTTTGCAACTTCTATAACTTGCATTTACCAACCTTAAAACACTTTCTTGGACCCTTAAACATCTGTAACATGTTTATCAACCTTAAAACATTCTCCTAAACCCCCAAACAACGTTTTTCTTAGGCCTTTGTATCTATTTATTTACCATGAGAAATAAGTGAAAGGTTACATGGTAAAAGGTTACATCTGAGGCCTGCTTCTTGAGTCTGGTAACAAGGCATATTTTGTCTAGGCCTGACAGTAACAATGCTACAAGCCTTAAGGCCTGGTCTCCTGCATATGAAGAGAACTGAGAAGGTATTTGAAATTTCTCAAGGCAGAAGTTGGCAATATGTCTGTGGGACTGCAGTGTGAGGCCAAACAGATCTGTAATGTTATCCTAGGCTGGGCAATGGTGGTGCAGGTTGCTGAATCTAGGAGCCATGTGTCCTCTGCCAGGCCAAGGAACTGGGAGGCTGGAAGTGTCTTTGTCTCCTGTGCTGGTGGAGCCTCCATGCCTGGGCACAGAGGACACATGACTTTTGGCTATACCCCGGTAGGATGGGGCATTGAAGACCTCTTTGTGTGTGTGGGGAGGGTGCCAACAGCCTCAGAGCAACAGCCAAATCCTGGAGCATAGATTTGCTGTAAATGAGCCTGCTGGGAAGGCTCTTCTCTTATTATTTTTACCAACTGCTATATGGTGACTCAAGGACAATTCTCAGCTGTTTATTAAAGATGGCAATGAGACCATATTTGCATCTGTAGGACTAAGAAAATATTTTTGGACATGTTAGAGGATTTGATCATCTATGAGATGACTATTAACTTGCATTCATTAACCATCAAATATTAAGAGTTAAGATTTTGTCCCTGTTAAGTTGAAGCCTTAAAAATCATACATATATCCATTAAAGAGAGAACATAACAGTTTTCTGTATGATTTACTACATAAAATATTCACAGCTTATAAAAGTCTAAGGCTATATATACTATAGGTTAATAATAATACCATTTTTAGAGAATAAGACTGAGTTAATCTTTTGATAGTGAATATATAGCACAACAATCATTTTTTTAATTTTTTATTTAACTTTTATTAATTACACTTTATTCATTTTGTATCCCCCCCATAAGTCCCTCCCTCCTCTCCTCCCTATCCCACCCTCCTTCCCCTTTCTGCATGCATGCCCCTCCCCAAGTCCACTGATAGGGGAGGTCTTCCTCTCCTTCTTTCTGATCTTAGTCTATAAATTCTCATCGGAAGTGGCTGCATTGTCATACTCTGTGGTCTGGTAAGGCTGCTCCCCCCTTAGGGGGAGGTGATCAAAGAGCAGGCCAATCAGATTATGTCAGAGGCAGTCCCTCTTCCCATTACTATGTAACCCCCTTGGACACTGAACTGCCATGGGCTACATCTGTGCAGGGGTTGTAGGTTATCTCAGTAAATAGTCTTTGGTTGGAGTATGAGTCTCTGGGAAGTTCCTGTGTTCAAATTTTCTTGTTCTGTTGCTCTCCTTGTGGAGTTTCTGTCCTCTCCAGCTCTTACTACTTCCCACTTCTTAACATAAAATTCCATTCACTCTGCCTGACAGTTGGCCATCAGGCTCAGCATCTGCTTTGATAGCCTGCAGGGCAGAGGCTTTCAGAGGCCCTCTGTGGCAGGTTCCTAGGTTGTTTCCTGTTTTCTTCTTCTGGCTTTCAGAGGCCCTCTGTAGCAGGTTCCTAGGTTGTTTCCTGTTTTCTTCTTCTTCTGATGTCCATCCTCATTGCCTTTCAGGATGGGGATTGAGCGTTTTAGTTAGGGTCCTCTCTCTTGCTTAGGTTCTTTAGATATAAAGATTTTAGTGGGTTTATCCTATTTTGTATGTCTATATGAGTGAGTATATACCGTGTGTGTCTTTTTGCTTCTGGGACAACTCACTCAGGATGATCCTTTCCAGGTCCCACCATTTACCTGCAAATTTCATGATTTCCTTATTTTTCATTCCATTATATAGATGTACCACAATTTTCATTCCATTGTATAGATGTACCACAATTTCTGCATCCATTCTTCAGTTGAGGGGCATCTGGGCTGTTTCCAGCTTCTGGTTATTACAAATAAAGCTGCTACAAACATGGTTGAACAAATGTCCTTTTTGTGTACTTGAGCATCTTTTGGATATATGCCTAGGAGTGGTATGGCTGGATCTTGAAGAAGCGCTATTCCTAGTTGTCTGAGAAAGCGCCAGATTGATTTCCAGAGTGGTTGTACAAGTTCACATTCTCACCAGCAGTGGAGGAAGGTTCCCCTTTCTCCACAACCTCTCCAGCATGTGTTGTCACTTGAGTTTTTTATCTTGGCCATTCTGTTGGGAGTAAGGTGAAATCTCAGGGTCGTTTTGATTTGTATTTCCCTAATGGCTAATGAGGTTGAGCATTTCTTTAAGTGCTTCTCTGCCATTCGATATTCCTCTACAGAGAGTTCTCTGTTTAGCTCTGTTGGGACCTCATTAAACTGAAAAGCTTCTGTAAAGCAAAGGACACCATCATCAAAACAAAGGGACTGCCTACAGATTGGGAAAGAATCTTCACCAACCCTTTATCTGACAGAGGACTCATATCCAGTATATATAAAGAACTAAATAAGCTGAAAAGCAGCAAACCAAGTAATCCACATAAAAAACAACCAAGTAATAACATAAATAATGGCCTCTAAAATTAATAGATCTTAATTTAGAGTATTGATAAAAACTTGTGTGTAGTAACCTCTGCGTTATGAGCTTTAATACCAACAATATAGTAAAACAGTATGAAGCAATTTTAAAACTATATTTGAAATTATTATAGCAAACCTATTACCCAGAAAGCCTAGTGATGAATCTGTATCATGGCAGAAGAAACGGCATTTATTAATTTAGGAACTGATAAAGATATAGGCTGTTAGAAGTACATTTTAAATTATCCTAATTTGAAAGCACCTTTACAACTTTGAAATTTTAGCATTATATAAAAAATAATTTTGAACCAGGGCTGAATCATAAATATTGTAAAATGTAACTTTGAATTTATATAAAAATCCATACCAATTTAAAATGAGACTTGTTTTTTATTCTAAATGGAGAAAAAAATAAACAGATTTATTTATGATTAAGGAAGTCTTATAATGTAAACCCAATGAGAAAATTATATAAATCATTAGATAAGATTTTACAGCATTTTAATATATATATATATAATATATATATAAAGAGCAGAGTGTACAGAAATCAGAAAGAAAATATTTTTAATTATATTATTTTAAAAATTCTTTATTAATTATACTTTATTCACTTTGTATCCTTCCTGTGGTTCCCTCCCTTCCTCCACCCTCTGCTTTCATTTCTGTCTCCAAGTCCTCTGATAGGGGAGGTCTTCTTTTCCTTCCTTCTGATCCTAGTCAATTAGGTCTCATCAGGAGTGGCTGCATTGTCTTCTTCTGTGGCCTGGTAAGGCTGCTTCCCCCTCAGGGGGAGGTAATTAAAAAGCAGGCCAATCAGTTCATGTCAGAGACAGTCCCTGTTCCTATTACAATGGAACCCACTTGGATACTGAACTGACATGGGCTACATCTGTGAAGGGGTCTTAGGTTATCTCCATTCATAGTCCTTGATTGGAGTATCAGTCTCAGGAAAGACCCCTATGCTCAGATTTTTTGGTTCTGTTGCTCTCCTTGTGGAGTTCCTGTCCTCTCCAGATCTTACTGTTACCTAACTTCTTTCATAAAATTCCCTGTATGGATATAACCTAGAACCTCTGCTCAGATGTAGCCTGTGGTAGCTCAGTAACCAATTGGTTTCCCATAGTGAGGGGAACAGGGACTATTTCTGACAGAATCTCAATGGCAGGGTCTTTGACCTCCCCACCCCCCAAGGGAGGAGCAGTCCTGTTGGGCCACAGAGGAGGGCTTTGCAGCCAGCCCTGAAGATACCTGATAAAACAGGATCAGATGAATGGGGAGGAGGTCCCACCCTATCAGTGGACTTGGAAAGGGGCATGGTGGAGATGAGGAAGGGAGCGTAGGATTGGGAGGGAATGAGGGATTGGGACACGGCTGGGATACAGAGTTAATAAAATGTAATTGATAAGAAAAAAAATAAAATTAAAAAAAAAATTCCCTGCACTCTGCCCAAAGGTTGCCCATAAGTCTCAGCATCTGCATTGATAGTCTGTAAGGCAGTGCCTTTAGGAGGTCCTCTGTGTCTGGCTCCTGACTTGTTCCCTCTTTTCTCTTTCTTCTGATGCCCATCCTCTTTGCCTTTCTGGATAGGAATTGAGCATTTTAGCAAGAGTCCTCCCTCTTGATTAGTTTCTTTAAGTGTACAGATTTTAGTAGGTTTATCCTATATTATATGTCTATATGAGCGAGTATATACCTTGTGCATCTTTCTGTTTTGGGGATATATCACTCAGGATGATCTTTTCCAGATCCCACCATTTACCTGCAGATTTCATGATTTCCTTGTTTTTTGTTGCTGAGTAATATTCCATTGTGTAGTTATACCACAATTTGTGCATCCATTCCTCCACTAAGGGGCATCTGGGCTTGGAAGTAATGCCTTAGTGGTCAGAAATATTGAGAGCCATTGTTTATAACATGCAGCTTGGAGTTTTGCAGGAATGGGGGAGGGGCAAGCACATGGCACAGCTTTTGAAATCAACATGGTGGCTTACAACTTGTGGTGAGCAACTGTGGCAGCATAGGAAGACCAGGTGCTTGCTGGTGGGAAGGCTGTTCAGGACAGTCTCAAAACTCTCTGCATGTGCATGGCACAGCTGAGCAGAAGTCTGCACAACTGAAAAACCTCCTCTGCAAGCCAGCCTCTTGGCAGACCTTCTGTGGGAGATTTAAAATCTCTCAAATGGGGTCTGAGGCAGCGGTGCAATTTAAAGCCATCTGTGTGTGTACAGGGTCCCACAAATTGCTTACCTAACAGCAATAGTTTAGAAGCAGGCTGTGTCTGTGTCTGAAGAGACAGTTAAAGCATCTGGTATGAACATTTTAGTTTCCTCAAACAAATTTTGGTACAATGTGAGTGTCCTCTGTGTCAATCATGCTCTGTGCTTGGGACGCCTGGCAGGATGCCAAGTCTGAGCAGCCTTGAGCAGAGGAACAGGAAAGTGTAGGTTTTAAGGCTTAGGTGGTTGAGTGGTTCTTAGGGATAGATATAACAGAAAAAAAAATCTGTTGCAGAAATCATGGTCAGATTAAAGGGGTCCTGGGCATGCTAAGTCCAGGTGTTACCAGAAGAGACCTTCTTGGCCCAATGCACCAATGTTAGGAACAATGGAATGATGATGCGCACAGCAGATTTTATATGTAAGAGTTTTATTGGATGTAGATGGAGAGAAAAAGAAGGAGAAGGTGAGACATGATAGGGGAAATGGAGAGGGCACCCCAACAGAAAAAGGGAATAGGGCAAGAAGGTAAGAGGCAAGAGACAAAAGGGTAAGAGATGAGAGGGCAAGAGAAAGACAAAGTGGCTGGTTGAAACTTTTAAGGAGAAACTTAACCACGCCTGCCAGGTGTGGCTACCTGGAGGGAGACACATGATGCAATCATAGGTTGCTAGGCAACCCAGAAGTAGGCTGCCTAAAAACTAAAATATAGATCTACTCATATTTGATATTTAGAGATTATCCTCATAATGAATAAGAGAAGAAATTAGAATTTGTTTACAGGATGACAAATATTTGAAGACTTTGACATATCTAAATTATGTAATGTTGTTTTCCCTTTTGTTAATGTAATAAAAATCCCTTCTTTGTATAATTCTTGTATAATTTTCATAAAGCATGTCTGGGTAAATTATTTCAAATAGGACTAATTTAGCAAATTCTCTATGATATGATATAGAAACTGCATGAATAAAAACTTCTTGGTTTTCAGTATCTGAAGGTTTTAGAACAACTGCTGAGATTCAGTTTATGGATCTTCAAAGTGTCAATATTAGGCACTTGTACAATTAATCTACCACTTCACTTACAATATACATTTGTATTGTCATTATTTCATGTGTTGTACTATTATTCTTTAAATAATATTAAGAATTCCTCTCACACCTATGTGCAATCTACATAATCTTCCTATATACCTTGCACACCAATTCTTAACCACTTGCAAGAATAACCAAAAGTTACGATTCTTTTTTACTTGAAAATGGTAAATTAGTGAGTCTACTCCTTTACATATCTACAAATTTTCCACTTCACTTATTTATGTTACATCCATCCATTCTATTACTGATGTTATATCTACCCCCATACCTTTGCAAAAAGGACTTTTGGTAGCACTATATTGGTGAATTGGTGTATTGCATGTTTTGTTGGCATTTATTTATACAACTTCTAATTGTACTATCAAAATGCATTAAAATTTCAATGATGTTTCCTAAAACTGCCAAGATTTAGTAAATTGGGAAAGATGTCAAGGCATCAGGTTGCTTTGATGTGTGAAACATGTATTTTCTGTCTCTGTTAAAGTCAATGTATGAAACATCTGTCATTGCCCTCAGAGAAGTATTGCTATTCATTCCAGATCCTACCTAAAAGTTTTCTGTGATGTTTCAAAATAGATGATGGGTTTTTGACTAGGTTAACACTACTCATCATGAATTACCTTCTGTGGAATGGGTATACCATCCAATAAGTGACTGGTTGATTATCTGACTCTCCCCACTGCATAACAGTTATGTCACTGTTGCAACAGAGGACACACCTTATTTGGCACATTGGCATTATAGTTTGCATGGTTCATATGTGGTTAAATCAGTAAATGCCTTTTCTCCTCCCATGAGCCTACATAGTATTATCTAGAAATAAGAATGCTAATCAGTATGGATAAAGCTTCTATGTTGATTTGTCTATATCTTGCATTGATAGTATGTGACACCATTAGTAATAGTCTTTAAAAAAATTATCTTTATTTGTGTCTGTGTATATATCTCTTTCTCCCCTCCCACTGTGTGAGTTGTGTGCCTGCATGTGTGCATGCATTTGTGTGTGTGTGTGTGTGAGAGAGAGAGAGAATGAGAGAGAGAGAGAGAGAGAGAGAGAGAGAGAGAGAGAGAGAATGCTGCATGTAAGGACATGTCTACAGAGACCAGAAGAGGGTTTCAGATCCTTCAAAGAGTTGCAGATGGCTATAAGCCAACCAATATCGCTGCTGTATCTTTTGGAAGAACAGAAAAATCTCTTGACCACTGAGCTATCATTATAGACCCCCAAAATAGGACATTCCCAAGTAGTTCTGGTGGACAAGGAGGAGAAATGGCAAAAGACTGTATTTTCTGGGGAGCTTAAGGGGCTTCCCTGGCCAAGAATTCATAAATAATACCCTACACATGGAACTTAATGCATGCTTAATAACCCTTAGTTTTTAGTAAGAGCATCATCAAGCCATGAAAAATATCTTCTTTATAAAACTTTCTTGAAACATTAAAAAATTAAATTTGCTTATAAAATTGTAAGTTTTATATGCATTTTTTATATACCTTTGATTATGGTTAACATTTTTATCATTTCTTTTCTTCCTGTCCCCAACCCCAAACACACTTAAACATTACTACCACCAGTATTTCTCTTTTTTCTGTTCATGTCATTAAAATATACACTTGTCTTTCTGTCTGATGTGATTCACTATTCTCATCTAATGGTTTAACTTACAGATGATGCTCTATGTTTACTGCATGCAACCTTAACCACATGAGTGTTAAGTGCAACCTCGTTTCTAAATGTCTCTCTATATTTCAGTTTTATTAAACACTGTGAAAATTTTAATATGAATAAATTGTGCCTTTGACAATTATTTCATTGAAATAAACATTTAAATATCTCAGTTTTGATTCATGAATAGAAAGTAATCAGGTAGAGCTTAGAATATTGTATATCTGTTTTCAGTAAGGTATTTTAAAGAAAGAGTATTTAAAATACATATTGAAATTTTCTAATAATTTAGCCTTATATGCTCAACATGCAGCAATAATAGAAATGATGTTGTCATACCAAAAGAATGATAATTAACTTTGCTTGGGTGACTATGGATTAAATAAAATTAAAATTTAAAAAGGTGAAGGAGATGGTTTCTGGCCAAGTTAACAATGAGACTAATGGTTGTGGCAAGATAGGTAAAGGATAAAAAAAAGACATTTTAAGTCAGAGAGGGTATTA
This sequence comes from Meriones unguiculatus, assembly GCF_030254825.1. Taxonomy (NCBI): domain Eukaryota; kingdom Metazoa; phylum Chordata; class Mammalia; order Rodentia; family Muridae; genus Meriones; species Meriones unguiculatus. The sequence goes on along the minus strand of NC_083369.1, from coordinate 87,282,750 downwards.
TTGTGTAAAGTATCCAAATCAAACATTCTCATGGTATATGTATATGGATTCTGGGAGACTGATAACACATCCCAAAGTTAAACTGACAACATAGGTATTTATTTTTAATTTCTGTCGGGAAGTGGGTATTTCCTGAATGTAGCTTTGTGAAGTGTATGCATTCCTCACCCAGAAAAGGCCTAAAACAACAGCAACAACCAACATCAAAAGTGAGAAAATAAAAAACCAAACCAAAACAACAAAACCCTGGAACAGTATCCAGGTTGATTTTTGTGTATTTGGCATTGAAGTTTTGTGGTGTTATCAGTAATTAAGTCCTTTGAAAGTAATGTTTTTACTCTCTCTCTCTCTCTCTCAGGCCCTCTCTCTTGTGGGTGTAAGGGGGTGTGGGTATGAATGTTATGTATGAAGATTAGACTACAGAGACCAGAAAAGGGTGTGAGATCCCATAAAGCTGGAGTTACGGGTGGCTATAAACCCACTCAACATGGGTGCCTGGTGTTGAATCTGTATGCTCTGGTAGAGCAGCCAGTGCTCTTAAACATTGAACCATCAATCCAACCTTCATTTAGTTTGTTTTTTATTGGAGACTGACTTTAATCCTGAAATAAAAATCTATGCTATTTTTTCCTACTGTAAGAACAGGCTTAATAACGGACTCTCTGTTATTATATTACCAGCATGGCTGAGAAAATAAGGCTTCTGTTGTGAATATAATATATAAAATGTGGAAAAACAGAATCAGATATCCATTTTCCCATCATGCTTGAGATTGAACCTAGGTTCAGATTTCTGTGTATGTAGTTCTGATTATTACAGTTAAAATAACTGTGAAAATAAATTTAAGCCTAGAGAAGTGTAAAGATTATTTATGAGCTATTGAAAATTGCTATCATCTATATATCTAGGTGAGTCAAAGTTGATGGGAAGGAATAAATGTATGGATATACATATATATGTGTGTGTGTGTGTTTGTGTGTGTGTGTGTATAAGTATACACTTTGATAAATCAGTGTTTACCCAAGAGGAAAAATAAGACAAACCTGACAATTTTTTTTCTTTTGACTGCTGAGTAAGTTGTATATCTGATGTTAATAAGTATCTACTAAGGGAATCTCATGTTCTGAGATTTTCAGTCATGCAATAGACACAACAGGTTTTATTAGCAAGTCATATTGTAATTATCAGCAGGATGCATTTTTCAACAATAATGTCTTTTTTGTGTTCTTTATGTTAAAAGGAAAGGTAAAGAATATGAATTTCTTTGGCTAAGGGGTACTTTTTAACAACTGTTTGTCATTCATAGTAAATAATATTTGTGGAAGTATTTCTGATATTTATGTTTCATTTGCAATTCTAGGATGTGTAAGAGAGTCAACAGCCTGACAAATTAATTGAATCTCTATTCACAATTATTATAACTTAGACATATTTTGCATTTATTCATTTTTATCATATTATTTCTTTTTTAACTTTTATATTATTTACAGGTTATTTTAAATTTTTTTATTAATTACATTTTATTTACTTTGTATCCCCCTGTAGTTTCCTCCCACTTCCCTTCCCATTCCCTCCCTTCCTCCCCTTCTCCGCACATGGCCCTCCCCAAGTCTACTGATAGGGGAGGTCTTCTTTTCCTTCTTTCTGATCCTAGTTGTTAAGTCTCATCAAGAGTGGCTGCATTATCTTTCTCTGTGGCCTGGTAAGGCTGCTCCCTGTCAGGGGGAGGTGATCAAAGAGAAGAGCTATCAGTTCATGTTAGAGGCACTCCCTGCTCACATTACTGTGGAACTCACTTGGACACTGAACTGCCATGGGCTACATCTGTGAAGGGGTTTTAGGTTATCTCCATGACTGCTACTTGATTATATCAGTCTCAGAAAAGACCCCTGTGCTCAGATTTTTTTTCTGTTGCTCTCCTTGTGGAGCTCCTATCCTCTCCAGATCTTAATATCCCCCACTTCTTTCATAAGATTCATTGCACTCTGCCCAAAGTTTGGCCATAAGTCTCAGCATCAGCTTTGATGGTCTGCATGGGAGAGCCTTTCAGAGGTCTTCTGTGACAAGCTTCTAACTTGTTTCCTGTTTTCTCCTTCTTCTGATGTCCATCCTCTTTGTCTTTGTGGATGGGGACTGAGCATTTTAGCTAGACTCCTCCCTCTTGATTGGTTTTTTAGGCGTGCATATTTTAGTAGGTTTAGCCTATATTATATGTCTATATGAGTGAGTATATACTATATGTGTCTTTCTACTTCTGAGACAACTCACTCAGGATGATCCATTCCAGTTCCCACCATTTACCTGCAAATGTCATGATTTCCTTGTTTTTTATTGCTGAGTAGTATTCCATTGTGTAGATGTACCATATTTTCTGTATTGATTCCTCAGTTGAGAGGCATCGTGGTTGTTTCCAGCTTCTGGCTTTTAGGAATAAAGCTACAAACATGGTTAAGCAAATATCCTTATTGTGTACTTGAGTCTCTTTTGGATATATGCCTGGAAGTGGCATAGCTGGATCTTGAGGAAGCATTATTCCTAATTTTCTGAGAAAGCACCAGATTGATTTTCAGAGTGGTTGTACAAGTTTACATTCCTACCTGCAGTGGAGGGGAGTTCTCCTTTCTCTACAACCTCTCCAGCATGTGTTGTCACTTGAGTTTTCAATCTGAGCTATTCTGATCGGTGTAAGATGAAATCTCAGGGTCGTTTTGATTTGCATTTCCCTGATAACTAATGACATTGAGCATTTCTTTAAGTGTTTCCCTGCCATTCAATATTCCTCTATTGAGAATTCTCTGTTTAGTTCTGCTCCAATTATTTAATTGGATAACATAATTTGTTGCTTTTTAACTTTTTACTTCTTTATATATACTGGATATTATCCCTCTGTCAGATAAAGGGTTGGTGAAGATTCTTTCCCAATCTCTAGGTAGTCCTTTTGTTCTGATGACAGTGTCCTTTGCTTTACAGAAGCTTTTCAGTTTCATGAGATCCCTGTTATTGATTGTTACTCTTAGAGCCTGTGCTGTTGGTGTTCTGCTCAAGAAGTTGTCTCCTGTGCCAATGAGTTCCAGGCTCTTCTGCACTTTTTCTTCTAAGAGGATTAGTGTGGCTGGTTTTATATTGAGGTCTTTGATCCCCTTGGAATTTAGTTTTGTGCAGGATGATGAGTGTGGACTATTTGCATTTTTCTAAATGTACCCATCCAGTTAGACCAGCACCATTTGTTGAAGATGCTATTTTTTTGTATGGTTTTGGCATCTTTGTGAAAAATAAGGTGTCCATAAGTGTGAGGGGTTTATTTCAAGTTCTTCTATTCGTTTCCATTGATCCACCATTTTGTTTCTATTAGTACCATGTAGTTTTTATTAGTGTTGCTCTATAGTACAGCTTGAAATCAGGATGGATACACTTCCAGAAGATCTTTTATTGTAGAGGATTGTTTTAGCAATTCGGAGATTCTTGTTATTCCATATGAAGTTGAGAATTTTTCTTTCAAGGTCTGTAAAGAAATGTGTTGGTAATCTAATGGGAATTGCATTGAATCTGTAGATTGCTTTTGGTATGATTGTAATTTTTACTATGTTAATCCTGCCAAGACATGAGCATGGAAGATCTTTCCATCTTCTCATATCTTCTTTTTTTTTTTTTTTTCAATGCAGTTTATTCAGGAACATTGAACAATCCTCGGACCCCGGGGAAAGCCAGCCCACAGCTTAAATAGCCTCTGGGTAGCCAACCCAGGCATGCCACGGGGGCAATGCAGATAGGTCCACATACATGGAAGCAAGCCAGATCCTCGGCCTTAGCCAAATGTGGAGTTGTTCGTGACAGAGAGCACTCACCATCGGGAAGGTGGAAGGCGGAAACCAGCTCCATCTTTAAGGCATAGCATTCCGCATCTCTCTACAGTTCCCCCTTTTTGTTTTAGATGCATCAGGCAAGAGTAGAGGTCTGATCTCTGATATTAGAAATAAATTGGGACTTTGTACAGATGTTCATTTAGGTGTCATCCACCCAAAGAGCATCAGACCCGTCCGATACCTTTTTCTCAGAGGCGGGACCTGGGGCATCAACCCGCATGCAATCAGACATGCTCTTCTCTGGGTCCAAAGCGGCTGACCCTGAGTGCAGTGCTTAGCCTCGCATCCTGAGCGTATCATTTTAGCTTTTTATGGTATCCAACCATGCTTGGGGAGAATGTCCTGCTTCAATGGCTGTAAAGGCCTGAATGATCATGGCTGCATCACACTGTTGTGAGACTCTAATCTTGCATATATACCACAGGCAAACCAAGGAGACCAACACCAGAAGGCCTGCTAACACTCCCATGCCCGCCCATTCCTTCAGATGATTCATGGCTGCAGCAATCCATGGTGATAATCCTGTGGCTAGTCCTGCGTCCACTCTGGTAGAATTTACTGTGACAATGGCCACTCTCAGCTGCTCCATCGTAGTATCGAATTCTCCAGTCCAATTACCTAAAATATAGCTCGACAATTGTTTAGACAGATTTGCAGCACAGGAAAAATTCTCATGTTGTATGCTAGTGACACAAAGTCCAGCATACTTTCATTGACAGTCAGGTTGAGCGATTTGCCATAGGGTATCAATTTGCTCCTGCAAGAGGTCAATCCTCTGATTGACCACCATCAAGCTTCCTTTTAGTTGAGCATTAATTCCTTTATGTACAACTAAGGCATGAGCTACATTGGCTAAATGATTATTCAGGGTCTGAGCAGTCTGCCCAGTATGACTCATGGCTAATGCCCTGGTGGTAGCTCCAACAGCCGTCAATGAGATGGTAGTAACAATGGTGGCTGTAGTTCCAAGATCCCTTTTCTGTCTGAAGAGAGTCATAGCGTGAGGGGCATCAATGGGCACAGGCACCCAGTGAGGCATGCGAGTAACCAGGGCATACCTAAATTTACTAGCATTCCAGCATTGGGCAAAAAAGCAAGTATCATTACCACAATTACTTGGCTCTATCTGGCTAATAATGAATAAAAATGGGGGATATAGACAAACAGGTGTGGGCTTATAGGAAATATTATGAGAAGCCTTAACCCATCGTTGGAACCTCCTGCGTCAGTTCTAGAACTAGCAGTGGTGGTGTCCGAGGTCTGAGTAGGTTCAGGAGACCATTGCCCCCAGGGGCGAGACGTGCTCCATGCCAATTGACTAACTCCATGTTTTCCTCCAATTTTGAAAGTCATTTAAGGTTCTTAAATTATTTTTTTCCCTTTTTTCTTAAATTTTTCATCAATTACACTTTATTCATTCTGCATCCCCCCCATAAGCCCCTCCCTCCTCTCCTCCCAATCCCACCCTCCCTCCTCCCTCTGCTTGCATGCCACTCCCCAAGTCTACTAATAGGGGAGGTTCTCCTCTCCTTTCTGATCTTAGTCTGTCAGTTCACATCAAAAGTGGCTGTATTGTCCTCTACTGTGGCCTGGTAAGGCTGCTCCCCACCCCCCAGAGGGAGGTGATCAAAGAGCAGGCCAATCAGATTATGTCAGAGGCAGTCCCTCTTCACATTACTATGTAACCCAATTGGACTCTGAACTGCCCTGGGCTACATCTGTGCAGGGGTTCTAGGTTATCTCCATGAATAGTCCTTGGTTGGAGTATAAGTCTCTGGAAAGTTCCCTATGTTCAAATTTTCTTGTTCTGTTGCTCTCCTTGTGGAGACCCTGTCCTCTCCAGCTTCTCATATCTTCTAATTCTTTCTTTAGAGACTTGAATTTTTTTTCATACAAATCTTTGAATTACTTGGATAGGGTCACACCATGCTACTTTATATTTTTTGTGGCTATTTTGAAGGGTCTTGTTTCCCTAATATCTTTCTCAGCCCTTTTGTCTTTTGTATACAGGAGGGCTACTGATTTGTTTGAGTTAATTTTGTATCCAGCCACTTTGCTGAAGATGTTTATCAGCTGTAGGAGTTCCCTGATAGAATTTTTGGGGTCACTTATTTGTGCTATCATGTCATCTGTAAATAGTGATACTTTGATGTCTTCATTTTCAATTTGTATTGCCTTGATCTCCTTCAAATGTCTTATTGCACTAGCAAGGACTCCCAAAACTATGTTGAAGAGATATGGAGTGAGTGGCAGCCTTGCCCTGTCCCTAATTTCAGTGGGAATGATTTAAGTTTCTTTCTGCTTAGTTTGATGTAGGCTATAGGCTTGCTGTATATTGCCTTTACTATGTTTAGGTATGTGCCTTGTATCTCTGATCTATCCAATACTTTAAACATGAATGGATGTTGGATTTTGTCAAATGCTTTTTCAGCATCTACAGAGATTATCATGTGGTGTTTTTCTTTCAGTTTGTTAATATGGTGGATCACATTGATGGATTTCCTTATATCAAACCACCATTTCACACCAGGATGAAGCCTACTTGGTCATAGTGTAAGATATCTTTGATGTGTTCTTGTATTTTCTGTACAAGTATTTGGTTGAGTATTTTTGCATCAATGTTCATAAGGTAGATTGGCCTGAAATTCTCTTTCTTTGTTGGGTCTTTGTGAGGTTTAGGTACCAAGGTGAGTTTGGATTCATAGAATGAGTTTGATAGTGTTCCTTCTGTTTTTATTTTGTGGAACAGTTTGAAGAGCACTGGCATTAGCTCTTCTTGGAAGGTCTGGTATAATTATGTGCTGAAGCCATTTGGTCCTGGGCCTTTTTTGGATGGAAGACTTTTGATTACCGCTCCTATTTCCTTAGGCTATATAGGACTATTTAATTGATATACCTGGTCTTTATTCAATGTTGGTAAGTGGAATATATCCAGATAATTGTCCACTTCATTTGGATTTTCAAATTTTGTGACATATAGACTTTTGAAGTAAGTCCTAATGATTATTTGGATTTCCACAGCGTCTGTTGTTATGTTCCCCTTTTCATTTCTGATTTTGTTGATTTGGATAGTGTCTCTTTGCCTTTTAGTTAGTTTGCCTAAGGGATTGTTTGTCTTGTTGATTTTCTCAAAGAACCAGCTCTTGATTTTATTTGTTTCTAATTTATTGATTTCAGCCCTGAGTTTGATTATTTCCAGCTGTCTACTCCTCTATGGTGTGTCTGATTCTATTTATTCTAAGGCTTTTAGGTGAGCCATTAGGTTGCTTGCATGACATGTCTCGAATTTCTTTTTGAAGGCACTTAGTGCTATGCACTTTTCTCTTAGCACTGATTTCATTGTGTCCCATAAGTTTGGGTATGTTGTGTCTTCATTTTCATTGAATTCTAGGAAGTCTTTGATTTCTCTCTTTATTTCTTCCCTGACCCAGCTGTAATTGAGTAGCAATTTGTTATGTTTCCATGTGTGTGTAAGGTTGTCATTTCTGTTGTCTCTGAGATCCAGCTTTAGTGCATGGTGGTCAGATAGGATACATCGATTATTTCAATCTTTTTGTATCTGTTGAGATTTTTTTGTGAGTAAGTGTATGGTCTGTTTTGGAGAAGGTTCCATGAGGTGCTGAGAAGAAGGTAAATTCTTTTGTGTTTGGGAGAAAGGTTCTATAAATGTCTGTTAGGTCCATTTGATTCATGACCTCTGTTAGATTCATCTTTTCTTTATTTAATTTCTGGTTTCTTGATCTGTCCTTTGTTGAGAGTGGGGTGTTGAATTCTCCCACTATTAATGTGTGGGGATCTATGTGTAGATTCAATTTTATTCTTTCACAAATGTGAGCGCTCTTTTATTTGAGGCATGGATGTTAAGAATTGTGGTTTCTTCTTGGTGGAGTTTTCCTTTGATGAGTAAGAAATGACCTTCCCTATCTCTTTTCATTAATTTTGGTTGGAAGTCTATTTTATTAGATATTAGGATGGCTACTCCTGCTTGCTTCTTGGGTTCATTTGCTTGGCAAACTCTCTTCCAGCCCTTACTCTCAGGTAATTTCTATCTTTGTGACTTAGGTGTGTTTTTTTGTTTGTTTGTTTGTTTGTTTGTTTTTGTTTTTGTTTTTGTATGGAACAGATTATTGGGTCTTCTTTAGGTATCCATTCCGTTATTTTTTTTTTGTCTTTTTATTGGAAAGTTGAGTCCATTGATGTTAAGGGAGATTAATGACCAGTGACCCTTAGATGCTTTGATTTTGCTGTTGGCCCTGGTAGTCTGTTTGTGTGCTTGGCTACTTTTGGTTTTGCTGTAGCGAAGTTATTTGTTTCCTGTGTTTTCCTGAATGTAGTTAGTTTTCCTGGGTTCTATTTTTCCTTGTAGTATCTCTGTAATGCTAGATTTGTTGGTACATATTGTTTGAATTTGTTTTTGTCATTGAATATTTTGTTTTTTCCATATATGATGACTGAGAGTTTTGCTGGATATATTAACCTGGGCTGACATCTGTGTTCTCTTATTGTCTACATTATATCCGTCTAGGCCCTTCTTGCTTTCACCGTCTCTGTTGAGACGTTAGGTGTGATTCTGATGGGTTTGCCATTATGGTACTTGGCTTTTTTCCCTCTCAGCTTTTAGTATTTTTTTGTTGTTGTTGTTGTTGTTCTGTATACTTACAGTTTTGATTATTATATGGTGGGAGGATTTTCTTTTCTGGTCTAATTTATTAGCGGTTCTGTAGCCCTCTTCTATTCTTATAGGCCTCTCCCTTAAGTTGGGGAAATTTTCTTCTGTGATTTTTTTGAAGATATTTTCTGGGCCTTGGAGCAGGGAATCTTCTTTTTCCTCTATTCCTATTATTCTTAGGTTTTGTCTTTTCATAGTGTCTTGGATTTCTTGGATGGTCTGTGTCAGGAATTTTTTTGATTTAACATATTCTTTGATGGATACATTGATTTCTTCCATTGTATCCTCTATACCTGAGATTCTTTCTTCCATCTCTTATAGTCTGTTGGTTATGCTTACCTCTGTAGTTGCTGTTTTCTTCCCTAGATTCTTCCTCTCCATGATTTCCTCCAATTGTGTTTTCTTTAATTTTTCCAATTCTATCTTCAGATCTTGAGTTGTTTTGTCTATTTCCTTCACCTCTCTGCTCGTATTTTCTTATTTTTCTTTTAGTTCCTTCAACTGTTTGAACATTCCTCTGTCTTTTATTTCTTTCAGTGATTTATAATTTCTTCTCTGAAGTCCATATACTCTTTTGCTGCATTTTCCCTTATTTCTTCACAGACGGCCATAATATGCTTGTCTTTAACTTCCTCCATTTCTATACAGATGGCTATAATCTGTTTGATTTTATCTTCCTTTAATTCTTTACATATTTTATTTGTTTCCTCTATTATCCTCTTCATCAGCATAGATGTAAGGTCATCTTCTTTAATTTCAATTATGCTGGGGTGTCCAGGGCTGCTCGCCCCTGAATGGCTGGGTTCTGGTGATGCCATATTGCTCTGTCTTTTTTTGGTTAAGTTGACCTCTACCCATTGGGCTGTTTTAGGTGTTGGTGGTTAGTTTCTGGTGCTTCTTGGCATCCTGGGATAGGGAGAATCCCCTTGGCAGGAAGACTATTTTTCCTGACAGAGGCCTCCTCTGCTTTTTGGGTATAGTCACTGTATGCCCAGTGTTTCTTAGTAATTGCCCCACTGCTCACCTCAGGGTTATAGACTTGAGTAATAGATGTGGTCTTTGTTAGTCAGGGGGCCTCTCCTCTCACCCATAGAAGTCCTGGAGACAGCTGACCTGTTGCTGGGTTTCTCGTTCTGCAATTAATGAGCTCCTGCTGTTGTTACACTGTTTTCTAGGTACAGCCCTCTTGAAGAACCTGCTGATTCCCTGGCTGTGGGGTTTTCTCCCAACAGGGAAACTCAGTTTGGTACTCTGACGCATACAGTTCTGTCTGGGAAGGTGAGTCGAGCTCACAGCAAGTCTCTGGGCCAGAAGCTGAGTGCTCCGCTTTGGTTTGGAGGCTATGCATTCCAGTCTGGGATGGTGGCTGGGGGTGCCGCTCTGGGCTTGAGGCTGTGCTCTCTTCTCTAGGCCAGCAACTGAGGGCTCAGCTCTTGCCTGGAGGTTGGGCACCTCACTCTGGACTGGAGACGCTGTGTCCAGTTCTGGGATGGGGACTGGGGGCTCTGTGCTCCTATCTGGGCTGGCAGCTCTGTGACCTCGTCTGGGCCAGAGGTTGTGCACTCCTTTCTGAGTCAGCAACTAAGGGCTCTGCTCTGGGTCAGAGGCTTGGTGCCTCACTCTGGGCAAGAGGCCATGCACCCTGGTCTGGGATGGTGGCTGCGGGTGCCTCTCTGGGCCTGAGGCTGTGCACCCCAATGTGGGCTGGCAGCTGTGCATCCAGCTTTGGGCCAGAGGCTGTGCACTCCTCTCTCAGCCAGCAAATGAGGTCTCCACTCTGGGCCAGAGGCTGTCTGTTCCAGTTCAGGATGGCAGCTGGGGACGCAATGGGAGGCTCTGTGTTCCCATCTGGGGCGACGGGTGCTCCTGCCAGTCCCCAGGATATTTTACAGGGATTGACTGGGTGACCTGAGGTTGGTCCCAATTGACTTCCACACCGTAGGATTTCCTCTCACCTGGCAATCACAAATGCTAGTGTTTTAGGTCCCAGAGTTCAGTCTTCCTGTCGCTATGCCTAAACTGCTGTCCTGCTCCTCAGACACAGTATCCTCCCAGTGCCGCCATCTTTCTAATTACAGGTTCTTTACTTTGTATCCCACTTGTAGGTCCCTGTCTCATTCTCTCCCAATCCCACCTTCCCTCTATCATCTTTTCCCTTCCCCTCTCTAAGTTCATTGATAGAAGAGGTCCTCCTCCCCTTCCATCTGACGCTAGCATATCAGGTCTCATCACGACTGGCTGCAATATCCTCCACTGTGGCCTAGCAAGGCTGCTTCTCTCATGAGGGGCAAGGAGGTCAAAAAGCCTGCCACTGAGTTCATGTCAGAGACAGAAAACCAATAGCACAGGCTCTAAGATCACCAATCAATAAATGGGACCTCATGTAATTGAAAAGCTTCCGTAAAGCAAAGGAAACTGTCATCAGAAAAATGCGACTGCCTACAGACTGGGAAACGATCTTCACCAACCCTATATCTGACAGAAGGCTAATATCCAGAATTTATATAGAACTAAAGAAGTTAAAAAGCAACAAATCAAGCAATCCAATTAAAAAAAATGGAGTACAGAGCTAAACAGAAAAATCTCTGTAGAGGAATATAGAATGGCAGAGAAACACTTAAAGAACTGTTCAATGTCCTTAGCCATCACGAGATGCAAATAAAAATGACCCTGAGATTTTATATTACATCAGAATACCAAAGATCAAAAACTCAAGTGACAACACATGCTGGAGAGGATGTGGAGAAAGAAGGAAGAACCCTCCTCCATTGCTGGTGGGAATGTAAACTTTTGCAACCCCTTTGGAAATCAATTTGGCTCTTTCTCAGACAATTAGGAATAGCCCTTCCTCAGGATCCAGCTATTTATTTCTTGTAATCATCTGTATGAATGTTTACATATCTGAACATTGCAATAAAAATTAACTTCAAGAAAAAATATTTATTCAGCAAATTTTTGGTGAATATTTTCTTGAAATATTTATCATACCTAATAAATAGATAAATAGATAATATTTTGTAAATTTTGTGGCTGGGCCTAGGAATTAAGACCGTATTTCTTGGGTTTACTTAAAGAAAGGAGCCCTTTGGCTATTCATTTCAGAACCCTCTTCCCTGAGCTGCTTCATGGCCTATATCTCTAGAGTCTAAGGAAAATTTATGGGCAAATAAAGATGAGTTCATATTTCTGAAGTCTTCCTTCTGATGGATTTTAATTCTAACATTTATTTTTTTCATTTATTATAAAATATCTTTTACAAACTCTGATAGCAAAAAAAGTTGAAGAATCATATTTCTAAAAAACAAATATTTATAAAATCCCTAAAGTCATAGTGTGATAATCCTGCATATTAGGATTCTTTATTTTATGGACACTTTATGGCAGAAAATATGTATAAATACTATAAATAATTCAGAAACAGGTAGTGTACACTATGTACTTGAATAACCAATGAAATTTAGTTAAAATATCACACTGTACACTTAATATCTTATACAGTAAACAATATAATTTTCTAATATGTAGCTGGATTTTACCTTATCTTGAAAAAGCAGCCAAATGCAAAGCCTGTGTTCCTTTGAGAGCACAGTATTTATATTGTTTTCTAATATATTGGGAAATATCATGCTCAGCTTTCTCATGTACAAAAATATGTACCAACATTTTTATATCTTTATATTTTTTAATTTTTATTTTTTCTCCACAATTTATTCATTATATTTCCCAATTGACACCCCTTCTCTCAACTACCCCCAATCCCACCCTCACTCCTTTTCCCACATATGCTTCCCCTAGTCCTATGAAAGGGGGAGTTCTTCAATATTGCCATCTGCCCATAGCTTGTTTAGTCTCATCAGGACTGCCTGAATCCTCTTCCTTGGTGGCCTGGCAAGGCACCATCATCAGGAGAAATTTATCAAACCACAGTCAACTGAGTTCATTATAAAGACACCACCTGCTCCCCTCTCTCAGAGATCCACATGGAGACTGAGTTGCCTATCAGCCACATCTGAGTAGTGGTTTTAAGTCCTCTACATGCTTGGACATCCATTGATGCATCAGTCACTGCAGGATGTCCTGGGATCAGATCTTTTAGATTTGTTGGTCTCCTTGTGGGGATCCTGCCCCCTACATGTCCTTCTATTTGTACCCATTCCTTCCTCCATAAAACTTCCTGTGCACTGATCAAAGATTGGCCATGAGTGTCAGCATCTTCTTCGATCCCCGGTTGGATCAATCAATTCCGAGTACCTTCTATCATAGGCTACCATCCAGTTTCAGCTCCTTCACTGCTTCTGGAGTCTATACTGTTTGCCATTCCGAACGATATTTAAGCATTTTCCCTAGAGTCCTTCTTGTTGTTTAGTTTCTTTAAGTCTAAATATGGCTATCCTATATTATATGACTACTATCTGCTTATAAGTGAAAAAATGCCATGCCTTTCTTTCTGTTTCTGGTTACATTACTCAGGATGATCTCTTCTAGTTCCATCCACTTGCCTACAAATTTCATGATTTCCTTGATTTATAGCTGAGTAGTATTAGATTTTGAACATGTACCACAATTTTTGTATTCATTCCTCTGTTGGGGGATATGTAGGTTGTTTCCACATTCTAATTATTACAAAGAAAGCTGTTATTAGCAGAGCTGAGCAAATGTCCTTATTGAATGGTGAAGCATCTTTGACTATATGCACAGGAGTGGTATAGCTGGATCTTTTTCTTTTTTTGTTTCTTTTTTTATTACATTTTTTTATATTAATCACAGGTTATTTATTTTGTATCCCAGCATTAGTAATCCCCTCCCACATTCCCTCCCAATCCTACGTTCCCTTCCTTATCTTCTCCCTGCCCCTTTCCAAGTCCACTAACAAGGGGGGATCTCCTCCCCCTCCATCTGACCTGGCTTATCAGGTCTCCTCAGGACTGACTGCAATGTCCTCTTCTGTGGCCTAACCAGGTTGCTCTTCCCTCATGGGAGGGGAGTGGAAGAGCTCGCGGTTGAGTTCATGTCAGAAATAGTCCCTGTTCCCCTTATTAGAGAACCCATTTAGACACTGAACTACCATGGACTATATCTGAGCAGGGGTTCTAGATTATATCCATACATAGTCCTTGGTTGGAGAAAGACCCCTGCTCCCTGGTATATTTGGTCCTTGTGGCACTCCTGTACTCTCCAGGTCTTGCTAATACCCCCTTCTTTCATATGATTCCCTGCACTCTGCTGGTGGTTTAGTTATGAGTCTTGATATCTGCTTAGATACAGTGCTAGGTAGAGTCTTTCAGAGGCCATCTGTGGTAGGCTCCTGTCTTGTTACTTGTTTTCTCCTACATCCATGTCCATCCCATTTGTCTTTCTAAGTGAGGATTGGTCATTTTACCACAAGTCCACTTTCTTGTTTATCTTCTTTAGGTATATAGATTTTAGTATATATATATATATATATATATATATATATATATATATATATATCCTAATTTATAGGTCTATATAAGTGAGTATATACCATGTGTGTCTTTCTATTTTTGGGATACCTCACTCAGGATGATTGTATCTAGGTCCTACTATTTGCCTGCAAATTTCATGATTTCCTCTTTTGTAATTGCTAAGTAGTATTCCATTGTATAAAAGTACCACAATTTCTGTATCCATTCCTCAAATGAGGGGCATCTGGGTTGTTTCCAGGTTCTGGGTTTTACGAATAAAGCTGCTATAAGAATAGCTGGATCTTGATGTAGTGCTATTCACAGTTTTCTGAGAAAGTGCCAGATTGATTTCCAAGTGGTTGTACAAGTTTTCACTTACACCAGCAATTGAAGAAGGTTCTCCATCTCCACATCCTCTCCAGCATGTGTTGTCATTGGAGTTTTTGATCATGGCCATTGCGATAGGTGTAAGATGGAATTTAATTTCATAGTTGTTCTGATATGCATTTCCCTGATGCTAAGGATGTTGAGCGTTTCTTTCAGTGTTTCTCTGTCATTTGATATTCCTCTATTGAGAATTTTCTGCTTAACTCTGTAACCTGCTTTTAATTGGATTATTTGATTTGTTGGTGTCTAATTTTTTTTTTTTAGTTCTGTATATATCCTGGATATTAGTCCTCTATCAGATGTTGGGTTGATAAAAATCTTTTCCCAGTCTACAGGCTGTCATTTTATTCTGTTCCCAGTGTCCTTTACAGATGCTTTTCAGTTTTCAAAGTTCTTATTTACTAATTGTAGTTCTTAAGCCTGAGCTGTTGGTGTTCTGTTCAAGAAATTGTCTCCTGTGCCAAAGAGTTTGAAGCTCTTCCATTTATTTTCCAAAAGGTTTAGTGTGTCAGGTTTTCTGATGAGATCTTATATCCACTTGGACTTTAATTTTGTACAGGGTGAAATATATGGGTCTATTTTCATTTTTCTGAATGTAGACATCCAGTTGAACCAGCACAATTTGTTGACGATGCTATTTTTTTTCCATTGTATGGTTGTGGCATCTTTGTAAAAAATCAGGTGTCCTTAGGTGTGTGGATTTATTTCTGGGTCTACTCTTTGATTCCATTGACTCGCCAATCTCTTTCTATGCTAGTACCATGCATATTTTTTTTGTTACTGTTGCTCTATAGTAAAGATTGAGTTTAAGGAAGAAGACACCTCCAGATGATCTTTTATACTATGGGGTTGTTTTAGTGATTCTGGGTTTCTTGTTATTACATATGAAGTCGAAGACTGTTCTTTCAAGGCTGGTTAAAGAATTTTTTGGTAAATCGATGTGAATTGCATTGAATCTGTAGATAAAATCGCCATTTTTACTATTTTAATCCTACCTTGCCAAGAGCATAAGAGAGCTTTCCATTTTCTCATATATACTTCTATTTCTTTCTTCATAGATTTGAAGTTTTTTTTTTTTTTTTTTCATACAAGTCTTTGACTTGCTTTGTTAGTGTTATGCGAAGATACTTTATGTCTATTCTGGCTATTGTGAAGTGAGCTGTTTTTCTAATTTCATTCTTAGTTGATTTGTCTTTTGTATACAGCAGCACTACTGATTTTTTAGTTAAATTTTGTATCCAGACTTTTTGCCGAAGGTGTATATCAGTTGTATAAATTCCTTCTTAGAACTTTGGGAGTCACTCAGGTATACTATCTTATCATTTGCAAATAGTGTTACTTTGACATCTTCCTTTCTGACTTTTATCCCATTAACCTCCCTGAATTTTCTTATTGCTCTAACAAGGAATTCAAGAATTTTGGTGAAGAGATAGGGAGAGAGTGGGCAGCCTTGAATTGTCCCTGAGTTCACTGGGATTGTTTTAACTTTTTTTCTTTTACATATAATTTTATTTTTTTCATATGAATTTCAGTTTATTTACTTTGTGTCCCAGCTGTAGCCTCCTTCTTCATTCCCTTCTAATTCCACCCTCCTTCCCTCATCTCCTCCCTGCCCCTCTCTAAGTCCACTGATAGGGGAGGTTCTCTCCCCCTTCCATCTGACCCAAGGCATCAGGTCTCATCAGGACTTGCTGCAATATCCTCCACTGTAGACTAGAAAGGCTGCTCCTCTCTCTCTCTCTCTCTCTGTGGGGGGATCAAACAAACAACCATTGAGTTCATGTCACAGACAATCCCTCTTCCACTTACTGGGGAACACATTTGGATACTCAGGTGCCATGGGCTATGTCCGAGCAGGGGTTCTAGGTTATATCCATACATGGTCCTTGGTTAGAGAAACAGTCTCAGAAAAGAGAATTGTGCTCAGGTATATTTGGTACTTGTGGAGCTCCTGTCCTCTCCAGGTCTTACTAACTCCCCCTTCATTCAGATGATCCCATGTACTAGGCCCAAGGTTTGGTTATGAATCTCAGCATCTGCTTTGATACTCTGCTAGGTAGAGTCTTTCAGAGGCCCTCTATGGTAGGCTCCTGTCCTGTTTCTTGTTTTCTCCTACTTCCAATGTCCATCCCATTTGGATTTCTAAGTGAGGATTGATATCTTACCCCAGGTCCTCCTCCTTATTTAGCTTCTTTAGGAGTACAGATTTTAGTATGTATATCCTATCTTTTATGTCTAGTATCCACTTATAAGTGAGTATATACCGTGTGTGTCTTTCTGCTTCTGGGATACCTCACTCAGAATGATCTTTTCTAGATCCCACCATTTGCCTGCAAATTTCATGATTTCCTTGGTTTTAATTGCTGAGTAGTACTCAATTGTGTAAATGTACCACAATTCCTGTATCCATTCCTCCACTGAGGGATATCTGTGTTGTTTCCAAGTTCTGGCTATTATGAATAAAGATGCTATGAACATTGTTGAACAAATGTCCTTGTTGGGTACTTGTGTATCTTTTGGATATATGCCTCGGAGTGGTATAGCTGGATACTGAGGAAGCACTATTCCTAATTGTCTGAGAAAGTGCCAGATTAATTTCCAAAGTGGTTGTACAAGTTTACATTCCCACCAGTAATGGAGGAGGGTTCCCCTTTCTTCACAACCCCTCCAACATGTGTTGTCATTTTTGTTTTTGATCTTGGGCATTCTGATGGATGTAAGGTGAAATCTCAGGGTCGTTTTGATTTGCATTTCCCTGTTGGTCAAAGATGTTAAGCATTTCTTTAAGTGTTTCTCTGCCATTCTATATTCTAACTAAAGTCCAAGTGGATCAAAGACCTCAACACAAAACTAGACACACTAAATCGGTTAGGAGAAAAACTGCGGAAGAGTGTAGAACTCATTGGCACAGGAGACAACTTACTGAACAGAACACCAACAGTACAGGCTCTAAGATCAACAATCAATAAATGCTACCTCATGAAACTGGAAAGCTTTTGTAAAGCAGACACTATCGTCAAAACAAAACAACAGCCTCCAGCCTGGGAAAGTATCTTCACCAACCCTATATCTAACAGAGGGCTAACATACAGAATATATAAAGAACTAAAGAATTTAAAAAGCAACTAATCAATTAATCCAATTAAAAAATGGGGTAAGGAGCTAAACAGAGAATTCTCTGTTTTACCTTTCTTTCCATTTAATTTGATGTTCGCAATAGTCTTAATGTATATTGCCTTTACTGTGTTTAGGTAAGTGTCTTTTATCCCCGATCTCTCCAAGACTTTTAACTTAAATGAATTTTGGATTTTATCAAATACTTTTTCAGCATCTAAGGAAATTATTATATGTGTGTTTTTTTCTTTTACTTTGTTTATATGGAATACTTCAATGGATTTCTGTATATTGAACCATTCCTGCATACCATGCAGGAAGCCTACTTGTTCATAGTGGATGACATCTTTGATATATTCTTGGAATCCCTTTATGGGTATTTTGTTGAGTATTTTTTCATCAATCTTCCTTTGGGAGATTGGCCTGAAATTCTCTTTCTTTATTGGGTGTTTGTGAGGTTTATATATCAAGCTGACTGTGGCTTTATAAAAGGAGTTTGGCAATGCTCCTTCTCTTTCTATTTTGTGGAATACTTTGAAGAGTATTAGTTTTAGCTCTGGCACAATTCTATGCTGAAACCATCTGGCCCTGGGCTTGTTTTAGATTGGAGACTTTTGATGGCAGCTTCTATTTATTTAGGGGATATTGGAGTATTTAATTTATTTACCTGTTCTTGATTCAGCATCTGTAAATGGAACTTATCAAGAAAATTGTCCATTTCATTTAGATTTTCAAATTTTGTGGTGTGTAGGCTTTTGAATTTAGACCTAATGATTGTTTGGATTTCCTCAGTGTCTGTTGTTATATCCCCCTTTTCATTTCAGAATTTGTTGATTTAGATAGTGTCTCTCTGCCTTTTAGTTAGTTTGGCTAAGGGTTTGGTCTATCTTGTTGATTTTCTCAAAGAACCAGCTCGTGGTTTCATTGATTCTTTGAATTGTTCTTTTTGTTCATAATTCATTGATTTCAGGTGTGTGTTTGATCATTTCCAGTCCTATGCTCCTCTTAGGATTGTCTGCTTATTTTTTTTTATAACATTGAGGGGAGCCATTAAGTTGCTTGTATGAGATGTTTTGAATATCTTTATGAAGGCACTTAGTGCTACGAAATTTCCTGTTATATTTGCTTTCAATGTGTCCCACTCTTTGGGTATATTGGTGCTTTCATTTTCAGCTAATTCTGGGAAGTTTTTAATTTTTTTTTCTTTATTTCTTCCCTGACCTAGCTGTCATTGAATAGAGAGAGTTGTTTATTGTCCATGTTTGTGTAGGCTTTTTGCTATTACTGTAGTTGTTGAAGGCGAGCTTTAGTCCATGGTGGTCAGATAGATACAAAGGATTATTTCAATATTCTTATATCTGTTGAGGCTTGTTTTGTGACCAAATATATCGTCTGATTTGGAGAAGTTTCTGTGAGGTCCTGAGAAGAAGGTAAATTCATTTGTGTTTAGGTGAAATGTTCTGTAATTAGGTTAGGTCCTTTTGATTCATAACACCTATTAGTGTCATTGTTTCTTTGTTTAATTTCTGTTTTTGGTGACCTGTCCTTTTTTTTTTTTTTTTTTGAGAATTGAGTGTTGAAGTCACCTATTCTTTATGTGTGGTGATCTATCTGTGGTTTAAGTTTTATATTTGGGGCGTATATGTTCATAATTATGATGTCCTCTTCGTGGATTTTTTTCTTTGATGGCAATGAAGAATCCTTCTTCATTTCTTTGGATTAATATTTTTGAAAGTCTATTTCATTAGCTATTAGAATGGCTGCTCCTGCTTGCTTCTTGGGTCCATTTGCTTGGTAAATTTTTTTTCAGACCTTTACTGTCAGGTAATGTCTATCTTTGTGACTTAGGTGTGTTTCTTTAATGAAACCAATTGTTGGGTCTTCTTTCGACATCCATTCTGTTGGTCTGTGTCTTTTTAGTGGAGAGTTGAGTCCATTGGCATTGAGAGAGATTAATGATCATTGTTGGTTGTGGTAGTTTGTGTACTTAGCTACTTTTAGTTTTGCTGGAGTGTGGTTATTTATTTCCTCTGTTTTCCTGAATGTAGTGAACTTTCTTGTGTTATATTTTTCCTTCTAATACATTCTGTAAACTGGATTTTTCGATAGGTATCATTTAAATTTGTTTTTGTCATTGAATATCTTGTTTTGGCTATTTTTTTTATTGAGAGTTTTGCTGGTTATAGTAGTCTGGGCTGATATCTGTGTCCTCTTAGGGTCTGCACGGTATCCATCCAGGCCCTTCTGGCTTTCATAGTCTCTGTTGAGAAGTCAGGTGTAATTCTGATGGGTTTGCCATTATATGTTACTTTGCCTTTTTCCCCTTACAGCTTTTAGTAATTTTTTGTTGTTGTTATTGTTCTGTATACTTACTGTTTTTGAATATTATGTGATGGGAGGATTTTCTTTTCGGTCTAATCTATTAAGTGTTCTGTAGGCCTCTTGTATGCTTATAGGCCTCTCCTTCAAAGTGGAGAAATTTTCTTCTATGCTTTTGTTGAAAATATTTTCTGGACCTCAGAAATGGGAGTCTTCTTTTTCCTCTATTCCTATTTTTCTTAGGTTTTGTCCTTTCATCTTGTCTTGGATTTCTTGGATGGTTTGTCTCAAGAATTTTTTTATATTTAACATTTTCTTTTCTGAATACATCTATTTCTTCCATTGTATCTTCCATACTTGAAATTTTTTCTTCCATGTTTTATATTATGTTGGTTATGCGTACCTCTATAGTTCCTGTTTTTTCTTCCCTAAGTTCTCCCTCTCCTTGAGTTCCTCCATTTGTGTTTTGTTTAATTTTTCTATTTCTATCTTCAGATCTTCAACTATTTTATTGAATTCTTTCACCTGTTCAACTGTATTTTCCTGCGTTTCCTTCAATTCCTTCACCTGTTTGTTTGAACGTTCCTCTATTTCTTTTAGTGATTTAATTAATTTCTCTTTAAAGTCTACAATCTGTTTGGCTGAATTTTCCTGTATTTTTATACTGATGGCCATAATCTGTTTGATTTTATCTTTCTCTACTTCTTCAAGCATTTTATTTGTTTTCTCCATTATCCTCTTTGTAAGCATAGATATAAGGTCATTTTCTTGAATTTCAGTTTTGTTAGGGTGTCCAGGGTTATTTACCCCTGGATAACTTGGTTCTGGAGATGCCATATTGCTTTGGCTTTCTTTGGTTGCAATTTTATGCTGGCCTCTAGCCATATGGCTGTCTCAGGTATGGGCTGTTAATTTCTTCTGCCTCCTGGAATCCTGGGGTTGGGAGAAAAATGGTTATTCTTCAAGGAGGCCTTCTCAGCATTTCTGGTATTGTCACCAAGTCGCCTCTGCTTCTCAGGGATTTCCCACAGCTTACCTCAGGTGTATGGTCCTGTGGGGTAACTGGAGTCGTTGCTAGTCAAGGGGCTCTCCTCTCACCAGGAGAAGTCCTCGATTCAGCTGCTCTACCACTGGGTTTCTTGCTCTGATTTTAATGAGCTGCTGCTGCTGCTGCTTTTACCCTGAGTTTGTTGAGGACAACTCTCTTGAAGAACCTGGGAGCCCTGCGGTATGGTCAGTTTAGCTAGGAATAAGGTTGCTCTTTGGAGCAGCATCTGGGGGCTGATTCCATGGGTATCAGGTGTCTATAGGTTTGAGGTTGGATATCTGTGCCCCAGTACCCAAGGAGTAATTAGTGGCAGGTGAGTGCAGCACTCAGTCATGTGGCAGGAGGATTGAATCTGGAGCCAGAGGGAACCCAGGAACTTTTCTGGTGGTTAGTAGGCGTATCTCTGGTCTGGTGGCTTAGTGTCTGCTGGAGCCCAGACCTTTCCCAGGGAGTGTATGGGTGACCTGAGGTCGGTTGGCTGAGATTGCTTCTTGCACTGTGGGGTTTTCTCTAAACTGGAAAACGCAGTCTCTGGTGTTGTGGGGCCACAATTCTGTTTGGGATGGTGATCAGAGCATGCAGGCATGTGACTCTGTGCTGGTGACCAAGAGCTTTCCAGGACTCAGGTACACTTCCAGGGTTTAGCTAAGTGACCTGAGAATGGACTTAATTGCTTCCCACACTGTGGGGTTTCCTCTCACCTGGGAAACATAATCGCTATTGTTTTAGGGCCCACAGTTAGTTCTCTTGGTCTCTGTGCAGTCACTGCTGCTGTCCTGCTTCTCAGTAACAGTGTACTCTCGGCGCCACCATCTTGGATACGCCCCTGTTTTATTTTTACTGTAATAGATTTACAGCTTGCGTTTTTCTCTAGTTATTGAATGAAGATTTTATCAAACATCTTTCCATTGATATGCTGGAGGCTAAGGATTTATTGTTTTATA
Organism: Meriones unguiculatus; assembly: GCF_030254825.1. Taxonomy (NCBI): domain Eukaryota; kingdom Metazoa; phylum Chordata; class Mammalia; order Rodentia; family Muridae; genus Meriones; species Meriones unguiculatus. The sequence continues at coordinate 87,260,980 of NC_083369.1, read as the reverse complement.
TATTTGAATGTCATCTTGTGTTTAGTAAAATTGTATACAAAAAATGTGCTGCTCACCAGATGACTAAACTAATGAAATTATACAAGACAGCTAGCTATCAAAATGAAATAGTAGCTAGTCTTATTGTTATTGACTTCAAAGATAGAAAATACTTCTGTCTTCTTGGTTCTATGTGTGATATTTTTCAGAAATTCAGTGGGGTTTCAGGAAAAGTATATCATTGTAGTGTGCTTGGGAGTGATTATCTTTTTTAGTGGGAACAAATCTCAGAATATATTTAATCAGCATTAATTCATCCCCTTCAGTCTCTGAGCCATAATGAATTGTCTCTTTAGTAGTGTATTTGTGTGTGTGTGTGTGTGTGTGTGTGTGTGTGTGTGTGTACTCCTGCAAATGCAAAGAGTCTGCAAGTGATATATCTAATTGGCTTTTTCACTACCAGCGTGCTGCACACTCTTTAGTGGCCTTATCTTTAAACACAGCACTCAATCTGTTGCTCTAATTGAGTATGAATCCCATCTTCTAAGAGATTTGTCAGTTTAAATAATGGGTTCTTAATGTGGTCTTTGGGACAGGGAGACTTTTAACCCAAGTATAAATACTTTTCATTTCTCTAGTATTGGGTCAAATGATTGTATATGGATATTTATTATGATTTTTTTAGACACATCATTCATTCCTTCATGTGAGAGGGTCACTTTGGTACAAATGAGGGCTAGTTCGTAAAGCATCATAAAGTTTTATATTAGTATACTGAGAGTGAACTTGTTTCTGAAACTTTGAGAAGAGGCAAACCTTTAGCACACAATGTCCAGTAAATCCAGAGCCAAAAAATACTAGGACAAAAACTAGAAAAACTTAAATATTATTTTCTGCATTGTTTGTGATTTTCATCTCAAGCTGTTTTAGCAATTCTAACATAATTCTGGAAATGAGAATCAATGTATTAAACTATATGCAATCTAGTATTTATTTAAAAAATGAAATACATAATATACTTGTGGAGTGCATTATATACCAAAAATGCTATATAAATTTTAAGACATCATTGTTATTTTACAGTTGTTGCAATTATTGTTTCCCAGGGGCATAAATTTCATCCATGTACCACTCCAAACATGGATGTTGGATAAGAACACTGCTTTTAATAATACATATAGACAGTTGATCATTCTACATTAAATAACTAGAATATTGTTATGGAGATATTGCAAGAATATTATAGCAAAAACTATGGATGCACTGCATCTAAAAATGAAGTCAATGTACATGAATTTTAAGCATAATACACAAAATTTTAGTAACCTAAATTTTTTTATACTCTCCACTGAGTTAATTGGTAGAAAACTGGTTAATAATTCATATCCATGTCTGCTTCCCTAAAATATAGACCCAGAAATGCACTTGGTGCAAAAAAAAAAATAGTAAGCTATTTATAAACAGCTTTTGAGTTCTTAAAAACAGATAGGAAAATTTAACTAAAAGTCATGTTTTCAGTTTAGTTTCAGGAACAAAAGAGAATGTGGGTCTCTTAACTTTCATACATTTTTTAGTATAATAGTAATGATCTGATTATTTTAAAATTTATTTTTTATGGTTGAATTCAGGTTAGTTCTGAATTTCATATGCCTGTATATAATTACATGTCATTATTCTAAGATTAAAATTATGTTTCAGCTTTGCTCAGTAAAGTACACTGCTTATCTAAATGTAGACAAATTATGGATTTTAGGTTGTTTTATAGAATTCTATAATTATAATATTTAGCAAGGGATTAAATTAATACTTTGTTTCTATAGGGCTTCTTTTTGCTCTTCCCTGGTCCCTATACTGTTTATCTCCTGAAAAAAAACATGGATAGATTTTATGTCATGTTTTATATATTTTATATGTGTTTTGCATATGTTTTATATGTGTGTGTATGTAGTATGTATAAATTCTGTACTTAGATTACAGAACAGATGGTAAAATTATTTCATTCCCTAGTCATCTTCTATCATTTTTCACTGAAGACCTGGAGTACCAATTTTTGAAACTTTGAGATTAATTAACAGTGGCTACTACAAACAGAGGAGAAATACTAGAAACATACATGAAAAATTTTCTCAAGTTCAGAGTTGAAAACAATCTTTTCAAGAGTTTAAAGGCATAGCTTTCCAAGGCAAAGATACATTCATTAAAATACAAGTCTATGGTCATGAAGCATTAAAGCTTTAGAGGTTTCTATATACATAAAATCAAAATGCAACAGTCTAATAGTGTTGCAGAAAATAATAAATGGCTTGGCACAGAAAGAATAACTCTGATTCAATTAGGACTCTAATACACAGTGTTTCCAAGAAAAACAGATTCAAATTAACCTTTAATTAGATGCATTTGTCATCTCTGTCTTAGAAGGTTATCTGACAATTTGCATGACATCAGTAAATCCTTGAAACAGATGTATTTTAATTGGTGGCAACAAAGAGAAGATCCAAGATTCTTATGTAGTAAGGCTGGACAGGGAAGTGAGGAACACTGTAACCTGTCTGGGATCAGGATAGTAACTTGACAGCACTGCTTTTCTTTTTCATTTCCTTGCAGGATTTCCCTCCCCCATTTGTCAAAGTCAAGCTTTGACAGGTCAGAGTAAACTGAAGTAGAGCATAAGGTTGGCTATTGATAACTTTTCTATGAGGAAACAAAGCTTAATTCAACTGAAGTACTCCCTGTAGCCATTTAGAAAAGAAGAAGAACTCATTCCTGCAAGTTGTCCTCTGGCACCCACATGTGTGCCAACACATGCTTGTGTAGAGACAAACAGACACACAGAGATGAAAGAAAGGAAGCAACAAAGAGAAAGAGAGAAAGAAAAGGAAGAAATCACAGATATGCAGTAAATAGAAAAATAGCAAATAATTGTCCTACTGGATCTTTTCTTTTCTTTTCTTTTTTCAGAGTAAGTAGATGTTTTGTTTATTTTTTTCTTTTCCATAATTTTATTTTTCTCATTAGTTACATTTTGTTAATTCTGTATCCCAGCTGTATCCCTCATTCCCTCCCCAATACTACCCTCCCTCCCTCATCTCCTCCCTGCCCCTTTCCAAGTCCATTAGTAGGGGATGACCTCCTCCCCTTTCATATGACTCCCTTTTGTCAGGTATTTTCAAGACTGGCTGCAAAGTCCTCCTCTGTGGCCTAACAGTACTGCTCCTCCCTTGGGAGGTGGGGAAGTCAAAGAGCCAATCATTGAGTTCCTGTTAGAAATAGCCCTTGTTCCCCTTACTATGGGAAACCAATCGATTACTGAGCTATCACGGGTCACATCTGAGCAGAGGTTCTAGGTTTTATCTTCTCATGGACTTTGGTTGAGTGTCCATCTCAGAAAAGACCCTGTGCCCAGATATGTTTGGTCCTTGTGGAGCTCCTATCCTTTCCACATGAAACTCCCCTTCTTTCATATGATTCCCTGCACTCTGCGGAAGGTTTGGTTGTGAGTCTTAGTATCTATTTTGCTGCACTGCTAGGTAGAGTCTTTCAGATGCTTTCTGCGGTAGACTCCTGTCATACGTTCAATGCATATCCCATTTGTCTTTCTAAATGAGGATAGATCATCATACCCCGTGTCCGCTTTCTTGATTATCTTCTTTAGGTGTATAGATTTCATTATGTTTATCCTATCTTTTAGGTCTATATAAGCGAGTATATTACATGTTTTTCTTTTTCCTTCTGGGATATTTCACTCAGAATGATCTTTTCTAGATCCCACCATTTGCCTGCAAATTTCATGATTTCCTCCTTTTTGATTGCTGAGTAGTATTCCATTGTCTAAAAATACCACAATTTCTGTACCCATTCCTCCGTTGATGGACATCTGGGTTGTTTCCAGGTTGTGGCTATTACAAATAAAGCTGCTACAAACATGGTTGAGCAAATGTCCTTGTTGTGTACTTGAGCAAATTTTGGGTATAAGCCTAGCAGTGGTATAGCTGGGTCTTGAGGAAGCGCTATTCCTAATTGTGTGAGAAAGCGCCAGATTGACTTCCAAAGTGGTTGTACCAGTTTACATTCCCACCAGCAATGGAGGAGGGTTCCCCTTTCTCCACAAACTCTCCAACATGTGTTGTCATTTTTGTTTTTCATCTTGGCCCTTCTGATGGGTATAAGGTGAAATCTTAGGGTCGTTTTGATTTGCATTTCCCTAATGGCTAATAACGTTGAACATTTCTTTAAGTGTTTCTCTGCCATTCTATATTCCTCTACAGAGAATTCTCTGTTTAGCTTCGTTCCCCATTTTTTAATTGGATTACTTCTTTTGCTGCTTTTCAGCTTCTTTAATTCTTTATATATATTGGATATTAGCCCTCTGTCAGATAGAGGGTTGGTGAAGATTCTTTCTGAATCTGTAGGCAGTCGTTTTGTTTTGATGACGGTGTCCTTTGCTTTACAGAAGCTTTTCAGTTTCATGAGGTCTCATTTGTTGATTGTTGCTCTTAAAGCCTGTGTGTGTTGGAGTTCTGTTCAGGAAGTTGTCTCCTGTGCCAATGAGTTCTAGGCTGTTCCCTACTTTTTCTTCTAACAGATTTAGAGTATCTGGTTTTATGTTGAGCTCTTTGATCCATTTACACTTTAGTTTTGTGCAGGGTGATAAATGTGGATCTATTTTCATTTTTCTGCATGTAGACATCCAATTAGACCAGCACCATCTGTTGAAGATGTTATCTTTTTTCCATTGAATGGTTTTGGCTGCTTTGTCAAAAACTGAGTATTCATAGGTACATGGGTTTATTTCTGGGTCTTCAATTCGGTTCCATTGATCCTCCTTTCTGTTTCTATGCCAATACCATGCAGTTTTTATTACTTCTGCTCTGTAGTACAGCTTGAGCTCGGGATGGAGATACCTCCAGATGATCTTTCCACCCAAACTCAAAAGAGTATACCTTCTTTTCAGCACCTCATGGAACCTTCTCCAAAATAGACCATATAGTTGGTCACAAAGCAAGCCTCAACAGATATAAAAAGATTGAGATAATCCCTTGTATTCTATCGGACCACCATGGACTAAAGCTGGACATCAACAACAATGGAAACAACAAAAAGCCAACACACACATGGAAACTGAACAACTTGTTACTCAATGACAGCTGGGTTAAGGAAGAAATAAAGAAAGAAATTAAAGACTTCCTAGAATTCAATGAAAATGAAGGCACAACATACCCAAATTTATGGGACACATTGAAAGCTGTGCTCAGAGGAAAATTTATAGCACTAAGTGCCTTCAAGAAGAAATTTATAACATCACATACAAGTAACTTAATGGCCCAACTGAAAACCCTAGAAAAAAAAAAGAAGCAGATACACCCAAGAGGAGCAGAAGGCTGGAAATAATCAAACACAGGGCTGAAATCAATCAATTGTAAACAAATAAAACTATTCAAAGAATCAATGAAACAAAAAGCTGGTTCTTTGAGAAAATCAACAAGATAGACAAACCCTTAGCCAAGCTAACTAAAAAGCAGAGAGAATCTATCCAAATCAGCAAAATCAGAAATGAAAAGGGGGACATAACTACACTGAAGAAATCGAAACAATCATTAGGTCATACTACAAAAGCCTATACGCCACAAAATTTGAAAATTTAAACGAAATGGACAATTTTCTAGATAGATTCCATCTACCAACATTAAGTCAAGATCAGATAGAAAGACTGAATATCCCTATATCCCCCAAGGAAATTGAAGCAGTCATTAACAGCCTCCCCTCCAAAAAAAGCCCCGGGCCCGATGGTTTCAGCGCAGAATTCTACCAGACCTTCAAAGAAGTGCTAATACCAATTCTCCTCAAACTATTCCACAAAATAGAAACAGAAGGAACATTACCAAACTCATTCTATGAAGGGACAGTTACCTTGATACCCAAACCACACAAAGAAAGACCCAACAAAAAAGAGAACTTCAGACCTATCTCTCTTATGAATATTGATGCAAAAATACTCAATAAAATACTTGCAAACCGAATCCAAGAACACATCAAAGATATCATCCACCATGACCAAGTAGGCTTCATCCCAGGCATGCAAGGGTGAATCAACATACGGAAATACATCAATGTAATCCACCACATAAACAAACTGAAGGAGAAAAACCACATGATCATCTCCTTGGACGTCGAAAAAGCATTTGACAAAGTCCAACACCCATTCATGTTTAAAGTATTAGAGAGATCAGGGATACAAGGCACATACTTAAACATTGTAAAGGCAATATATAGCAAGCCTACAGCCAACATCAAACTCAATGGAGAGAAACTTAAATCAATCCCACTGAAATCAGGGACAAGACAAGCCTGCCCACTGTCTCCATATCTCTTCAACATAGTACTTGAAGTCTTAGCCAGAGCAATAAGACAACTAAAGGAGATCAAGGGGATACAAATTGGAAAGGAAGAGGTCAAAGTGTCACTATTCGCAGATGATATGATAGTATACATGAGTGACCCCCAAAATTCAACCAGAGAACTCCTTCAGCTGATAAACACCTTCAGCAAAGTGGCTGGATACAAAATCAACTCAAAAAAATCAGAAGCCCTCCTGCATACCAAAGACAAAAGGGCCGAGAAAGAAATTAGGGAAACAACACCCTTCACAATAGCCACTAATAACATAAAGTACCTTGGGGTGACACTAACCAAGCAAGTGAAAGACCTGTTTGAGAAAAACTTCAAGTCTCTGAAGAAAGAAAGTGAAGAAGATTTCAGAAGATGGAAAGATCTCCCATGCTCATGGATTGGTAGGATTAACATTGTGAAAATGGCCATCCTGCCAAAAGCAATCTACAGATTCAATGCAATTCCCATCAAAATACCAACTCAATTATTTTCAGACCTTGAAAAAAAGATTCTCAGCTTCATATGGAGAAACAAAAAACCTGGATCTTTTCTTATATTTTGTAATGATCATCAGATTATAGAATCATTTTGATGTATATTACTTTTTTATTTCACTATCTATTCTATCTTACCATCATATGATAACCATAATCCTATGGAATTTGCATGCATAGATGATCCAGAAAAAGTGGGGATTTTTTAATAAAAGAAATTATTCCTGAAAAATAAAAAAACTCTTTGGGGGATCCCAAGAAAAGAGGGGTAAGAATCATAAACATACACACACGCAAACACATACACACATGTACACACATTTGGTGATGATGCAAGCTTCACCACGCTGCATATATACATAAACACATTTAATGGATGGAGCAAAGCTCCAGCAATTTTAGACATATACATACATATATACATACATATATATATTTGCATATTTGTTGGATGGAACAAAGATCCAACCAACTTCACATATATGCATATATATACAAATACATATATACGTATAGATCCTCACATATGTGAAGTTGTATACATATATATGTATATCTGCATATACTTCACATATATGCATATATGTATATATACATATATATGTATATATGTATATATACACAACTTTATGTATACATGTATATATGTGCATTTTTATATATACAAATACATATATAGATGCCAGTACATACACTTGTATGAATGCCTGCATTTATAAATATTTGCATATATACATATATACATACACATCTACATACATACACATAGACATACATATTTATGTATATATACACATACACATATGCATACATACTCATAGACATATAAATATATACATGCATACATACATGTTACATACACATATATGTACACATACACACATGTACACCTATTCACACATACAACAAATACACATTAAGTTGATGGGACAAAGCTCCATCAACTTTTTTTCCCCACAGCTTATATATTCCAGCAAATCTATCAAGTAGCATAAAAATTACAATGTGACTACATTTTATTTTTCTTATGGTAAATGATTATAATGAGTACATATAAGAAAAAAAAAACATTATCCTGAATAGTCTCACATGATCAAATGCTTTATGTATTATGGATGAAAACAAGTTATTCTCAATAACTCATATAAGATTGTAACTAAGTGACTTGTTATAGATTAAGGAACTATAAGCAAGTAAGTTAATTTTCTCAGCTTGCTTCACTGGCATGTTAAAATTTGAGGTTACAAAGAAAGAATCAACTATTTTGTTATTTATCCTAAAAAGTAATCTCATTAAAATATTAAAAGAATTACAAATCTAAATTTTATGTAACAAAATCAATCAATCATTTCTACTTTTAAATCCTCAGAGTGAACTACTATTTGACAAAGATCACGAGCCCAGCTTTAGCAGGAAAAGTATATCAGCTAGTACTAATCAGGCTGACATTGTTCCTGTTTCTTGACCTCAAAAACTTCCTACCTCAACTATTAGTAGTGTGTCTTTCTGAACTTCTAATTGTTCCTTAAGATTTTCACCATCAAAACCAGGAGCAAAAGTATCTTAACCTAACTGTACGTGTAATCTACATCTCCACATTCTGTCTAAGGGTGATGGTCACTGAAAACACTCTACGTCCCTAAGTTTTCTCTGAGGATCGTGGATGAATCCTTAATCTGCTTCCAGGGGCAATGACTGGAAAAGATCAGTTACTATTCCTATAGGTGTCAATGATACTATTCCTATAGGTGCCAGTGAGGGACCAGAATCCACTTTGAGTTTTCATACAACCCATAGATTAGGAAGAATGTGAAGGTTGTGAAGGCAACAAGCATATCAAAACTCTGTAACAGAATGAAGTCCTCAGGGATATGCCTCTCTGAGGCATCACCATCATGGGTATACATTCCATGAGTTCTAAAACTGTTTTGGGGTTCTTCTTGCAAGGCCTCCAACACCGATCTTATCCCAGATCTTTCCAACCCTTTCACCTCCCCACCACTTCTTCTCTACACATTATTTCTGTGTTTAGAAAACAAGCAAAATAAATAAATAATGAGTAAACGCTTCATTATTTAATCTCTATATGTCTTTTTAAAAACAAAAACTCAGGGAATCATTTACAGTTGTTAATTACTTAATTTTTTTATTTGCAAATAAAACTGTATTCCAGCCCAGATGAGAACACTCTAACTTTCCAGTTAAGGCCAAAACTGTATTTTATGTTAATGAAACATCATCATCATCATAATCAACAACAACAACTTCTATGAGTACATATCATACATCTGAAATCTTCCAAGAGAAATGCTAATCATGTTGTGTGATCATCTCTTTATATACCTTTCCCCCTAGTGACTTAAGGAGGCTCCCCAACTTTCAACTGTGAATCTAGGAACTCTGGAACATTTTTCTGACTATAAAATTTCTGTCCCTATACATTTTGAAAAATAAGTATGGAGAATAAAGGACATACTATCCAAAAATTCTAAAGCTTGTATGTGTGTTGACCCATGGAGACTTGTGTTAAATTAAGAATCTTTATTTTTTTTTCTCTTAAAGGAAGCCCTCTGTAGCTTTTCTATTTGGCATATTCAAATGGCAAACACTGATATCATTGTTTTGAAGGCCATTATTAATCGAAAATAATGGTCATGATGAATACTAACACTGTATAACTCTAACTTTGAACTAATAACCAAGAGAGGTGCTAAGGAATTAGTGCTCAGGTAGCCTATATGTCATAGATATATTGCACAAAGGAATGATTCAGATATTGGATGGGTTAGTGTAGACTGGTATAATATTCCATAAGACTATTCCTATTGACATGCAATTTATACTTTATAATTTGTGTCTAGAATTTTCAGCTTAATACTTTTTTTTTGTAAATTGTTGTTTGTTGTTAACTAAAACCCAAGAAAAGAAAACTGCAAATAATGGGGAGGAACTATTTAATTAAATATAATGTGGCTTCTTCAAATTTGATTTCTCAAATTATTCAAAATGTACATCTTAAATTCAGAAAGGGGTATCTACAGTGAAGGCTAAATTTCTTTTTCTGACATCAGATAAATTATAGTGAATAAATTTTCTGATCTTTGAGCCTTTGTTTTATAACATCAGAATAATGAGGACTGCCTCTTCAGTAACTAGTTCTACAGGTTACATTTGTCTTCTATGCCCAAGGATAGTTTTTGAAGTGCCAACTTACTATTCCCTTCCTTAAAAGTAGCAATGCTGTGCATTTTTATTTATATATTCATAGTCATCTTATGTTTCTCTGCTCTCCAAAGCTGGATAATTGCCAAACACAGACTAAGTCTTCTTTAACTTTGGGAAAACATAAAGCAAGACTATGCATTCATTAAGACTGAACAGTCTTTCCTGGGGGACTACTGGAATTGTACCATGTAAAGAATATCTGACCAGAATAGATAAAAGTATCAAGTCTATTTCATGTTCACCTCAAATTTAAAGAGCAATAAATGGTGATTCCATTTACAGATTTGATTTAAAAAATGGAATTGCTATTGTGTGTAACTATCATCATGCACATGTACATCTGCAGCATTCCAATTCCAATATGTGGGAGATTTCTCCAGTTTCTTGAGTGTTTCATGTCTCTGCATTTTAACATTTTCTAATGGCAAGTCAGCAGTTTAACACTGGGTATGCTAGAGATATTAAACCTAGCATTTTGCTTCATTTTTTTCAACTTAAAATAAAATAATAAAAACTAGCAAGAAGTTGTCAGAGATAAATATTTACTGTGATATAACTTGTGTTCTGAATACAGTTTATTAATAGTCCCTTCCTGGAAGTACTACTTTATATAACATGGAGAGAGATAATATCAAGTACTGAGTTCTTGTGTGCTTTTATATTTTTGTCTCACTTTTCAATACAGAAAATTATTATAAATAGGAATTATATTGTGCCATAAACATATTTTATTAAAAATGACAAATATGCCTCAATTCATGTTAATTCATGTCAACAGAAACATTAACAATGAAGTTAAAATCCCATTGTGACAGTGTATTTTCTACAATCAAATATCCACTAGTAAAATATATTTATAAATCAGTATTAATACCTCTATATATTTTATTATTTTTTGTGTTTGTGTGTGTGTACGTGTTTGTATGTGTGAGTGTATAAGTGTGTGCCACCGTGCACATATGGAGGTCAAAGGAAAAATTCATATAGTTGGTTTTCTCCAACCAACTTGGGTTACAAACATGTGGCAAATGCATTTACCCTTTGAGATATCTCTCCACTTCAATAAATAAATTTTCTTTATAAAACATTGACTCTATAAACAAGGCAGAAGAAGATGGCAGTGGCTACTGTGCACCTTAGCTGAAGGGCAAAGGACCTGCAATACTGAAATTGGTGAGTGAAGAGGCTGATCAATCCAGAACAGGGTTATCTAGACTTCTAGGAAGAAAGAGACTAACCATGAACTGAGTCCATCTAGGAGCAGGTCACCCGCAGACTCCTCCTGGAGGAGACACCACGGGAGGTGATCCCTAGGCACTTCTCCATATCCAACTCCCTACCTCTCTTGGGAGGAGGTAGGAGGCTGCCAGCAGAACCCACCACAGACCAAACTGTCTGTACCCCAGCCCCAGCAAGAGCTGCAGCTTCCACCAAAAAAGTCCGAGATTTGGGGCTGAGAAAAACCAATCTTTTTGGGTACTCCCCCGAGAATGCCACTATAACTCTGCCTTGGGAGAGCAAGCAGAAGGACAGGGAGGCACACAGCTGGTTCACAGCAGCCTGACCCCAGTGCTTCCGGCTGCTCCTAGCAAACAAACTTCAGCTTGGGGATCTGGGACTGAGGTCATTCAACGCATCCTGACACTCTCCCGGGTACAGCGCAATAAGGTCTAACACCAAGTCCTAGCACAGGCTGCACCTGGCCCCTGGCCCCTGGCCCCTGCAAGAAGAACCTCCAGCTCGAATCAGGGACTGAGAATTCCCAACCCTTCCTGGCACTCCCCTGAGAACACCACCATAAGCTTGCCCTAGCAGAGGGGAAGGACAGAGAGACGGCCTGCCACAGGCCACAGCACCCCCTCTCCAGTGCACCCAGTGGCCCCTGGCAGAAAAACCAGACTTCTGGATCTGAGGACACTCAGAGTACCCTACCTGGTACTCTCCTGGAACCGCCAACATATGCACTAGCCCCAGGCGGCTACTGGCAAAGAGATCTGGGCCTGGGATCTGGGATTGGGGACACTCAACCCAACTCTTTCCAGAGCTACCCCAGGACAAGCCACCTTAAGCCTTCTCTGGCTGAGGGGAAGGTCAGAGAGGTAGCATAAAGTGTAGGTGGATACCAAGTCCTGCTGCTACAGTGCCACAGAGCTGACTGTTGGCCTACACCCACATTTGCCCCAGCAGACTCAAATTGGAGAGCAGAGAGCAAGGGGAACCCCTGTGCACTCCAACTGGTCCTGCAAGAGAGTGAGTGTGCCTTCTAGGGGTGTTTGCCCCAGACCCAGGGCCTCTCAATGGAAACAACCGGACAAGAGATGACTGCCACCCATACCCCTAGTGTGGGCATCATAGGGATTCTTGGGATAGCGACCCCAACGCTGAAGACTCTGTCTTGCGGGACTACCAGTGGAATCTAGGCAAACAACCCCTGAATCCCAGACAGAGCTGCATACTAGTGGCCTACAGGCCATTGCAATAGTCAGGGAAACCGCGCATGCATACTGCTCCTGCTAAAAGCACATGTGAATAGCCCCTGCATCACATTCCTTACTTAGGTAAAACTGAAACCACAAGGCACACTCCTAAACCAGTGAACCTCTCTCATCTGCCTGAAAAACCAGTCCAGAAAACAGAAAGATGATCTTAGCCTGAACTACAAACTCCAGGAGCAAACAGTGAGGGTTATAGATAACCAGCTGGCCACAGGCAGACTTAAGTACCCACCCAACAAAAATCAGGATATTATGGCTTCACCAGCAACCCCAAAAATCAATGAACACTTCAAATCACTAGATACACAAGAAAACGACTTTAAAACTGTTTTTCCACCTATTAGAGACCCATAAAGACAAAATAAACAAAGCCCTCAGAGAAATAGCCACAGAAATGGAGACAAACAATGAGGAAATGAATAAAGCTCTCAGAGAAATGAACAAAAAAAATTGAGGTAAACAAAGAGGAAATGAACAAAGCTCTCAAAGAAATAGCCACACAAATAAAAGCAAAAATAAAGAAGAAATGAGCAAAGCTCACAAAGAAATACAGGTAAATACAGCCAAAAAAATAGAGGCACAATTAGTGATACATAGAGAGGAAACGGACAAAAAAATAGAAGCCATCATTGAATAGCAGGACTCCACATTCAAACAGATGAAGGAAATGGTGCAAGACATGAAAACAGAATTAGAGTCAATAAAGAATACACAAACAGAGAAAACCCTGGAGCTGGAGTACATAGAGAAAAGATCTGGGAATACAAAGGTAAGCATAACCAACACAATACAAGAGGTGGAAGAGAGAATCTCAGGTGATGAATTAGAAAAGTTCCAAATACAAACCATCCAAGAAATCAAGGACACTGTGAAAAGACAAAAGCTAGGGATAATAGGAGTAGATGAAAGAGAAGACATCAGGCTCCAAGGTCAGAAAATACTTTCAAGAAAATTATAGAAGAAAAATTTCCCAACTTAAAGAAAGAGATGTCCATAAACATACAAGAGGCCTACAGAACACCAAGTAGACTAGACCAGAAAAGAAATTCTTCACGTCACATCATAGTCAAAACACTGAACCTGCAGAACAAAGAAAAAAAAAAATTAAAGCAGCAAGGGAAAAAGGCCAAGTAACATATGAAGGTAGACCTATCAGAATCACACCAGATTTCTCAAAAGAAACTATGAAAGCAGAAGGGCCTGTACAGAAATCATGCAGTACTTAAGGGACCACAGATGCCAATCCAGCAAAACTTTCAATCAACATAGACGGAGAAGTCAAAATATTTCATGAAAAAACAAATTTAATTGAGGAAAAATTAAAAAAAGGGGGGGGGAATAATTTAAGAACCTTAAATGACTTTCAAAAGTGGAGCAAAACATGGAGTTAGTCAATTTACATGGAACATGTCTCGCCCCTGGGGGCAATGGTCTCCTGAACCTACTCAGACCTCGGACACCACCACTGCTAGTTCTAGAACTGATGCAAG